>NC_052315.1:17325619-17925619 GCF_016432855.1 Salvelinus namaycush | reverse complement strand
GCGGAGATCTTTGTGGGCTATACTCGGCCTTGTCTCAGTATGGTAAGTTGGTGGTTGAAGATATCCCTCTAGTGGCGTGGGGGCTGTGCTTTGGCAAAGTGTGTGGGGTTATATCCTGCCTGTTTGGCCCTGTCCGGGGGTATCATCGGATGGAGCCACAGTGTCTCCTGACCCCTCTTGTCTCAGCCTCCAGTATTTATGCTGCAGTAGTTTATGTGTTGGGGGACTAGGGCCAGTCTGTTATATCTGGAGTATTTCTCCTGTCTTATCCGGTGTCCTGTGTGAATTTAAGTATGCTCTCTCTAATTCTCTTTCTCCCTTTCTTTCTTTCTTTCTCTCGGAGGACCTGAGCCCTAGGACCATGCCTCAGGACTACCTCGCCTGATGACTCCTTGGTGTCTCCAGTCCACCTGGCCGTGCTGCTGCTCCAGTTTCAACTGTTCTGCCTGCGGCTATGGAATCCTGACCTGTTCACCGGACGTGCTACCTGAGCGGGAGAGATACTCTGAATGATCGGCTATGAAAAGCCAACTGACATTTAGTCCTGAGGTGCTGACCTGTTGCACCCTCGACATCCACTGTGATTATTATTATTTGCCCCTACTGGTCATCTCTGAACATTTGAACATCTTGGCCATGTTCTGTTATAATCTCTACCCGGCACAGCCAGAAGAGGACTGGCCACCCCTCATAGCCTGGTTTCTCTCTAGGTCTCTTCCTAGGTTTTGGCCTTTCTAGGGAGTTTTTCCTAGCCACCGTGCTTCTACACCTGCATTGCTTGCTGTTTGCGGTTTTAGGCTGGGTTTCTGTACAGCACTTTGAGATATCAGCTGACGTAAGAAGGGCTTTATAAATAAATTTGATTTGATTTATTTAAAACCAAATACTTTTAGACTTCTCAAGTAGTATTTCTTTGAACCTTTATTTAAATAGACAAGTCAGATAAGAACAAATTCTTATTTACAATGACTGCCTACCCCGGCCAAACCCTCCCCTAACCCAGACAATGCTGGGCCAATTGTGCGCCGCCTTATGGGACTGCCGATCATGGCCGGTTGTGATACAGCCCAGGATCAAACCAGGGTCTGAAGTGATGCCTCTAGCACTGAGACGCAGTGCCTTAGACCGCTGCGCCACTTGGGAGCCTTTAGTTTTACTAGGTTACTTTTACATGAGTCATTAAATATTCATTTTAATATTGTATGATACAGTACATAACGATATTAATAACATTTTGCAATAGCCTCTCAATCAGCCATTTAGATCATAGTGTCATGCTCAGATTAACTATCAGAAGGGATTAGCCTCCCAAACAAACAAATAGTAAAACATTTATTGCTTTTGGCAACTGCTAAATTAGTAAAATATGTGACTGACTGGTTGAGAAAATGTATTTTGAACTCATTCATACACTGGTTGCCAACATCAGTGCAAAATAATGTTTTGTGGAAATGTATTAGAAAAACATTTTAGTCTAACACGGAACTGTCATGGCCCCTCTGCAGTGCAGGGGGCGGTTCCTCCTGCAGGCAGAGGAGGGTCGTTAGTGATTGGAGTCACCTGGGCTCAGGGTATAAAACTGCTTCACTAATCACCCGCTCTCTCTCTGCTCCTCCAGGTATGATCCTGTTTTGTTTGTTCCTTTGTAGTTTTGCATAGTTTTCACTCAGTCATGTTCACACACACATATTCACGCATCCATGCACTTTACATACACCTTACATTATGATACTTCCACACCTCATTCCTTTTTCTTAGTTTAAAGTTAATAGTTTGGTTTATAATAAAGAACATTTTTAATTGGCCTATACCTGTTGTTCGTGTCCCCTCATTTTTGTCATAGGCTATGAGCCGGCTGTGCGCATGCGCCATCATGCATAAATGTATTTTGTCCCACCACACCAAACGCGATCACGACACGCAGGTTAAAATATCAAAACAAACTCTGAACCAATTACATTAATTTGGGGACAGGTCGAAAAGCATTAAACATGTATGGCAATTTAGCTAGCTAGCTTGCACTTGCTAGTTAATTTGTCCTATTTAGCTAGCTTGCTGTTGCTAGCTAATTTGTCCTGGGATATAAACATTGAGTTGTTATTTTACCTGAAATGCACAAGGACCTCTACGCCGACAATTAATCCACACATAAAACGGCCAACCGAATCGTTTCTAGTCATCTCTCCTCCTTCCAGGCTTTTTCATCTTTGAATTTATATTGCGATTGGCAACTTTCATAAATTAGGTGCATTACCGCCACTGACCTCATTCGTCTTCAGTCACCCACGCGGGTATAACCAATGAGGAGATGGCACGTGGGTACCTGCTTCTACAAACCAATGAGGAGATGGGAGAGGCAGGACTTGCAGTGCGATTTGCGTCACAAATAGAACCGATTTCTATTTTGGCAACGCACACGCTCGTTGGCGCGTGCGAGCAGTGTGGGTGCAATAATTGAATAACATGGATTTCAAAATGTATTTTGTGACTCGAGGGGTGTGGTCAGCCTATTATCCACTCAATTCTAGATTGGGCAAGGCCACAAAATTATCAGGAAATCTCAAATACAGACCTGATCAGGGTTGTTACTTTGTATCTGGACATCTTGGCACTAGGTCAATTGTCAATGGTGGTCTTAATCCTCACAACGTATTAAAGAAAAAAAGTTTACTATCAGAACCCAAATGAACACATCTAACATGCTGACCAAACCGGATATGTCGCGTGCGCGAGCGCCGCAAAATAAATTTAGAAATCCATGTTATTCAATTATTGCACCCACACGCCAACGAGCGTCTGCATTGCCAAGGGCTAAAATAGAAGTCATTCCTATTTCTGACGCAGATCGCGCTGAAAGTCCTGCCTCTCCCATCTCCTCATTGGTTTATAGAAGCAGGTACCCACGTGCCATCTCCTCATTGGTTATACCCACGTGGGTGATTGAAAGATTAACTTTGTTGCCGGTTGTCATGGTAATACTATGAAAGTTTAGATGCATCACCATGTAAGTTCAAAGATGAAAAAGCCTGGAAGGAGGAGAGATGACTAGAAACGATTCGGTTGGCCGTTTTATGTGTGGATTAATTGTCGGAGTAGAGGTCCTTGTGCATTTCAGGTAAAATAACAACTCAATGTTTATATCCCAGGACAAATTAGCTAGCAACAGCAAGCTAGCTAAATAGGACAAATTAGCTAGCAAGTGCAAGCTAACCAGCTAAATTGCCATACATGTTTAATGCTTTTCGACCTGTCCCCAAATGAATGTCATTGGTTCAGAGTTTGTTTTGATATTTTAACCTGAGTGTCGTGATCGCGTTTGGTGTAGGGGGACAAAATACATTTATGCACGATAGCGCACGATGGCGCACGCGCGCAGCCGGTTTGGGTTCCGTGTAAGATTCTCCCGCTTCTATAAAGAACTCTACACCTCTGATTGTAAATGCATACCAAGCCAGACTAAGAATTAAAAGCTCTTCTCTCAAGAGAGGAAGCCACCTCGCTGGGAGCCCAAATACTGCATCTCTCAATGAACTCAAAATGGGATTGGATAGCATGAATAAAGGCAAATCACCTGGACGGAACGGTATTCCTCCTGAGGTCTATTTAAAATGTTGGAATCAATTAGTTCCATTATTACTCAAAATTATTAACACAGCCGTTCACAAAGGTTTATTTGGGAGAGATGAGAATATAGCACAAATTTTGCTTTTATAAAAAAAGAGGAAAGGATGCCACGCAGTGTTCTCACTCTCGTCCCCTATCTTTGATTTTCCAAAATGTTGTTGTTCTGTCTCGAGACTTACCCAAATTGGTCCACACAGACCAAAGCGGGTTTGTTAAAAAAACGTTTAGGCAGAAAAAGCTTTTGATACACTTGAATGGGTCATATTTCTGGTCTGTCTTGGAACGTATGGGAATTGTCAACCTCTCCCAAATGCATTGAAGATCATAAATACATTCAGCTTCATCTCAAGTTTTAAAATGTATCTAACCAAATCAGCACTACTGCCTCTCAAGACCCCGATGGTGGACTCCATCTCTGCTAAGGGAGAGGTCGAACTTTACACAATAGTTACCTGCAACAAAAATGGTGAGGGTCATGCTTTTTCAATTTCAGTCAGGGGGAGGGTTTAGTATTTTTTTATTTAGTCTAGGGAGGTCATGTAATTTGTAATCAATTAAATGTCATATTGCTCAGTCTTTGAGAATTAGTTGCTTATTATAGTATCTTGTGTGCCTGATGATGCCCTTCATCCCTGATTCTCTGCTGGGCATGCAATATCAAGTGTGCCTAGTGTGGTCTCAATACAATTATCCATAGCCTATACCAGCCTTTATCAATCCCTGGTCCGTGGACCTGTGCCGGTCTGTGGAAGAATGCCTGCCAGTCTGCAGCATATTTGTCTTGAATATGATAGTTTTTTGTGTGGTCTGTGGAATATTCAAATATGTTGAGATATTTCAAATGCCCGCTTCTTGTAGGCCTATATATAGTTACTACTTATATGAAGAATTTCTTTGTTGCAAAGAGTTGCCTCAGAATACAACTGCAGGTGAAATATTCTGTGTTCTGAAGGAGTACATAACAGGACATGGATTATGATGGGACCGTTGTATCTGGATCTGCAGGCCTACTGAGGAAACTGCTGCTCAGCCTATCCATGCAGGGATGTGCAAGTGACAATTTCTAAGCAAATGATCAAATTGCTGATTTCAAGAAAAAGCTGTCTGTTTGGAGAGACTGAGTGGATAGTGGCATTTTCAATATGCTCCACCTATTCTCAACTCTGCCTGATGTGGGTGATGTAGACATGGATCACATGCATAAATTGATGGGGTCACATCTGAGCAAAACTCTGCTCAAATTCAAGGATTACTTCCCCTCACAATCTGATCCACGGCCGGGAAAGTTCACCAGCACTGAAGAGACTCACAGCTTGTCACCGGTTCTTGATGATAAACTATTGGAGTTGTCCTGTGACCAAGGCCTGCATGCTGATTTTAATGAGATGCGCCTGTCCACATTCTGGCTGTTCAGCTCTTTTGCTGCAACAAAATAAAAAATATTGCAACAGACTAGCTGTTGAAAATGTCTTGATACCTCTGGGGTGTCCCTGGCACAAAGATGTTTGAGAAAGGCTGGCCTATATTATAGGCCTAGCCTTTACGAAGAGCATGCATGCTTGGAGAAGCACAGGGCAAAGTTATATTTCTGAGAAAATGTACTTCCTTCCCGAGTTTTTGCGCTGGTGTATATGTAACATTAGCGCACAACCCGCTAACTAGCTAGCCATTTCACACCGGTTACATATATACAGTGCACTGAACAAAAATATAAACACAACATATAACAATTTGAAAGATTTTACTGAGTTACAGTTCATACAAGGAAATCAGTAAATTGAAATCATCAAATCAAATTTATATAGCCCTTCTTACATCAGCTGATATATCAAAGTGCTGTACAGAAACCCAGCCTAAAACCCCAAACAGCAAGCAATGCAGGTGTAGAAGCACGGTGGCTAGGAAAAACTCCCTAGAAAGGCCAAAACCTAGGAAGAGACCTAGAGAGAAACCAGGCTGAGGGGTGGCCAGTCCTCTTCTGGCTGTGCCGGGTGGAGATAACAGAACATGGCCAAGATGTTCAAATGTTCATAAATGACCAGCATGGTCAAATAATAGTAATCACAGTGAACAGGTCAGGGTTCCATAGCCGCAGGCAGAACAGTTGAAACTGGAGCAGCAGCACGGCCAGGTGGACTGGGGACAACAAGGAGTCATCATGCCAGGTAGTCCTGAGGCATGATCCTAGGGCTCAGGTCCTCCGAGAGAAAGAAAGAAAGAAAGGGAGAATTAGAGAGAGCATACTTAAATTCACACAGGACACCAGATAAGATAGGAGAAATACTCCAGATATAACAGACTGACCCTAGCCCCCCGACACATAAACTGCTGCAGCATAAATACTGGAGGGGTCAGGAGACACTGTGGCCCTATCCGATGATACTCCCGGACAGGGCCAAACAGGCAGGATATAACCCCACACACTTTGCCAAAGCACAACCCCCACACCACTAGAGGGATATCTTCAACCACCAACTTACCATCCTGAGACAAGGCCGAGTATAGCCCACAAAGTTCTCCGCCACGGCACAACCCAAGGGGGGGCGCCAACCCAGACAGGAAGACCACGTCAGTGACTCAACCCACTCAAGTGACGCACCCCTCCCTGGGACGGCATGGAAGAGCACCAGTAAGCCAGTGACTCAGCCCCTGTAATAGGGTTAGAGGCAGAGAATCCCAGTGGAGAGAGGGGAACCAGCCAGGCAGAGACAGCAAGGGCGGTTCGTTGCTCCAGCGCCTTTCCGTTCACCTTCACACTCCTGGAACAGACTACACTCAATCATATGACCTACTGAAGAGATGAGTCTTCAATAAAGACTTACAGGTTGAAACCAAGTCTGCATCTCTCACATGGGTAGGCAGACCATTCCATAAAAATGGAGCTCTATAGGAGAAAGCCCTGCCTCCAGCTGTTTGCTTAGAAGTTCTAGGGACAATTAGGAGGCCTGCTTCTTGTGACCGTAGCGTACGTGTAGGTATGTACGGCAGGACCAAATCGGAAAGATAGGTAGGAGCAAGCCCATGTAATGCTTTTTAGGTTAGCAGTAAAACCTTGAAATCAGCCCTTGCCTTAGTTTAAGGCTAGGGCACATCCGCTGAAAAGGCAGAGTGCGAAATTCAAAAATATTTTTTTGAAATATTTAACTTTCATACATTCACAAGTGCAATACACCAAATTAAATCTAAACTTCTTGTTAATCTACCCATCGTGTCCGATTTCAAAAAGGCTTTACAGCGAAAGCACACCATATGATTATGTTAGGTCAGAGCCGAGTCACAAAAAAACATACAGCCATTTTCCAGCCAAAGAGAGGAGTCACAAAAAGCAGAAAGAGATAAAATTAATCACTAACCTTTGATGATCTTCATCAGATGGCACTCATTGGACTTCATGTTACACAATACATGTATGTTTTGTTCGATAAAGTTCATATTTATATGTTTACATTGGCGCGTTATGTTCACTAATGTTGTGACTCGAAAACATCCAGCGAATTTGCAGAGAGCCACATCAATTTACAGAAATACTCATAATAAACATTGATAAAAGATACAAGTGTTATGCACAGAATTAAAGATATACCTCTCCTTAATGCAACTGCTGTGTCAGATTTCAAAAAAGCTTTACGAAAAAAGCACACCATGCAATAATCTGAGTACGGCGCTTAGACACAAAAACAAGCCATACAGATACCCGCCATATTGTGGAGTCAACAGAAGTCAGAAATAGCATTATAAATATTCACTTACCTGTGATGATCTTCATCAGAATGCACTCCCAGGAATCCCAGTTCCACAATAAATGTTTGTTTTGTTCGATAAAGTCCATCATTTATGTCCAAATACCTCCTTTTTGTTTGCGCGTTTAGTTCACAAATCCAAACTCACAAGGCGCGGGCAAGTCCAGGCGAAAAGTCCAAAAAGTTATATTACAGTTCGTAGAAACATGTCAAACGATGTATACAATCAATCTTTAGGATGTTTTAACAGGAAGCCAGTGTAAGGAGGCTAGCACTGGAGTAATATGATCACATCTTTTGGATCTAGTCACGATTCTAGCAGCTGTATTTAGCCCTAACTGAAGTTTATTTAGTGCTTTATCCGGGTAGCCGGAAAGTAGAGCATTGCAGTAGTCTAACCTAGATGTAACAAAAGCACGGATTAATTTTCCTTCATCATTTTTGGACAGAAAATTTTAGATATTTGCAATGTTACGTAAATGGAAAAAAGCTGTCCTTGAAACAGTCTTGATATGTTCGTCAAAAGAGAGATCAGGGTCCAGAGGTCCTTCAGTTTTATTTGAGACGACTTTACAACCATCAAGATTAATTGTCAGATTCAACAGAAGATCTCTTTGTTTCTTGGGATTTAGAACAAGCATCTCTGTTTTGTCCGAGTTTAAAAGTAGAACGTTTGCAGCCATCCACTTCCTTATGTCTGAAACACAGGCTTCCAGCGAGGGCAATTTTGGGGCTTCACCATGTTTCATTGAAATTTACAGCTGTGTGTCACCCGCATAGCAGTGAAAGTTAACATTATGTTTTCGAATGACATCCCCAAGAGGTAAAATATATAGTGAAAACAATAATGGTCCTAAAACGGAACCTTGAGGAACACCAAAATCTACAGTTGATTTGTCAGAGGACAAACCATTCACAGTGACAAACTGATATCTTTCCGACAGATAAGATCTAAACCAGGCCAGAACTTGTCCGTGTAGACCAATTTGGGTTTCCAATCTCTCCAAAAGAATGTGGTGATCGATGGTGTCAAAGGCAGCACTAAGGTCTAGTAGCACGAGGACAGATGCAGAGCCTCGGTCTGACGCCATTAAAAGGTAATATATCACCTTCACAAGTGCAGTCTCAGTGCTATGATGGGGTCTACAACCAGACTGAAGCATTTAGTATACATTGTTTGTCTTCAGGAAGGCAGTGAGTTGCTGCGTAACAGCTTTTCCAAATTTTTTAGCGAGGAATGGGAGATTTGATATAGGCCAATAGTTTTTATATTTTCTAAATCAAGGTTTGGCTTTTTCAAGAGAGGCTTTACTACTGCCACTTTTAGTGAGTTTGGTACACATCCGGTAGATAGAGAGCCATTTATTATGTTCAACATAGGAGGGCCAAGCACAGGAAGCAGCTCTTTCAGTAGTTTAGTTGGAACAGGGTCCAGTATGCAGCTTGAAGGTTTAGAGGCCATGATTATTTTCATCATTGTGTCAAGAGATATAGTACTAAAACACTTGAGTGTCTCCCTTGATCCTAAGTCCTGGCAGAGTTGTGCAGACTCAGGACAACTGAGCTTTGGAGGAATACGCAGATTTAAAGAGGAGTCCGTAATTTGCTTTTCAATGATCATGATCTTTTCCTCAAAGAAGTTCATGAATTTATTACTGCTGAAGTGAAAGCCATCCTCTCTTGGGGAATGCTGCTTTTTAGTTAGCTTTATTTTGGATTGTTCTTATTTTCCTCAATTAAGTTGGAAAAATAGGATGATTGAGCAGCAGTGAGGGCTCTTCGATACTGCACGGTACTGTCTTTCCAAGCTAGTCGGAAGACTTCCAGTTTGGTGTGGCGCCATTTCCGTTCCAATTTTCTGGAAGCTTGCTTCAGAGCTCGGGTATTTTCTGTATACCAGGGAGCTAGTTTCTTATGACAAATGTTTTTAATTTTTAGGGGTGCAACTGCATCTAGGGTACTGCGCAATGTTAAATTGAGTTCCTCAGTTAGGTGGTTAACTGATTTTTGTCCTCTGACGTCCTTGGGTAGGCAGAGGGAGTCTGGAATGGCATCAAGGAATCTTTGGGTTGTCTGAAATTTTGTAGCACGACTTTTGATGCTCCTTGGTTGGGGTCTGAGCAGATTATTTGTTGCGATTGCAAACGTAATAAAATGATGGTCCGATAGTCCAGGATTATGAGGAAAAACATTAAGATCCACAATATTTATTCCATGGGACAAAACTAGGTCCAGAGTATGACTGTGGCAGTGAGTAGGTCTGGGGACATGTTGGGCAAAACCCACTGAGTCGACGATGGCTCCGAAAGCCTTTTGGAGTTGGTCTGTGGACTTTTCCATGTGAATATTAAAGTCACCAAAAATTAGAATATTATCTGCTATGACTACAAGGTCCATTAGGAATTCAAGGAACTCAGTGAGGAACGCTGTATATGGCCCAGGAGGCCTGTAAACAGTAGCTATAAAAAGTGATTGAGTAGGCTGCATAGACTTCATGACTAGAAGCTCAAAAGATGAAAATGTCGTTTTTTTTTTTTTTGTAAATTGAAATTTGCTATCGTAAATGTTAGCAGCACCTCCGCCTTTGCGGGATGCGCGGGGGATATGGTCACTAGTATAACCAGGAGGTGAGGCCTCATTTAACACAGTAAATTAATCAGGCTTAAAACCTTTTCTCAATAGGGGGGCGCTGTTTTCACTTTGTAAAAAATCGTGCCCAAATTAAACTGCCTCGTACTCTATTCTAGCTCGTACAATATGCATATTATTATTGGATAGAAAACACTCTCAAGTTTCTAAAACCGTTTGAATTATATCTGTGAGTAAAACAGAACTCATTTTGCAGCAAACTTCCTGACAGGAAGTGAAAAATCTGAAATCGAGGCTCTGTTCCAGGGCCTTCCTATTCATTTGCTTGAAATCTATGGATATACATGCACTTCATACGCCTTCCACTAGATGTCAACAGGCAGTGGGAGGTGGAATGGGGTGTCTAGCTTGATCTGAGGTCGAACAAGAGCTCTTGGAATGATGTGACCCCAATTTCCTTTGTCTAGCAAGGCGCGGGATGGACATCAGCATTGGCTTCTGAAAAGCGTTCGGTATAGACGTCTAATAACTGTGGGGTTTTATAAGGTTTTTTGACATGCTTAACTAACTATAAGCTAGTAGGGCTTCTTATGCATTAAAGTTTAAATTAATGACTCATGTGAACCTGTATTTTCCATTGTTCTCACTTTTACCAGTGCTCAGGGCCTAACCATGAATATCAGCCTGAAATGTGTGTGTGTTAAAAAGGGCGCTGTGGGCGCTGTACTGTGTGACCGAGACTGTGCTAATCTTAGAGAGACACAGGAGGGGGTGAATCATGAGACTGCTGACTGTGGTGTACAATGGACAATAACAGATAAGCTATACACACAAAGAATATATGTGAGGTTCTGAGTAATACTATAACAAACGTGATTGAATATTAGCAGCTGTATTATATGTGATTGAATACTATAACAAACGTGATTGAATATTAGCTAACTGTTGGTCTGGGCGCCTGGATGTCTGTGTGTGTGTGCTGGAAGTAACAGTTAGCTCAGATAAGAGTGCTGGGAAGCTGTAGTTAGCCTTGAGCGAGAACAGTGGACAATGTATACAGGTGCAGATATCTCAGACAATGTTATAAAACTGTCTGACCCCAGTCTCTGGGGTGAGGGAGCGTAATCTACACAGCAACAATGAAAGGACACCAGAAAGCGCAAAGAAGCTGGGACCAGCTTATGTGCCAACATCAACGATAGGCTGGGTAAGTCTAAACCACGCCCAGTCTCTACTCTGACAGGCCGGCTCGGAAGTGGGAACTAACCTCTGTCACGAGTATAATATACTATCTTTGTCAGAAACAAATCAGTTCTCTGTCTTATCCTGCGTGATGAAACATTGAACCCGTATATACGGAAATTGTATTTGCCATTTATTAACTTTTGAATTAAACAATTATTTTAACCAAGTTCAGGTGTAATATTGTTCCTATCTCAGTTGAACTTTCGCAACCCTAACATAACTCCGGCTCTGATTTTATTTGATAGATGTGATAAAAACATCATAAAGTCGTTTTTTTAAACCGAGTTGTATCAGTTTATTGAACGTTAATTGCGAGTTTTGGAATTTTCTTTTCTTTGCGTGAGGTGAAGTTGGGCACGTTTGCGCCACATGGCTAGCTATGGTTGCTAATTCGACAGGCGAAGAGGACATTCTAAAACCAAACAACGATTTATTCTGGACAAAGGACTCCTTGTACAAGATTCTGATGGAAGCTCAGCAAAAGTAGGAACCATTTATGATGTTATTTCGTATTTCTGTGGAAAATGTTTAGTTCTATTTTCCGCCCTATAACGTAAGCTGTATGTCGTACTAAAGTTATTTTTAAAAATCTAACACGGCGATTGCATTAAGAACTAGTGTATCTTTCATTTGCTGTACAACATATATTTTTTAGTAAAGTTTATGATGAGTTCTTTGATTAGATTAGGTGACTGTCCAAAATATATCCGGAGAATTTTGTGCAGTTTGGCTACGTATTCACATTGTAAAACCAGGATTTGTAGCTCTAAATATGCACATTTTCGAACAAAACATATATGTATTGTGTAACATGATGTTATAGGACTTTCATCTGATGAAGTTGGTCAAGGTTAGTGAATAATTTAATACCTTTTGCTGGTTTTTGCAATCGCTACATTTTGCTGATGATAAATGCGTTTGTGTGGTTGGCTATTGTGGTAAGCTAATATAATGCTATATTGTGTTTTCGCTGTAAAACACTTAAAAAATCTGAAATATTGGCTGGATTCACAAGATGTTTATCTTTCATTTGCTGTAAACCATGTATTTTTCATAAATGTTTTATGATGAGTATTTAGGTATTTCACGTTGCTCTCTGTAATTATTCCGGCTGCTTTGGTGATATTTTTTATGGTAGCTGCAATGTAAAACTATGATTTATACCTCAAATATGCACATTTTCGAACAAAACATAGATTTATTGTATAACATGTTATAAGACTGTCATCTGATGAAGTTGTTTCTTGGTTAGTGACTAATTATATCTCTATTTGGTCGATTTTGTGATAGCTACCTATGCGGTAAAAAAATGGTGAAAATATGCCGTTGAGTCTTTTGCTATTGTGGTTAGCTAATGGAAATACAGTGTTTTCGCTGTAAAACATTTTAAAAATCGGAAATGATGGCTGGATTCACAAGATGTGTATCTTTCATTTGGTGTCTTGGACTTGTGATTTCATGATATTTATATGCTAGTATTTACTTGTGGCGCTATGCTAGGCTATGCTAGTCAGCTTTTTTACTGATGAGGATGCCTCCGGATCCGGGATGGTGACCAAGTAGAAGTTAAGCCATGTTTCAGTCAGGCCAATCACATCAAGATTATGATCAGTGATTAGTTTATTGACTATAACCTTTCTAGGACAGACGTTCCGCTAGCGGAACCTCCCCCCAACATTCCGATGAAAAGGCAGCGAGCGAAATTATAAAATATTTTTTAGAAATATTTAACTTTCACACATTAACAAGTCCAATACAGCAAATGAAAGATAAACATCTTGTGAATCCAGCCAACATGTCCGATTTTTAAAATGTTTTACAGCGAAAACACAACATATATTTGTTAGCTCACCACCATATCCAAAAAACACACAGCCATTTTTTCCCAGCAAAGATAGCTTTCACAAAACCCAGAAATAGAGATAAAATTAATCACTAACCTTTGAACATCTTTATCAGATGACACTCATATGACATCATGTTACACAATACATTTATGTTTTGTTCGATAATGTGCATATTTATAGCCACAAATCTTGGTTTACATTGGCGCCATGTTCAGAAATGGCTCCAAAATATCCGGAGAAATTTTAGAGAGCCCCATCATCTAACATAAATACTCATCATAAACTTTGATGAAAGATACATGTTTTACATATAATTAAAGATACACTGGTTCTTAATGCAACCACTGTGTCAGATTAAAAAAAAACTTTAGTAAAAAGCACACCATGCAACAATCTGAGACGGCGCTCAAATATAAATAACATTTCTCCGCCATGTTGGAGTCAACAGAAATACGAAATTACATCATAAATATTCCCTTACCTTTGAATATCTTCATCAGAATGCAATGCCAGGAATCCTATTTCCACAATAAATCGTTTTTTTTGTTCGACGTCCATTACTTATGTCATATTAGCAACTTTATCTAGCATGTGTAGTACACGTGTCCAAAAACCGGCGCATTGAAGGCAAACGTCGGATTAATTCTTCAAAAAGTTATATTACAGCCTCCCGGGTGGCGCAGTGGTCTAGAGCACTGCATCGCAGTGCTAGCTGCGCCACCAGAGTCTCTGGGTTCGCGCCCAGGCTCTGTCGCAGCCGGCCGCGACCGGGAGGTCCGTGGGGCGACGCACAATTAGCCTAGCGTCGTCCGGGTTAGGGAGTGTTTGGCCGGTAGGGATATCCTTGTCTCATCGCGCTCCAGCGACTCCTGTGGCGGGCCGGGCGCAGTGCGCGCTAACCGAGGGGGCCAGGTGCACGGTGTTTCCTCCGACACATTGGTGCGGCTGGCTTCCGGGTTGGAGGCGCGCTGTGTTAAGAAGCAGTGCGGCTTGGTTGGGTTGTGCTTCGGAGGACGCGTGGCTTTCGACCTTCGTCTCTCCCGAGCCCGTACGGGAGTTGTAGCGATGAGACAAGATAGTAATTACTAGCGATTGGATACCACGAAAATTGGGGAGAAAAGGGGATAAAAAAATAAAAAATGTCAAAAAATAAAAAGTTATATTACAAGTCGAATAAACTGGTCAAAATTAGGAGAGAATCAATCTTTAGGATGTTGTTATCATATATATCCAATAACGTCCCAACCGGAGCATTTCTTCATGTCTGTATAACTCATGGCACACATGGACATCACATGGCTAGCGTGCGTGGCCAGGAACTGGAACTCTGCCAGACCAGTCACTCAAATAGCTCCCATCTGGCCCCACATCACACTAGAGGCTTCATTCCACGTTGACATCTAGTGGAAGGCGTATGAAGTGCATACAGATCCATAAATGACAGAGATTTGAATAGGCGATGACTTTCATATCGACCAATTTCAGATTTTTCACTTCCTGTTTGGAAGTTTGCCTGCCAAATGAGTTCTGTTATACTCACAGACATAATTCAAACGGTTTTAGAAACTTCAGAGTGTTTTCTATCCAATAGTAATAATATATAATATGTAATATGCATAAATTATCATCCGGGACAGGGTAGGAGGCCGTTCAATTTGGGCACCAATTCTTCCAAAAGTGAAAATGCTGCCCCCTATCCCAAAGAAGATAACTGCCTTGGAAGTGAGGGATCTAACATTAAGTAGCCCTATTTTTAGATGTGAGGTATCACAATCTCTTTCAATAATGTCAGGAATGGAGGAGGTCTTTATTCTAGTGAGATTACTAAGGCGAACACCACCATGTTTAGTTTTGCCCAACCTAGGTCAAGGCACAGACACGGTCTCAATGGGGATAGCTGAGCTGACTACATTGACTGTGTTCGTGGCAGACTCCACTAAGCTGGCAGGCTGGCTAACAGCCTGCTGCCTGGCCTGCACCCTATTTCATTGTGGAGCTAGGGGAGTTAGAGCCCTGTCTATGTTCGTAGATAAGATGAGAGCACCCCTCCAGCTAGGATGGAGTCCGTCACTCCTCAACAGGCCAGGCTTGGTCCTGTTTGTGGTTGAGTCCCAGAAAGAGGGCCAATTATCTACAAATTCTATCTTTTGGGAGGGGCAGAAAACAGTTTTCAACCAGCGATTGAGTTGTGAGACCCTGCTGCAGAGCTCATCACTCCCCCTAACTGGGAGGGGGCCAGAGACAATTACTCGATGCCGACACATCTTTCTAGCTGATTTACACGCTGAAGCTATGTTGCGCTTGGTGACCTCTGACTGTTTCATCCTAAGACGTGGATAACAATATCCCTATACCCTCTACACTCGCCAGTTTTAGCTTTAGCCAGCACCATCTTCAGATTAGCCTTAACGTCGGTAGCCCTGCCCACTGGTAAACAGTGTATGATCGCTGGATGATTCGTTTTAAGTCTAATACTGCGGGTAATGGAGTCGCCAATGACTAAGGTTTTCAATTTGTCATTGCTAATGGTGGGAGGCTTCGGCGTCTCAGACCCCGTAACGGGAGGAATAGAGACCAGAGAAGGCTCGGCCTCTGACTCCGACTCGCTGCTTAATGGGGAGAACCGGTTGAAAGTTTCTGTCGGCTGAATGAGCGACACCGGTTGAGCATTCCTACAGCATTTCCCCCCAGAAGCCATGAGAAAGTTGTCCGGCTGCGGGGACCGTGCAAGAGGGGATTTATACTACAATCTGTACTTACTGGTGGCACAGACGCTGTTTCATCCTTTCCTACACTAAAATTACCCTTGCCTAACAATTGCGTCTGAAGCTGGGCTTGCAGCACAGCTATCCTCGCCGTAAGGCGATCGTTCTCCTGTATATTATGAGTACAGCGACTGCAATTAGAAGGCATCATGTTAATGTTACTACTAGAGGTCGACCGATTATGATTTTTCAACGCCCGATACCGATTATTGGAGGACCAAAAAAAAGCCGATACCGATTAATCGGCCGATTTTTTTGATTTATTTGTAATAATGACAATTACAACAATACTGAATGAACACTTATTTTAACTTAATATAATACATCAATAAAATCAATTTAGCCTCAAATAAATAATGAAACATGTTCAATTTGGTTTAATAATGCAAAAACAATGTGTTGGAGAAGAAAGTAAAAGTGCAATATGTGCCATGTAAGAAAGCTAACGTTTAAGTTCCTTGCTCAGAACATGAGAACATATGAAAGCTGGTGATTCCTTTTAACATGAGTCTTCAATATTCCCAGGTAAGAAGTTTTAGGTTGTAGTTATTATAGGAATTATAGGACTACAGTGGGGCAAAAAAGTATTTAGTCAGCCACCAATTGTGCAAGTTCTCCCACTTAAAAAGATGAGAGAGGCCTGTAATTTTCATCATAGGTACACTTCAACTATGACAGACAAAATGAGAAAAAAAATCCAGAAAATCACATTGTAGGATTTTTAATGAATTTATTTGCAAGAGAAGTGACACAATTTCACCTGGTTAATTTTGCCTGCTAACCTGGATTTCTTTTAGCTAAATATGCAGCTTTAAAAATATATACTTCTGTGTATTGATTTTAAGAAAGGCAATGATGTTTATGGTAAAAATCTGTCGTTCTGCCACTGAACGAGGCTGTTAACCCACCGTTCCTAGGCCGTCATTGAAAATAAGAATGTGTTCTTAACTGACTTGCCTAGTTCAATAAAGATTAAATAAAGGTGTAAAAAAATAAAAATAATAATAATTAAAAAAAAATCAGCCAAATCGGTGTCCAAAAATACCGATTTCCGATTGTTATGCTATTCCGATTAATCGGTCGACCTCTAGTTACTACTTAGCTTCGGCTGTTGGAGGTCCTGACGAACCATGTCCAGATAAAGCGTCCGGAGTGAAAAAGTTGGATGAAAAAAAGTTGAGTGAGGGAAAAACTAAAAATATAAACGGTAATTAAAAAGTAAAAACCGTAAAGTTGTCAGGTAGCAAAGTAAGGTTAGCAACAAAACGCACAGCAGCACGTAAACAAGTCTGGAAGTTGTGACCGGAAATGACACATTCACGTTCACAAACTAAATTCATTAGGCCCGAATCTATGGATTTCACATGACTGGGAATACAGATATGCATTTGTTGGTCACAGATACCTTAAAAAAAAGTTGGGGGCATGGATCAGAACCAGTCAGTATCTGGTGTGACCACCATTTGCCTCATGTAGTGTGACACATCTCCTTCATATAGAGTTGATCAGGCTGTTGATTGTAGCCTGTGGAATGTTGTCCCACTCCTCTTCAATGGCTGTGCAAAGTAACTGGATATTGGCGGGAACTGGAACACGATGTCGTACACATTGATCCAGAGCATCCCAAGCATTCTCAATAGGTGACATGTCTGGTGGATATGCAGGCCATGGAAGAACTGGGACATTTTCAGCTTCCAGGAATTGTGTACAGATCCTTGCGACATGGGGCAGGGTATTATCATGCTGAAACATGAGGTGATGGCCAGGGGCGGAGCCAGAGAGGTGTCAGGGGTGGCACTGGACACCCCTGACATCTGATTGGTCACACTGGGTGCCACCTCAAAATGTCATTCGCTACTGGCAGTTTGATGCTGATTGACATCTCATTTCACCTCTTATTGAAATAAGCATTTATTTTGACGTTCGATGGCACATTTGTCAAATCGAGGACGAGGAAGAGAGAATTGTAGCATCCCCAGCTGAATGAATGGTCAACTCTCAAACTGATGGTTCATAAAAGTTTAATGCGGTACCATTTCCATAAACACACCATAAGAGCTGATGGAGAAACAAACCAAAAATGCTCTTACAATATGAACAATACATTCCACAAACAATACACTTTTACATTAGCGTGCTTGATACATCAAATGCATCGATATGCATGCGAATTTCTACCCAAATAGTTGATTACATGCTAATAGCTTGATAATGTGGCACAATATTTAAAAAATTTGCCAGAAAACAGTGGAGCTAGGCTACGGCTAATAACGTCATATTGCTAGCAGACTTCAGAACATCAATTACAACACAAATATCCGTTCAGTACATGTTCAAAAGAATTAGAAAGATATCTGAAACAAGGCCAATATTGAAAGACAGTAAATACCTTGTTCTCTTTCCAGCTAGATGCTACGTTTGACGTTGTTTCTTGGGTGCTTGAACAACCTTAACAAAAACGTATTTTCCTTTTCCTCTCTCGAGCCCGTCTTCCATATACCCTTGGCACGTAAAACAGAGAAGGCAAAAAAACATGCGGGACAGGGATATCAAAAGTCACACTAAACCGTGAAATATACAGTGAGGGTAAAAGCTCATACAAGAAAATAAAAGTCCAAATATAGAGCTGACATTCGTTTTTGGGGTTCATTTACAAGAATATTGTAATGACCTGACTAGATCATAAAGGAACAATTGTCCAGACAGAGGATTGAGTTTACAAATTGACGGTTTATTAACCCAACTTTACACAGGCTACTGTTTGGCCGTAGCCCACGCCAAATAAATGAAAGATACCCCACAAACCAACCGTGACCTTCTCTTGCGAAGCCCAGATGTAAGAGAAAGAACAATAACTAAACCTGGTCTTAACTTCCAATGCTCCATCCCCCTGCCCAACCCCCTCCACGCCACTCCGCCAACCACCAGGATGCCCGGCATCAGAACATTCCAGGCATTCCTGTGATTGGCAGATAGCAGGTTGATTGGCATGTCGGACCCCGCGAACACTGGGTACTGGTAAGTATAACACAACCAGCTAATAGCCAAACACATAACACACAGCTGTCTGTGCGGGTCGCTACACAGCCCCCCCACCACAAAGTCCCTCGTCCCCGAGGAAACAAACAAAGTCTCTGAAGTGACCCGGAGGTTTCCTTTGCCTGCGTGGCCATGATGGTCACAGAGTGTCCAGATGTGAAACAGGGGGCTCCATCCGTGGCAGGAGGCTGCCCCTCTGGGACCCAGGGGATGAAGGCAGGGATATAGAGGACAAGGAAGCAGGAACGGGGAATACAGTCCATGGCTCTGGGGAACCACGCGGTGACACAGGGAGGGAGACAGGGGGAGTGGGCTGTCTGGAAGCTTGTCTGTTGCACCTGGGGGTGGGTGCCTGGAGAATGTCATTGCCAGAGAGGGGAATTGTGGGGGTCCCTGGGGTTTGGGGAGAAGAGGCCCCTCTGTATGGGGCTAACCTGTCCCGGTGCAGTACCACCTTTCCCCCCCTGGAAGGAAGCTGCACCCGGTAAACCACCTCCCCTACCCTCTCCAGGACGCTGCAGGGTCCCACCCAGTGACTGTCCCACTTATGGAATCTGCCTTTTTTTCTTAGGGGGCTGTAGACCCAGACCAGCTCCCCAGCAACAAAGTGCCTTCCTCGGGTGTGCACGTCATAGTTCCTCTTCTGCCTCACACCTGCATTCACCAGCTGCTCTCTGGTGAAGGTGTGGGCTGTCTCAAGGCGGTCCTGGTGTCTCAGGGCATACTCCGGCCCCGGGGGAACATGAGGGCTATCCAGGGGCCGACCAAACGCCATCTCCGCAGGGGTGCGGATCTCTCTCCCCAGCATGAAGAGGGCAGGCATGCAGGAGGTGTAGTCTTGGACAGCGGAGCGGCATGCCATGAGGACCATGGGCAGGTGCTTGTCCCAGTCACGCTGGTGTTTGGCAGAGACGATGGCCAGCTGCTGTCCAAGCGTTTTGTTGAAGCGCTCCACAAGGCCATCACTTTGAGGATGGAGAGGAGTAGTGCGGGTCTTGTGCATACCCAGCCTCTCACACATGGTGGCAAACACACGGGACTCAAAGTTTCTGCCTTGGCCGCTGTGGATGGACTCCGCAGCTCCAAACCTGCTGAACATCCCCGCTGTCAGGGCGTCGACGATGGTCTCTGCCTCCTGGTCAGGCAGAGCATAGGCCTCGGGCCATTTTGTGAAATAGTCCATGGCCGTGAGCACCCAGCGGTTTCCACTGTCTGGTGGGGAACGGCCAACTACATCCATTCCCACCCCCACTGGGAACTGTTGGAGCTGAGCATGAGAGCGGCCTGGGGGGCCCTTTCTCGCTGTGCAGTTGTCATAGCGGCGGCAAAAGTCCTCCACATCCCTCTTGTGCTGCCCCCAGTTTAACCTTTCAG
This sequence comes from Salvelinus namaycush, assembly GCF_016432855.1. NCBI lineage: Eukaryota > Metazoa > Chordata > Actinopteri > Salmoniformes > Salmonidae > Salvelinus > Salvelinus namaycush. Next base: position 17,905,396 of record NC_052315.1, on the reverse strand, counting down.
TAATACCCATCCCGGATCCGGGAGCATCCTCATCAAAAAAGCTGACTAGCATAGCCTAACCTAACGGGACAGGGATATCATATAATATAATTTTCATGAAATCACAAGTCCAATACAGCAAATGAAAGATAAACATCTTGTGAATCCAGCCATCATTTCCGATTTTTAAAATGTTTTACAGCGAAAACACAATATGTATTTCTATTAGCTAACCACAATAGCCAAAGACTCAACCGCATATTTTCACCATGTTTCTACCGCATAGGTAGCTATCACAAAACCGACCAAATAGAGATATAATTAGTCACTAACCAAGAAACAACTTCATCAGATGACAGTCTTATAACATGTTATACAATAAATGTATGTTTTGTTCGAAAATGTGCATATTTGAGGTATAAATCATAGTTTTACATTGCAGCTACCATCAAAAATATCATCAAAGCAGCCAGAATAATTACAGAGAGCAACGTGAAATACATAAATACTCATCATAAAACATTTATGAAAAATACATGTTGTACAGCAAATGAAAGATAAACATCTTGTGAATCCAGACAATATTTCCGATTTTTTAAGTGTTTTACAGCGAAAACACAACATATATTTATGTTAGCTCACCACAATATCCAAAAACACACCACCATTTTTCCACCGCAAAGATAGCTTTCACAAAACCCACAAATAGAGATAAAATTTATCACTAACCTTTGAACAACTTCATCAGATGACAGTCTTATAACATCATGTTATACAATACATTTATGTTTTGTTCGAAAATGTGCATATTTATAGCTACAAATCCTGGTTTTACATTGTGAATATGGCACCAAAATGCACCAAATTGTCCAGAGAAATTTTGGACAGTCACGTAATCTAACCAAAAAACTCATCATAAACTTTGCTAAAAAATACATGTTGTACAGCAAATGAAAGATACACTGGTTCTTAACCTGTCTGGCTCTGGTGTTCCGCTAGCGGAACTCCTCCCACATTCCACTGAAAAGGCAGAGCGCGAAATTCAAAAGATATTTTTTAGAAATATTTAACTTTCACACATTAACAAGTCCAATACAGCAAATGAAAGATACACATCTTGTGAATCCAGTCAACATGTCCGATTTTTTAAATGTTTTACAGCGAAAACACCACATATATTTATGTTAGCTCACCACCAAATACAAAAAAGGACAGACATTTTTCACAGCACAGGTAGCATGCACAAAGCCAACCTAACTAACCAAGAACCAACCAAACTAACCAAGAAACAACTTCATCAGATGACAGTCTTATAACATGTTATACAATAAATCTATGTTTTGTTCGAAAAATGTGCATATTTGAGGTATAAATCAGTTTTACATTGCAGCTACCATCACAGCTACCGTCACAAATAGGACCGAAGCAGCCAGAGTAATTACAGACACCAACATCAAATACATAAATACTCATCATAAAACATTTCTGAAAAATCGATGGTGTACAGCAAATTAAAGACAAACATCTTGTGAATCCAGCCAATATTTCCGATTTTTTAAGTGTTTTACAGCGAAAACACAATATAGCAATATATTAGCTTACTACAATAGCCTACCACACTACCGCATTCATTCATCAAGACACGTTAGCGATAGCAATAGGCACGTTAGCGATAGCGAATAAACCAGCAAAAGATATATAATTTTTGACTAACCTTGATAAGCTTCATCAGATGACAGTCCTATAACATCAGGTTATACATACACTTATGTTTTGTTCGAAAATGTGCATATTTAGAGCTGAAATCATGGTTATACATTGTGCTAACGTAGCATCTTTTTCCCACAACGTCCGGATATTTTTCTGACACTTTTTCTGACACACATATTCTGACCAAATAACTATTCATAAACATAACTAAAAAATACATGTTGTATAGGAAATGATAGATACACTAGTTCTTAATGCAATCGCCATGTTAGAATTCTAAAAATAACTTCATTACGACATCCAGCTTAGGTATAGCGAGAGAGTACCCAAAAGCTGGGCGCAAACGACTAGTACAACATGTTCGACAGATATATGAAATAGCATCATAAAATGGGTCCTACTTTTGCTGATCTTCCATCAGAATGTTGTACAAGGGGTCCTTTGTCGGGAACAATCGTTGTTTGGTTTTAGAACGGCCTTTTTCCCTCTCGATTTAGCAAGCACACTTGCCAAGTGGCGCGAATCTCTCCATCGTCAACAAACTCAGAGAACGGAACACGGCAAAACTCCCGGAAAAATTTCAATAATCTGATTAAACTATATTGAAAAAACATACTTTACGATGATATTGTCACATGTATCAAATAAAATCAAAGCCGGAGATATTAGTCGTCCATAACGACAGCTTATCAGAAGGCAAATCCAGGTCCCTTCTCGCGCTCTCCAGAAAACAGGAAACTGGTGACACGTCATGCCAAGAGCTATTATTCGAGCCCAGATCAAGTTACACACTCAATTTCTTCTCTCACTGCTTGTCGACATCTAGTGGAAGACGTATGAAGTGCATCTAAACTAATAAATATCAAGGACTTTAATAGGCAGCCCCTAGAACAGTGCATCGATTTCAGATCTTCCACTTCCTGTCAGGAAGTTTGCTGCAAAAGGAGTTCTGTTTTACTCACAGATATAATTCAAACGGTTTTAGAAACTAGAGAGTGTTTTCTATCCAATAGTAATAATAATATGCATATTGTACGAGCAAGAATTGAGTACGAGGCCGTTTAAATTGGGCACGATTTTCCCCCAAAGTGAAAACAGCGCCCTCTGTCCTCAACAGGTTAATGCAACCGTTGTCTTAGATTTACAAAAAATTACTTTAGTACAAAGTACAGCATGCAATAATCTGAGACAGCGCCCAGCCATTCTCCGCCATGTTGGAGCCAACATATTCCACAAAAATACGAACATCATAAATATTCTCTTACCTTTGATGATCTTCCATCAGAATGCAGTGCAAGGAGTCCTAGTTCCACAATAAATCGTTGTTTTGTTTTAGAATGTCCATTTCTTCTGTCGAATTAGCAACTTTGGCTAGCATGGTGGAGCGCACATTTCCATGAACTCTTGGCGCATGGAACGAAAAATTCCAAAAGTCATAATAAACGTTGAATAAACTGGTCAAACTCAGTTGAAAATTCATCTTTATGATGTTTTTCTCATATGTATCCAATAACGTCCAAGACGGAGCATTTCGTTGTGTCTACCTAATGCATTGCAGAAAACAATATGGTGCTCTCTGGTGCGCAGCAAAATACTGCCAATATGGCGGACCTGTCACTCCAAAAGCTCTCATTCGGTCTCACATCAAGCTAGACACCCCATTCAACATTCTACTGCCTGTTGACATCTAGTGGAAGGCGTTTGAAGTGCATACAGATCCATAAATAAAAGGCAATTGAATAGGCAAGGCCTTACACAGAGACCCATTTTCAGAATTTTCACTTCCTGTTTGGAAGTTTGCTGCCAAATGAGTTCTGTTTTACTCACAGATATAATTCAAACAGTTTTAGAAACTTCAGAGTGTTTTCTATCCAATAGTAATAATAATATGCATATCGTATGATCTAGAACAGAGTACGAGGCCGTTTAATTTGGGCACGATTTTTTCCCAAAGTGAAAACAGCGCCCCCTATTAAGAAGAAGTTTTAACTCAGTTTCTTGAACTCAAAACGAACAATTGTTATTATCAATCTGTTAACGTTACTCAAAAGATGACCACAATTTGCAGATCCTGTCTGCTATCGTAAAGGTGTAAGAAATTATAGCTAGCTAAGTTACTTATTGCAGAGTAGGGCTAGCCATGATCTAACTAGTAACTTATGCTGGTAGTAGATTTTAAGGACCATTATGATAATGGGTATTTGTAATTAAGATTGAGATTGGACTAAAATGTGGGTAATTGGATGCTTAGATGTAACCATCGACTGTCTTATTTTTGCATAGGGTCAATTAAACATGAAATGAAAGGGAGAGATATCAGACTTCTTTTTAAAGAAGGACAAACAGGCAGGTCAGGAGCAAACAGACCCCAGCACTTGCATCACCACCGGACCCCAGAGCAGCTCCCTACCTAAGGCTAGTCAGAGTCAGTGTGGTCAGACTTCACAAGGACCCAGTCTTCATGTGTGTTCTTGTTTTGATGTCTGTGGAATTTTTATTGTGATTATACACTAATGGTTCTTGTGTTATTTTAATGTAATAGATGTATCACGGGATGACACAGAGACCTCTGGCTCTGAGCAAAACAGTTAGCCAGAGCTGCCAGGAGATGTCATCGAGCCCCCCCAACTGCATCAAGCACCAGATATGCTGTTCCAGAAGGACCCAATGGTAGGCCAGGCCTATACTTTAAACTACACATTTTAGTTAGCAGCTGTTAGTATCTAATCTTGTGGATCCCTCAACTATACATTTCCATAGAGATATGACACATTATTTAACATGTATTTCAGACATTTCAAGATCCAGAGAAGAGGGTCCTGTACAGCCGTGTTTGAAAACATTTCCCAGAACTCAGCATGGTACGAGGAAAAGGGCTTTCAACAGCTCCTGGTATAAGGACAATTCATGGCTTGAATATTCTGTAAGTCAAGATTCGACTTATTGTTTCGCCTATAGGCAGTTTTCTCAATATCAATGCTATTTATGCTTGGAATCAGCATAAAAGGGCTATTGACAGCAACTCATCAATGTTAGATGTCATAAATTAGGACCGGAAAAAGAAAGTGGAGGAAAACTGTACTTACATTACAACAATTGCAGATGTGCTGCTATTAACTGCCACTCAAAATATAGCGCAGAGAGGTCATCGAGAGTCTGACTCGCACAACAAGGGTAATTTTTTGACAATCTTAGAAGAAATAGCAAAGCATGACCGTCTCAAAGAGAAAAAGACGAATGCATGTGGCAATGCTAATAAGTACACAAGCCACCAAATCCAGAACAAAGTTCTTGAGGGCTTAGCTGAGATGGTACAAAGTGAAGTAGTAAGAGAAGTAAAAGAAAGTGAAGTTTGGCTAGGTGCTAAGTTTGACGTTTTCCTGGGTGCTTGAACAACCTTAACAAAAACTTATTTGCCCGTTTTCCATATACCCTTGGCACGTTTTAATTATTTATTTATTTCACCTTTATTTAACCAGGTAGGCCAGTTGAGAACAAGTTCTCATATACAACTGCGACCTGGCCAAGATAAAGCAAAAAACAACAACAACACAGAGGTACACATAAACAAACGTACAGTCAATAACACAAAAGAAAAGAAAAATAGAAACATCTATGTACAGTGTGGGCAAATGTAGAAGAGTAGGGAGGTAGGCAATAAATAGACCCTAGAGGCGAAAATAATTACAATTTAGCATTAATACTGGAGTGATAGATGTGCAGATGATGATATGCAAGTAGAAATACTGGGGTGCAAAAGAGCAAGAGGGTAAGAAATAATATGGGGATGGTGTTGGGTGTGCTATTTACAGATTGGCTATGTACAGGTACAGTGATCGGTAAACTGCTCAGACAGCTGATTTAAAGTTAGAGAGGGAGATATAAGACTCCAGCTTCAGAGATTTTTGCAATTCGTTCCAGTCATTGGCAGCAGAGAACTGGAAGGAAAGGCTGCCAAAGTAAGTGTTGGCTTTGGGGATGACCAGTGAAATGTACCTGCTGGAGCGCGTGCTACGGGTGGGTGTTGCTATGGTGACCAGTGAGCTGAGATAAGGCGGGGCTTTACCTAGCAAAGACTTATAGATGACCTGGAGCCAGTGGGTTTGGTGACGGATATGTAGTGAAGGCCAACCAACGAGAGCATACAGGTCGCAGTTGTGGGTAGTATATGGGGCTTTGGTGATAAAACAGATGGCAATGTGATAGACTACATCCAGTTTGCTGAGTAAAGTGTTGGAGGTTATTTTGTAAATGACATCGCCGAAGTCAAGGATCGGTAGGATAGTCAGTTTTACGAGGGTTTGCATGAGTGAAGGAGGCTTTGTTGCGAAATTGGAAGCCGATTCTAGATTTCGTTTTTGATTGGAGATGCTTAATGTGAGTCTGGAAGGAGATTTTACAGTCTAACCAGACACCTAGGTATTTGTAGTTGTCCACATATTCTAGGTCAGAACCGTCCAGAGTAGTGATGCTAGTCGGACGGGAGGGTACGGGCAGCAATCGGTTGAAGAGCATGCACTTAGTTTTACTAGCATTTAAGCGTTGGAGGCCACGGAAGGAGTGTTGTATGGCGTTGAAGCTCGTTTGGAGGTTTGTTAGCACAGTGTCCAAAGAAGGGCCAGATGTATATAGAATGGTGTCGTCTGCGTAGAGGTGGATCAGGGAATCACCAGCAGCTAGAGCGGCATCATTGATATATACAGAGAAAAGAGTCGGCCTGAGAATTGATCCCTGTGGCACCCCCATAGAGACTGCCAGAGATCCGGACAACAATCCCTCTGATTTGACATACTGAACTCTATCTGAGAAGTAGTTGGTGAACCAGGCGAGGCAGTCATTTGAGAAGCCAAGTCTATCGAGTCTGCCGATAAGAATGCGGTGATTGACAGAGTCAAAAACCTTGGCTAGGTCGATGAAGACGGCTGCACAGTACTGTCTTTTATCGATGGCGGTTATGATATCGTTTAGGACCTTGAGCGTGGCTGAGGTGCACCCATAACCAGCTCGGAAACCAGATTGCATAGTGGAGAAGGTAGGGTGAGATTCGAAATGGTTGGTGATCTGTTTATTAACTTGGCTTTTGAAGATTTTAGAAAGGCATGGCAGGATGGTTATAGGTCTATAACAGTTTGGGTCTAGAATGACTCCGTTTTTGAAGAGGGGGATTTCAGCGGCAGCTTTCCAATCTTTGGGGATCTCAGACAACACGAAAGAGAGGTTGAATAGGCTAGTAATAGGGGTTGCAACAATTTTGGCAGATCATTTTAGAAAGAGAGGGTCCAGATTGTCTAGCCCAGCTGATTTGTAGGGATCCAGATTTTGCAGTTCTTTTAGATCATCAACTGTCTGGATATGGGCGAAGGAGAAGCGGGGGGGGGGAGTTGCTGCAGGGGGTGCTGAGATGTTGGCCAGGGTAGGGGTAGCCAGGTGGAAAGCATGGTTAATGAAAAATGCTTATTGAAATGATCGATTATCGTAGATTCATCGGTGGTGACAGTGTTTCCTATCCTCAGTGCAGTGGGCAGCTGGGAGGAGGTGCTCTTATTGTCCATGGACTTTACAGTGTCCCAAAACCTTTTGGAATTAGTGCTACAGGAAGCAAATTTCTGTTTGAAAAAGCTAGCCTTAGCTTTCCTAACTGACTGAGTATATTGGTTCCTGACTTCCCTGAAAAGTTGCATATCGCGGGGGCTATTCGATGCTAATGCAGAACGCCACAGGATGTTTTTGTGCTGGTCAAGGGCAGTCAAGTCTGGGGTGAACCAAGAGCTATATCTGTTCTTAGTTCTACATTTTTTGAATGGGGCATGCTTATTTAAGATGGAGAGGAAAGCACTTTTGAAGAGCAACCAAGCATCATCTACTGACGGGATGAGGTCAATATCCTTCCAGGATACCCAGGCCAGGTCGATTAGAAAGGCCTGCTCGCTGAAGTGTTTTAGGGAGTGTTTGATAGTGACGAGGGGTGGTTGTTTGACAGGGGACCCAGTATGCACACAGGCAATGAGGCAGTGATCGCTGAGATCCTGGTTGAAGACAGCAGAAGTGTATTTAGAGGGCAGGTTGGTCAGGATGATATCTAAGAGGGTGCCCATGGTTACGGATTTTGGGTTGTACCTGGTAGGTTCCTTGATGATTTGTGTGAGATTGAGGGCATCTAGCTTAGATTGTAGTATGGCCAGGGTGTTAAGCATGTCCCAGTTTAGGTCACCTAACAGTACGAAACTCTGAAGATAGATGGGGGCGATCAATTCACATATGGTGTCCAGGGCACAACTGGGGGCCGAGGGGGGTCTATAACAAGCAGCAACGGTGAGAGACTTGGATTTTTTAAAGTAGAAGCTTGAATTGTTTGGGCACAGACCTGGATAGTATGACAGAACGCTGCAGGCTATCTCTGCAGTAGATTGCAACTCCGCCCCCTTTGGCAGTTCTGTCTTGTCGGAAGATTTTATAGTTAGGGATGGAAATGTCAGGATTTTTGATGGTCTTCCTAAGCCAGGATTCAGACACGGCTAGGACATCCGGGTTGGCAGAGTGTGCTAAAGCAGTGACTAAAACAAACTTAGGGAGGAGGCTTCTAATGTTAACATGCATGAAACCAATGCTTTTACGGTTACAGAAGATCACAAATGAGAGCGCCTGGGGAATGGGAGTGATGCTGGGGGCTGCCGGGCCTGGGTTAACCTCTACATCACCAGAGGAACAAAGGAGGAGTAGGATAAGAGTACGGCTAAAGGCTTAAAAAACTGGTCTTCTAGTGCGTTCGGAAACAGAGAGTAAAAGGAGCAGGTTTCTGGGCGCGGAAGAATAGATTCAAGGTATAATGTACAGACAAGGGTATGGTAGGATGTGAGTACTGTGGAGGTAAGTCTAGGCATTGAGTGACGATGAGAGAGGTTTTGTCTCTAGAGGCACCATGTAAGCCAGGTGCTGTCACTGCATGTGTGAGGGCTGGAACATAAGGGCTAGCTAAGGCATATTGAGCAGGGCTGGAGGCTCTACAGTGAAATAAGGCAAAATTACTAACCAAAACAGCAATAGACAAGGCATATTGACATTAGGGAGAGGCATGTGTAGCCGAGTGATCATAGAGTCCAGTGAGTAGCTAGGCGAGCTGGAGGCACGGCGATTCAGACAGCTAGCAGGCCGGGGCTAGCAGATGGGTCTCAGGGGGACGTCGCAACAAGAGTCTGTTGAAACCCACTCGGGCGGTTATGTCGGCAGAACAGTTGTGATGGATCGGCGGTGTTATGTTTGTTCCTTATATAATGACAAACCGGGGCGTAGGTTTAACTACTTTTAATAAACATATACTTCAGCTAGAAAACTCCATGTTTAGCCATGCAAGACATTCTTTAACCATCTCCCGCTGGGTAACGTAGTCTAAATGTTATTAACACATAACAACACATCTTCTTTCCTTTAAAAGAAAACTACTTTTCTATGTAACTACACATGTCACATCACATCTGTTTACTCAACCTGCATAGCATGCAATTTTCAATAACACACATTTCTTTCCCCAATTTTTTTCCCCTTACATTTTTTTTCTCTTTTTTCAACTAAATATAGTCTGTCCAAAAATACTCTATTGTGGCTCTATTTCTTTTCACATTAACAAAACATTCAGTCCAGGTGCCCCTTTTTTGTATTTTTGTTTAAAAAAAAGAAGCTATTCTCAAAAAGCCTTTCAGGGGCTCTGATAGTCCTTTTTTGTCGTTCTGCTGAAGTGCTTCCTGAAACAGTTGGACAGCGTTCATTGTCAGTCAGGGTGTTCTGACTGAATTGTCCATTTCTAAAGGCATTTGACGCTTCAGCAGTTTCCTCCTGATGATCCTCAGTCCCTTGAGTGAATGGCTGAAGCCTTAGATCCACTCTGTTTCGTCTCAGTTGTGATCCATGCTCCGTTTGGATCTCATAGGATCGCGGTGCAACTTCTCTCTGCACACACCCTTGCTGCATCCAGGTTCCTGTAGTGATGTCTCGGAGTCGTACATGATCTCCAGGTTTCAGTTCAGGTAAGTGTCTTGCACTTTTGTCGTGTCGCTATTTTTGTTTGTCTTTCTGTTTTTCCTTTGCGAGTTTGACTTTGTGAGCACCTCTGGGTGTTAGCAAGTCCTCATGGATGGGTAGGTTGGTTCTGATGCGAAGTCCCATCAACATTTGTGCAGGTGAAAGTCCGTTCTGCAGCGGTGCGCTGCGGTAGATCATCAGATTTTTTAGGAAATCCTCCTTACCATCGTGTGCCTTTTTAATCAGACCTTTGACAATTTTGACTGCTCTCTGCTAAGCCGTTGGACCTTGGGTAGTTGGGGCTGGAGGTGTTGTGTCTGAATCCCCAGTCGTCAGTGAACGATCGGAATTCGGAACTTGAATACTGCGGGCCATTGTCCGAGTACAGTTCAGACGCAACTCCATGTCTTGCAAAGACTGATTTCAGGTAGGTGATTACAGCTTTGCTGGAGGTAGTTGGCAGTGTTGCTACTTCAGAGTAGTTTGAGTAGTAGTCGGTAACAACAATGTGACTTTTGCCATTGCAGTCAAAAAGGTCAACTCCAACTTTGTAGTAGGGTCTGTTGGGTACTGGATGAGGCATTCGCGGCTCTGCTTGCTGCTTTGGCCTGTAGGTCAAACACAGTTCCCATGAAGCAGTGGTCTGGCTGATTTCCTGGTTCATTCTTGGCCAGTACATTACTTCTCGTGCTCGTCGCTTGCATTTTTCCTCACCCAAGTGGCCCTCGTGTATTTTCTGTAGCATTTCTTTGCGTAGTGTCATGGGAATGACAATCTTGTTGCCTTTGAACACTATGTCATCCACAACGGTGAGCTCTGCTCTGCACATCCAGTAGTCCTGTATTCTCCTTGGACAGTTGTTTTTCTGTGCAGGCCATCCTATCAGTGTTGTTTCTTTCAACTCTGTCATTGTTTGGTCAGCTGCGGTCTCTCTTTTGATCTGCTCCATTCTCTCAGAAGACACAGGAAGTGATGCTACGATCATGTCGACGTAGGCCTGAATCTCAGTGTTTTTCTGTGTGTCGAAGCTCTCCTTCTTGTCGACTGCTTGAGAAAGAGTGTCGGTGGCGAACATGAACTTTCCCGGGGTATAGATCATCTTCACATCATACTTTTGCAGTCTGATCAACATTCTCTGGATTCTCATTGGACAATCATTCAGTGGCTTAGACATGATTGACACCAATGGTTTGTGGTCGGTTTCTACTTCGAAGTCTCGTCCGTAGACGTATTGGTGAAACCTTTCGCAAGCGTATGTGCTTGCCAGTAGTTCTTTATCTATTTGTGCATACCTTGTCTCTGCGCCTGTCAAGGCTCTGGACGCATAAGCGACGGGTTGCCATGTGTCGTCATGCTGTTGCAGAAGAACTGCTCCCAGGCCAAACTGTGACGCGTCTGCAGAAATCCTTGTGCTTTTCTCTGGATCATAGAACCTGAGCACTGGCTCTTCTGTGATTGTCTTCTTTAGGTTTTTGAAGCAGTTTTCCTGTTCATGGGACCATTCCCATTCATTTTTCTGTTCCAGAAGACATCTGAGTGGAGCGGACTGTGCTGACAGTTGAGGTATGAACTTTGCAAGGTAGGTGATCATGCCCATGAAGCGTCTCACATCGTCCTTGTTCTTCGGGCGCTCCATGTTGTTGATGGCTGATGTTTTCCTCGGGTCTGGTTTGACTCCGTCCTCTGAAAGTACATCTCCCACGAATGTAAGTGTTTTCACACCAAACTCTCATTTGTCCTTGTTTAGTTTTAGGTTGACTTTCCGTGTCAGGTCCAGCACTTGTCTCACTCTCGCATCGTGTTGTTCTTTTGTGGACCCCCAGACGATGATGTCATCCATCCTAGTCTCTACTCCTGGAATGTGCTCGAAGATCATGTGGATTGTCTTGTGGTAGACTTCTGGCGCTGAGAGAATCCCATATGGTAGACGAAGAAATCTGTACCTGCCCTCAGGTGTGTTGAATGTGCATAGCCTTGAGCTTGCATCATCTAGCTTCATTTGCCAGAATCCTGATGAGGCATCAAGCTTACTGAACCACTTTGCTCCAGCAAACTGCGACATTATCTCTTCTCTGGTTGGCAACTTGAAATGCTCTCTCTTGATTGCTTTGTTGAGATCTCTCGGGTCTAGACATATCCTGAGATCGCCGTTCTTTTTCACCACAATATCCAGTGAGCTTACCCAGTCTGTAGGTTCATCCATTTTTGTGATGACGTCCATCTTTTCCATGCGTCCGAGTTCCTCTTTGAGCTTTTTCCTCAGTGCAAATGGAACTTTTCTGCATGAATGCACAACTGGAGTAATTTTGTCATCAGTACATATTTTGTGTTCTCCTGGTAAACTTTATCCAAGACCCTCAAACACATCCTCATACACAGCCAGTATTGATTCTTGGTCATTTTCAGTCTGTGATGTCACTACATACACTCTTTTCAACAAATTGAGCTTTTCACATGCAATGATTCCTAGAATAGGCTGTACACTCTTTTCCACAATCAGCATCTGTGCTCTGAACTGTTTTCCTTTATGCTGTAAAGTTACTATGCAGCTACCTTTGACTGGTACGTTCTCCCCAGTATAACCAGTAACCTTAATTTTCACAGGGTGTATTTTGCTCTTCACCTTCAGTGTTTTGTAGTCATCCAGCGATAACAGGTTTACCTGTGCTCCAGTATCAAGCTTGAATGGTATTATAGTTTCATTCACAGTCAATGGCACAATCCATACAGCATTTACTGCATTGCATATTTCCACAGAATCAACAAAGAATTCTTCCATCTCCTCGACTGTGTGAACCTTTTGTAGCCTCAGCTTTGTAGCCTCAGCTTTTGTAGCCTCAGCTTTGCAGCATTTTGAGAAATGATTATTTTTCCCACAGTTGTTACATGATTTGCCATATGCAGGGCATTTTTTGGCTTGTGGATAAATACACATTTTCCACATGTAGTGTGTACAAATCAACTGTACATTTCGGTGTTCCTCAAGGTTCCGTTTTAGGACCACTATTGTTTTCACTATATATTTTACCTCTTGGGGATGTTATTCGAAAACATAATGTTAACTTTCACTGCTATGCGGATGACACACAGCTGTACATTTCAATGAAACATGGTGAAGCCCCAAAATTGCCCTCGCTAGAAGCCTGTGTTTCAGACATAAGGAAGTGGATGGCTGAAAACGTTCTACTTTTAAACTCGGTCAAAACAGAGATGCTTGTTCTAGGTCCCAAGAAACAAAGAGATCTTCTGTTAAATCTGACAATTAATCTTGATGGTTGTAAAGTCGTCTCAAATAAAACTGTGAAGGACCTCGGCGTTACTCTTGACCCTGATCTCTCTTTTGACGAACATATCAAGACTGTTTCAAGGACAGCTTTTTTCCATCTACGTAACATTGCAAAAATCAGAAATTTTCTGTCCAAAAATGATGCAGAAAAATTAATCCATGCATTTGTTACTTCTAGGTTAGACTACTGCAATGCTCTACTTTCCGGCTACCCGGATAAAGCACTAAATAAACTTCAGTTAGTGCTATATACGGCTGCTAGAATCCTGACTAGAACCAAGAAATTTGATCATATTACTCCAGTGCTAGCTTCCCTACACTGGCTTCCTGTTAAGGCAAGGGCTGATTTCAAGGTTTTACTGTTAACCTATAAAGCGTTACATGGTCTTGCTCCTACCTATCTTTCCGAGTTGGTCCTGCCGTACATACCTACACGTACGCTACGGTCACAAGACGCAGGCCTCCTAATTGTCCCTAGAATTTCTAAGCAAACAGCTGGAGGCAGGGCTTTCTCCTATAGATCTCCATTTTTATGGAACGGTCTGCCTACCCATGTGAGAGACGCAGACTCGGTCTAAACCTTTAAGTCTTTACTGAAGACTTATCTCTTCAGTAGGTCATATGATTGAGTGTAGTCTGGCCCAGGAGTGTGAAGGTGAACGGAAAGGCTCTGGAGCAACGAACCGCCCTTGCTGTCTCTGCCTGGCCGGTTCCCCTCTCTCCACTGGGATTCTCTGCCTCTAACCCTATTACAGGGGCTGAGTCACTGGCTTACTGGTGCTCTTTCATGCCGTCCCTAGGAGGGGTGCATCACTTGAGTGGGTTGAGTTACTGACGTGATCTTTCTGTCTGGGTTGGCGCCCCCCCTTGGTTTGTGCTGTGGTGGAGATCTTTGTGGGCTATACTCGGCCTTGTCTCAGGATTGTAAGTTGGTGGTTGAAGGTATCCCTCTAGTGGTGCGGGGGCTGTGCTTTGGCAAAGTGGGTGGAGTTATCTTCTACTTGGTCACAATCCCGGATCCGGGAGCACCCCCATCAGTAAAAAAGCTGACTAGCATAGCCTAGCATAGCGCCACAAGTAAATACTAGCATCTAAATATCATTAAATCACAAGTCCAAGACACCAGATGAAAGATACACATCTTGTGAATCCAGCCATCATTTCTGATTTTTAAAATGTTTTACAGGGAAGACACAATATGTATTTCTATTAGCTAACCACGATAGCAAAAGACACAACTTTTTTTCCCACCATTTTTTTCCTGCATAGGTAGCTATCACAAATTCGACCAAATAAAGATATAAATAGTCACTAACCAAGAAACAACTTCATCAGATGACAGTCTGATAACATATTTATAGCATGTGTTTTGTTCGAAAAATGTGCATATTTCAGGTATAAATCATAGTTTTACATTGCAGCCACCATCACAACTCTCACCAAAGCAACTAGAATAACTACAGAGACCAACGTGAATTACCTAAATACTCATCATAAAACATTTATGAAAAATACACCGCGTACAGCAAATGAAAGACAAAGATCTTGTGAATCCAGCCAATATTTCAGATTTTTTAAGTGTTTTACAGCGAAAACACAATATAGCATTATATTAGCTTACTACAATAGCTAACCACACAACAGCATTGATTCAAGCCAACAATAGCGATAACGACTAAACCAGCAAAATATATAAATTTTTTCACTAACCTTCTCAAACTTCTTCAGATGACAGTCCTATAACATCATATTACACAATACATATAGAGTTTGTTCGAAAATGTGCATATTTAGCGGCACAAATCGTGGTTATACAATGAGAATAGTAGCCAAGCTGCCAACAAAATGCCGGGAGAAATCTTGGGAGAGGCACCTAATCTAATCAGTAACTAATCATAAACTTGACAAAAAAATACAGGTTGGACAGCAAATGAAAGATACATTAGTTCTTAATGCAACCGCTGTGTTAGATTTTTAAAATTAACGTTACTACGACATACAGCGTGCGTTAAAGCGAGACCGCACCGAAATTAATGGCGGAATAGTAGTTTCACATTTTTCAACAGAACAACGAATTAACATCATAAATAGTTCTTACTTTTTGATGAGCTTCCATCAGAATCTTGGGCAAGTTGTCCTTTGTCCAGAAGAATCGTTGCTCGGTTGTAGATTGTCGCCTTCAACTTTGGAATTAGCAGTAAACATTAGCCATGTGGTGAAGACGTGCCCAACTCACTATAACGCAGCACAAAGAAATATCCGAAAATCGCAATATACTGATATAAACTGATATAACTCGGTTTAAAATAACTACATTATGATGTCTTTAACACCTATATCGAATAAAATCAGAGCCGGATATATCTAAGGCCTATAACGAGAGCTTTTCAGAATGCAATCCTGAGGTCTGTCTTGCGTCATGGCGAATGTTGAAAAGAGTGTACCCTACGTACCCAGACCCTTTATATGGCCTCAGATCTGCCTAGCAACTCCATTCCAAATCCCACTACTTGCTGACATCTAGGGGAAGGCGTATGCAGTGCATGTCGACCAATAGAAGACATGCAAATTAACAAACTGACCCTAGAACAGAATGCCTGATTTCAGATTTCTCACTTCCTGACAGGAAGTTTGCTCCAACTTGAGTTCTGTTTTACTCACAGATATAATTCAAATGGTTTTAGAAACTAGAGAGTGTTTTCTATCCAATAGTAATAATAATATGCATATTGTACGAGCAAGAATTGAGTACGAGGCAGTTTAATTTGGGAACGACATTTTTACAAAGTGAAAACAGCACCCCCTATTGAGAAAAGGTTATATCCTTCCTGTTTGGCCCTGTCTGGGGGTATCATCGGATGGGGCCACAGTGTCTCCTGACCCCTCCTGTCTCAGCCTCCAGTATTTATGCTGCAGTAGTTTATGTGTCGGGGGGCTAGGGTCAGTTGGTTATATCTGGAGTACTTCTCTTGTCTTATCCAGTGTCCTGTGTGAATTTAAGTATGCTCTCTCTAATTCTCTCCTTCTCTCTTTCTTTCTCTCTCTCGGAGAACCTGAGCCCTAGGACCATACGTCAGGACTACCGGGCATGATGACTCCTTGCTGTCCCCAGTCCACCTGGCCTTGCTGCTGTTCCAGTTTCAACTGTTCTGCCTGCGGTTATGGAACCCCTACCTGTCCCAGACCTGCTGCTTTCAACTCTTAATGATCGGCTATGAAAAGCCAACTGACATTTATTCCTGATTATTATTTGACCATGCTTGTCATTTATGAACATTTTGAAAATCTTGGCTCTCTCTAATTCTCTCCTTCTCTCTTTCTTTCTCTCTCTCGGAGGACCTGAGCCCTAGGACCATACGTCAGGACTACCGGGCATGATGACTCCTTGCTGTCCCCAGTCCACCTGGCCTTGCTGCTATTCCAGTTTCAACTGTTCTGCCTGCGGTTATGGAACCCCTACCTGTCCCAGACCTGCTGCTTTCAACTCTTAATGATCGGCTATGAAAAGCCAACTGACATTTATTCCTGATTATTATTTGACCATGCTTGTCATTTATGAACATTTTGAAAATCTTGGCTCTCTCTAATTCTCTCCTTCTCTCTTTCTTTCTCTCTCTCGGAGGACCTGAGCCCTAGGACCATACGTCAGGACTACCGGGCATGATGACTCCTTGCTGTCCCCAGTCCACCTGGCCTTTCTGCTATTCCAGTTTCAACTGTTCTGCCTGCGGTTATGGAACCCCTACCTGTCCCAGACCTGCTGTTTTCAACTCTTAATGATCGGCTATGAAAAGCCAACTGACATTTATTCCTGATTATTATTTGACCATGCTTGTCATTTATGAACATTTTGAAAATCTTGGCTCTCTCTAATTCTCTCCTTCTCTCTTTCTTTCTCTCTCTCGGAGGACCTGAGCCCTAGGACCATACGTCAGGACTACGGGGCATGATGACTCCTTGCTGTCCCCAGTCCACCTGGCCTTGCTGCTATTCCAGTTTTAACTGTTCTGCCTGCGGTTATGGAACCCCTACCTGTCCCAGACCTGCTGTTTTCAACTCTTAATGATCGGCTATGAAAAGCCAACTGACATTTATTCCTGATTACTATTTGACCATGCTTGTCACTTATGAACATTTTGAACATCTTGGCCATGTTCTGTTATAATCTCCACCCGGCACAGCCAGAAGAGGACTGGCCACCCCTCATAGCCTGGTTCCTCTCTAGGTTTCTTCCTAGGTTTTGGCCTTTCTAGGGAGTTTTTCCTAGCCACCGTGCTTCTACACCTGCATTGCTTGCTGTTTGGGGTTTTAGGCTGGGTTTCTGTACAGCACTTCGAGATATTAGCTGATGTACGAAGGGCTATATAAAATAAACTTGATTTGATTTGATTTCTCTCTTTTGCTTGTTTTTGTTTTGTAAGGCGTGTGTATTGCTCCTCTCTTTTTATTGCATGCACTGACGTCTCATCCCTGCACAGCTCTTTAGCTTGTGCTCTGGTGGTTTCAGCTGCTCGACACATATTCACTGCTTTATCCAAAGTTAAATCTTGCTCACGCAGCAATCTCTCCTTGAGTCCATTATCAAGTATGCCACAGACTATCCTGTCTTTCACTAGTGAGTCTTTCAGATTTTCAAATTCACACGTTTTTTTGCTCAGTGTGTTCAGCTCAGCCAAATACTGGTCAAAACTGACTCCCTGTTTCTGATCATGAGAGAAAAACTTGTATCTCTCAAATGTGACGTTCTGGCTTGGTACAAAATACTCCTCAAATTTAGCCATTAGCACAGTCAATGTCAAGTTTGCCTCGTCTTGCTGAAAGCTATTGCAAATGGCCAATGCATCCTCTCCAATAACTTGCAGAAAAATGGAAGCTTTCAATTTGTCATCATCTCCCCCTGCACCACTGGCTGCTAGGTAGATATTGAATCTCTGCTTGAAACGTTTCTTGCGTAACTGCATAGGAGTAGGAGGACTAAGCCTATCCATGACGGAGAACAGGAACAGTGTCAATTTCTCTTCAGTATGTTGCTCATCAACTTGCTCGTCAACAGATTCCAATGCAGCCTCGCTCTCGCTGCTGTCACTCTCGCTGCTGCGGCTCGTTGTCCTCGCTCTTGCAAGCTAGCATCTTCGACTACTCACGTCACTTGACTTGTGGTATAATGTTCAATTTTCGTCCCGGAAATTTGCAGAGTTACTCCTTTCTTTTCTCTGTCTCGTCATAGCGACTACCAATCTGACACCATGTTATGTTTGTTCTTTATATAATGACAAACCGGGGCGTAGGTTTAACTACTTTTAATGAACATATACTTCAGCTAGAAAACTCCATGTTTAGTCATGCAAGGCATTCTTTAACCATCTCCCGCGCCCGCATAGCCTGCTGGGTAACGTAGTCTAAATGCTATTAACACATAACAACACAGGCAGGGTTCTGTGTCGGCAGCAAAGGGTCCAGGCCAATTGGCAGAAGAGGCATTGAAGCCCAGGAATTATCTGATGGAATTCTTTGGCTAGCCGGGAGAAGGGCCTAGTTCGAGGCTAGCTCCATGCTAACTACTAGCTAGTACCTAGTTAGCTGGCTAGCTTCAGAAGGTGGTTCCGGTTCAAAAGTGTAAAAATAGCAGACCCATACCACATTGGGTGAGGCGTGTTGCAGGAGAGTATGTTCAGTCCGTAGATGGAAAATTAGATGAAAAAAATTATACAAATATATATGAAATATATACGAAGAAAAACGATGTATACATTGGACAGGACAAGACAATAAAAACAGACATCCCCACTGCTACGCCATCTTGGAAGAAAAATGAAAAACAGAGAAGGCAAAAAACCTGCTTTCAAAATAAAAGTCACACTAAACTGTCAAATACACAGTGAGGATAGAAAGCTCATACAAGAAAATAAAAGTCTGAATATAGAGCAGACATTGTGATCGGACACTCATTTTTGGAGTTCATTTACACTCCCACCAAATCAGGAGTGATGTGGAACAATGTACAGGGTATACACAAAGCACAAATGATTTCTGTACCTTAAATGACCTAAGACCAGAAATAGAGTATCAGACAGGTATGGAATCATAGCACAAACCATTCAAAAGTATAAGAGATCATGGTTAGATATAGGACATAAAGAGATTTGGGGGGCATCTATCTTAACCAGTCTCCAGCAACAAGACCAGCTTTTGAACTGACCAGCTTGGTGAGACGTTTGCCCGTCTTGTCTAACTTCCGATCACCAACACATATTTTGACTCTCCTTACTAGTCTATCTTTATCAACAGTAGTCTCTGAAACTCTACCCAATCGCCACTCATTTCTAGGCAGATCATCATCTCTCATCATCACTATGTGTGCCAGTGCTGCCTGATGGCGATGTTGGCTAGATACTCTTTTTGCCAGCGGCTCCAAAACTGTTCTGCTAGATATTGAACATGCCGCCACCTTTTCCGAGCATACATGTCTTCCCTGATGAACTTGCCTGGAGGAGGTAGAGCTGTGGTAGATTTCATAGTAAGCAGATGATTAGGGGTGAGTGGCTCAAGACTGTTTGGATCATTGAGGTCGTCAACGGTGAGTGGGTGATTGTTTACAATTGCCATTGCTTCATAGAAGAAGGCTCGTAGAGAAGAATAATCTAGTCTACCAGAAGAGTGAGAGTGTGGAGCTAAGGGTACCTCTCACTGTCCTGATCTGTCGCTCCCAGATGCCACCCACGTGACTTGAATGGGGAGCATTCATGCTGAAGTCACACTGTTTCTCAATGAGATAGGCAGTCAGCCTGTCCATGTCAACTTCCATGAGTGCTTCCTTCAGTTCATTTTTGGCTCCCACAAAGTTACTTCCTTGGTCACATTTAATCTGACAAACTGCACCACGTATGGCTATGAAGCAGCGCAGACCATCAATGAAGGCATCTGTTGACATGTCATCTAACATTTCAGTATGAACGGCACGAGAGCAAAAACAAATGAAGAGAAGACCATACCTTTTGTGCACTCTTCGTCCTTGCTTAAGGAGAATTGGGCCAAAACAATCCATACCGCAGTATGTAAATGGCGGTGATGAGTCCACACGCTCTGGAGGGAGATCAGCCATATTTTGCTCTTCTGTGGGTCTCCTGAGCTTTCTACAAGTCACACATTGGCGAAGATAAGATGCTACGCCCTGAGTGATACCTGGGATCCAGTAGTCATTTCACCTGATCTCATTAATGTGTTTACAGGCCTTTACCCTAGTGTTTGACCTTTTCATGGTAGTGAACAATTATCCTTTTCGTGATGTGGTGTTCCTTGGGAATGATTGCAGGGTGTTTGAATGAGTTAGGAAGACACGAGTCACAAAGTCTTCCTCCCACCCTGAGCTCACCATTTTTGTCTAGGAAGGCGTTGAGGCGGTACAACTCATTTTGGAGTGGCAGCTGAGTCCCTTTACTTAGCAACTTAAGCTGATCTTGATATACAGTACCTGTCCCTGCACATCTTTGATTATGAGACGCTCTGCTTTCTCCCGTTCCATCGTTGAGAGGCCATTTGATCTGTCATTGCTGATTCGTCGAAGGATACGTGCAACAGCTTGAGAAGCCCGAGACCAGGATGAGAGGTTAGACAGGCGATCTGCAAGACTTACTTGTTCTGTGGTCCTCGTGTTTACTGTTTGAGCCTTTCTGACTTCCGGGTCTCTTAATGGCAACTCTGAGACCACATCTTTCTTTCTTCCATAAAAACTTGGGTCCTGTGAACCAATCAGATGATAGCAGTTCATTGACAGTTAGGCCTCTGGACGCGTGATCTGCGGGATTTCCATCAGTCGGGATGTATCTCCATTGCTGGGGAGTCGTGCTGAGATGCATCTTCTGCACTCGGTTGGCTACAAATACAGTGGGGCAAAAAAGTATTTAGTCAGCCACCAATTGTGCAACTTCTCCCACTTAAAAAGATGAGAGAGGCCTGTAATTTTCATCATAGGTACACTTCAACTATGACAGACAAAATGAGAAAAAAAAATCCAGAAAATCACATTGTAGGATTTTTTATGAATTTATTTGCAAATTATGGTGGAAAATAAGTATTTGGTCAATAACAAAAGTTTATCTCAATACTTTGTTATATACCCTTTGTTGGCAATGACAGAGGTCAAACGTTTTCTGTAAGTCTTCACAAGGTTTTCACACACTGTTGCTGGTATTTTGGCCCATTCCTCCATGCAGATCTCCTCTAGAGCAGTGATGTTTTGGGGCTGTTGCTGGGCAACACGGACTTTCAACTCCCTCCAAAGATTTTCTATGGGGTTGAGATCTGGAGACTGGCTAGACCACTCCAGGACCTTGAAATGCTTCTTACGAAGCCACTCCTTTGTTGCCCGGGCGGTGTGTTTGGGATCATTGTCATGCTGAAAGACCCAGCCACGTTTCATCTTCAATGCCCTTGCTGATGGTAGGCTTTGTTACTTTGGTCCCAGCTCTCTGCAGGTCATTCACTAGGTCCCCCCGTGTGGTTCTGGGATTTTTGCTCACCGTTCATGTGATCATTTTGACCCCACGGGGTGAGATCTTGCGTGGAGCCCCAGATCGAGGGAGATTATCAGTGGTCTTGTATGTCTTCCATTTCCTAATAATTGCTCCCACAGTTGATTTCTTCAAACCAAGCTGCTTACCTATTGCAGATTCAGTCTTCCCAGCCTGGTGCAGGTCTACAATTTTGTTTCTGGTGTCCTTTGACAGCTCTTTGGTCTTGGCCATAGTGGAGTTTGGAGTGTGACTGTTTGAGGTTGTGGACAGGTGTCTTTTTTACTGATAACAAGTTCAAACAGGTGCCATTAATACAGGTAACGAGTGGAGGACAGAGGAGCCTCTTAAAGAAGAAGTTACAGGTCTGTGAGAGCCAGAAATCTTGCTTGTTTGTAGGTGACCAAATACTTATTTTCCACCATAATTTGCAAATAAATTCATAAAAAATCCTACAATGTGATTTTTTCTGGATTTTTTCCCCTCATTTTGTCTGTCATAGTTGAAGTGTACCTATGATGAAAATTACAGGCCTCTCTCATCTTTTTAAGTGGGAGAACTTGCACAATTGGTGGCTGACTAAATACTTTTTTGCCCCACTGTATGTGGAATCGTTGTGCCTCATTGTTAATATACCCTAGAACTACTTTGGAGTCGGTCCGGAAGAACTCTTCAAAATCAGCATATCTAAGTTCCTCCTTGAGCACATTGCTTGCTTTTACTGAGACAACTGCAGCTGTGAGTTCTAGTCTGGGAATAGTTGTGACCTTTGTGGGAGTGACACAAGATTTTCCCATGACTAAAGCACAATGAATGTCTCTCTTCATTCTTGAGTCTCAAATATGAACACTGACCATATCCACTCGGGCTTGCATCAGAGAAATTATGTAGCTCTGTTTTTGGTAACCCTTCCAAAGTCAGCAGGTGCATAACTACGGGGTATGTTCACCATCTCCAAATGAACAAGATCGTTTTTCCAACATTCCCACTTTGGTTGAAGTTCATCAGTCATAGGGTAATCCCAACCTGTGCCATGCCTGCACATTTCCTGCAGTACTCTTTTTCCGTTGAGTAGGAATTGAGCTACAAACCCTAAAAGATCATATAAGGAGGCAACTGTAGACAGTATACCTCGATGCGTTGCAGGTTGGTCCTTGAGATTGACATTGAACTCGAAGCAGTCAGACTCAACGTGCCACTGAATCCCTAGTGCTCTTTCTGATGGCAAGTCATCAAATGCAAGGTTAAGGTCATTAATGTCGGATGCATGTTCAGATGGCGGTATGCTTTCTAGGACAGGTCTGTTATTGGATACAAACTAGGGCAGTCAAAGACCACCCATCGCACAAAGTTCTCGAGCCTCACGTGCAAACTGAATAGCATGTTCCGTACTGTCTATGCTTGTGACCCCGTCATCTACAGTTGAAGTTGGAAGATTACATACACCTTAGCCAAATACATTTAAACTCAGTTTT
This sequence comes from Salvelinus namaycush, assembly GCF_016432855.1. Lineage (NCBI taxonomy): Eukaryota > Metazoa > Chordata > Actinopteri > Salmoniformes > Salmonidae > Salvelinus > Salvelinus namaycush. The sequence continues at coordinate 17,882,420 of NC_052315.1, read as the reverse complement.
TCACAATTCCTGACATTTAATCCAAGTAAAAACTCCCTGTCTCATGTCAGTTAGGATCACCACTTTATTTTGACAATGTGAAATGTCAGAATAATAGTAGAGAGAATGATTTATTTCAGCTTTTCTTTCTTTCATCACATTCCCAGTGGGTCAGAAGTTTACATACATTTCAAATTAGTATTTGGTAGCATTGCCTTTAAATTGTTTAACTTGGGTCAAACTTTTCAGGTAGCCTTCCACAAGCTTCCCACAATAAGTTGGGTGAAGTTCGGCCCATTCCTCCTGACAGAGCTGGTGTAACTGAATCAGGTTTGTAGGCCTCCTCACTCGCACACACTTTTTCAGTTCTGCCCACAAATTTTCTATATAATTGAGTTAAGAGCTTTGTGATGGCCACTCCAAAACCTTGACTTTGTTGCCCTTAAGCCATTTTGCCACAACTTTGGAAGTATGCTTGGGGTCATTGTCCATTTGGAAGACCCATTTGCGACCAAGCTTTAACTTCCTGACTGATGTCTTGAGATGTTGCTTCAATATATCCACATCATTTTCCTCCCTCATGGTGCCATCTATTTTTTGTGAAGTGCACCAGTCCCTCCTGCAGCAAAGCACCCCCACAACATGATGCTGCCACCCCCGTGCTTCACGGTTGGGATGGTGTTCTTCGGCTTGCAAGCCTCCCCATTTTTTCTCCAAACATAACAATGGTCATTATGGCCAAACAGTTCTATTTTTGTTTCATCAGAACCGAGGACATTTCTCCAAAAAGTACAAACTTTGTCCCCATGTGCAGTTGCAAACCGTAGTCTGGCTTTTTTATGGTGGTTTTGGAGCAGTGGCTTCTTCCTTGCTGAGCGGCCTTTCAGGTTGTCGATATAGGACTCGTTTTACTGTGGACATAGATACTTTTGTACCTGTTTCCTCTAGCATCTTCACAAGGTCCTTTGCTGTTGTTCTGGGATCGATTTGCACTTTTCGCACCAAAGTACGTTCATCTCTAGGAGACAGAACGCATCTCCTTCCTGAGCGGTATGACGGCTGCATGGTCCCATGGTGTTTCTACTTGCGTACTATTTTTTGTACAGATGAATGTGGTACCTTCAGTCGTTTTGAAATTGCTCCCAAGGATGAACCAGACTTGTGGGGGTCTACAATTGTTTTTCTGAGATCTTGGCTGATTTATTTTGATTTCCCCATGATGTCAAGCAAAGAGGCACTGAGTTTGAAGGTAGGCCTTGAAATACATCCACAGGTACACCTCCAATTGACTCAAAAGCTTCTAAAGCCATGACATCATTTTCTGGAATTTTCCAAGCTGTTTAAAGGCACAGTCAACTTAGTGTATGTAAACTTCTGAACCACTGGAATTGTGATACAGTGAATTATAAGTGAAATAATCTGTCTGTAAACAATTGTTGGAAAAATTACTTGTGTCATGTACAAAGTAGATGTCCTAACCGACTTGCCAAAACTATAGTTCGTTAAACAAGAAATTTGTGGAGTGGTTGAAAAACAAGTTTTTTTTTACTCCAACCTACGTGTATGTAAACTTCTAACTTCAACTGTACGTAAAAGTCGCTCATGATGAATTGTGAGCCTAGAAGGTATAGGTCTCTGTTCTCATTAGCTACGTGCTTCAGCCCATAGTTTGCACATCCAGGAGATGATGCAGCGCCAAACAGATGCACCTTCATGCGGAACTCTTGAGGCTGTGCATTAATGTCTCCCTTTTTCCACCAAAGGAAGCGCAGATAGTTTTGGTCAGTCTCATGTATATGGAACTGGTGAAACATCTTCTCAATGTCACACATCAATGCAATAGGGTGCTGCTGAAAACGCATAAGAACACCGTTCAGCTTGTTCATCAAATCAGGCCCTGGAAGCAGATGGTCATTTAAACTGGTTCCCTTGTACTTGGCAGAGTAATCAAATACTACACGTAGCTTATATGGCTTTTTAGGATGATATACACCATGATGAGCAATATACCATTTCTCGCCTTCATTTCCATCATCTTCAACTTCTTCCGTGTCAACATTTTCAATGACCTCATCCACGAACTTGACATAATGTTCCTTATATCTTTCATCCTTTAACAATTTCCTTTTGAGATGGCTGAGCCGCACAATTGCGAGTTGTTTGTTGTCGGGTAGATTGGGTCTCTCCTTAAAAGGCAAGGGCATTTCATAATGGCCATGACTATTTTTCCTTATACCATCGTTCAGCTTGTTCAGGAAGAGGATGTCATCCTGAGACACTGTCTTGCCATCTTCACTGGCATCCTTGAAATTGGACTCCAGAATGCGAATAGCATCTGCAGGGGTTACTGAGGGGATCTCTTTGACAATGACCCGGTGACACAGACTAGCGACGCTTGGTGTCACGCCCTGACCGTAGAGATCCTTTTTATGTCTCTATTTTGGTTGGTCAGGGCGTGAGTTTGGGTGGGCATTCTATGTCTGGTGTTATATGTTGTCCTTGTTTTGTATTTCTGTGTGTTTGGCCTGGTATGGTTCTCAATCAGAGGCAGCTGTCTATCGTTGTCTCTGATTGAGAATCATACTTAGGTAGCCCGTTCCCACCTGTGTTTGTGGGTGGTTGTTTCCTGTTTAGTGTTTGTTTCACCTTTCAGCACTGTTCGTTTGTCATGTTTGTTATTTTGTCAAGTGTTGCGTATTTTATTAAATAGTATGAACACTTACCACGCTGCACCTTGGTCGTCTTCTCCTTCTCCCGACGACGTACGTTACACTTGGTGTATCGGGGAATGGCGATGAGCGCCCCACAATGTGCCATCCTAAGCCAGTTCGAACAGCGTAGGGGTCATCATTCCCACCTAAAATCACTTGTTTTGGTGCCATTGCCCTTGAGCGGTTGTAGCCTATCAGAAGGTCAACCTCACAATCTACTACTGTGGAGAGATGATTCCAGTGCTTGGCTGTTTCACAGGTCGGAATGTGGGTGCGGTTTACAGGTATGCAATCCTTGGTGTAGGTAGGAGGAAGAGCGATATGGATGGTGGAGCTGTAACCTCTCACATGAAGCCCTGAGACCGTTTCACTTTTCACAGATGTGTCACATCCTTTCATAACGGTTAAGTTCAGTTTCATAGGATACGTGTCTGCTTGTAAAGCGTTGCTCACTTCCTGGTCAATGAATGTAGTATCACTCTGAGTGTCAAGCAGGGCGTAGACATGTGGGATGCTTTCCTTTGCTGGTGTCACAGGTGTGGCGATGACGACAGTCCTTTCATGCACCCATAGCAAAGCTTTTCTTTCACATATTTATGTCGCTCCTCCAGAGACTTGGTCATGAATTTAGAACAGCCATGGATCTGATGCTTGTTGTCCTGGCAAAACATACACGAAGGCCTTGCACTTCCTTTGGCTGACTTTTGATTCTCACCATCTGTGATTGTTTGAGTGCTGAGAACACTTGCCTTGTTCTTCTTCGTCTCCCTGACATTTGGTTTCTCAGTGGTACATTTGGATGAACGGAGAGCATAGAAAGAAGTTATCGGATTGCAGGCAATCTCTCCTTCCATAATCATACAATTAGCAAAGTCCTGGAAACTGGGGAATTCTTGATTATTGTTCAAGGTTTGTGTAACCCGTCTGTTCCAGTGAGAAGCTGCTCATTCAGGTAGTTTTGATTTTCTTCACAGTCATGTAATATCTGAAGACCTTTAACATGAGGTATAGCATTCAAAAAATGACAAATGGCTGGTCATATCTATGATTGAGTTTGTTCCACGCATCTTTGTAGGCCTTGTCATCATTTCTGTAGAACGTACCATCCAGGGTCTTACCAGCTGGGCCACCCACGTACTTCTTAACTTCTTATGGCTGGGTGGCAGTATTGAGTAGCTTGGATGAAAAGGTGCCCAGAGTAAACTGCCTGATACTCAGGCTCAGAGGCTAAGATATGCATATTATTATATTTGGATAGAAAACACTCTGAAGTTTCTAAAACTGTTTGAATGATGTCTGTGAGTATAACGGAACTCATATGGCAGGCAAAAACCTGAGAAGAAATCCAACCAGGAAGTGGGGAATCTGAGGTTTGTAGGTTTGCCTATCCAATATACAGTGGGATATTGGTCATATTGCACTCCCTAAGGCTTCCACTAGATGTCAACAGTCTTTGGAACCTTGTTTGATGCTTCTACTGTGAAGAATGAGGGAAGGAGAGCTCTTTGAGTCAGGTGTCTGGCATGAGCTGAACATGCGTGCTCACGTGAGAGCGACCTTGTAACGATAGTCATTTTCTTCCTCCTCCTCGGACGAGGAGAGGCGAGAAGGATCGGACCAATACGCAGAGTGGTTAGTTTCCATAGTGATTTAATATAACAAAACAATATGCGATACAAAATAACAAAATAACTACCGTGACAGTCCCGTGTGGCGAAACACTGACACAAGAACAAACACCCACAAAACACACGTGAAACCCCGGCTGCCTAAGTATGATTCTCAATCAGGGACAACGATTGACAGCTGCCTCTGATTGAGAATCATACCAGGCCGAACACACAAAACCCCAACATAAAAATCACACATCGACAACCCACCCAACTCACGCCCTGACCATACTAAATAAATACAAAAACAAGGGAAAACAGGTCAGGAACGTGACAGACCTGCTTTCCATTGCATTTCTGAAGACAAAGGAATTCTCCGGTTGAAACATTACTGAAAACATCCTAAAGATTGATTCTATACATTGTTTGACATGTTTCTACGAACTGTAATGGAATTGTTTGACTTTTCGTCTGACCTGTGCGTCATGAATTTGGATTACTGTACTGAATGCGCGAACGAAATGAAGGTATTTGTACATAAATGATGGACTATATCGAACAAAACAAACATTTATTGTGGAACTGGGATTCCTGGGAGTGCATTCTGATGAAGATCATCAAAGGTAAGTGAATATTTATAATGCTATTTCTGACTTCTGTTGACTCCAAAACATGGCGGATATCTTTATGGCTTATTTGGGCTCTGCGCGCTGTACTCAGATTATAGCATGGTGTGCTTTTTCCGTAAAGTTGTTTTGAAATCTGACACAGCGGTTGCATTAAGGAGAAGTTTATCTAAAGTTCCATGTTTAATACTTGTATCTTTTATCAATGTTTATTATGAGTATTTCTGTAAATTGATGTGTCTCTCTGCAAAATCACCGGATGTTTTGGAGGCAAAACATTACTGAACATAACGCGCCAATGTAAACTACGATTTTTGGATATAAATATGAACTTTATCGAACAAAACATACATGTATTGTGTAACATGAAGTCCTATGAGTGTCATCTGATGAAGATCATCAAAGGTTAGTGATTCATTTTATCTCTATTTCTGCTTTTTGTGACTCCTCTCTTTGGCTGTAAAAATGGCTGGGTTTTTCTGTGACTAGGTGTAGACCTAACATAATCGTTTGGTGTGCTTTCGTCGTAAAGTCTTTTTGAAATCAGACACTGTGGTGGGATTAACAACAAGTTTATCTTTAAAATGGTGTAAAATACTTGTATGTCTGAGGAATTTTAATTATGAGATTTCTGTTGTTTTGAATTTGGCTTCCTGCACTTTCATTGGCTGCTGTCATATCGATCCCGTTAACGGGATCTCAGCCATAAGAAAGTGAATTCTAAATATATCACAGACAGCGTCACCAGCAAAGCACCCCCACACCATCACATCTCCTCCTCCATGCTTCACGGTGGGAACCACACATGCGGAGATCATCCGTTCACCTACTCTGTGTCTCACAAAGACACAGCGGTTGGAACCAAAAATCTCGAATTTGGACTCATCCGACCAAAGGACAGATTTCCACTGGTCTAATGTCCATTGCTCATGTTTCTTGGCCCAAGCAAGTCTCTTCTTCTTATTGGTGTCCTTTAGTAGTGGTTTCTTTGCAGCAATTCGACCATGAAGATCTGATTCATGGAGTCTCCTCTGAACAGTTGATGTTGAGATGTGTCCTCTGCAGCAGAGGTAACTCTGGGTCTTCCTTTCCTGTGGCGGTACGCATGAGAGCCAGTTTCATCATAGCGCTTGGTTTTTGCAACTGCGTTCGAAGAAACTTTCAAAATTCTTGAAATTTTCCAGATTGACTGACCTTCATGTCTTAAAGTAATGATTGACTGTCATTTCTCTTTGCATATTTGAGCTGTTCTTGCTATGGACTTGGCATTTTACCAAATAGGGCTATCTTCTGTACATCAACCCTACCTTGTCACAACACAACTGATTGGCTCAAACGCATTAAGGAAAGAAATTCCACAAATTAAATTTGAACAAAGCACTCCTGTTAGTTGAAATGCATTCCAGGTGACTAACTCATGAAGGTGTTTGAGAGAATGCCAAGAGTGTGCAAAGCTGTCATCAAGGCAAAGGGTGGCTACTTTGAAGAATCTAAAATATATTTTGATTTGTTTAACAATTTCCATATATGTTATTTCATAGTTTTGATGTCATCACTATTATTCTACAATTGTCACGAATCCCGCCGAAGGTGGTTCCTCTTCCTGTTCGGGCGGCGCTCGGCGGTCGTCATCACCGGTCTACTAGCTGCCACCGATCCCCTTTTCTGTTTCAGTTAGTTTTGTCTGATTTGTTACACCTGTTCCTTGTTTGGGTTTTGATTTGGGCTATTTTAACCAGGTATGCCCGCCTGCTTTTGTGCGGGCTTGTTTTTCTGTTCATGTGGTGTGTTTCTCGTGTTCCATTTTCTCCGGACTGTTTGGTCCTGTTTTTGGACTGTTTGAAAGTGATGCGCCTTAGTGTTTGGCGTTACCGTTACTTGTTGTTCGGGATTAAAAGATCCCGATTGAACTACCTCTGCTCTCTGCGCCAGATTCCTCCACCCACTACTCCTCGAAGACGTGACAACAATGTAGAAAATAGTAAAAATAAAGAAAAACACTTCAATGAGTAGGTGTGTCCAAACATTTGACTGTTACTGTAAGTATTCACACCTCTGAGTCTTTGTAGAAGTACCTTTGGCAGTGATTACAGCTGTGAGTCTTTCTGGGTAAGTCTAAGAGCTTTCCACAACTGGATTGTGCAACATTTGCACATTATTCTTTCAAAAGATTCTTCAAGCTGTGTGAAATTGGTTGTAGATCAATGCTAGACAACTATTTTCAGGTCTTGCCATAGATTTTCAAGTAGATTTAAATCTAAACTGTCTTCTTGGTAAGCAATATTTGGCCTTGTGTTTTAGGTTATTGTCCTGCTGAAAGGTGCATTAATCTCCCAGTGTCTGGTGGAAAGCAGACTTAACCAAGGTTTCCTCTATGATTTTTCCTGTGCTTAGCGCCATTCTGCTTCTTTTTTATCCTGAAAAACTCCCCAGTCCTTAACGATTATAAGCATACCCATAACATGATGCAGCCTCAACTATGCTTGAAAATATGTAGAGTGGTATTCAGTAATGTGTTGTATTGGATTTGCCCCAAACATAACACTTTGTATTCAGGACAAAAAGTTACTTGCTTTGCCACATTTTTTGCAATATTACTTTGGTGCCTACATGCAAACAGGATGGATGAAATTCACTGCTCGACTGAAGGACTTTACAGATAATTGTATGAATGCGATACAGAGATGAAGCAGTCGTGCAACGCTGTCATCTAGGCAAAGGGTGGCTACTTTGAAGAATCTCAGATATAAAATATATTTTGATTTGTATAACTCTTTTTTGGTTACTACATGATGCCATATGTGTTATTTCATAGTTTTGATGTGTTTGCTATTATTCTACAATGTAGAAAATAGTAAAACATTTAAAAACCCTTGAATGAGTAGATGTGTCCAAACTTGACCTTTTCCACATTTTGTTACACTACAGCCTTATTCTAAAATTGATTAAATTGTTGTTTTCCCTTCATCAATCTACACACAATACCCCATACGGGACAGTAGTGGAGAAGATGGAAAGTTAAGTTCCTCGGCGTACACATCACAGACAAACTGAAATGGTCCACCCACACAGACAGCATGGTGAAGAAGGCGCAACAGCGCCTCTTCAACCTCAGGAGGCTGAAGAAATTTGGCCTGTCACCAAAAACACTCACAAACTTTACAGATGCACAATCGAGAGTATCCTGTCGGGTTGTATCACCGCCTGCTACGGCAACTGCTCCGCCCACAATCGTAAAGCTCTCCAGAGGGTAGTGAGGTCTGCACAACGCATCACCGGGGGCAAACTACCTGCCCTCCAGGACACCTACACCACCCGATGTCACAGGAAGGCCAAAAAAATTATCAAGGACAACAACCACCCGAGCCACTGCCTGTTCACCCCCCTATCATCCAGAAGGCGAGGTCAGTATAGGTGCATCAAAGCGGGGACCGAGAGACTGAAAAACAGCTTCTATCTCAAGGCCGTCAGACTGTTAAACAGCCATCACTAACATTGAGTGGCTGCTGCCAACATACTGACTCATCTCTAGCCAGTTTAATAATAAAAAATTTGATGTAATAAATGTATCACTAGCCACTTTAAACAATGCCACTTTATATAATGTTTACATACCCAACATGACTCATCTCATATGTATATACTGTACTCTATACCATCTACTGCATCTTGCCTATGCCGTTCGGCCATCGCTCATCCATATATTTGTATGTACATATTCTTATTAATTCCTTTACACTTGTGTGTAAAAGGTAGTTGTGAAATTGTTAGATTACTTGTTAGATATTACTGCATGGTCGGAACTAGAAGCACAAGCATTTCGCTACACTCTCATTAACATCTGCTAACCATGTGTATGTGACAAATAAAATGTAATTTGATTTGATTTAATGACTAAACCAAAACAGGTTTTTAGAAATGTTTGCAAATGTATTAAAAATAAACACCTGAAATATCACCTTTACAAAAGGTATTCAGACCCTTTATTAAGTACTTTGTTGAAGCACCTTTGGCAGCGATTACAGCATCGAGTCTTCTTGGGTATGACGCTTCAAGCTTGGCACAACTTATTATTTTTCTCTGCAGATCATTTCAAGCTCTGTCAAGTTGGATGGGGAGCGTTGCTGCACGTTGCTCTGGCTGGGCCACTCAAGTGCATTCAGAGACTTGTCCCGAAGCCACTCCAGCATTGTCTTGGCTGTGTGGTTAGGGTCATTGTCCTGTTGGAAGGTGAAACTTCACCCCAGTCTGAGGTCCTGAGCACACTGGAGCAGGTTTTCATCAAGGATCTATCTGTACTTTGCTCCGTTCATCTTTCCCAAGATCCTGACTAGTCTCCCAGTCCCTGCCGCTGAAAAACATCCCCACAGCATGATGCTGCCACCATCATGCTTCACCATAGGGATGGTGCCGGTTTCCTCCAAACGTGATGCTTGGCATTCAGGGCAAAGAGTTCATTCATCAGAACAGAGAATCTTTAGGTGCCTTTAGGCAAACTCGAAGTGGGCTGTCATGTGCCTTTTCCTGTGTAGTGGCTTCTGTCTGGCCACTCTACCATAAAGGCCTGATTGGTGGAGTGCTGCAGAGATGGTTGTCCTTCTGGAAGGTTCTCCCATCTGCACAGAGGAACTCTAGATCTCTGTCAGAGGGACCATCGGGTTCTTGGTCACCTCCCTGACCAAGGCCCTTCACCCCGATTGCTCAGTTTGGCCAGGCGACCAGCTCTAGGAAGAGTCTTGGTGGTTCCAAACTTCTTCCATTGAAGAATGGTGGAGGCCACTGTGTTCTTGGGGACCTTCAATGCTGGATACATTTTTTTGGTACCCTTCCCCAGATCTGTGCCTCCAAGAACACTACGGACAATTCCTTTGACCTCGTGACTTGGTTTTTGCTCTAGAGGCGAAATAAACACACACCTATTTAGGCGAGGTGCTGGCTAGCAGATTGGAACACTTAAAAAATAAAGAAGAGCCACACACTAGGAGCTCAGATGCAAAAAATATTTATGTCCAACGTTTCGACAGACAAGCTGTCTTCATCAGGGTATAATGACAAACACTGCAGGATGACTCATTTATATAGAGTCAAAAGACACACACAGGTGTCTGTAATCATGGCAGGGTGTGGCCTGATATCATTGGTTAATTCTCATATATTAAAATAGCATACAAAAACATAAATGGATAGCGTACGATCATAAATAAAATTTGGCTACATAAGCCTACAAACATTTACAATAGCAAAATCACAATAATCACAACATTTATAAGTGCCATTGCATTGAGCACAGCCATTACATTTGTATTTTCCATCCAGTAGGGGCGCAAATACACGTTGTGCATGGATATCTTGGGGTGGTAAATCAGTTTCCCAATTGATCTCTGAGGTTTCTGCCCCGCGAGAATACGACCAAGGGAACGTCCGAAAACACATTACCGATACTATCATCGGATCTTAGAATGTGCCAATGTTTGTGAACGATTCCCTTAATTTGTTCAGAGCACTTAGAATAGCAGATAGTTAGAACGCAAGAATGCTTATTTTTGCGAGACTGATCTTGAAAAGGTCATGTCTCGTTTTGTTTTGAATTTTCTCAATGGCAGTATTAATCTGACCATTTTTGTACCCCCTCTCCTTGAATTTTCTTTGCGTCTCAGCCATATTTCTGTCAATCTGATTGTTTTTTGGTTTTTGCTCTGACATGCACTGTCAACTGTGGAACCTTATATAGACAGGTGTGTGCTTTTCCAAATCATGTCCAATCAATTGAATTTACCACAGGTCGACTCCAATCAAGTTGTGGAAACATCTCAAGGATGATCAATGGAAACAGGATACACCTGAGCTCAATTTCGAGTCTCATAGCAAAGGGTCTGAATACTTTTGTAAATAAGGTATTTTACGTTTTTTACTTTTAATACATTTGCAAAAATTCCTAAAAACCTGTTTTTGCTTTGTCATTATGGGGTATTGCGTGTAGATTGCAGAGGATTTTTATTTATTTATTCAATTTTTGTAACGGCAGTCTAAGTCGTCCTCCTCCTCAGACGAGGAGAGGCGAGAAGGATCTGAGGACCAATGTGCAGCGTGGTAATTTTCCATCATTCCAACACAAAACAAGACCCTATACAAAATGACAAAACAAACTAACCGTCACAGTCCTAGCTGGTGCAGACAAAACACAAAGACAGGAAACAACCACCCACAATCCCCAACACAAAACAAGCCACCTATATATGATTCTCAATCAGGGACAACGATTGACAGCTGCCTCTGATTGAGAACCATATTAGGCTGAACACAGAAACAGACAAACTAGACACACAACATAGAATGCCCACCCCAACTCTCGCCCTGACCATACTAAACAAATACAAAAACAAGGGAAAACAGGTCAGGAACGTGACAGAACCCCCCCCCCCCTCAAGGTGCGAACTCCGGGCGCACCCCTAAAACTCAAGGGGAGGGTCTGGGTGGGCATCTGTCCGCGGTGGCGGCTCCGGCGCAGGACGAGGACACCACTCCACCATTGTCTTTGTCCCCCTCCTTAGCGTCCTTTGAGTGGCGACCCTCGCCCCCGACCTTGGTCTAGGAACCTTCACCAAGGCCCCCCCTAGATAGAGGAGATAGCTCAGGACAGAGAGGTAGCTCAGGACAGAGAGGTAGCTCAGGACAGAGAGGTAGCTCAAGACAGAGAGGTAGCTCACGACAGAGAGGTAGCTCACGACAGAGAGGTAGCTCACGACAGAGGGGCAACTCCGGACTGAAAAGCAGCTCCGGACAGAGAGGCAGCTCCGGACTGAAGGGCAGCTCCGGACTAGTGGCAGCTCCGGACTGAGTGGCAGCTCCGGACTGAGTGGCAGCTCCGGACTGAGTGGCTGCTCCGGACTGAGTGGCAGCTCCGGACTGAGTGGCAGCTCATGACTGGAGGGCAGCTCATGACTGGAGGGCAGCTCATGACTGGAGGGCAGCTCATGACTGGAGGGCAGCTCATGACTGGAGGGCAGCTCATGACTGGAGGGCAGCTCATGACTGGAGGGCAGTTCATGACTGGAGGGCAGCTCATGACTGGAGGGCAGCTCATGACTGAAGGCCAGCTCATGACTGGAAGGCGGCTCATGACTGGAAGGCGGCTCATGACTGGCTGGCGGCTCATGACTGGCTGGCGGCTCCGGCAGCTCCTGACTGGCTGGCGGCTCTGGCAGCTCCTGACTGGCTGGCGGCTCTAGCAGCTCCTGACTGGCTGGCGGCTCTGGCAGCTCCTGACTGGCTGGCGGCTCTAGCGGCTCCTGACTGACGGACGGCTCTAGCGGCTCCTGACTGACGAACGGCTCTGACGGCTCGGGACAGACGGGCGGTTCTAATGGCTCGGGACAGACGGATGGCTCAGATGGCGCTGGGCAGACGGATGGCTCAGATGGCGCTGGGCAGACGGATGGCTCAGATGGCGCTGGGCAGACGGATGGCTCAGATGGCGCTGGGCAGACGGATGGCTCAGATGGCGCTGGGCAGACGGGTGGCTCAGATGGCGCTGGGTAGACGGATGGCTCAGACGGCTCTGGGAAGGCAGGCGGCTCAGACGGCGCTGGGCAGGCAAGCAGTGCAGGCGGCGTTGAGCAGACGAGCAGTGCAGGCGGCGTTGGGCAGACGGCCGACTCTGACCTGCTGAGGCGCACAGTAGGCCTGGTGCGTGGTGCCGGAACTGGTGGTACCGGACTGGAGACACGCACCTCAAGGCTAGTGCGGGAAGCAGGAACAGGGCACACTGGAATCTCGAGGCGCACTATTGGCCTGGTGCGTGGTACCGGAACTGGTGGTACCGGGCTGAGGGCACGCACCTCAGGGCGAGTGCGGGGAGAAGGAACAGTGCGTACAGGACTCTGGAGACGCACAGGAGGCTTGGTGTGTGGTGTAGGCACTGGTGGTACTGGACAGACCGGACCGTGAAGGCGCACTGGAGGTCTTGAGAGCAGGGCTGGCACCATCCGCCCTGGCTGGATCTTCACCCTAGCCCGGCAGATGTGGGGAGCTGAGATGTTGCGCACCGGGCTAAGCACACGCACCGGGGACACCGTGCGCTCCACCGCATAACACGGTGCCTGCCCGGTACGACGCCCTCTCTCTCCACTGGAAGCCCGGCTGGGAGAGCTGTAGCGCCGAGCTGGCAGAGGACGTGCAGGGCTAGGGAGGCGCACAGGAGGCCTGGTGCGTGAGGCTGGCACAGTCTTAACCAGACGGCTAGCACGCACCTCAGGACGAGTATGGAGAGCTGGTCCCGTTGACATCAACTCCCCGACACGTTCAGTCGGGCGGATGTCGTGCCTCATGCACCAAACCAGCACCTCCCTCATAACTCTCTCCTCCAATTTCCCCATTAACTCCTTCACTGTCTCTGCGTCGCTCACCTCCAATTCCGCCCTGACCGTCTCCTTACGGTAAGCAGGGGGAGTTGGCTCAGGTCTGACTCCTGACTCTGCCACACTCCCCGTGTGCCCCCTCCCAAGACATTTTTGGGGCTGCCTCTCGGGCCTCCAGCCGCTCTGCCGTGCGAGCACCTCATAATAGCGCCTCTCCGCCTTCGCTGCCTCCAGCTCTTCTTTGGGGCGGCGATATTCCCCTGCCTCTGCCCAGGGTCCTTTGCCGTCTAATTCGTCCTCCCATGTCCATTCCTCAAAATAGTGCAGCCTCTCCTGCTGCTGCTGCTGCTGCTGCTGCTGCTGCTGCTGCTGCAGCCTCTCCTGCTGCTGCTGCTTGGTCCGGGTTAGGTGGGTGGTTCTGTAATGGCAGTCTAAGTCGTCCTCCTCCTCAGACGAGGAGAGGCGAGAAGGATCTGAGGACCAATGTGCAGCGTGGTAATTTTCCATCATTTAATTAACACAAAACAAGACCCTATACAAAATGACAAAACAAACTAACCGTCACAGTCCTAGCTGGTGCAGACAAAACACAAAGACAGGAAACAACCACCCACAATCCCTAACACAAAACAAGCCACTTATATATGATTCTCAATCAGGGACAACGATTGACAGCTGCCTCTGATTGAGAACCATATTAGGCTGAACACAGAAACAGACAAACTAGACACACAACATAGAATGCCCACCCCAACTCTCGCCCTGACCATACTAAACAAATACAAAAACAAGGGAAAACAGGTCAGGAACGTGACAATTTTACAGTAAGGCTGTAACGTAACAAAATGTGGAGAAAGTCATGGGGCCTAAATACTTTCCGAAGGCACTGTATATGCTTGGTTTTATTAGTGTCATAGACATTGCACTTTCTACCACACTTTGCTTTTATAGAATTTCATATTTCTGTTTGGTTTCTCTCAAAACGCTCCCCTGGTTTATTAATTCAGCAGGGTTTTGAGGGACAGCATAAGTCTTTGTCCTTTTCAGTATGTTTACCCCTGCACTTAACACCTGTAGCTTCTGACTGTTGATAGTGTATATATACAGTTCTTGTCAGAGAATCCCATCAGGATTGACAGAGTAGCGTGTGTGAGTCAGGATGGAATGTGAACTTCCAAATCCTGCCATTCCCAGTCTGTGAGTCAGCTGTGACTCAGAGGTAAACCCTCACCACTCAATAGGTCCGCCCTACACCCCCTCATACCTGGGCTCTGTTAAAATACTTTGCGATGCTTCAACCGTTTTCCACCCCCTCTTGAGTTATCACTGGTCTGACTTGGCTGAGATGGTGTAATCTATGCAGTGGGATACTTGCCGCTTCACTTAGCTCACTGAGTGAGCTTGATCAGTGATTACTCCAAGGAAAGTATTCACACAGGGCTCAGTTGGTAGCTTAGTATTATGCTGGACCTTTCTCTCCATCCATCAGTGCTTGGAACTCAACTTCCTGTGACAGTCCCTGGAGAGGATCCCTGTGATAAATCCCCTTTTTTATAATTTGGCACAAACATTTTCATTATTAACACAATGCAATCATAAGTGCAAACAATTTATGCCTTCAATGTTTACATATTTGGGTAGCCTAATTATTTAGAGCGATGTGAAGTGCCTTGCATCTTGCCTGTTAAGACCCACCTTGATTGTTCAGAGCTGGGACAGAGCTTAATAATATATGCCATTTAGCAGACGCTTTTATCCAAATTGACTTACAGTCATGCGTGCATACATTTTACGTATGGGTGGTCCCGGAAATCAAACCCACTACCCTGGCATTATACGCGCCATGCTCTACCAACTGAGCTACAAAGGACCCCTTGATGATCTGCATTATTTATACGGCAGGTTTTTCCGTCAGTGGTTGAACCAGGCTGAGCATTCAGTCAGCGGTGAGCTGGCTATGGCTGTATGACGGTGTGATGGAGGGAGGGTAGCAGAGGGACTTTACAGGGGATCAATGCCTTTCAGAATGCCCAATTACACCTCACCTGTTTGGCAGACATTTTCCTAGCATTGAGGAAAAACTAAAGCCATGCACATCAGTATTGGCATGTTGTAGAAGGCCTTCATGGTGTTAAAACATTATTGATGTACCATGCAAATAAAAGCACATCCCTCCAAAATGTATTTACAGGCGATTACTATAAATATTATGGTTCAGTACATAAACACGGTAAATGAGATGCGAAAATACAGCTGCATCTTGTTGGTTTCCTGAGGTAACCACATGACATGAAAGACATTAAGGAGATAGTATGTGTGTGTGTGTATGTGTGTGTGTGAGAGAGAGAGAGAGAGAGAGAGAGAGAGAGAGAGAGAGAGAGAGAGAGAGAGAGAGAGAGAGAGAGAGAGAGCATTGGCTGTCCATCAGTAGTGCTTAGAGAGTTGCGAGAGGCAGAGGTGAGTGGGGCAATAATTCATTCAGCTACTGGTACAGTAGGACGGGAGTCGACCCTCATTACGATCCCAAATCACATGCCTCCCTCAGCCCGGCTTTCAGTAATGAGGGGATATCGGTGGACAAAAAGAAGGGGAGTGACTAAGTGGCTCAGATTTCCTTTGCTAATGGCTGGCTTTAATGCAGACAGTTTGGGCAGATCTCATCTAGTTGTTTGTCCGAGAGACTGTGTGGTGTTATCAAGCACTGAAAGAGGTTGCTTCACTCAACACCCTCAGACCACATCAATCCGTAACATATCTATGGGAGATATAAGCTTGGGCAATGGAAAACTGCCAGGAAAGATCAACCTACAGTACTGTACCTCAACCACATCTAATGATTTTTGAATCTGAATAATTTTGAATCTGATCCAATATTATCAGTCCTAGTCGATAAACTTGGAAAAATAACATTATGTTATGGTTTGGAAAATTACAAGGTTCATTCTTACCAGAGTAAGGCTGATGGGTTAGTGTTCTAACATGAATCCCTTATTAACAGAATGAAAGACATTGAAGAGGAACCCAAATATGTCGATTGTTCAGCAATATCTGAATATGTGACATGCAGAGTGTTTTTGCAAGGATAATTTTGACCCTGGTTTGGCTGGGGATGAGAAGGAGGAGATCCATGGGAGTCCTGGCTGGCATTGTTGATGTATCAGAGGAAGTGAAGGCTTGCGCCTGACAGTATTCTAAATGAAAAGGTCACATTGTGATGAATGAAGGTCCATAGACTCACATGTCTGCATGCTGGGCGAGCGTGTGAAATCACATATTCCACACAAACCAAACAGCAACAACTTCCAGACAACTTTGTGGCTCAATGGCTGAACTTGTAATCATTTTTTCAACATAATTTTTTGAAAGAGCACCATAGGGGAAGTGTGTTCCAAAATGATGAGCCTATTAGCATGGAAGGCGATTCAGAAAGGTCCTTGCAAGTACAGTGAGTCATTTGTATCTTTCAATTCCCATTCAAACCTTTATTTTGACTCTCATTGACACAGTTAAAATGGACATGTCTTTGTGGGTGTATTGCCTTCGGAAAGTATTCACACCGCCTTGACTTTTTCCACATTTTGTTACGTTACAGCCTTATTCTAAAATTGATTAAATCATTTTTTCCCTCAAGAATCTACACATAATACCCCATTATGACAAAGCAAAAGCAGGTTTTTAGAAATGTTAGCACATTTATTGCTAATTTTAAATAAAACAAAAACAGAAATATCACATTTACAGACACAAGTTTGGGGTCACTTAGAAATGTCCTTGTTTTCAAAAGAAAAGCTAATTTTTTGTCCATTAAAATAACATCAAATTGATCAGAAATACAGTGTAGACATTGTTAATGTTGTAAATTACTATTGTAGCTGGAAACGGTAGATTTTTATGGAATATCTACCTAGGTGTATAGATGCCCATTATCAGCAACCATCACTCCTGTGTTCCAATGGCATGTTGTGTTAGCTAATCCAAGTTTATAATTTTAAAAGGCTAATTGATCCTTAGAAAACCCTTTTACAATTATGTTAGCAGAACCGAGCAAAAGGACAAGCACATTAGAGTGTCTAGTTTGAGAAACAGACGCCTCACAAGTCCTCAACTGGCAGCTTCATTAAATAGTACCCGCAAAACACCAGTCTCAACGTCAACAGTGAAGAGGCGACTCCGGGATGCTTGCCTTCTAGGCAGAGTTCCTCTGTCCAGTGTCTGTGTTCTTTTGCCCATCTTAATCTTTTCTTTTTATTGGCCAGTCTGAGATATGGCTTTTTCTTTGCATCCCGGAGTCTCCTCTTCACTGTTGACGTTGAGACTGGTGTTTTGCGGGTACTATTTAATGAAGCTGCCAGTTGACATTCAATCCTAAGAGTTCAATCTTGGTTTCATCAGACCAGAGAATCTTGTTTCTCGTGGTCTGAGAGTCTTTAGGTGCCTTTTGGCAAACTCCAAGCGGGCTGTCATGTGCCTTTTATTGAGGAGTGGCTTCCATCTGGCCACTCAAGTTGTAGAAACATCTCAAGGATGATCAATGGAAACAGGATGCACAGCTAAATTTTGAGTCTCATAGCAAAGGGTCTGAATACTTATGTAAATAAGATATTTCTGTTTTTAATTTTTTATAAATTTGCTAACATTTCGAAAAAACAGTTTTTGTTTTGTCGTTATTGGCTAATGTGTGTAGAATGCTGAGGATTTTAATTTTGTTTTAATACATTTTAGAATAAGGCTGTAACGTAACAACATTTGGTAAAAGTCAAGGGGTCTGAATACTTTCCGAAGGCACTGTAGCAATAATTTACAGCTAAAGGAGATACTCCAAAGAGAAAGAGACACACATTCCATTAAATGAGAGTGGCAAGTGCAGACAGAGCCAAATACACACAAAAATACACATTTAAGACTACCTTAAGAGAACACTATTAATGGCTGTTGAGTGGATACTTTTACTAGTAGCATAAGCTTCTCCCCAGTATTCAAGCTCAGAGATAATATGTCATGGAGCATAAGGAGCATAATTCAACAGGCTTTTAAGATAAGATAACATATGGAGTCAGAGATCGGCCACATGGAACAATGATTCCAGCATCAATCTAAAACTCCAGCGGTCACTTTGTAAATGCCGCTTCATAAGTCTTTCTTATATCCCTCCAGAAGACAGGCTTTTAGAGAAGCTGTTGGAGAGGACTTGGCTGGGCTAGTTGTAGGCTAGAGTAGACCACACCCTTCTATTTACACATACATACATACATCTATACAAAGGATATTGTAGAGACACGTGAAATAAATCTACAATAATGATTCATCACACAAATAAAATATATTAATTTTAGATTCAGGACAATGTTGTTTGTAATGTGTGAGAGCATAAACTGAACATTGTTAAAGCTCATGTCATAAGGTTTCAATAAGCACATCTGAGAAAGTGAGTGAACTCAGGAATTTTTGAAAAAGTTATACACAAGTTCAAAGCCCCCCATAAATCAATCTGTATTCCAATCTTAATCCAACATTTTTGTATTGTATAATTTTGCCAGTGAGAGATCACAAACATATGATACTTTGCTCTGTATGGGATTCAGAATAGCATGCCTGTTTCAATGCATGAGATTGAAAGGGGTTTGGTTTGAATCAGTTAAATGGACTTAAGTAATTTAAGTACTGTACAGCAGCTCTGACTCCAGGAGGTCTTGATTGCACAGTCCATATTTAATATCTAATGTCTCCTGCTATTGCTGTTGCTCCCTTGCCTGACGCCACCTTTGTGCCTGCCAAGTAGAGGTCAATGTGAAGGCATGGTATTAATAGAACCAACTGTCTTGTCTCTCTCTCTGTAAAATGGAAAGATAGCATGATGCTACACTGTCTTCCCTTTGTCACTTTGTCAGTAGACACAGCACAGGAACCTTCAGAGATACAATGCTCAGGATTTTGGGGTGGTGTGTGTGTGTGTGGTGGTAGTGGTGGTGGTGTGTACTTACACTATACTGTCTATATATAATACTACCACATTTCCGTCCACTGATATTCAAGCTTTTTACATATTTGATGACTTGACAAAAACGTACTCCAGGGTGACACCTCTTTTTCAGACTGGTAGCTAGTTGTTAGAGTTCTGTGCCTTGGTGGCACAGTCAAGTACACTATGATGAGTGCTACAACCCTCCCCCTGGAAGCTAGGTTGCTGAGTGCTTTTTCTTCACACCATTATGTCAGAGCTGAATGCTTTGAGTTTGTCCTGATATTACAGATATTCCTTGAAAGTCACCATACCCTCACTTAAAGGGATAGGTCACTCAAAAATGGCATAATTTATTAATATTTTTTTTACCATGGATGTCATCTAAATCAAAATAGATTCGCAGAATCGACTCTCACTGGGACATAAAGGTAGTGACAGAAAATAGTATAAAAAGAGTTTGTTTTATGCCTGTCTGGGATATCCGCCCACTCAATTCGGTCTTATCTGCGCTATGTTTAATGCTCTGCAACTAGTGTTGAACTTATAGCCTTGGCCCATAAAGGAAGAGGGAGGATTTCCTGGAGGTTAGAACAATGACCCCTGTCAATGGCCTCCTGACCGACGCACACCGCAGCCCAGGTTGATGTTAACTAGATTTAAAAGGCTTGTTTCATGGAACTGAGCTTGCTGATCCTCTGCCATCCCATTTTACCATCCTGGGAAGAACAGTAGACTACATCACATGTACACTGTAAATGTGATAACTCATTTAACACACTCACCTACATGATCTGACAGGCTATGGAATAGCATTTGGTTGACTCAGAGGAAGAAACAGAAGCCACGTTTATACCTGGTTCTAACATGCGTCCTTTGTCCTGATCTTGTCTTCATTCTGATTGTGTCCACATTTTTTGATAGGTGTAGAGGATTCAAAAGACTCATTGTGAACTGATTTTTATCAGATCTTATAAGTGTAAATTATCAAGATCAGGACAAGATCGGGACAAGATCAGGAAGAAAGACACATGTTAGCGGCAGGTAACATTCCAGGTATAAACGGGGCTTAAAAGAGGTGACCGGATGCTGAATTAATCAAAAATATACATTCTGCATTTCGCTGTATCTGTACACTTCATATTAAACCTCCAAGCCAAGGAAAACAAATCAATATAGAATGGAAAATGCACATCGGCCTCTTTTTGCCTGAAAACTCATTAGAATAAGAGGATGTGTTGAATAAAAAGCGAGAAAAACTGAAGTCAGCATACTCCAGGCAACAAATACTTATTTTTTTCTTCTCTATTTACTAGACTTAATATTCAATATCGATATCTATGACACTATGAATCAGTAAGATTGATTTATACTGTATGTTGACATTTTGTTAACTTACTGGTCCACTATGCCAAAAACGACCAATACTAGTATACATTACTATTCTGACACACAAGATAGTACAAACCCAATTTCCATTTTGATCAAATAGACATTTTGGGGCTAAATGTTTGGAAACGCAAAACTCAATCACTCCATGTTGGTTGGGTCTGCACTCCTCACTGTGACAAGGATCCCACCATATTGTATGTGAGCCCAAAGTAATCCCCAGACGGTGAAACATGAAGTTCAATTTGCAGGAGCAGACAAATGTAAATACATTTTGCTTGAATCATAATGGCATGGCACAAACCTTACGAGATACAACTACACATACATGCAGGGCCTAAACACCCATTAATTGCATTCCAGTACATTGTAAATTGTAAAGAGGATTGATCAGCGCTTCCAGAAATGTTGCACAGTGGCCAGTGATTGATGAGACATGAAGTACACTAGCACAGTGAATGCTTTCACACAACAATCAGTCACCCTGAACCCTGAGCAGCAGAGCCCTGGCCATCTGTGGGGTCTGTAGGGGTCACAAGCCTTCAGGCAAACATGCCAATGCCCTGGGTTACACTGAGCATGACAGTGGAGGCTAAGCCAGGTCCGTGGTCGACACAGTTTACAAGGGGGCTAATGGATTGGAGCGGCTCATTTTTGACCTGACCAGCTCGAAGAAGAATCGAATGACAGGGTTTGGTATATCAGCCTTTGGTGTTTTAACATCTTCCTAATTGAAGTGTTGAACTGCCTAAAACCAGTTAGCTCAGGGAGTATATGTGCAGTGTTGAAACAAAAAATCCAATGGGAGACCAATTTTGCTACAAACTGGTTCAGGATTATTGTAATGGTTTCCCTAATGTCTTTGTATGGACTGCGAGAGTGGTTATCCTTTGCAGGCACTTACATAAATGTACAGTATGCTACGTCACTTGGGATCAATTTAGAATCACTCACAATGTCTTAGTTTTTTTATGCTACATTTTAGTGGCTGAGTTCTGTTGTATATGTGAATTAACATAAGACGCTTTCTTCTTAATACCTGAAATGCTTGAGTCTCTCCAGAGGTCTCTTGTTTTGTGTAGTTGGACTGAACACATTTACCTTCACTGCAAGTGTCACTTTATCCGTACTTATAACTCCCTACCATGTTTATTTGACAGACAATTACGAGACCACTTGCTAGACATAGTCCAAACATTTGTGATCCAGAGGTTTTTTCTCTTGCAGATAGGCCTCTAACCCTAACCTCCTCTCTCTACTCCCAATCAGGACCCACAGATTGCCTGACTATGGATGGTTTTCACCAGGTCCTAGCCAGCCGTGTTACATTAAGGTTGTGTATATTTTGACAGAGATGCTATGCTGATGGTAAAGATGATTATTCCACTATTTCCACCCTCCCACCTCTGTCAGAGGCTCTCATTTGCCCAACACACAGGACAGGTCACAGGTCAGATTCCTGGTGCTAAATAACCTGATGAGGACAGTGGTTAAACCCACTCTGTAAACCACCTATCAGGGATTCTTTAAAGTAGTACAGCTTATACCCATTTGTAGCAATGGTTGACTGTGGCCTGTTTCGCTGGTGATTTACTTTTTCAACCACTGAACAACATGTTCCAGAGCAGGGCGACAAGGTGTTTGTTGGCCGCTAATGTGGTCTGATTTGAACCAGAGTGTTTACACTTGACTAACTATGCCAATGTTTATGTGGTCTCTGAGCTTCCTTTGAATTACCGCTGAACCCACAACATTCCCTCGTGGTGTATACAAACTCTCACAAGCGAGGAAGCCTGAAAGACTGTTCCCTCAAACTTAGCTCCATGACTCCCATTTTAAAGTTATTTTACAGTCTACATTTTTTCTCTGTAATTTATGTAGATTTCATTTCTCCCCATTGGTTATCATAAAATGCGTTATCATTGAAAACTCTAAAGCAGATACCATTTATCTAATTGGCTGATGAAGTTGTGGCATTAAGTTGCTGTTAGCAGTTATCCATGTCCTTTTCACTCACATCCACTACACTAAGATATATCTGAGAGTCAGCAGATGTAATAGATGTCCCAGGAAGACAAGAAGACGGGTCTCAGCGCCAGTGTAACAGATGTGATCGTACTTCGTAACACTCTTGCATAGTTTCTTAAAGAAAGGACTACCCAGCCAGCAGTCCCAGTTGATTGGTGTTTATTCTGACGATAGACACAAGGAAGCACATTAGATGTGCAGGGCAACAGTATGTCGATGGCTGTAGACACACACACACACACACACACACACACACACACACACACACACACACACACACACACACACACACACACACACACACACACACACACACACACACACACACACACACACACACTCACACATACACTCACACATACACTCACACGTACATACAGTTGAAGTCAGAAGTTACACCTTTGCACATACATTTAAACTCAGTTTTTCACAATTCCTGACATTTAATCATAATAAAGAATTCCTGTTTTAGGTCAGTTAGGGTCACCAATTTGTTTTAAAAATGTGAAATGTTAGAATAATAGTAGAGAGAATGATTTATTTCAGCTTTTCTTTCTTTCATCACATTCCCAGTGTGTCAGAAGTTTACATACACTCATTTAGTATTTGGTAGCATTGCCTTTAAATTGTTTAACTTGGGTCAAACGTTTCGGGTAGCCTTCCACAAGCTTCCCACAATAAGTTGGGTGAATTCTGGCTCATTCCTCCTGACAGAGCTGGTGTAACTGAGTCAGGTTTGTAGGCCTCCTTGCTCGCACACACTTTTTCACTTCTGCCCACAAATTTTCTATAGGATTGAGTTCAGAGCTTTATGATGGCCACTCCAATACCTTGACTTTGTTGTCCTTAAGTCATTTTGCCACAACTTTGGAAGTATGCTTGGGGTCATTGTTCATTTGGAAGACCCATTTGCGACCAAGCTTTAAGTTCCTGACTGATGTCTTGAGATGTTGCTTCCATATATCCACATAATATTCTTTCCTCATGATGCCATCTATTTTGTGAAGTGCACCAGTCCCTCCTGCAGCAAAGCACCCCCACAACATGATGCTGCCACCGTGCTTCACGGTTGGGATGGTGTTCTTCGGATTGCAAGCCTCCCCCTTTTTCCTCCAAACATAACAATGGTCATTATGGCCAAACAGTTCTATTTTTGTTTCATCAGACCAGAGAACATTTCTCCAAAAAGTACGATCTTTGTGCCCATGTGCAGTTGCATACCGTAGTCTGGCTTTTTTATGGCAGTTTGGACCAGTCGCTTTTTCCTTGCTGAGCGGCCTTTCAGGTAATGTCAATATAGGACTCGTTTTACTGTTGTTGTAGATACTTGTGTACCTGTTTCCTCCAGCATCTTCACAAGGAGGTACTTTGCTGTTGTTCTGGGATTGATTTGCACTTTTCGCATCAAAGTACGTTCATCTCTAGGAGACAGAACGCGTCTACTTCCTATATACACAGTACCAGTCAAATAGTTTGGACACACCTACTCAATCAAGGGTTTTTCTTTATTTTTTACTATTTTCTAAGACATAAAAACTAAAGAAGAAGAAGACATCAAAAGACATCAAAACTATTAAATAACACACATGGAATCATGTAGTAACCAAAAAAGTGTTAAACAAATCAAAATATATTTTATTTTTGATATTCTTCAAAGTAGCCACCCTTTGCCTTGATGAAAGCGTTGCACACTCTTGGCATTCTCTCAGCCAGCTTCATAAGTAGTCACCTGGAATGCAGTTCAATTAACAGGTGTGCCTTATTAAAAGTACATTTGTGGAATTTCTTTCCCTCTTAATGCTTTTGAGCCAATCAGTTGTGTTGTGACAAGGTATGGGTGGTATACAGAAGATTTGGTGAAATACCAAGTCCATATTATGGCAAGAACAGCTCAAATAAGCAGAGAAATGACAGTCCATTATTAATTTAAGACATGAAGGTCAGTCAATGCGGAGAATTTCAAGAACTTTGAAAGTTTCTTCAAATGCATTCGTAATAACCATCAAGCGCTATGATGAACCTGGCTCTCATGAGGACCGCCACAGGAAAGGAAGACCCAGAGTTCATTAGAGTTACCAGCCTCAGAAATTTCAGCCCAAATAAATGCTTCACAGAGTTCAAGTAACCGACACAACTCAACATCTACTGTTTATTTTTTATTTATTTTTTATTTGACCTTTATTTAACCAGGTAGGCCAGTTGAGAACACGTTCTCATTTACAACTGCAACCTGGCCAAGATAAAGCAAAGCAGTGCGACACAAACAACAACATAGAGTTACACATGGAATAAACAAACATACAGTCAATAACACAATAGAAAAAGTCTATATACTGTACAGTGTGTGCAAATGGCGTGAGGAGGTAAGGCAATAAATAGGCCAGAGTAGCGAAGTCATTACAATTGAGCAAATTAACACTGGAGTGATAGATGTGCAGATGATGATGTGCTAGTAGAAATACTGGTGTTCAAAAGAGCAAAAAAGTCAATAAAAACAATATGGGGCTGAGGTAGGTAGATTGGATGGGCTATTTACAGATGGGCTATTTACAGTGTACAGCTGCAGCGATCGGTAAGCTGCTCAGATAGCTGATGCTTAAAGTTAGTGAGGGAGATATAAGTCTCCAACTTCAGCAATTTTTGCAATTCGTTCCAGTCATTGGCAGCAGAGAACTGGAAGGAAAGGCTGCCAAAGGAGGTGTTGGCTTTGGGGATGACCAGTGAGATATACTTGCTGGATCGCGTGCTATGGGTGGGTGTTGTTATGGTGACCAGTGAGCTGAGATAAGGCGGAGCTTTACCTAGCAAAGACTTATAGAAGATCTGGAGCCAGTGGGTCTGGCGATGAATATGTAGCGAGGGCCAGCCAACGAGAGCATACAGGTTGCAGTGGTGGGTAGTATATGGGGCTTTGGTGACAAAATGGATGGCACTGTGATAGACTGCATCCAGTTTGCTGAGTAGAGTGTTGGAGGCTTTTTTGTAAATGACATCGCCAAAGTCAAGGATCGGTAGAATAGTCCGTTTTACAATGGTATGTTTGAGCAGAGTGAGTGAAGGAGGCTTTGTTGCAAAATAGGAAGCTGACTCTAGATTTAATTTTGGATTGGAGATGTTTAATGAGTCTGGAAGGAGAGTTTACAGTCTAGCCAGACACCTAGGTATTTGTAGTTGTCCACATATTCTAAGTCAGAACCGTCCAGAGTAGTGATGCTAGTCGGGCAGGCGGGTGCGGGCAGCGATCGGTTGAAAAGCAAGTATTTAGTTTTACTAGCGTTTAAGAGCAGTTGGAGGCCACGGAAGGAGTGTTGTATTGCATTGAAGCTCGTTTGGAGGTTTGTTAACACAGTGTCCAAAGAAGGGCCAGATGTATACAGAATGGTGTCGTCTGCGTAGAGGTGGATCAGGGAATCACCCGCAACAAGAGCGACATCATTGATATGTACAGAGAAAAGAGTCGGCCCGAGAATTGAACCCTGTGGCACCCCCACAGAGACTGCCAGAGGTCCGGACAACAGGCCCTCCGATTTGACACACTGAACTCTATCTGAGAAGTAGTTGGTGAACCATGCAAGGCAGTCATTTGAGAAACCAAGTCTGTTGAGTCTGCCGATAAGAATCCGGTGATTGACAGAGTCGAAAGCCTTGGCCTGGTTAAAGCCTTGGCCAGAGGAGACTGCGTGAATCAGGCCTTCATGGTCGAATTGCTGCAAAGGTTCCCACCATGAAGCATGGAGGAGGAGATGTGATGGTGTAGGGGTGCTTTGCTGGTGACACTATCGGGGATTTATTAACCAGCATGGCTACCACAGCATTCTGCATTGATACGCCATTCCATCTGTTTTGCGCTTAGTGGGATATCATTTATT
Organism: Salvelinus namaycush; assembly: GCF_016432855.1. NCBI lineage: Eukaryota > Metazoa > Chordata > Actinopteri > Salmoniformes > Salmonidae > Salvelinus > Salvelinus namaycush. Next base: position 17,855,892 of record NC_052315.1, on the reverse strand, counting down.
TTTCAACAGGACAATGACCCAACATACCTCAAGGCTGTGAAAGGGCTATTAGACCAAGAAGGAGAGTGATGGAGTGCTGCATCAGATGACCTGGCCTCCACAATCACCTGACCTCAACCCAATTGAGATGGTTTGGGATGAGTTGGTCCGCAGAGTGAAGGAAAAGCAGCCAACAAGTGCTCAGCATATGTTGGAACTTCTTCAATACTGTTGGGTAAGCATTCCAGGTGAAGCTGGTTAAGAAAATGCCAACAGTTTCTGAAGCTGTCATCAAGGCAAAGGGTGTTTACTTTGAAGAATCTAAAATCTAAAATATATTTTGATTTGTTTAACGCTTTTTTGGTTACTACATGATTCCATATGTGTTATTTCGTAGTTTTGATGTCTTCACTATTACTCTACAATGTAGAAAATAGTAAAAAATAAAGAAAAACCCTTGAATGAGTAGGTGTGTCCAAACTTCTGACTGGTACTATATATATATATATACACACACACATCAAGACATATACTGTACACAGTGAACTTGTATACATTTTGCATACGTAAATAGAATGTACTATTTCAGAACGTGACCTCGCGCTTGCATGTCAATATCAGACTGAGAAGGATTTGACGTTCACAATCTTCCACAATCTGCAAGCACGACAAATGGTATAACACCTTCTTGATATGTAAATTCAACCAACTAATAGGAATACATAAACATTGAATATATATTTCTCTACTGCTGGCGTTGAGAGGTCAGAACTCTCTGATCAACCCTACTCCTCGGGCCAGCGCATCCAGTGTGCGCTTTGAATTTACTAACGGACAATCTGACAACACTCTGAATTAAAGAATGCCCAGAGCGCACTCTGGCACTACAGAATTAATTTACGAACACACCTGAAGTCGTATGATGTCTTGCTAGTAATTTGTTATGCTAACAAGCTAGCAAGAGGTTGCATAGCAACAGCATAAACCTCCGGTAGACAGGCGAAGCGCTAGTATACTCAACTGAAAGGATGCTGTTCGTTTACAGTACACTAAAATTAACTAATAGTACATAGTATATACTCATTAAGTATGTAGTATACAGTATGTTAGTGTGGGTATTCGAACACAGCTATCCTCTTACTGTTACTGAAGCTGCAGGGGAAAATTTGTAAATCAGAAAACACAAAAGTCAGTCAAACGTTCATGGGCATCATTTCCCAAACGTTAACCCCCCCCAAAAAATCTCTAAGAGACTATAATGTGACTGAGATAAATGAAAGCTGCCAAAACATCAACACAATACACTTCCTAAAACCCAGAACTAGAGAGCTCCTTGCATTCGCGGCAGGTAGCCTAGTGGTTAGTGTTGAGCCAGTAACCAAAACTTTGCCAGATCAAATCCTGAGCTGACAAGGTAAAAATCTGTTCAACACAGAATAATTTACCGAATGCTGAGCCTGGGGAATCCAATACACTCTGTAAACCAAACTTCTGAAGTTTGGCTGGTTGAACTCATGCACACACTCACACACACCCAGATAAACACACACACTCCTTTTCCCCGATGCATGCATATGCACGCACACACGCCAACGAGGGTATAAACTTCAACAGAAAAGAGAAATGCACATGTCCTCGGGGCGATATTATGGCTGTTAAAAGGTTGGTCTTACTTGTTTCTGCAGCAAGGAAAGAACATGTTGGAGAAATTCATAGGCCCTCCCAGAGGAGAGCTCTCCCAGCCCAGTGCTTCCACAGCCGTACCTCATCTAGGGGGAGGAGATGACACAGTCCTGCTCTCTGTGCTCTCATATCTCTGTTCTCTGATAAATGGGAGAGCATGGAGAAAAGGTACTCGGCAGCCCACACTGACATTAAGATCAAGTTTTAATCCCTCCACTGCAGAAATGTAACTGGAGTGATTTTACACCCACATTTTCTGTAGTATATCAGCTATTTGTCCAATATCTATGACTTTTTCATGTGGTAATATTGTAATCATACCATGTATATTACCCTGTTGTATGTCATACTCCTACATTATATGACCGTACTGGAATGATGGATATAACAATAGATCGGTCGTTGTGAACATTCATCACTTAATAAACAAAACATATTTAGTCCTCTGTAGCTCAGTTGGTAGAGCATGGCTCCTTTGGCGTCACTTAATTCACATAAGTCTGTCAAATATGTCCAATCACCGTTCAGTTGTCCATGTTACAAAAGCTAATCGTGTATAGATTCTCCTTCTTTGGAAGAAGGACACAACAATAGCGTCCTTCCATCTTTGAATTATGGATGACGTGAAAGAAAAAAGCAAGCTGGTTGACTGGAGCTAGCTGGACCAAAAGCAATCCTGATAGAAATGGTGTGGGAATTTCATTGTTCAACTTACAAGGTAAGATCCGAGAGTAATAGCTAATAAATCATACTGTAATTCGTTATATTGTTGCATGCTAATAGTTGCCAATTTAAGTAAAGGACAGCCATTGTCATCAACAATTTACTAGCAAGATAGGTAGATAGCCAGGAGTTGTGGTGGTAGCTAGCAAGCTAACATTTCATGACAAGGCAAAATATTAATCCAGCTAAGGTTGTTTCTTCACTTCTGTGAAGTTGCTATATCTAGCTTATGAGTTCGCTAGTTAGACAGTATCACCTAAATTAGCTAGCTAGATGATTTGTCATGACACACTAGAAAGGCGACACTGACAGCTGTGAGATTTACTCAGATTCCAAATTTGCATTCATTTTGACATGACAAGTTAAGTATTAAGCCAGTTAAAACAGCTATAGATACAGATGTATAAACTAGCTACTGTGGCCATCGTTTGCTTTGATATCCAGGGGACAAACTTGTATCTTGTTATAAACACGCCTAACCATAGCTACCAATAATGTATTTGTTTATCAATTAAAATCAGCCAATGATAAAGCCTCACATAGCTAGCAAATATAGCCTAAATTGACTAATTTGCAATGATGCTTGATTAGCCTAATTGCTTGAATACTGACTAATTTCCCAATAACCATGTATTTGTGTAGGCTGACTGTATTAGCCTAGTTTACATTAGGTTTGTTATGTACTGCTTATTGTTCTTCACTTTGCCGTTGATGGGAGAGATCAGTATGTCAGGTGTGACTCCAGTCCCTCTCACAGGTGTGTTGTAAGGCAGAAGTAGAAAGTGCATTGTCTTGGATTCTCTCTCTTACCTGTCCTTACCTTCTACCTCTGTAGTACCAGCTAGTCCAAAACAAACATTACCTGCAAAGTGTACACTACAGTCAAGACAGTAGTGGTAAAACACAAAGAGTCAGACACACTTTTATTTGTGTCTTAATTGCAAAAAAATGTACAAAAAAATAAAAATCCATTATTTAAATTCCCTGTTGCTGCAGGATTTGTTTTCCTGCTGTAGCAAACTGGCTCAAATTAAGATCCTACATCTGTACCTTAGGCCCCTAGGAGCTGTGTCATTGTGTGTGTGTGTGTGTGTGTTTATTTCACATTTGTCATTAATAAACATGTTTCTAATATAATCTATATTTCATACAATTCTTTGAATTACTTTTTATTTATTTAACCTTTATTTAACTAGGCAAGTCAGTTAAGAACAAATTCTTATTTACAATGACGGCCTACCAAAATGCAAAAGGCCTCCTGCGGGGACCGGGGCTGGGATTAAAAATAAAATAAAAATATAGGGCAAAACACACATCACGACAAGAGAGACAACACAACACTACATGAAGAGAGACCTAAGACAACAACATAGCAAGGCAGGAAACACATGACAACACAGCATGGTAGCAACATGACAACAACATGGTAGCAACACAACAGGGTAGCAGCACAAAACATGATATAAACATTATTGGGCACAGACAACAGCACAAATGGCAAGAAGGTAGATACCACAATCCATCACGCAAAGCAGCCACAACTGTCAGCAAGAGTGTCCATGATTGAATCTTTGGATGAAGAGTTTGTTGCAGCTCATTCCAGCTGCTAGCTGCAGCGAACTGAAAAGACGAGCGACCCAGGGATGTGTGTGCTTTGGGGACCTTTAACAGGATGTGACTGGCAGAATGGGTGTTGTATGTGGAGGATGAGGGCTGCAGTAGATATCTCAGATAGGGGGGAGTGAGTCCTAAGAGGGTTTTATAAGTAAGCATCAACCGGTGGGTCTTGCGACGAGTATAGAGATGACCAGTTTACAGAGGAGTATAGAGTGCAGTGATGTGTCCTATATGGAGCATTGGTGGCAAATCTGATGGCCAAATGGTAAAGAACATCTAGCCGCTCGAGAGCACCCTTACCTGCCGATCTATAAATGATGTCTTCGTAATCTAGCATGGGTAGGATGGTCATCTGAATCAGAGTTAGTTTGGCAGCTGGGGTGAACGAGGAGCGATTACGATAGAGGATTTAACTTCAGCCTGCAGCTTTGATATGTGCTGAGAGAAGGACAGTGTACCGTCTAGCCATACTCCCATGTACTTGTATGAGGTTTGCCGTGGATGGGAGAGATCAGTATGTCAGGTGACATACTCACCTGACATACTGATCTCTCCCATCCACGGCAAACGTCAAGCTCTAAACCCTCAGAGGTAGTAATCACACCTGTGGGGAGAGGGGCATTCTTCTTACCAAACCACATGACCTTTGTTTTGGCGGTGTTCAGAACAAGCATAAGGGTAGAGAAAGCTTGTTGGACACTGAGAAAGCTTTGTTGTAGAGCATTTAACTCATAATCCGGAGAGGGCCAGCTGAGTATAAGATTGTATCATCTCCATATAAATGGATGAGAGAGCTTCCTACTGCCTGAGTTACGTTGTTGATGTAAATTGAGAAGAGCGTGGGGCCTATGGTCGAGCCTTGGGGTACTCCCTTGGTGACAGGCAGTGGCTGAGACAGCAGATGTTCTGACTTTATACACTGCACTCTTTGAGAGAGGTAGTTAGCAAACCAGGCCAAAGACCCCTCAGAGACACCAATACTCTTTAGCCTGCCCACAAGAATGGAATGGTCCACCGTATCAAAAGCTTTGGCCAAGTCAATAAAAATAGCAGCACAACATTGCTTAGAATCAAGGCCAATGGTGACATCATTGAGGACCTTTAAAGGGGGATATCAAGCTGATCCTAACTGTTATAGGCCTAGTTCTATTTTGCCCTGTTAATCAAAAGTTTTGGAAAAACTTGTCAAGAATCAACTGATTGACTTTCTTGATGTCTATAGTATTCTCTCTGGTATGTCATTTGGTTTCCGCTCAGGTTATGGATGTTTCACTGCAACCTTAAATAAATGACGAACCGTGGCTGCCTTCCAAGCAATGGGAACCTCTCCAGAAAGGAGAGACAGGTTAAGAAGGTCGGAGATATTCTTGAGGTGGAGTAACTCTGCAAGATCATGGTCGACCCAGGGGCTGAACCTGTTTTCATTCTTGTTTTATTTATGGGGGTGTGTTTGTTAACAATTCCACTGAAAATATAAAAAAAGAAGGTCCAAGCGTCTTCGACAGAGGGGATGAAGCTGATTCTATACCATTTTACAGAGGCCAGTTCATGAAGGAAGGCTTGCTCATTAAAGTTTTTTAGCAAGTGTCTATGACAAATCCGGACAGGTCATTTCACTATTTATTTTGTAGGTCAATCATTCTTCACTTTCAATATCAAAAATACGTGTCTATCATATAGTAAATTGTCAAATATGTGACATATTTGTACTTATATCAGGTAATATGCAGTCCACAAGAAACAATAACTGATTCAAGATAATTATATGAGCAAGGTAACAAGGTAACCTCATCAGAACAACACTTCTATATGTTCTAATTATGCTACCACAATCAACGTATTAACTCAAGTAACCTTAAATTCACCAATGTGAAAAATAACATCACTTTTGGAGACTAAAGATTTTATTTCTGACTGAGGCGGGATTCGATCTTGGGACCCCTGGGTCCACTCTACCCCTTCCTCAAACACAGGAAAAAAAATGTTTTAATTGTTTTGCAGCTGCTCATAATAATAAATAATTATGTATAAACACTTATATTATGAAGAGGAACCCTCCATTTTTCCCTTTTCTTTATTTTTATTATTTTTCAAAAAAATTATTATTCCCTTTGTCACGACTTCTACCGAAGATAACCCCTCTCCCTGTTCGGGCGGCGCTCGGCGTCGCCGGTTTACTAGCCGCCACCGATCCCTTTTTCCTTTTCTGGTTGTTTTGTCTGTGTTCATTTTCACACCTGGTTTCAATTGCGTTTATTTCTGTGTGTATATAGGGCACCTGTTACCTGCCTTATTTCGTGCGGGATTAAGCTTGTGTGTATTTGCGCTCGTTTATTCTTTGATGTTTCTTGTTTTCGCTATTACGCACGTGTAGTTAAGTTTCGGAACTGAGTTTGTTCCTCCTGCGTTTGGCACTAGTTTCTGTTTTGTTTTCAATTTTTTTTGGCACTTGTATGTAGTGTCGGAACTGTGGTTGCTCCTCCGTGTGTTGTCACGAGTTTCTGGGTCTGTGGGAGAGCGTAGTTTTGGATTTTCGTCTGTGGCAATTTTGTATTGATGGACTATATATATATATAATTAATATTATATATTAAACACGCTTCTCAGTAATCCCTGCTCTCCTGCGCCTGACTCCTACACCTCTCACCGAGACGCTCCTTATCACACCCTTCTTTCTCTCCTCTTCCCCCCCTTAACATACTATTGTTCCCCAGCTTTGGTGCAAATTAAGGAAAAGAGGAAGAAAAGGGAAAAAAACTGACACAGCCCCTAAGGGCCCAAGGTAATGAGTGGGCATTGCAACTGAGTTATTCTGAGTGAATGACACAACAGTATCCAAACATAGGAGAGGATCCACCTAAACAGAGGAAAAAACTACTTCTAAAAGTTATAGTTTCAGGAAGAAGATGAAAAGGGGTGGAGTACTGCTATATGGAAACTAGTGACGAGTTGCCACTTATTGTCACGTTCTGACCATAGTTCTTGTGGGTTGTGCTTGTTTTAGTGTTGGTCAGGACGTGAGCTGGGTGGGCATTCTATGTTGTGTGTCTAGTTTGTCTGTTTCTATGTTTGGCCTAATATGGTTCTCAATCAGAGGCAGATGTTTTGTGTTGTCTCTGATTGGGAATCATATATAGGTGGCTTGTTTTGTGTTGGGATTTTGTGGGTGGTTGTTTCCTGTCTCTGTGTTTTCTCTGCACCAGATAGGGCTGTTTCGGTTTGCCACGTTTGTTATTTTGTTATTTTGTAAGTGTTCACAGTTTCGTCTTGTTTATTAAAAACATGTTGAACACGAGCTACGCTGCGTCTTGGTCCGATCCCTGCTACACCTCCTCTTCAGACGAAGAGGAGGAAGGCTGCCGTTACACTTATCAAACCAATTAAGTATTTTGCATGGGGTGGAGTTAGCTGGCAGTAGACAGGTACTGGTGGCAGTAGACAGGTACTGGTGGCAGTAGACAGGTACTGGTGGCAGTAGACAGGTACTGGTGGCAGTAGACTTTGGCTCAGGAGGACATGCACTGGATGTGTTCTGGCCCTCCTTTCTTTTAATCAGAGGAAGCTGGAGAGCTCATATTCATCCGTGTCTCCCTCTTCTCTCTCACGACGTGTCTCAGATGGAGAAAGGAGAAGAAAGAGAAAGACAGCGAGAAAGAGAATGCTCAATCTCAACACAAATGTCACTGTAGCTACTACTGGAGAGAGAGAGATGTACTGGTTGGTTACTGCAATAGAGATGAGGGTGGGTTATGGTGTGTTCCACTTACCCTCTGGGGCCGTCTCTTTTGTCATGTGCCTCACGAGGAACCACAGGAGCTGTGTATCGTACTGGTCTCAATGGCAAACGCTGTCCTTGTCAGGCTCACGCTTGTTTTTTTTCGTCACCTGAACAACCACAACAGTCACATCAAAACTCACAACTTTGGTATGCAGTATCCAAGCGGTGGTGAGCAGTATCTATATGCAGTGGAATGTTTGGTATATTAGTGATATGTTGAGGTTTGTATGAGGAGAACGATAAGTACCGTACGTCTTTCAGGCCTTGAGGCCTGTGGGGTTCTCAGCATTGGGGACCCACAGTTAAACGTTATGATCCAGACCTCTGGTGGACAGAATTGTGAGGTGAAGCTGGGGCTCCAGGCAGTTGACCTGGGAACAGAGGTTGAGATAAAGAGAGAAGTGAAAGGTTGAGATTAGAGATTTAGAATAAAACTGTGAAACTGATACTATACAGTTTTGTTTGAGTGTATTACTTTTGCCCACCCATTTCCTCAACAGCAAGGCCCTTTTTATCATCATAGATCTTACCACCCACCATCCCTCCCTTTCCTTCACCACTCCTCCTTCGTCTCCCTCCATGAACTGGATAATGCGAGCTGAGACCTTGTCCCAAAGGTAGATTTATCTACAGTCGCTGCCACTGACCACAAATACAGAAATTCACCCCTTTCACTGTGAGATAGAGAAATAGAGAGGGAGAAATTGGAAGAAAACACAGAAACGGAGAGAGAGGGAGCGTATTACACTGGAATTCTAAGTTATGACATGGTAATACACTAATGCTCATGTTTCTTATAATCGACTAGTTCGTAATCATTCCTTCCCCCTTTTGTCCCAGTACCTGTAGCGTTGTTGCGATGGCCATTGTATCTCCTGTGGTAATCTGTACCGTCAGAGCTATGAACAGACAGACTGATGGGAAAGACAGACATGAGGAAAGTTATAGGCGTAAAGAGTCAGAGAAATTTAGACACATTAATAAAAGTGTGTTTGACTCCTTGTGTTTTACCTGTGCCATCATGACTTAGTGTACACTTTGCAGGTAATGTTTGTTTTGGACTAGCTGGTACTACAGAGGTAGAAGGTAAGGACAGGTAAGAGAGAATCCAAGACAATGCACTTTCTAATTCTGCCTTACAACACACCTGTGAGAGGGACTGGAGTCACACCTGACATACTGATCTTTCCCATCAACGGCAAAGTGAAGAACAATAAGCAGTACATAACAAACCTAATGTAAACTAGGCTAATAGTCAGCCTACAAAAATACATGGTTATTGGGAAATTAGTCAGTATTCAAGCAATTAGGCTAATCAAGCATCATTGCAAATTAGTCAATTTAGGCTATATCTGCTAGCTATGTGAGGCTATATCATGGGCTGATTTTAATGAATATACAAATACATTATTGGTAGCTATGGCTAGACATGTTTATAACAAAATATGAGTTCGTCCCTTGGATATCAAAGCAAACGATTGCCACAGTAGCCAGCTAATACAGCTGTATTTATAGCTTTCAACTACAGTTTTAACTGGCTTAATATTTAACTTGTCATGTCAAAATGTATGCAAATTTAGATTCTGAGTAAATCTGACAGCTGTCTGTGTCACCAACAAACAATTGCTAGCTTAATTAAACTTGTGTCATGTCAAATCAACTAGCTAGCTAACTTAGATGAAACTGTCTAACTTGCGAACTCATTAGCAAGATATAGCAACTTCACAAAGTGAAAAAACAACCTTAGCTGGATTAATATTTTATCTTGTCATGAAATCCATATTCAGAATTCAATTCGATTGGTACCTAGGTAGCTACTGTAGCTAGCTACCACCACAAATCTTGGCTATCTATCTAAATGTATCTTGCTAGTAAATTGTCGATGACAATGGCTATGCTTTAGTTAAATCGGCAACTACAAACATGCAAAAATATTGGGAATTACAGCATGACCGATTACATATTACTCTCGGATCTCACCTTGTAATTAGAAAAAACGGGGGAATTTCACTTTTCAATCAGGATTGCTGTTGGTTGTGCTAGCTCCAGCCAATCAGCTTGCTGTTTTCTTTCACATCATCCATAATTCAAAGATGGAAGGGTGAGATGCTATTGTTGTGTTCTTCTTCCAAAGAAGGATAATCTATACATGATTGGTTTATGAAACATGGACAACTGGAGGGTGATTGAGCATATTTGATGAGTTAAGTGGCATTGTTATATGCCAAATACAGTATACACATGTGAGAACTGGGAAATGTCACTGAAGTGGAAAAGAATCTCAACAGTTGAACTCTAGCGATGGTAGGATAACATTTAGACATGTCTAGATTAACATGACAACGTTTCCTTTAGGGTTTATCAAACGGAGAAAATCATAGCATTTCAACCTCTCAACCATGCAGCAGATGCAATCTTTGTCACAGCTCATTTAGTGGAAAACAAATCATAAAGGTACTATATCTAGATACAATGAAGGCTTATCTCAATGTTGATCGAAACTGAGAAACTGCAACAGATTGTATTCATGTGAAGTTCCCAGTACTACAACTCAATTAAAAGGACACCCATGATGATGAATGTGCATCTTCTCACACTTGTTAAGAGTTAGCCTTGTCTCTTTGCTATAAAATATAATAATTACGCCATTTAGCAGATGCTTTTATCCAAAGCGACTTCATGCGTGCATACATTTTTTGTAAGGCTAACTCTTAACAAGTGTGAGAAGATGCACATTCATCATCATGGGTGTCCTTTTAATTGAGTTGTAGTACTGGGAACTTCACATGAATACAATCTGTTGCAGTTTCTCAGTTTCGATCAACATTGAGATAAGCCTTCATTGTATCTAGATATAGTACCTTTATGATTTGTTTTCCACTAAATGAGCTGTGACAAAGATTGCATCTGCTGCATGGTTGAGAGGTTGAAATGCTATGATTTTCTCTGTTTGATAAACCCTAATGGAAACATTGTCATGTTAATCTAGACATGTCTAAATGATATCCTACCATCGCTAGACTTCAACTGTTGAGATTCTTTTCCACTTCAGTGACATTTCCCAGTTCTCACATGTGTGTACTGTATTTGGCATATAACAACACTTCCAAATTAATGTAATGAACTGTCATGTTTTGTCTTTGATCATTATGTCTTGTCCCTGTGCTTCCCTCTGCTGGTCTTATTAGGTTCTTTCCCTCTTTCTATCCCTCTCTCTCCCCCTCCCTCTCTCCCTCTCTCGCTCTCTCTCTCTATCGTTCCGTTCCTGCTCCCAGCTGTTTCTCATTCTCCTAACGACCTCATTTACTCTTTCACACCTGTCCCCTATTTTGCCCTCTGATTAGAGTCCCTATTTCTTCCTCTGTTTTCCGCTTCTGTCCTTGTCGGATTCTTGTTTGATGTTTGCTGTTCTGTGTCCTTGTTCCGCCCTGTCGTGTTTTTGCCTTCTTCAGATGCTGCGTGTGAGCAGGTGTCTATGTCAGCTACGGCCTGTGCCTTCCTGAAGCGACCTGCAGTCTGTGGTCGCGTCTCCAGTCGTTCCTCTCTTCTGACGAGAGGATTTCAGTTTCCTGTTTTGGATTTACCTTTGATAATATCCAGGAGAATCATTGTTTGTTTAATACTGGAATAAAGACTCTGTTTCTATTACGTCGCTTTTGGGTCCTCATTCACCAGCATAACAGAAGAATCCGACCAAGATGGACCCAGCGACTATGGATTCTCTCAACACTGCCGTCGAGTTCCAGGGAGCAATGCTCGGCAGACACGAGCAGGAATTGTTTGCTGCTCGTCATGCCGTTGAGACCCTGGCCGCTCAGGTCTCCGATCTCTCTGGACAGTTTCAGAGTCTTCGTCTCGTGCCACCAGCTACTTCCTGGTCTTCCGAGTCTCCGGAACCTAGGGTTAATAACCCACCATGTTACTCTGGGCAGCCCACTGAGTGTCGCTCCTTTCTCACCCAGTGTGATATTGTGTTCTCTCTCCAGCCCAACACGTACTCAAGAGAGAGAGCTCGGATCGCTTACGTCATATCACTCCTTACTGGTCGGGCTCGGGAGTGGGGCACAGCTATCTGGGAGGCAAGGGCTGAGTGTTCTAACGATTATCAGAACTTTAAAGAGGAGATGATACGGGTTTTTGATCGTTCAGTTTTTGGGAAGGAGGCTTCCAGGGCCCTGGCTTCCCTATGTCAAGGTGATCGATCCATAACGGATTACTCTATAGAGTTTCGCACTCTTGCTGCCTCCAGTGACTGGAACGAGCCGGCGTTGCTCGCTCGTTTTCTGGAGGGACTTCACGCTGAGGTTAAGGATGAGATTCTCTCCCGGGAGGTTCCTTCCAGCGTGGACTCTTTGATTGCACTCGCCATCCGCATAGAACGACGGATAGATCTTCGTCACCGAGCTCGTGGAAGAGAGCTCGCGTTAACGGTGCTTCCCCTCTCCGCATCTCAACCATCTCCTCCCACCGGCTCAGAGACTGAGCCCATGCAGCTGGGAGGTATTCGCATCTCGACTAAGGAGAGGGAACGGAGAATCACCAACCGCCTTTGCCTCTATTGCGGTTCTGCTGGACATTTTGTCATGTCATGTCCAGTAAAAGCCAGAGCTCATCAGTAAGCGGAGGGCTACTGGTGAGCGCTACTACTCAAGTCTCTCCATCAAGATCCTGTACTACCTTGTCGGTCCATCTACGCTGGACCGGTTCGGCTGCTTCCTGCAGTGCTTTGATAGACTCTGGGGCTGAGGGTTGTTTTATGGACGAAGCATGGGCTCGGAAACATGACATTCCTCTCAGACAGTTAGGGAAGCCCACGCCCATGTTCGCCTTAGATGGTAGTCTTCTCCCCAGTATCAGATGTGAGACACTACCTTTAACCCTCACAGTATCTGGTAACCACAGTGAGACCATTTCCTTTTTGATTTTTCGTTCACCTTTTACACCTGTTGTTTTGGGTCATCCCTGGCTAGTATGTCATAATCCTTCTATTAATTGGTCTAGTAATTCTATCCTATCCTGGAACGTTTCTTGTCATGTGAAGTGTTTAATGTCTGCTATCCCTCCTGTTTCTTCTGTCCCCTCTACTCAGGAGGAACCTGGTGATTTGACAGGAGTGCCGGAGGAATATCATGATCTACGCACGGTCTTCAGTCGGTCCAGAGCCAACTCTCTTCCTCCTCACCGGTCGTATGATTGTTGTATTGATCTCCTTCCGGGGACCACTCCCCCTCGGGGTAGACTATACTCTCTGTCGGCTCCCGAACGTAAGGCTCTCGAGGATTATCTGTCTGTTTCTCTCGACGCCGGTACCGTGGTGCCTTCTTCCTCTCCCGCCGGTGCGGGGTTTTTCTTTGTTAAGAAGAAGGACGGTACTCTGCGCCCCTGCGTGGATTATCGAGGGTTGAATGACATAACGGTTAAGAATCGTTATCCGCTTCCCCTTATGTCGTCAGCCTTCGAGATTCTGCAGGGAGCCAGGTGCTTTACTAAGTTGGACCTTCGTAACGCTTACCATCTCGTACGCATCAGAGAGGGGGACGAGTGGAAAACGGCGTTTAACACTCCGTTAGGGCATTTTGAATACCGGGTTCTGCCGTTCGGTCTCGCTAATGCTCCAGCTGTCTTTCAGGCATTAGTTAATGATGTACTGAGAGACATGCTGAACATCTTTGTTTTCGTTTACCTTGACGATATCCTGATTTTTTTCACCGTCACTCGAGATTCATGTTCAGCACGTTCGACGTGTACTCCAGCGCCTTTTAGAGAATTGTCTCTACGTGAAGGCTGAGAAGTGCGCCTTTAATGTCTCCTCTGTCACATTTCTCGGTTCTGTTATTTCCGCTGAAGGCATTCAGATGGATCCCGCTAAGGTCCAGGCTGTCAGCGATTGGCCCGTTCCTAAGTCACGTGTCGAGTTGCAGCGCTTTCTCGGTTTCGCTAATTTCTATCGGCGTTTCATTCGTAATTTCGGTCAAGTGGCTGCCCCTCTCACTGCTCTGACTTCTGTCAAGACTTGCTTTAAGTGGTCCGGTTCCGCCCAGGGAGCTTTTGATCTCCTCAAGAAGCGTTTTACATCCGCCCCTATCCTTGTTACTCCTGACGTCACTAAACAATTCATTGTAGAGGTTGACGCTTCAGAGGTGGGCGTGGGAGCCATTCTGTCCCAGCGCTTCCAGTCTGACGATAAGGTCCATCCTTGCGCTTACTTTTCTCATCGCCTGTCGCCATCGGAACGCAACTATGATGTGGGTAACCGCGAACTGCTCGCCATCCGCTTAGCCATAGGCGAATGGCGACAGTGGTTGGAGGGGGCGACCGTCCCTTTTGTCGTTTGGACTGACCATAAGAACCTTGAGTACATCCGTTCTGCCAAACGACTTAATGCACGTCAAGCTCGTTGGGCGTTGTTTTTCGCTCGTTTCGAGTTCGTGATTTCCTATCGCCCGGGAAATAAGAACACCAAGCCTGATGCCTTATCTCGTCTCTTTAGTTCTTCTGTGGCTTCTACCGACCCCGAGGGGATTCTCCCTGAAGGGCGTGTTGTCGGGTTGACTGTCTGGGGAATTGAGAGACAGGTAAAGCAAGCACTCACTCACACTGCGTCGCCGCGCGCTTGTCCTAGTAACCTTCTGTTCGTTCCTGTCTCTACTCGTCTGGCTGTTCTTCAGTGGGCTCATTCTGCCAAGTTAGCTGGCCACCCCGGCGTTCGGGGTACGCTTGCTTCTATTCGCCAGCGGTTTTGGTGGCCTACTCAGGAGCGGGACACGCGCCGTTTCGTGGCTGCTTGTTCGGACTGCGCGCAGACTAAGTCAGGTAACTCTCCTCCTGCCGGTCGTCTCAGACCGCTTCCCATTCCTTCTCGACCATGGTCTCACATCGCCTTAGACTTTATTACCGGTCTGCCTTCGTCTGCGGGGAAGACAGTGATTCTTACGGTTATCGATAGGTTCTCTAAGGCGGCACATTTCATTCCCCTCGCTAAGCTTCCTTCCGCTAAGGAGACGGCACAAATCATCAGTGAGAATGTGTTCAGAATTCATGGCCTCCCGTTAGACGCCGTTTCAGACAGAGGCCCGCAATTCACGTCACAGTTTTGGAGGGAGTTCTGTCGTTTGATTGGTGCTTCCGTCAGTCTCTCTTCCGGGTTTCATCCCCAGTCTAACGGTCAAGCAGAAAGGGCCAATCAGTCGATTGGTCGCATATTACGCAGCCTTTCGTTTCGAAACCCTGCGTCTTGGGCAGAACAGCTCCCCTGGGCTGAGTACGCTCACAACTCGCTTCCTTCGTCTGCTACCGGGCTATCTCCGTTTCAGAGTAGTCTTGGGTACCAGCCTCCTCTGTTCTCGTCTCAGCTCGCCGAGTCCAGCGTTCCCTCCGCTCAGGCTTTTGTCCAACGTTGTGAGCGCACCTGGAGGAGGGTCAGGTCTGCACTTTGCCGTTACAGGGCGCAGACTGTGAGAGCCGCCAATAAACGTAGGATTAAGAGTCCTAGGTATTGTCGCGGTCAGAGAGTGTGGCTTTCCACTCGTAACCTTCCCCTTACGACAGCTTCTCGCAAGTTGACTCCGCGGTTCATTGGTCCGTTCCGTGTCTCTCAGGTCGTTAATCCTGTCGCTGTGCGACTGCTTCTTCCGCGACATCTTCGTCGCGTCCACCCTGTCTTCCATGTCTCCTGTGTCAAGCCTTTTCTTCGCGCCCCCGTTCGTCTTCCCTCCCCCCCCCCCCGTCCTTGTCGAGGGCGCACCTATTTACAAGGTACGGAGGATCATGGACATGCGTTCTCGGGGACGTGGTCACCAGTACTTAGTGGATTGGGAGGGTTACGGTCCTGAGGAGAGGAGTTGGGTTCCATCTCGGGACGTGCTGGACCGTTCGTTGATTGATGATTTCCTTCGTTGCCGCCAGGGTTCCTCCTCGAGTGCGCCAGGAGGCGCTCGGTGAGTGGGGGGGTACTGTCATGTTTTGTCTTTGATCATTATGTCTTGTCCCTGTGCTTCCCTCTGCTGGTCTTATTAGGTTCTTTCCCTCTTTCTATCCCTCTCTCTCCCCCTCCCTCTCTCCCTCTCTCGCTCTCTCTCTCTATCGTTCCGTTCCTGCTCCCAGCTGTTTCTCATTTTCCTAACGACCTCATTTACTCTTTCACACCTGTCCCCTATTTTGCCCTCTGATTAGAGTCCCTATTTCTTCCTCTGTTTTCCGCTTCTGTCCTTGTCGGATTCTTGTTTGATGTTTGCTGTTCTGTGTCCTTGTTCCGCCCTGTCGTGTTTTTGCCTTCTTCAGATGCTGCGTGTGAGCAGGTGTCTATGTCAGCTACGGCCTGTGCCTTCCTGAAGCGACCTGCAGTCTGTGGTCGCGTCTCCAGTCGTTCCTCTCTTCTGACGAGAGGATTTCAGTTTCCTGTTTTGGATTTACCTTTGATAATATCCAGGAGAATCATTGTTTGTTTAATACTGGAATAAAGACTCTGTTTCTATTACGTCGCTTTTGGGTCCTCATTCACCAGCATAACATGAACAAAGAGCAGCCTTTCAAAGCCCAGTTTAAAGTTAGAGTTGGATAAAAGCAGAGAAAAAGGGAACCAGCAAGAAAAATTCACCAAGGTGTTGTTATAACACATACAGTTGAAGTAGGAAGTTTACATACGCTTAGGTTGGAGTCATTAAAACTTGTTTTTCAGCCACTCCACAAATTTCTTGTTAACGTACTATAGTTTTGTCAAGTCGGTTAGGACATCTACTTTGTGCATGACACAAGTAATTATTCCAACAATTGTTTACAGACAGATTATTTCACTTATAACTCACTGTATCACAATTCCAGTGGGTTAGAAGCTAACATACACTAAGTTTACTGTGCCTTTAAACAGCTTGGAAAATCCCAGAAAATGATGTGATGGCTTTAGAAGCTTCTGATAGGCTAATTGACATCGTTTGAGTCAATTGGAGGTGTACCTGTGGATGTATTTCAAGGCCATACCTTCAAACTCAGTGCCTCTTTGCTTGACATCATGGGAAAATCAAAATAAATCAGCCAAGACCTCAGAAAATAAATTGTAGACCACAAGTCTGGTTCATCCTTGGGAGCAATTTCCAAACATCTGAAGGTACCACGTTCATCAGTACAAACAATAGTACGCAAGTATTAACACCATGGGACCACGCAGCCATTATACCGCTCAGGAAGGAGATGCATTCTGTCTCCTAGAGATGAACGTACTTTGGTGCGAAAAGTGCAAATCAATCCCAGAACAACAAATCAAATTTTACTGTGAAATGCTTCCTTACAAGCCCTTAACCAGCAATGAAGTTCAAGACATAGAGTTAAGACATTTTTTGTCAAATAAACTAAAGTAAAAAATGTAATACAATAAGATTACATAACAATAACAAGGCTATATACAGGGGTTACCGGTACCAAGTCAATGTGCGGGGGTACAGGTTAGTCAAGGTAATTTGTACATGTAGGTAGGGATTAAGTGACTATGCATAGATTATGAACTGTGAGTCATCAAAGACCAACCAAAGAACAAGAGGATGACCTGTATTTTCTCTGCCTGTCAGGATTTGTCACAGCAGATCAGTAACTCTGCCCAGAGGAACAATCTGAAACATTGCATCTGGTATTACAATGTTCAGGTCTTACTGTACTGTAGTATACAGTGTTACTGCACTCCAAGTGTAGAGAACCACATGAGATCAGCCACACAGGAGTCTCCAATAACTGTGGTCACCATCACCACACATGTCAGTCTGTCCAATGGTCCTCAACAGCTACAAGTGTACACCATCTGTAAGTTCAATGGCAGATGGATTCAATCAATGTGCAGGTTGCGCAATGACATACCATCCAAAAATCACTGGCTGACTTTGTTTGAATTTATTTGAGCCATATGTGTATCTGAAAACATCTGCATTCTTTAAATAATTAGAGGTTTTATGTGGTGTACTTTATTGATTTTGTGATAGAAAGGATGTACTGAATGTTGAATGGTGGTCCAGGGGATACATTTCTACCAGTTTCCCTTAAGGTGATTGTTTCTAATGAAACTATTTCTGGTTCAAGATACTGTTGGTGAATTTGTGTGAAAACGTCAACGAATGTTGAAAGCTTAATCTTCTGTAACCAGACCGTGATGCCACAGAGTTAACGAGAAGTTATGTTCCCTCATTAGTCTACCACATTAACCACACATGCCCAATTGGACTGGAAATTGGTGTCAGTGTTGGAAAACTCTGGGTAAGGGTTTGGAAAACTCAAGTTATGAAAACAAAATCAGGACATCTCATACAAGTTATTTTGTTTTTGGTGTCACATGTGGTGCCACCGTTTGGACATGTTAATAGTTGCCAACCAGATATATATGTTTTCCTTTACTATAATGACTGGGCTAAAACAGTGTGCTTTAAACAATTAAGAGATGTCTGACATTCAAGCCAACACTTTGATTGCAAAATAACCAGACTTCTCCTTTATGGACAGCAGATCCATGTGAAATGTGGCAAAATAAAATAATATAATTCTCTTTTTTCCTCAAATAAGTAGTTTCAATGGAAAAGTGTTTTCTTGAATCTTATTTTCTTTGGTCTACTGATGAGGTGCCAACCACAGTAGCTTTAATATCGGCAGTTTTCTCTCTTTATGTAACACATCCCATGTTTTCTAATTCCCACAGCTGCTGGATCCAATTAGGTTATGGCTGCTTCTATAAGTGCCAGCTTGTTTCAACAAAGATTTCCCAGTTACTGGAACAGAATATGATTGATTTGTACCATTGAAGAAATATGATGGATAGATACTACCAGTACTTTTATCACTACTGTTACACCAATCCCTGTACTACTACAGAAACAGCTTCTATAATAAAAAGACAGACCAACTGCATTTCAAACAGACAGCACTGAAGATTATGTTTCACAAGGGTAAAAGCAGGGCTAAAAGCACACAGAGCATGTCCTCATTTTATCTCCAATCAGTGCACTCTGCCTGCTCCTGCTGAACAGTTTCAAGTGCTGGTTGAGGTGACAATTGATGAGAGGGTGTCAAAAAACCAACACCTTCAACAGAGTCATCCCCATCCAGCAGCCAATCATATCATATACAGAGCCAGTCATCCACAACCATCAGCCAATCATTGTCCACCAACAGACCCTCTTCTGATCACACCCCACCTTATTGGTTCAACAGTATGCACATCCACTGTACCCACTCAGCTTGAGTATTCTTCTATCTGGACGCATTGTCCTACCTCTGCACCAAGGGAACAAGTGCAGGCATAGGGACTTTTTATTTTTAGTGCATAGCGCCCTACCTACTTTGCTCAAGTGTTTATTTTAGCTAAGATCAGAGGGAAGAGGGAGCTTACCTGGCGGCTTGTCTGACACTGCCAAATACAATACAGAGTAGAGTTATAAACCTTGGCTGTGAAATAAATTATTAAAACTGAAATGCAGTAGCTAAGGATTCACTGAGGTGGAATCCTTTCTATTTTCCATCCCCTGCGGCATTTTAGGGGAAATTTACACTTACATGTCCAACATACACTACATGGACAAAAGTATGTGGACACATGCTCGTCGAACATCTCATTCCAAAATATTACAGCCTCCACTCTTCTGGGAAGGCTTTCCACTAGATGCTGGAACATTGCTGTGGGGATTTGCTTCCATTTAGCCACAAGAGCATTAGTGAGGTCAGTCACTGATGTTTGGCGATTAAGCCAGGCTCGCAGTCGGCGTTCCAATTCATCCCAAAGGTGTTCGATGGGGTTGAGGTCAGGGCTCTGTGCAGGCCAGTCAAGTTCTTCCACACCAATCTCAACAAACCATTTCTGGACCTCGCTTTGTGCACAGGGGCATTGTCATGCTGAAACAGGAAAGGAACTTCCCCAAACTGTTGCCACAATGTTGGAAGCACAGAATCGTCTAGAATGTCATTGTATGCTGTAGCATTAAGATTTCCCTTCACTGGAACTAAAGGGCCTAGACCGAACCATGAAAAACAGCCCCAGACCATTATTCCTCCTCCACCAAACTTTACAGTTGGCACTATACATTGGGGCAGGTAGCGTTCTCCTGGCATCCGCCAAACACAGATTTGTCGTCGGACTGCCAGATGGGGGAGTGAGATTCATCACTCCAGAGAACGTGTTTCCACTGCTCCAGAGTCCGATGATGGTGAGCATTATACCACTCCAGCCGACGCTTGCCATTGCGCATGGTGATCTTAGGCATGTGTGCAGCTGCTCGGCCACGGAAACCCATTTCAGGAAGCTCCCAACAAACAGTTATTGTGCTGATGTTGCTTCCAGAGGCAGTTTGGAACTCGGAGGTGAGTGTTGCAACTGAGGACAGACGATTTTTATGCGCTACGCGCTTCAGTACTTTGTGTTCCCTTTGTGTGAGCTTGTGTGGCCTACCACTTTGCGGCTGAGCCATTGTTGCTCCTAGACACTTCACAAAAACACCACTCACAGTTGACTGGGGCAGCTCTAGAATGGCAGAACTTTGACGAACTGACTTGTTGGAAAGGTGGCATCCTATGATGGTGCCACGTTGAAAGTCACTGAGCTCTTAAGTACAGCCATTCTACTGCCAATGTTCGTTTATTGAGATTGCATGGCTGTGTGCTTGATTTTAAACACCTGTGACCAATGGGCCTTGCTGAAAACACCTGAGATGACTAAACTGCATGGAGTAACACTAGATTGTGGTCACCATAGCAACACCCACCTGTAGCATGCGCTCCAGCATATACAGTTGAAGTCAGAAGTTTACAGAAGTTTACCTTTACCAAATACATTTAAACTCAGTTTTTCACAATTCCTGACATTTAATCCTAGTAAAAATTCCCTGTCTTAGGTCAGTTAGGATCACCACTTTATTTGAAGAATGTGAAATGTCAGAATAATAGTAGAGAGAATGATTTATTTCAGCTTTCATCACGTTCCCAGTTGGTCAGAAGTTTACATACACTCAATTAGTATTTGGTAGCATTGCCTTTAAATTGTTTAACTTGGGTCAAATGTTTCGGGTAGCCTTCCACAAGCTTCCCACAATAAGTTGGGTGAAGTTCGGCCCATTCCTCCTGACAGAGCTGGTGTAACTGACTCAGGTTTGTAGGCCTCCTTGCTCGCACACGCTTTTTCAGTTCTGCCCACAAATGTTCTATAGGATTGAGGTCAGGGCTTTGTGATGGCCACTCCAATACCTTGACTTTGTTGTCCCTAAGCCATTTTGCCACAACTTTGGAAGTATGCTTGGGGTCATTGTCCATTTGGAAGAGCCATTTGCGACCAAGCTTTAAATTCCTGACTGATGTCTTGAGATGTTGCTTCAATATATCCACATCATTTTCCTACCTCATTGATTTGCACTTTTCGCACCACAGTATGTTCATCTCTAGGAGACAGAACGCGTCTCCTTCCTGAGCAGTATGACAGCGGCATGGTCCCATTGTGTTTATACTTGTGTACAGATGAACGTGGTACCTTCAGGCGTTTGGAAATTGCTCCCAAGGATGAACCAGACTTGTGGAGGTCTACAGTTTTTTTTCTGAGGTCTTGGCTGATTTCTTTTGATTTTCCCATTATGTCAAGCAAAGAGGCACTGAGTTTGAAGGTAGGCCTTGAAATACATCCACAGGTACTCCTCCAATTGACTCAAATCAGAAGCTTCTAAAGCCATGACATCATTTTCTGGAATTTTCCAAGCTGTTTAACCTCTTACGAGTCACAAACCCGGATCCCCCCCATCAAAAAAGCTGACTAGCATAGCCTAGCCTAAAGCCACAGGGATATCATATAATAAAATGTTCATGAAATCACAAGTCCAAGACACCAAATGAAAGATACACATCTTGTGAATCCAGCCATCATTTCTGATTTTTAAAATGTTTTACAGGGAAGACACAATATGTATTTCTATTAGCTACCCACCATAGCAAAAGACACAACTTTTTTTTCCACCATTTTTTTCCTGCATAGGTAGCTATCACAATTTCGACCAAATAAAGATATAAATAGTCACTAACCAAGAAACAACTTCATCAGATGACAGTCTGATAACATATTTATTGTATAGCATATGTTTTGTTCGAAAAATGTGCATATTTCAGGTATAAATCATAGTTTTACATTGCAGCCACCATGACAACTCTCACCAAAGCAACTAGAATAACTACAGAGAGCAACGTGAATTACCTAAATACTCATCATAAAACATTTATGAAAAATACACAGCGTACAGCAAATGAAAGACAAAGATCTTGTGAATCCAGACAATATTTCAGATTCTTTAAGTGTTTTACAGCGAAAACACAATTTAGCATTATATTAGCTTACTACAATAGCCAACCACACAGCAGCATTGATTCATGCACGTTAGCGATAGTGAATAAATCAGCAAAAGATATTACATTTTTCACTAACCTTCTCAAAACTTCATCAGATGACAGTCCTATAACATCATATTACACAATACATATATTGTTTGTTCGAAAATGTGCATATTTAGCGGCACAAATCGTGGTTATACAATGAGAATAGTAGCCAAGCTGCAAAGAAAATGTCGGGAGAAATCTTGGGAGAGGCACCCAATCTAATCAATAACTAATCATAAACTTGACTAAAAAATACAGGTTGGACAGCAAATGAAAGATACATTAGTTCTTAATGCAACCGCTGTGTTAGATTTTTAAAATTAACGTTACTACGACATACAGCGTGTGTTAAAGCGAGACCGCACCGAAATTAATGGCGGAATAGTAGTGTAACATTTTTCAACAGAACAACGAATTAACATCATAAATAGTTCTTACTTTTTGATGAGCTTCCATCAGAATCTTGGGCAAGTTGTCCTTTGTCCAGAATAACCGTTGCTCCGGCTGTAGAATGTAGTCTTCAGTTTAGGAATTAGCAGCAAACATTAGCTATGTGGCCCAGACGTGTCCAACTCTTCATTACGCAGCACAAAGACAATTCCGAAAATCGCAATATACTGATATAAAATGATATAACTCTGTTTAAAATAACTACATTATGACGTTTTTAACACCTATATCGAATAAAATCAGAGCCGGATATATCTAAGGCCTATAACGAGAGCTTTCCAGAATGCCATCCTGAGGTCTGTCTCGCGTCATGGCGAACGTTGAAAAGAGTGCACCCCACGTTCCAAGACCCTTTATATGGCCTCAGATCTGCCTAGCAACTCCATTCCAATTCTCACTGCTTGCTGACATCTAGGGGAAGGCGTATGCAGTGCATGTCGACCAATAGAATACATGAAAATTAATAAACTGACCCTGGAACAGAGTGCCCGATTTCAGATTTCTCACTTCCTGACAGGAAGTTTGCTCCAACTTGAGTTCTGTTTTACTCACAGATATAATTCAAACGCTTTTAGAAACTAGAGAGTGTTTTCTAACCAATAGTAATAATAATATGCATATTGTACGAGCAAGAATTGAGTATGAGGCAGTTTAATTTGGGAACGAATTTTTACAAAGTGAAAACAGCGCCCCCATATTGACAAGAAGTTTTAAAGGCACAGTCAACTTAGTGTATGTAAACTTCTGACCCACTGGAATTGTGATACAGTGAATTATAAGTGAAATAATCTGTCTGTAAACAATTGTTGGAAAAATTACTTGTGTCATGCACAAAGTAGATGTCCTAACCGACTTGCCAAAACTATAGTTTGTTTACAAGAAATTTGTGCAGTGGTTGAAAAACGAGTTTTAATGACTCCAACCTAAGTGTATGTTAACTTCCGACTTCAACTGTATATTTCACTGGTCATCCCCAAAGCCAACACCCGCTTTGGCCCCCTTTCCTTCCAGTTATCTGCTGCCAATGACAGGAACAAACTGCAAAAATCACTGAAGTTGGAGACTTATATCTCCCCCACTTACTTTATGCATCAGCTGTCAGAGCAGATTACCGATCGCTGCAGCTGTACACAGCCCATCTGTAAATAGCCCATCCAACCAACCTCATCCCATATTTGTTTTTGTTTTTCCGCTCTTTTGCACACCAGTATTTCTACTTGCACATCCTCATCTGCACATCTATCACTCCAGTGTTAATTGCTAAATTGTAATTACTTTGCCACTCTGGCCTATTTATTGCCTTACCCCCTTACTTCATTTGCACACATTGTATACAGATTTTTCTATTGTGTTATTGACTGTACGTTTGTTTATCCCTTGTGTAACTCTGTGTTGTTGTTTTTGTTGCTTTGCTTAATCTTGGCCAGGTCACAGTTGTAAGTTAGAACTTGTTCTCAACTGGCCTACCTGGTTAAATAAATGTTAATAATTATAATAATAAAAAATATATAATAATTTGTAAACTATCATGGTCAAAACATATTGATGCAGTAGCAGCTAAGATGGGGAGAAGTCTGTCTACAATAAAGCGACGCTCTGCCTTCTTAACAACTCTATCAACAAGGCAGGTCCTACAGGCCCTAGTTTTGTCGCACCTTGAATATTGTTCAGTCGTGTGGTCAGGTGGAACAAAAAAGGACTTAGGAAAATTGAAATTGGCTCAGAACAGGGCAGCACGGCTGGCCCTTGGATATACACAGAGAGCTAATATTAATAATATGCATGTCAATCTCTCCTGGCTGAAAGTGGAGGAGAGATTGACTTCATCACTACTTTTATTTATGAGAGGTTGAATGCACCGAGCTGTCTGTCTAAACAACTGGCACACAGCTCAGACATCCATGCATACCCCACAAGACATGCCACACGAGGTCTCTTCACAGTCCCCAAGTCCAGAACAGACTATTGGAGGAGCAGTAAAATTAGATTTAAAAAACAGATTAAAAAACACCTTATGGAATAGCAGGGACTGTGAAGCAACACAAACATTGGCACAGACACATGAATACACACACACACACTTATGATAACGGGACTGCAGCCATAAAAGGTTAACGGGATCGATATGACAACAGCCAGTCGAAGTGCAGGGCGCCAAATTCAAAAAACAGAAATCTCATAATTAAAATTCCTCAGACATTCATGTGTTTTATATCATTTTAAAGGTAATCCTGTTGTTAATCCCACCAAAGTGTCCGATTTCATATAGGCTTTTCAGCGAAAGCACTACAAACGATTATGTTAGGTCACCACAAAACCACAATAACCACAGCCATTTTTTCCAGCTAAAGATAGCTTTCACAAAAACCAGAATAGAGATAAAATTAATCACTAACCTTCGATTATTTTCATCAGATGACACTCATAGTACTTCATGTTACACAATACATGCATGTTTTGTTTGATTAAGTTCATATTTATATAAAAAAATCTGAGTTTACATTGAGGCGTTAGATTCACTAGTTGCAAAAACATCAAGTGACTTTGCATAGCCACATCGTTTCAACAGAAATACTCATCATAAATATAGATGATAATACAAGTTATACACATGGAATTATAGATATACCTCTCCTTAATGCAACCGCTGTGTCAGATTTCAAAAAAACTTTACGGAAAAATAAACCATGCAATAATCTGAGACGGAGCTCAGATGAATAGCCAAATTAGCCGCCATGTTGGACTCAACAGAAACCAGAAAATACATGAGAAATGTTTCCTTACCTTTGATGAATTCATCAGAATGCAGTCCTAGGAATCCCAGGTCCACAATAAATGCTTGATTTGTTCGTTAATGTCCGTTATTTATGTCAAATTAGCTACTTTCGAATTGTTTACCAAACACCCTAACCAAAGTCTCAAAGCGCGACCACCATAACGTGACGAAATGTCCAAACGTTCCGTTACAGTCAGTAGAAACATGTCAAACGATGTACTGAATCAATCTTTAGAATGTTGTTAACATACATCTTGAATAACGTTCCAACCGGAGAATTACATCGACTTCAATTGAGAGATGGAACGGAGCTGCCTCTCACATGAACGCGCGTGTTGAATGCATGGTCACCTCATGGCAGTGATTACTAATTTCTGTCTCCTTCGATCCCCCTTCACATTAGAGTCATCAGACTTAGTTCTATTGACTGTTGACATCTAGTGGAAGCTGTAGGAAGTGAAAACCCATCCATATCTCTCTGTATTTTCAATGAGAGCTTGGTTGAAAATATGGCACCCCCAGAAAAACTTCTCAGGTTTTTGCCTGCCATATGAGTTCTGTTAATCTCACAGACATAATTCAAACAGTTTTAGAAACTTTCGAGTGTTTTCTATCCAATACTAATAATAATATGCATATATTAGTAACTGGGACTGAGGAGCAGGCCGTTTACTCTGGGCACCTTTCATCCACGCTACTCAATACTGCCCCTGCAGCCATAAGAAGATAACATACGCACTATACATACACATGGATTTAGTAATGTAGATATGTGGTAGTGGTGGAGTAGGGGCCTGATGTCACACAGTGTGTTGTGAATGTATTGTAGTGTTTTAAAATTGTATAAACTGCCTTAATTTTGCTGGACCCCAGGAAGAGTAGCTGCTGCCAAAGCAACAAAGCAAATGGGGATCCATGCTGCCAAAGCAAATGGGGATCCATGATAAATACAAATTCAAGTACAAATGCATCCGACGAGCATCGGAGCTGACGTAGTACGATTCGATCTTAGTCCTGTATTGGCGCTTTGCCTGTTTGATCGTTCGTTGGAAGGCGTAGCGGGATTCCTAATAAGCTTCCGGGTTAGAGTCCCGCTCCTTGAAACGGGCAACTCTAGCCTTTAGCTCAGTGCAGATGTTGACTGTAATCCATGGCTTCTGGTTGGGGTATGTACGTACGGTCACTGTGGGGACAACGTCATCGATGCACTTATTGATGAAGCCAATGACTGATGTGGTGTACTCCTCAATGCCATCGGAAGAATCCCGGAACATATTCCAGTCTGTGCTAGCAAAACAGTCCTGTAGCTTAGCATCTGCTTCATCTGACCACTTTTTTATTGACCGAGTCACTTGCGCTTCCTGCTTTTGTTTTTTTCTTGTAAGCGGGAATCAGGAGGATAGAATTATGGTCAGATTTGCCAAATGGAGGGCGAGGGAGAGCTTTGTACGCGTCTCTGTGTGTGGAGTAAAGGTGGTCTAGAGTTTTTTCCCCCCTCTAGTTGCACATTTATCTTGCTGATAGAAATTTGGTAAAACAGATTTAAGTTTCCCTGCATTAAAGTCCCCGGCCACTAGGAGTGCCGCCTCTGGATAAGCGTTTTCCTGTTTGCTTATGGCGGAATACAGCTCATTGAGTGCGGTCTTAGTGCCAGCATCGGTCTGTGGTGGTATATAGACAGCTAAGAAAAATAGAGATGAAAACTCTCTAGGTAGATAGTGTGGTCTACAGCTTATCATGAGATACTCTACATCAGGCTAGCAAAACCTAGAGACTTCCTTAGATATTGCTGTTGTTTACAGCTGTTGTTTACAAATATACATAGTCCGGCCCCCCCCCCCCCCCCACCCCCTTGTCTTACCAGATGCCGCTGTTCTATCCTGCCGATACAGCATATAACCAGCCAACTGTATGTTGACAATGTCGTCGTTCAGCCACGACTCTGTGAAGCATAAGGTATTACAGTTTTTAATGTCCAATTGGTAGTTTAATCTTCCTCGTAGGTTGTCGATTTTATTTTCCAATGATTGCGTGTTAGCTAGTAGAATGGAAGGCAGTGGGGGTTTATTCGATCGCCTACAAAATCTCAGAAGGCAGCCCAACCTCTGTCCTCTTTTTCGCCATCTTCTCTTCACGCAAAGGACAGGATGTGGGCCTGTTCATGGGAAAGCAGTATGTCATTCACGTCGGGCTCGTCGGACTCGTTAAAGGAAATAAAAGCTTCTGCCATATTTGCCATATATTTTTCAACTGTTCTGAAGTTCTGAACCTTTCTATTTTCATAGTTTCTACAGATTGTAAATTAAAGATAAACATTTTTGCTTAAAGTATTATTATATTATTGATCGATTGACTATGACTTTTCAAATCCCGCAGTAGTGCTATCTGCAGAGTTAGCTCCAGGTAAATGCTGCACTTCTCCAAAAATTCTTGGACCAGCGACCACAAACTAGCTACATATGGACAGTACCAAAACAAATGATCGACTTAGTCGGTCTCTTTGCAGAAATACCTTTTCAATTGTATACTTGAATATTTTTGTCATCAATCGTTTGGTATAAGGAAAAGCTTGGAATAATCATCTTTGTTGGTTTTCCATGCTAGATGGGCTGTTTTTGACATTTGCTCTTTCAACACATTTACTTCCACATCCTTCCCAGCCAGGTGTCCATCATGCAGTGTATTACTTAGTATGCTAACACAATTCAAATGTAACTTTATGTGAGCCAAAGTGTCCTTAATACTGAAAGGTCCTTCTTAGAATAATCTTACAGAGAGAGCATTTTTAGATACATTGTACATATAACAATATACAACATTGCCATTGCTGTTCATTGAATTGAGACCTATTCAGAATATTTTGATACCTCAATGCCTTTTCAGTGGACAATATGACCTACCCTAGAATCCATACAGTTGCCCCAGATATGCACTGATTATATAAAAGCAGTTGTCATGAAGCAGCTATATGGGTGTACACACCGGACAGGAAACCACATGAATAGCACTCCTTCTCTCACATTCACTTTTCAGTTCCTGCCCTCACTGAAAACATTATTTACCAAGAGGAGAGTTGTTTTAGCAAACAAAGTGATCACTACTGCTGTCCATTCTTTTAGACCACACCCACCACCCTTCCTAAACATATCGTTGTATCTATTGGAAACCAAAAAGGAAAACAGTGCTTTGATTTTTCCTTTTAAGCGCTGTAATCCCAAACAAGTAGAAGTATTGTGAAAGTCCTTGAACTCGTGCCAAAAGCTGCACCTGGAATTTACCAAATGTCTCCCATTGGAGGGAAGCTTTCGACAAAACCCTATCATTGATTGTTTTCAAATCCACATGTCCATAAACTAAGAAAATGTCTCTCCTTAGAGACGCGTGTGGCTCCACGGCAGGAATGTGTTTATGTAAATACTGTTGAAGGTCAAATATGATGTTTATCAACATGATCTCAACTGGGTATTGATGTGTTAATGTGCGATTAAACTAGAGTTATGGGTCGTTAGGGGTTGGGCTTAAAATGGCCATTAAATGTATATAAATGAATAGAGTATCACTGAAACAACACTCCTATCCTATAGGTGGGGCCTGCATACGTAGGCTTATTGGCTCTTTGTTTTGTACTGGAGTTTTTGGGCTGGTCAAAAGCAGGTAGAAGGTAAACGGGGGTAAGGTAATCAGATCCCTAAACATCTGTAGGTATTTGTCAGGTCTTGCTATGTGTATGTATGTGTTTATGTATGTTAAGCACCCCACCCTGGAAGCATTAGAAATGTGCCTCCCAAAACCAACTCCTTTTGCTCTGTTCTTGTCAGGATATTTACGTTCAGCATAATGCACTTTTTCCCACCTGATGTTGAGTAACAGATTGGACCTTCGGTAACTAGGCTGAAAAACGTAGGCAAATTGTATAACCTATAGATGAAAAGACTGATGGATCATTTTTTTAACGACTAAATCATCAGACCAGCCCTCAGCACACAGGATATAAAGGATTGCATTATGTCACTTACTCTTTTGGCTCTGCTAATGTAAATGTACATACATAATGCATCTTTATCCTTTGTGCAGAGGTCAGTGCAGACTGTGACACTAGCATACGCACACACACACGTGAATCAACTGCAGTCCCGAGATATTCTAAGCCAGCCTCCTTTGATTAGACTTGAGTCTGCCAATGGTGTGTGTGAATGTGTCTGAGTGTGTGTGCGTGCATGCGTGTGTGTATTTGAATGTATTTATGTCTTAAAGGGGAGGGGAGGAAACGAGGAGGCGGAGAAAGGGGGCGAAAGAGTGATGAAGCTATTCAATCCCTCACCCCCTTCTTCCACTTAGCTCCCCCCTTTGTCCATCCTGCGCTCCCATCCCTCTGTACTTTAGCAGTGTAAAGCTGTGCTCTCTGACACAAGCAGGCTTAAGCAAAGCAGAATAGTCTACTACACTACACTGTACACCAACAGAAGAGGATACTTTGAATTTGCAGAAGGAACATTGTTTCAGTGTCTGCCTGTTTCTCTTTCTCTGTGGATGACAGGTAGCAGCTGCCGTGCTTACAATCAGCGGCGCGCCTACTTAGCCGGGACACTCAGTATCTCTGAAACTTCCATCGCTGAAGCACCAGGATTTGCAAATTATTGTGTAACTTAGAATAAGGCTGGAGTCACTCTCTCTCTCTCACTTTGTGAGGACAGAGCTGTAATTAACTCGCATTGAAGGAATCTGTGAGGTGAATAGCTCAGTCTTGGAACGTCTCGTCTTGTTCAGAGAGTGTTGTGTTCTAAACGCAGGGAAATGGACAGACTGATCGAACTCATCTGGATCTTGGAGTTTAAAAAGTACTCTCATGAGATTTTAAAATATTTCAGTACTGCGTAAATAACATTCCATTTACTCAACAACGCACTGCAGGAGATTTCTAGACAATTTATGTTGTTTTACAAATTGTTAAGCTGTGGGCTGATTGTTGATTGCCATAAGAGTTGCTGGATTTCTAGGGCAGATTCTCTCTCTGAAAGTCTGGCAGGTCTCCTTCAGCATACCTGGCAGTCTGGCTGTGTGTGAAGGAGATAGAATCATCTGGAGGAAACAACACTACACTAGTAACAGACATTGTGTTTCATACCCTTACTAAAAAAGCCCTGTATCTGCCCTAACACCTAGGCTTTGATAAGTCACTCTGAACTCCTGAAGTTAAGGCTATGGGGACTCTGGGCATCTTCCTCCACCAGCGGAACCTCTGGAAGTGTGACAATGGCCTTCAGCAGATGCACAGACGCAGCAGCAGCAGCCTGGTAGTCCTGAAGGCTAACGCCGCTACTTTCTGACTGCTTTATTACTGGACTAAAGGGAGAGCTGATACACCTCTCTCATCTACTCTGCCTCGCCTGAGCGGAAGACGGAGGAGCATTGGCCATATTGATCCCATGCAGTTCTCACCTGGAAGTCAAGCGAAAAGTTAGACACACAGACAGACACCAGTCTGGATAAGCCGGGCAAACGGTAAGGACACGTGGTATCCTCTTTTGTCAGTGTAAACTGGGGGCTTATGTGGGAGGATGGTAATCACTGTTAGTGTCTTAAATGAAACATGAGCGGACCAACAGCACTACGTAAGGTGCTAAGTGTCTATGTCAAAATCACTGTCCCAGAGGTTATTGCGCTACAGTTAAAAATTTGGTTTGGTAGTGTCATGCTTAGCAGACCTGTATAAGTCTGACTATATCATATACTATTATAGGGTAAATCCCCAAACAACACTGCTGGCTGTATTCTCTGTCCCAGAGAACAATTTGAAAGGGAAAACCTTATAAACACTCAATTAAACCCCAGAAAGATACTTTAACCTTTTACTGGGTCAGGGTCACACAGAGTGATTATTGGTAATCTTATACAAATCTACTCTGAAACAAAGGTATACACCTCACACACGTCTATGGGCTTAAAAAAAGATGAAACCTGTACCATATCAGATATAGAGTTTGAATGTATTACATCCTAATATTACACTTTATATACATCTCAGAAGACTGAAATATAACAAAACTGTTTGACATAGAAAAACTGTATTTATTTTTTAACTTTCCACCCATGACGCCAAAGAGGATGCTTTTGGTCATTGACTACAGGAAAGGGCTATGCCAGCATTGTAAAATTCAACATGCAAGGAACTGAAATCTCACTTAAATTAGTAGCTACCTATGGAGAGAGTCTGAGGCATGGGAAGCTAAACCAGTTGTCTCTGAGCTGTTCAACTGCCATAACCTGTAACAATCCGGCTTATAGCGCAGGCTGCTAACTTTCAGGAAAATCAGTCATTTACCTTAACTGCACTCTCCGGCGTTAGAAAGGGTCACAGCAGACTACTTTGTGTGGACAACATGGTCGGACCAATGACGATGGATCTATGATTGACACATGACTCTAAAGCTGAATGTATTATGACACATTTTGATTTTCATGTGACGTAACAGCATGTTTTTAGTTAATGTCTAGGTAGAACCACTTAAATCTGGTCATATTGGAATTACCCAATAATAAGTAAATGGGAATCCACTAGTGCCCCCCATTGTCTCGAACACATGTTGCAACACTATGTTGAGAGAAGAGGAAGAGTGTAGGATGTGCGCTAACATATCTGAAATCCACCCATGCCAAACCGACAGGGAATATTCATGCTTCATGCTTACCAGACATAAAAGACATTGCCAACATTATATTCTACATACGTTTGTCGGCAGTCAACTTTACTTAAAGTTTGGTAGCATCTTGGGTCATTCATGCTTAAGACCCGTGGTCCTTATAGATTTATTGATTTGTTTGTTGGAGACGGAGCAGATTTAAGCTTGTTCACTTGCGTCTCTTTAAATGTATCTTCCAGCTGTGATAATTTACAGAGAAAATAAACGCTTTTCCATCTTTTCCACTACTGTAGCGAATGTGGAAGCTCATGCAATAGGTGATCACTCTTTTTGAAACATGACTCTACACTCTTAGAAAAAAAGGTGCTATCTAGAACCTAAACTCTTTATTCGGCTGTACTCATAGGAGAACCCTTTGAAGAAACCTTTTTGGTTCCAGGTAGAACAATTTTGGTTCCAGGTGGAACTCTTTTGCGTTCTATGAAAAACCCTTTCTGTAGTATTATCTAAAATAAGGAGGCACGACAACAAGGTTCTAGCTTCAGCATGTTTACTAGCCTAGTCCGCGCATGTTTACATAGGTACGCACACGAACAAGGGACATCTTACTACATCTTCCCCTCTCCGATGAACAAGAATTCAACATGCATAATCACTGAAGTATAACTGAAATGCAGTTTTGAAACAATTATTATTCTCTTTAACATGCTACTTCCCATTCTGAAACACCATGAAAGCATGAAATTACACAGTCTGAACTATGTATTGACTATTTTTGCTGGGTATGTTCCCCTCAACAGTATGTATTCTATTCACGTAACACAGTCTTTCAGCCACTCTGGTGGCTTCACATCACTTTTTGGGCGAGCTTGTTAACCTGAGCCGGTGAGACAGGCATTGGGGAGCGTAGCCTTCTGTCCATGATGCAGTGGTGTGACTCTGTAAGCAAACAGAGCCCTATACAGATCCTTGTTCTTTTTCAGCAGCCCCTTGACTGTTTTCACAGCCCTCTCTGCCTTGACGCTTCTCTGTGCATGGTAGGGGCTACTGGTCACATGTGTGAAGTCATATTATGCAGAAAAAGCAACCAGGACCTCAGCTACACCTTGCCTGGAAAAAATGATTTGAATCCATTGATAACACCAGCTGATGTGGTTATGGGTGTCTTTGCTATTTCAATGTGTCTTGAATAGTAATCTAATCCAAGAGAACATATCCACCCCTACCTTTTGCCATGGCTGTTTTGGCAGCTCAGTTGCCATCATTGGTTCAGGATGATAAGGTCGACATTTTGCACACACCTCACACTGGGCCACCAGCGTGGCAATTTGAGTACTCAGACCAAGCCTCCACACCAACTGTAGAGCTCTGTCTGCATTTGGATATCCCCATGTACCCTCATAAACTCAGTTTAGCATTTCCGGTTGTAGAGTCTCTGGGATAACTATCCGTTGTCTGTTCATGAGAAGGTCTCCATTACGGTGGAAGTCACTTTGGTGCACCCAATAGGGCTTCAGAAGCTGAGGCAGTTCCTACTGCCTAGGCCGTAGGCCATTCTTTTTTGCACTCCTGTACTCTGTCGGCAGATGGGGTCTCGCTGTTGCTCCTCTGCAATCTGCTGCAGTTGGGTCTGAGACACAGGTACGCTGTCTCTTACTCCATTAACAGACACCTGTACCTCACCCTCTAGACATTGCTTCTCCTCTGTTAATGGGTGTTTAATTGGGGCCCTGGAGAGTGCATCTGCTGTGATCAGTGCCTTCCCTGGCACATACACCATCTTGTAGGTGAACCTCAGCAATCTGAGGCGGAAGCGCAGAACTCTGGAAGGCAAGTCGTCCAGTGCTTTTGTCCCTAACAGAGCCAACAGTGGTTTGTGGTCAGTCTCTGCTGTAAGCTGAAGGCCAATTAACTATTGACTGAGCATTTCACATGTCCATGTGATAGCCAACGCCTTCTTCTCCACTTGTGCATGCCTTTGCTCTGTGTCAGATAAGCTTTGTGAGATGTATGTTATTGGACACCACTCCATGTTGTCCTGCATCTGTGTGAGGACTGCCCCTAGCCCAAAGGATGATGCATCTGCTGACACATTTGTCTTAGCATGGGGGCGGTACTGGGCCAGCACTCTCTGTGAGGCCATGTGTCCTCTGATTTTGTCAAATGCCGCCTGTTGCATGTGACCCTATGAACAGTCATTCTCTTTGGCTAGTCAGTCTCTCAAGGGTTTGGTTGTGTCTGAAACTTACTCACATATG
Organism: Salvelinus namaycush; assembly: GCF_016432855.1. Taxonomy (NCBI): domain Eukaryota; kingdom Metazoa; phylum Chordata; class Actinopteri; order Salmoniformes; family Salmonidae; genus Salvelinus; species Salvelinus namaycush. The sequence continues at coordinate 17,821,611 of NC_052315.1, read as the reverse complement.
TGGCCATGCCTAAGAAGGTCCTGACTTCAGCCACGTTCTGGGGGGTGGGCATGTCTGTGATAGCGCTGATCTTCTCCGGGTCCGGCTCTATTCCAGCTGCACTGATTTTGTGTTCCAAGAACAAGACGTCTGACTGTGCAAAGGGGCATTTTTGATTGAGTGTCAGGCCAGTCTTTAATCATCTTCTGCTCTGTCCCGTCCGCACACGAGCACGTCGTCCACGTGGACTATGATGCCCCTCAGCCCATCCAACAGCTGGGACATGCGTCTTTGGAAATGCTCAGGACCGGAAGCGATTCCAAATGGCAAAACGCTGAAACAGTACCGGCCAAACGGTGTGAGCGCCCTACTCTCTGATGACAGGGGTATCTGCCAGAAGCCTGAGCTGGCATCCAGCTTTGTGAAGACCTGTGAACCATCCAACTAAGCCAGTGACTGCTCCACTGATGGTAAGATGTGTCTCTCTCTGCAGTGCCTAATTCAAGTTAGTAATGTCCCCATTGGCTTTTAGGACCACCACCATCCCTGCACACCAATCAGTGGGACTCTCTATTTTAGACACAGACCCAATTTCTTCCATCCTTCCAAAGGGATAGGCACACGGCAGGGGGTGATAAGGGCATAGGGGACTGCATCCTCCTTCAGGTGGATTTTGGAGTCACTTTCTAGCCTTCCTAGGCCAGAAATCACTTTTGGGAATTTATTTTTGAAAACCTCCCCTGGGTCCTCCAGTTCACTCACTCTCTCAATGAGTTGCAATGCTTCAATTGCTGGCAGCCCCGGCAGCGGTCTGGCTAGAGAGTCAATGACGAATACAGTCTGGATGGCACTTCTCTTTACTCTCCAGTTTACACACAATCTGCCCTACCACTGGTAATATCTTATTACTGGGACTGTACAGTTTTTTGTTTGTAGGGAGCCATCTATACTGTAGCTATACAGCCTAGTGGGGATTTATGTCACTGCTACACTTGTGTCTAGTTTAAATGACAACACCTCCCCATTGAGTTTAATGTCGGAGTGCCAGCCAGCATCCCCCCCGACTTCCCCCAGAAAGATGCTGACCTACTGTAACTGCTGTTCCTCCTCTGAGACCTCATGCATTTGCTTTGATTGACAGACCGATGAAAAGTGTCCTCTCTTGTGACATTTCCTGCATTCCTCATCCTTCGCTAGGCAATCTTTCCAGCTGTGGAAAGGGGATCTCCCACATTTGCGACAAATGCTTGAACTGGCTACTGGGCCTGTCTGTGATTGTTTTCTCCACATCTGTCTCTGTTCCCCTCAGTTGTTTTAGCACGGTATGAAAACGCATGTATTTCCTCCCTCTCTTCACTCTACATAGAGCTGCCACTGCACAGCATCGCCTGCTGTTTTTTTACTGTCTCACTCTGCCTAACCTGGTTTACAGCTTTGGACAAGGTAAACTGTGAATCCAACTGTAACTGTTCAGAAAGTGGGATTTTTCTATTCTCACTAAATCAAATCAAATCAAATGTTATTTGTCACATACACATGGTTAGCAGATGTTATTGCAAATGTAGAGAAATGCTTATGCTTCTAGATCCGACAGTGCAGCAGTATCTAACAGGTAATATCTAACAATTCCACAACAAAACCTAATACACACAATCTAGTAAAGAAATGGGATGAAAATATATAAGTATAAAATATATGGATGAGCAGTGACAGAGCGGCGAAGATGCAATAGATAGCAAAGAATAGATAGTGAAGTATACAGTATATACATATGAGATGAGTAATGCGAGATATGTAAACATTCTTAAAGTGGCATTATTAAAGTGACTAGTGTTCCATTTATTAAAGTGGCCAATGAAATCAAGTCTGTAGGTAGGCAGCCGCCTCTCTATGCTAGTGGTGGCTGTTTAACAATCTGATGGCCTTGAGATAGAAGCTGTTTTTCAAACTCTCTGTCCCAGCTTTGATGCACCTATACTGACCTCGCCTTCTGGATGGTATCGGGGTGAACAGGCAGTGGCTCGGGCGGTTATTGTCCTTGATCATCCTTTTTGCCTTCCTGTGACTTCGGGTGTTGTAGGTGTCCTGGAGGGCAGGTAGTTTGTCCCCGGTGATGCGTTGTGCAGACCACACCACCCTCTGGAGGGACCTGCGGTTGTGGGAAATGCAGTTGCCATACCAGGCGGTGATACAGTCTGACAGGATGCTCTCAATTGTGCACCTGTAAAAGTTAGTGAGGGTTTCCAGTGACAAGCCACATTTTTTCAGCCTCCTGAGGTTGAAGAGGCGCTGTTGTGCCTTCTTCACCACACTGTCTGTGTGCATGGACCATTTTAGTTTGTAGGTGATATGTACACCAAGGAACTTAAAACTTTCCACCTTCTCCATTGCTGTCCCGTCAATGTGGATAGGGGTGAACAGGTAGTCCACGATCATCTCTTTTGTTTTGCTGACATTGAGTGAGAGGTTATTTTCCTGACTCCAGACTTCGAGGGCCCTCACCTCCTCCCTGTAGGCTGTCTCGTCGTTGTTGGTAATCAAGCCTACAACTGTAGTGTCGTCTGCAAACTTGATGATTGAGTTGGAGGCGTGCATGGCCACACAGTCGTGGGTGAGCAGGGAGTACAGGAGAGGGCTGAGAATGCACCCTTGTGGGGCCCCAGTGTTGAGAATCAGCGGAGTGGAGATGTTGTTTCATACCTTCACCACCTGGGAGTGGACCGTCAAGAAGTCCAGGACCCAGTTGTACAGGGCGGGGTCGAGACACAGGGTCTCAAGCTTAATGATGAGTTTGGAGGGTACTATGGTGTTGAATGCCGAGCTGTAGTCAATGAACAGCATTCTTACATAGGTATTCCTGTTGTCCAGATGGGATAGGGCAGTGTGCAGTTTGATGGCGATTGCATCGTCTGTGGACCTATTGGGGCAGTAAGAAAATTGGAGTGGGTCTAGGGTGTCAGGTAGAGTGGAGGTGATATGATCCTTGACTAGTCTCTCAAAGCACTTCATGATGACAGAAGTGAGTGCTACGGGGCAATAGTAATTTAGTTCAGTTACCTTAGCTTTCTTGGGAACAGGAACAATGGTTGCCATCTTGAAGCATGTTGGGATAGGGTTTGATTGAATATGTCCTTAAACACACCAGCCAGCTGGTTTGCGCATGCTCTGAGGCTAGGGATGCCGTCTGGGCCGGCAGCCTTGCGAGGGTTAAGAGGTTTAAATGTTTTACTCATGTCGGCCACAGAGAAGGCGAGACCACAGTCTTTAGTAGCGGGCCGTGTCGGTGGAACTGTATTGTCTTCAAAGCGCACAAAGAAGTTGTTTAATTTGTCTGGGAGCAAAACGTCGATGTCCGCGACGGGGCTGGTTTTATTTTTGTGATCCGTGATTCTCTGTAGACCCTGCCACATATATCTCGTGTTTCAGCCGTTGAAGTGCGACTCCACTTTGTCTCTATACTGACGCTTTGCTTGTTTGATTGCTTTACGGAGGGAATAACTACACTGTTTGTATTCGGCCATGTTTCCAGTTGCCTTGCCATGATTAAATGTGGTGGTACGCACTTTCAGTTTTGTGCGAATGTTGCCAGCAATCCACGGTTTCTGGTTAGGGAAGGTTTTAATAGTCACAGTGGGTACAACATTTCCTATACACTTCCTTATAAACTTGCTCACCGAGTCAGCGTATACGTCAATGTTGTTGTCTGAGGCTACCCGGAACATATCCCAGTCCACGTGATCGAAGCAATCTTGAAGCGTGAAATCCGATTGGTCAAACCAGGGTTAGGTAGACCTAAGCACTGGCGCTTCCTGTTTTAGTTTCTGCCTATAGGAGGGGAGCAACAAGATGAAGTCATGTTCAGATTTGCCAAAAGGAGGGCGGGGGAGGGCCTTGTATGCATTGCAGAAGTTAGAGTAGCAGTGGTCGAGTGTGTTTCTCACTCGTTTACTGCAATCGATATACTGATAGTATTTAGGTAGCATTGTTCTCGGATTAGCTTTGTTAAAATCCCCAGCTACAATAAATGCAGCCTCAGAATATATGGTTTCCAGTTTGCATAAAGTCCAGTGAAGTTCCTTGATGGCTGTCTTGGTATCCGCTTGAGGGGTATATACACGGCTGTGATGTTAACCGAGGAGAGTTCTCTTGGGAGATAATACAGTCGGCATTTGATTGTGAGGAATTCTAGGTCAGGTGAACAAAAGGACTTGAGTTCTTGTATGTTGTTACAATTACACCATGAGTCGTTAATCCTGAAACGTACACCCCGCACTTCTTCTTACCAGAGAGATGTTTGTTCCTGTCAGCGCGATGCACGGAAAATCCCATTGGCTGTACGGACTCCGACAGCATGTCCCCAGCTAGCCATGTCTCTGTGAAACAGAATATGTTACAATCCCGGATATCTCTTTGGAAAGCAACTCTTTCCCTAATTTCGTCCACTTTGTTTACTAGGGACTGGACATTAGCGAGTAATATACTCAGAAGCGGTGGGTGGTGTGCGCACATCCGAAGCCTCACTAGAAGACCGCTCCGGCACCCTCTCCTCCAGCGTTGTTTTGGGTCGGCCTCTGGAATCAGTTCAAATGCCTTCGGAGGTGCAGACAAAGGATCCGCTTTGGGAAAGTCATATTCCTGGTCGTAGTGCTGGTTGTGCTGGTAAGTTGTGCCGGTAAGTTGACGTCTCTCTGATATACAATCCGATCTCGGATCAGTTCTTCCTTGAGTGCGCCAAACTGACTATGTTCCGCTAGCTTCTGAACAGCTGTGATAAATCTGCCGGCGGTTTCACCCTGCTTCTGCACACATTAAACCTAGCTCTCTTAAACATAATGTTGTGTCTCCCTACGAAATGCGTTTCATAACAGTCTTTAATTGCACTGTAGTTAAGTTTCTCTTCCTCAGTCAACGATGAAACATTTAATATATCCCCAGCTTCATCACCTATAGAGTAAATCAGTGTATTAACTTGAAATGACAGATTTGCCATGTTTAAGTCTGAAACTACTCAAAGCGCCTGATCCATTTTGGCCAGTTTTGAATGTCCATACAATCAAAATTCTCGTGGGGCTAATGTGAAATCCGTCAGCACTAGCCACTGGTCTGTTCATGTTCGCGAGAGTGCCCATTGAACTTGGAGTTGACAACCCTGAAATCCCGACAGTAAGATGTTGCTAGCAGTAACTTAATCCTCGCTCGTTAGCTAAGACCAATGATGATCTGCGCTGTTTATCTCCAAAACTGTGCCCTCCTTGCTATGAAACAGAATGTCAGCATGGATTTATGATTTACGTGGTAAGTCCTTCACGTTTTTGTCATTGTTAAAACCACTCTGACACCATGTAGTATTATCTAAAATAAGGAGGCACGACAAGGCCCTAGTGTCAGGATGTTTACTAGCCTAGTCTGCGCATGTCATACACAGCGCATTCGGAAAGTATACAGACCCCTTGATTTTTTTCCATATTGTTACGTTACAGCATTATTCTAAAATGTATTAAATCGTTTTTTCCCTCATCAAATCTACACACAATATCCCATAATGACAAAGCAAATGTATTACAAATCAAAAACTAAAATATCACATTTACATAATATTAATATCACATTTACATACTCAATACTTTGTTGAAACACCTTTGGCAGCGATTACAGCCTTGAGTCTTCTTGGGTGTCATGCTACAAGCTTGGCACACCTGTATTTGGGGAGTTTCTCCCATTCTTCTCTGCAGATCCTCTCAAGCTCTGTCAGGTTGGATGGGGAGCGTCGCTGCACAGCTATTTTCAGGTCTATCCAGAGATGTTCAATTGGGTTCAAGTCCAAGCTCTGGCTGGGCCACTCAATGACATTCAGAGACTGTCCCGAAGCCACTCCTGCATTGGGGTCTGTATGCTTTCCGAATGCACTGTATAGGTACAGATACCCACAAGGGACATCCTAGAACACTTTCCATAGAAGGTTCTACATGGACCCCAAAAGGGTTCTATCTAAAACCTAAAGGGTTCTCCTATGTGGAGAGACAAAGAACCCTTTTGGAACCTTTTTTTCTAAGAGTGTAGTGGGTCGTCCAATGTTATTTCAGCAAGCCATGACACCCACCATCTCCGACTGCTCTGAAATTGTTTCTGTAGTTAGAAACAGGTAAGATTAGCATTCCTGCAACATTATTTTGTTGAAATATAATTTGATCTCTGAGAAATTAAGCTAATTGATTGCACCCAAATTGGACATTTTAAATGATAGGATTCATATAATATTCAATAAATATAGTACATAACATCCGATTTGGACCAACACTTACATGAGTAAGACATGAGGGTTCCAAAGAAATTGTCAAAAGCCACCCACAGATAACCCACACCCCACACCAATCCCAACCCAACAACTAGTATACAATACGTAGTACGGCTCGGAGTATTGTTTCTTCATCCTATGTAATACATTCTCAGTGAATTTGCTATTTTTCTCCCTCCTGTTCAGACAATTAGTCATAGAAGTTGTTAGGTTTATGTCCCATCCTACATTCTGATATTACCAGGTCCTGACCACTAGATGGTGCTGTTCTTGCTATTAGGTGTTAAAAAATGTAATCCCCCCCCCCCCCCCAAGGTTAAAGGGATAGTTCAACCAAATTCCAAAATTATATATTGGTTTCCTTACCTTGTAGCAGTCTATGAACAAGGTATGACAGCAACCCATGCTTTGGTTTAGTTTACCTGGCCACTGTTTCAAATGATAACTTTTTAGCATTGGTCTCACAAATCCAATGCAAGTCAATATTAGCATTCATATCCAAATCATCTCAAGTAAAATAATTGAGTTATACAATCCATTTGGAGATAATTTAGGATGGTTTGAACATGAAGAGTGATTCACAACACTGGGCTTTATAGGTGTTTTGTCTTTTGTAGCCTTTTGGTTGCTCCTCATTGCTATTGTTTTTTATTTAAATTTTTTGTCATTTTTATCTGCAACTTCTGAATGTCATTTTTGGACTCAACCAGTACCAGTTTTGTAAATATTACCACATGCACTATAAGCACCTGCAACGTCCTAAAACTGCTAGATGCCATTTTATCTTAACAGGAACTGAACTGATAAAGTGTTATTGGTATAACAATTTCCAACAACGGTATACAGCAGTAACAGAGGTTTCTTCAAGTTGTTATCTAATGTATACTAGACCACCCAGAGGCTCATTTATTTAGCTGGTGTCCATGCACATAACCACAACCTATAATCCCCACATGTTTCAAACTGACTACCATCATTCCTGTTCCCAAAAACTCCAAGACATCCTGCCACAATGACTACCGCCCTGTAGCACTCACATCTGTAATAATTAAGTGTTTTGAAACTCTGGTCAAGGCACACATCAACTTCATCATCCCAGACACCCTTGGCCCACTCCAATTTGCATATAGCACCAACAGATCCACAGACAACTTAATCTCAGTTGCACTCCACACTGTCCGCTCCCACCAAGAAAAGAGGAATACCAAGAAAAGAGGAATACCTATGTGAGGATGCTGTTCATCAACTACAGCTCAGCGTTCAACACCATAGTGCCCTCCAAGCACGTCACCAAGCTCGGGAACTTCTGACTGAACACCTCCCTCTGCAACGGGATCCTGGACTTCCTCATGGGCCGACCCCAGGTGGTAAGAGTAGGCAACAACACATCCGCCACGCTGACCCTCAAAATGGGTTCTCCTCAGGGCTGTGTGCTTAGTCCCCTCATGTACTCCTTATTCACCCACAACTGTGTGGCCACGCGCAACTCCAACTCCATAATTAAGTTTCCTGATGACATGACGGTGGTAGGCTTGATCACCAACGGTGGTGAGAAAGCCTATAGGGAGGATGTAAAAGACCTGTCAGTGTGATGCCAGGACAACAACCTCTCCCTTAATGTCAGCAAGACCAAGGAGCTGATTGTGGTCTACAGGAAACAGGAGTGGGTGCATACCCCATCCACATCGACGGGCCACAGTGGAGAGGGCTCGAGAGCTTCGGTGTCCACATCATTGAGGACTTATCATCATGTTCCTCTCACACCAGCACAGCCATGAAGTAGGCATGGCAGTGCCTCTTTTCCCTCAGGAAGCTGAAACAATTTGGCATGGCCCCTAAGATCCTTAGGAACTTTTACAGCTGCACCATCGAGCGCATCCTGACTTGTATGACCGTCTGGTATGGCAACTGCATGGGGGCGTCGGGTGTGCCGTGAGAGTTATTTAAGATTCTCTTCAAAAGAAGTAAGGTTTCAGACGTTTTCGAAAGATGGGCCGGGACTCCACTGTCCTGACTTTAAGGGGAAGCTTGTTCCACCATTGGGGTGCCAGGACAGAGAAGAGTTTAAATGTATTATTATTTATCTTGCTACCAGTCAGTTTCTCCTAATCCCTGCCTACATGTACATATATATCTCAATACTCCAGTATCCCTGCACATTGTAAATTTGGTTCTGGCACTGACCCTGTATCTAGCTTCCTCTCTTATTTCTTATTTGTCGTGTTTTTTATTGTATTCTTATTTTGTAATTAGTTATACTTTTTGATATTGAATACTGCACTGCTGGGTAGGGCTTGCAAGTTAAGCATTTCACTGTACGTTTGCATGTGAAAAATAGACTTGAACATGAGTCACCCTACAAGACAGAGTTGACTTCTGGGATGAGGCATACCACCCTTGGGAGCCTACTGGTATTTCCCCTGACCTGCACCACATATAATGGGAGCTCTGGTCAATGCCCTCCATCTAGTCCTCTTTCAACATGCCTCAAAGCTCTAATATTGACAAAGTACCTTTACCCCTCTCTCTGGCTGAGACATCATGTGGTGAATGAATTGCATTAATAGTAGGCTACATAATGGAAGCCAGTTATCCTTACCTATATCAAAGCTATGATGTGGGGGTTTAGAGATTGGTGTGTGTGTCATCCTGAGTCTGATGATCCCAATGGAGGACCACTCTATAGTTACTGACATCTTCAGCATGTGTAGTGGAGTGCTCTCTGAGTCCTGTGGATGAGGCTCATGGTGGTGGTTAACAGATCACCCCCCACTTCCATCCCCACACCTCCAGGCGGTGATTCCCTCCAGCCACGCTGGGTAAATTGCAGCCCACGTGATGGAAATAAACTGGGAGGCATTAGCAGTTCTAATCCAGGCCTGATCTTGGGAGCCATGCTCCGCTCTATAGGCTGCTCCCCTGTTGCCCTGCCGTTAGGCCTTGAAGACAACTGATCGTACAATAACACGAACTATTAGGAATTCAGCCCAAGCCTTCTCCTCTTGGGAAGAGAAAATGTAGGTACCGTATCACTTTTCCTGCTGTGATGTTCTCGGTGTAGTGTGTCGAGTTTGAGTCTTTTTGGCTTGAGTTTCGCTGAGTTACAGAGGTGACCTTGCGCACCTTTGATCTAAATGATCGTGCTTCTGTAGAGGCGTGGCTATTGACATTACTGTAATTGAACTTTGTCTATCAAGTGATGGACTGAACCTGGGGTCCCCTTATGCATGCTTCTCCACCTCCTCCAAACATTTAAACCTGAAAGGACCAAAGCTTGTGGACATCACTGTACATGTACACTTGATTCTCTTGTTGCACTTGGAATCTTCCTACTTTTTAGAGGTTTTCTTATGATATTGCAATTGATCCATGGAATAGAGCCTAGTAGTCAGCCCAAACATTGTGCACCATTCACAGTGATCCACCTCAACATAATTAATCCCAATTTGTAAAGCACTAAACAGCAGATTGTGTGACAAAAGCTCAATGCTTGTGTGTTTTTATCTCTACCAAGAGCATGGCATGTGCACATCAATGTCCTAGAATTCAAATATGGGGTAATCTTTATTCTGAATAGTTTTTTGTGAGACCTACTTTTGCTTTAATTTCATTGAATTGCAATACTTTAATGTACTGTATGTCAGGGACTTGCACTGCACATGAGCAGATCATTGTAGAGTTGAGTTGATGATGTAAGGTTGCATGTATGGACAACTCCCATAGTGATTTACTTCCCCTTCGTACACTTGTTTATTAGTTACTGAAAGAGCCCACTTCATCACGTCTCCATGTATTTTTACTCAAGTGATTACAGCACGTAAATTACACCAACGGACACTATATGAGACAGACAGATGGGCTGAATTAGTCTCTATTGTTGTTGAGGCCTGTGAATGTCTATAGAGGAAGAGTGGCCTTGGAACATTGTGGATCTGTACCAAATGTGAATCACCTACTTGACTATAGGAGTAAGAACAATTTGGCTTATTTTAGTTTGTTTGGAATTATTCTATAAATACTCAAAGTTGATTGATGTTGTTTCCTTTGGGTTGGGAATAGAAATGTATAAAGCCTGACATTTAAAGTTACAGCTTATTTTCCAAAACTTCCTTTGTGAATTGAATTGTCTCCTTGTGAGTGGACAGGGTGTAGTGTCCTTGGATATGGGGTCTATGAATAATAACCCTAGTTGTTTTCCTGTCTCACTGTAGTCTGCTCATTTGATATACAAAAGGTCGCCATGAGAAAATAATGCCTTCTCCTTGATATCAGTGGAGTAGTTGATGAAGAACTCAGCTAAAAAATACATTATAGAAGAATGAACTTTAAAAAATGAAATACGAGTGGATGGACTAGCTCTGTTTCTCTCACACACGCACACTTTTTTTCTTGAGAGGATGGTCAGGGGGCCAGAACATAACTACAAATAATTTTTAGACTGCAAATTTACCTCAAGAAGACTAAACATATCATATTTGACTAAAACATAATAATTTCAAACTTTGCTTACATTTGTATAAGATCACAAATATCTCTCTATGTGTGGGAATACTTTGGAACAGTTTTCCAAAATTAAAATCACTTGGAGCTGAGGCTGCACTACTTTTGTGACAAAAAAAAGTACCCCGCACTGCAGACGGCTATATCGGTCCGCTAATACAGGCAAGGCCGGCCTGCTCATTAAGCAGGATTAGGCAACCGCCTATAGCAACAGACTGAAGAGGGTAGCATTTTCTGAGAAACTGACCAAGACTTACCTCCAACAACATAAAAATCCACATAATTCTGTGCCAAAACAATGACAATTTCTCTCAACCAGTTGGCAAATGGGCTTTTTAGGTGAGTGTTGATGCCGCCCTGTGATAAGCAGTGCCCACTTTCTCAAAGGCGGGCGCAAAATATTTAGGTTGTCCATTCCCAGGGCACCTCTCTTTTGGAGAGATCCATCGCTGCCACACTCCACCAACTTTCCGTCAAAAAAATTTACATAAATTATGTAGCAGATGTATGTGGCCTTTTTCTGTAGCCTACAGGCTGGAGATAAAATGTATGACAATGTAATGAGACAGACACTTTTTTACATCATGCAGGTTTCTCCGATCAAATAGCCTTACCTAAATGGTGCCCAATCAAAAGAAAAATGTGCTGACATCTTAACAGTAACATATCCTTAAAACAGGATAAGTCAAAATAAAATGGACAATATGGAATGGATGATCCGGCTACTCACAACTGATGTCCAGTAGTTTCACCCCGTGGGCTAAATCTAAAAATATATATTTTTTTATTTAACCCTTATTTTTACCATGATCAGTGGGTTCAAGTTTGTATCCATACATTTTTGAGGAGCTGATCATAGCGAAAAAATAAAATACTTGTGCATTTCCCGATGTGTAAACACATTGCAAATAGGCTCAGGATAACTCCTGATAAAGTTGGGTAGCTGATAATCAGAGCTTAAATACCTAAAATTGATTAGTCACAGGAATCAGGACTAATAAAGCCAATGCAACAGCCTGTTTTACAAATGTTGAGCCTAACATATGGATGGGCATTCATAAAGTTCCATTGCAGGCCTACAAGGTAGGCTACACCCCAGTAAGCACTGACGGACGCCAACGTCTTTTATATGTTGTTATTTTGGTCCTGTCTGGACTAGTCTTTTTTTGGGGTGCAGTCCAGACTGGCCTTGATTTCCTGGTCCACAGACTTTGGTTTTTGGTCCGGTGTGGACCATCCTTGATTTGGCCCAAACACAGACGTTTGGTTCATATTTGGTGCGGTCCAGATCGGCCTTGATTTCAACGTCCACGGACATAGATTTTTGGTCATGTCCGGACCAAATCTGAATCAATAACAGGTGTCTATGTTTGGTTCGGATAAAAAAAATTGGGGCCAGGAGTAGTAAAGGCCCAGTGCACTACTTTTGTGAGAAAAAATAGTTTCCTGATCTGCAGACGGCTATATCGGTCCGCTAATACGGGAGTTGTAAAGGCCCAGTGCACTACTTTTGTAAAAAATTGAATAAAATAAATACAAATAATTTGCCCTGCTCTGAAGCACCTCACTCACATTGCTCTCTTAGATATCTAAATTCGTATTAGCCAATGCCCGTCACGTGATCGGGTTCTCAAAGGCATGCAAGCTCTGAAGTAGGCTACTAGTGTAGACAGACAGACACATCTGGGATGCAATGGCGCATGTCTTTCTTATAGAATTGAGGCGCATATTGAAGATGTTAGAACTGTCCACATTTACTTTTCATCAGCTATATTACAAAAGTTGACCTATTCTATTGGTCAGTATAAGGGCACAAGGCGAGAACCAAATGCAGACACAGGAGGCAGATGGTAGAGCTCAGATATTTATTATAACAAAGGGAGTAGGCAAAGGCAGGTTGGGGACAGGCGAGAGTTCATAAACCAGGTCAGAGTCCAAACAGTGCCAGACGATAGGCAGTCTCGAGGACAGGCCAGGCAGGGGTCAGAAACCAGATCCGAGTCCAAAACACTACAAGGGGATAGGCAGATTTGTAGTCAGAACAGGCAGAGTGGTCAGGCAGGCGGGTTCGGAGTCAGGACAGGCAAAGGTCGAAATCAGGAGGACTAGAAACAAACAGAGACTGGGAAATATAGGAGCAAGGAAAACCGCTGGTTGACTTGGCAAACAAGTCGAACTGGCACAGAGAGACAGGAAACACAGGAATATATACACCGGGGATAATAAGCGACACCTAAAGGGGGTGGAGACGATCACAAGGACAGGTGAACCAGATCAGGGTGTGACAGTCAGCTTGTCTTTCTGTGCAATAAATACATTTTCCAAACAGACTCTGGGACAGTTGTGGGAGGATAGATCACAAATTATTACAACCACTCTACATCAAAAAATTTTTTTTAAAGCAATGAGGCTGATGCAACAGATAACATTTAGCTTAACATGTTGATAAACTATTAGGCTATTTATTCACAAGTGGAACAATGCTATAGGCTATAAGCGCGAATGTTCCAAAATGCAATTAGCAGGAAAACACTGTTCTCCAAAGCTCACTGCATGGGTTGTTAATATGACTAGGATGGTGTCTTTGGCTGCTAAACAATGAAAGAAAGTTGAGAACATGAGAGAATTAGCCTACTGGTTTCAATGGCATATGAGGAAGTGTTTATAAAATAATCCCCTTAAAATGTTTATGGTCAGAACATGGTAAGACATTACGTTTATGGGTAAATAGTTTCAAAACATTCAATGCCTCCGCTCAGATTGCAAGGTGGGTGATGTTGCGGACCTTTCTCTTCTATGTCAGAATCAAGCCTTTAGAAATTAATATGAATTATCCTACATTATGTGTCAAACATGACTGGAGTTTAGTCTCATTAAAGTTTGGCTACATTTTCTGGCGCCTCCCTTCTGTCAGCATCGGTCTGGACATGACAGACAGTAGCCAATATGCTTACATGCTGACCAGACCGCGCGTGCGTTGATTTTGTCCCCCCACACCAGAAGTGATCAGAACATGCAGGTTGAAATATCAAAACAAACTCTGAACCAACTATATTCATTTGGGGACAGGTCAAAAAGCATTACACTTTTATGGCAATTTAGCTAGCTAGCTTGCTGTTGCTAGCTAATTTGTCCTGGGATATTAACATTGGGTTGTTATTTTACCTGAAATGCACATGTTTCTCTACTCCGACAATTAATCCACAGATAAAAGGGTAAATGTTTGTTTTCTAGTAATGTCTCCTCCTTCAGGCTTCTTCCTCTTCTTTGGACTTTATTTGGCGGTTGGCAACCAACTTTACGGTCCATTACCACTACCGACTGTACTGGAGTGTGGACCTCAGTTCAACTTTCAATCATCGATGTGGGTATATGCTCCTAAAAACCAATGAGGAGATCGGAGAGGCAGGACTTGCAACGTGTTGAGCTTCAGAAATAGAAACAAGTTCTATTTTAATGCCTGGCTACGCAGATGCTCGTGAGCAGTGTGGGTGCAATGATTGAATAACATGTATGTGTACATTTATTTTGTGACGCACACATGCTGACCAAACCGCATGCGTGCGCAAGTTGATTTTGTTCACATACACCAGACACGATCAGGAGACACGACATGCAGGTTGAAATATCAAAACAAACTCTGAACCAATTATATTAATTTGGGGACAGGTCAGAAATAATTAAACATTTATGACAATTAGCTAGCTAGCTTGCTGTTGCTAGCTAATTTGTTCTGGTATATAAACATTGGGTTGTTATTTTACCTGAAATGCACAAGGTCCTCTACTCCGACAATTAATCCATAGATAAAACGGCCAACCGAATTCCTTTCTCATCATCTCTCCTCCTTCCTTCAAGCTTCTTTTTCTTCTTTGGACTTTATATGGCGATTGGCAACCACAAAGATGAACTGAGTGTGGACCGCAGTTAATTTTTCAATCACCCACGTAGGTATATGCTCCTAAAAACAAATTAGGAGTTGGCACATGGGTATATGCTCCTAAAAACCAATGAGGAGATGGGAGAGGCAGGACTTGCAGTGTGTTGAGTGTCACAAATAGAACCAACTTCTATTTTAGCGCCTGGACCAGAACCTCGCTGTCGCGCGCGAGCAGTGTGGGTGCAATGATTGAATAACATGTATGTGTACATTTATTTTCCAACGCTCACGCACGTGACGTGAGCTGTCACGCCCTGGCCTTAGTTATCTTTGTTTTCTTTATTATTTTAGTTAGGTCAGGGTGTGACATGGGGAATGTATGTGTTTTTTGGATTGTCTAGGGGTTTTGTATGTTTAATGGGTCAGAGTCTTGTCTAGGTGTTTGTATGTCTATGGCTGCCTAGATTGGTTCTCAATTAGAGGCAGCTGTGGTTCATTGTCTCTGATTGAGAGCCATATTTAAGGCAGCCATAGGCATTTGGGTTTTGTGGGTAATTGTCTATGTTCTATGTTGCATGTGTGCACTTAGTTCGTTTTAGCTTCACGATCGTTTGTTTTTGTTCGTTTAGTAAGTGTTTGTTTTTCTTCATTAAAAGAAGATGTCTTTTTTCCACGCTGCGCCTTGGTCCACTCATTCGTCTCATAACGATCGTGACATGAGCAGTGTGGTCAGCATGTTAGGCTAAAGCCCAAATCAAACAAAATGGGGTGTAACGCACGTGAACGACCGTGTACCTGCTGGATTTAGAATGCATGGTAGTGAATGACATAAAACAGACGGGCTGCAAGCTTCAATGCCGTAAAAAGCATCAGGCACTTTCAGCAGTCAATTTTTCTCACGTCTATGCGTAGCAATGCTGGTAAAGTAAACGGATAAATTGCCAGAAAATAGACTGTTTGTGCATTGTTATGTCTGGAATTGTGACATGTGCAGTGGGGCAAAAAAGTATTTAGTCAGCCACCAATTGTGCAAGTTCTCCCACTTAAGAAGATGAGAGAGGCCTGTAATTTTCATCATAGGTACACTTCAACTATGACAGACAAAATGAGAAAAAAAATTAAAAAAAAAATTACAGGCCTCTCTCATCTTTTTAAGTGGGAGAACTTGCACAATTGGTGGCTGACTAAATACTTTTTTGCCCCACTGTATATTTAAACATATCTATTTAGTGTTGATAAGTTTAGCTGCCAATGCCAATAATGCATATTTGAAAACAATAACTTTATGCCTACCTTTGTTGATTTCGAGCAAAGGCATAAGAGCCTGGGCAGGCTACAGCTGGGAAACTCGAGGAACTCTTTTTTAGAGAGAATACTGCTATGTAAAAATAAAAACACTAAATTCTTCATAAACTGCTAGGGTGTATTAGGTACAACTATCCTCACATTCTTGAGCCAACATATCAGGAGGCAGGAATGGTAGGACGTATAAGGTGAGTCAAAACACACAACAATAATTCACAAGGGCTACATAGAAAACATAACAAATACAAATGTTTACTATGGATTCTCATGACAATTAAGTTGGCATACAATAGACAGTGTACGTGAATTGACGCTCTCTACTCACGTGCACAAGAGCGGTTGACGGGTGTCTTTTCCTGTGTGATTTGGGCTTAAGGTCACTTTGACATGTAGTCTTATCATTTATGTACATACTTTGAAGAATGTAAAATCTAAAATATATTTTGATTTGTTTGACAATTTTTGGTTACTACTTGATTCCAAATGTGTTATTTCATAGTTTTGATGTCTTCACTATTATTCCACAATGTAGAAAATAGTAAAAATAAAGAAAAACCCTTGAATGAGTAGGTGTGTCCAAACATTTGACTGGTACTGTATGTATATACGTCCTCCCCTTAGGCTGCCAAGGGTGGGGGATCTTATTATTTATAAAGAAGACACAATCAGTGTCTTAGATTTAGGCAAGTACACCATTAGCTCTCTTCCTAACTACTAGCACCACACAGAATACCTGACACCACTGCACTTAAGCTGCACAAAAGCTGCTGTGATTCAGTATCTGGATTTATACCCTTTCTCCCACTGAGACCTGTAGGTCATGCCCACTATGGAGGTAATGACTCTATTGTGCCGTTATACCAGAGGATATGACTAGTTTAGCCCAGGTAACACTCCTTGTTATTGCCAAAGTCAAGGCAATGGCAAATTGACATTTGTCAATGACAAGGAGTGGCAAGTGGAATGTTAGCTAAAGAGACTGGTACTCTGGCTATGATGTCTAGCTAGCTTTACCACACCATTTCCTGTGTGTCAGTGCTGTACAGAAACACAAAACCATGAGCAACTTCAAAAGAAAGCTGTGGCTATAATGTAATGTAATAACAAAATAATACCATCGCAATGAATCATGTTTCCGCTAGAAATTGACATGCCTACCGCTCAAATAGGGAGGTCAGACCATGGCATTGTGAATCAGCATATTAGGCCTACAATATAGTAGTGTGGTATGGATGAAAATGAATAGGAACACTTTATATTGTTTGAATGCCTGTTTTCTATGAGCACACACCTTTCCCTATGTGCCAATTACAATGCATGCAGCATTGCCAAGTGCTGTACATATTAGTGAGTAATCCTTTAGAGCGTGCTGTGTAAGTCCTCAGGAGATGATCTATGGGACTGTTAGTATCTGACTCTACCAAAAAACACTCAACAACAGGATGCTTCTATTTACAAGACAGTAAACCATTAAATCAAATCAAATCAAATGAAATTTTATTTGTCACATACACATGGTTAGCAGATGTTAATGTGAGTGTAGCGAAATGCTTGTGCTTCTAGTTCCGACCATGCAGTAATATCTAACAAGTAATCTAACCTAACAATTTCACAACAACTACCTTATACACACAAGTGTAAAGGAATGAATAAGAATATGTACATAAAAATATATGAGTGAGTGATGGCTGAATGGCATAGGCAAGATGGTATAGAGTACAGTATATACATATGAGATGAGTAATGTAGGGTATGTAAACATGATATAAAGTGGCATTGTTTAAAGTGGCTAGTGATACATTTATTACATACATTTTTCCGTTATTAAAATGGCTAGAGTTGAGTCAGTATTTTGGCAGCAGCCACTCAATGTTAGTGATGGCTGTTTAACAGTCTGATGGCCTTGAGATAGAAGCTGTTTTTCAGTCTCTAGGTCCCCGCGGGGTGAACAGGCAGTGGTTCGGGTGGTTGTTGTCCTTGATGATCTTTTTGGCCTTCCTGTAACATCGGGTGGTGTAGGTGTCCTGGAGGGCAGGTAGTGCCCCCGGTGATGCTTTGTGCAGACCTCACTACCCTCTGGAGAGCCTTATGGTTGTGGGCGGAGCAGTTGCCGTACCAGGCGATGATACAGCCCGACAGGATGCTCTCGATTGTGCATCTGTAAAAGTTTGTGAGTGTTTTTGGTGACAAGCCGAATTTCTTCAGCCTCCTGAGGTTGAAGAGGCGCTGCTGCGCCTTCTTCACCACGCTGTCTGTGTGGGTGGACCATTTCAGTTTGTCCGTGATGTGTACGCCGAGGAACTTAAAACTTTCCACCTTCTCCACTACTGTCCCATCAATGTGGATAGGGAGCTGCTCCCTCTGCTGTTTCCTGAAGTCCACGACCATCTCCTTTGTTTTGTTGACATTGAGTGTGAGGTTATTTTCCTGACACCACACTCCGAGTGCCCTCACCTCCTCCCTGTAGGCCGTCTCGTCGTTGTTGGTAATCAAGCCTACCACTGTAGTGTCGTCTGCAAACTTGATGATTGAGTTGGAGGCGTGCATGGCCACGCAGTCATGGGTGAACAGGGAGTACAGGAGAGGGCTGAGAATGCTCTGAGGACGCGGCTGGGGATGCCGTCTGGGCCTGCAGCCTTGCGAGGGTTAACACGTTTAAATGTTTTACTCACATTGGCTGCAGTGAAGGAGAGCCCGCAGGTTTTGGTAGCGGGCCGTGTCAGTGGCACTGTATTGTCCTCAAAGCAAGCAAAGAAGTAATTTAGTTTGTCTGGGAGCAAGACATCGTGGTCCGCGACGGGGATGGTTTTTCTTTTGTCGTCCATGATTGACTGTAGACCCTGCCACATACCTCTTGTGTCTGAGCCGTTGAATTGCGACTCTACTTTGTCTCTATACTGACGCTTAGCTTGTTTGATTGCCGCCTATTACTCACCCCGCTACACAGAGAAGTCAGACGCAGGAGAGCAGAACTTGGTAATAACCGGAGATTTATTAAGTAAAACCAACGGCATCCAGAACAACAACATAAATAGGGACAAAAATAACCCGTCGTGCGCTCACGGGGAACGTGCACAAGCACTACAATAAACAATCCCACACAAAGACATGGGGGAACAGAGGGTTAAATACACAACAAGTAAATGAGGGAATTGAAACCAGGTGTGTGGAAAAACAAGACAAAACAAATGGAAAATGAAAAGTGGCTCGACGATGGCTAGAAGACCGGCGACGCCAACCGCCGAGTGCCGCCCGAACAAGGAGAGGACCTGACTTCGGCGGTAGTTGTGACAGATTGCCTTGCGAAGGGAATAGCTACACTGTTTGTATTCGGTCATGTTTCCGGTCACCTTGCCCTGATTAAAAGCAGTGGTTTGCTCTTTCAGTTTTGCGCGAATGCTGAAATTAATCCACGGTTTCTGGTTGGGGAATGTTTTAATAGTGACTTTAGTGACTATTAGTGACTTTTAAAAGACGTTTGTCGGTGCCAGTGGATAGTGTCTCAGAGTAAAAGGCAAACAACCGGTGAGTATTGCCAGGAAAACTGTAACGCAGATCTTTTCACTTCCAACCACATTTTCCCTCCTAGTCGGCCACTCTACAGAGAGGGACAGAAACACAGGCTCTGATGAAGGCCCTACAGAGGCCAACACACTCACCCCTAGTCTGGCAAAGCACTTTGACAGAGCTGATCTGGATATGTCCTCAGCCACTGTCAGTTTACCATTTCCTGATCTGGAGAAATGTTTTGCACCCCACCATCTTCCCTGCCCCGCACAAACAAAAACAGATTTCAAACATGGGAGGGATCTGAATCAACTGATACTGTTAATGGTAAAGTGTGGGAATGAACGTGGAAAGCAAAATGTGGTACAATAACATGTATTTGCATGGGAAAACAATTACAAACACCGGTGCGTGAGCAGACAAACATAAAGTAGTGAAAAGGTCAAGGGTCTTTGGTGTCTAGAACATCACTGTAACAGGATTGTTATGTTTAGCTTCACACTTACTGTCCACAAGAAGAGGCTGGTGGGAAGAGCTATAGGAAGACGGGCTCATTGTAATGGCTGGAATGGAATAAATGGAACGGTACCAAACACATAAAAAATATGGAAAACACATGTTTGACTCAGTTCCATTTATTCTATTCCAGTCATTACAATGAGCCCATCCTTTTACGGCTCCTCCCACCAGCCTCCTCTGCTGTCCACACTGACAATTAGACAGTCCAAGTCCAGGTATGAAAATTAGTGCTGAGATTCATGGCCATGTGATTAGCAGTAGGCCTATGGTGAAATATCTACCTTGCTGAACAGTAGTGGTGTTTTCAAATGCTTTCTGTTGTGCACATATTGGCTTATGTTATTTGGCTAAAGCCGAACAGGTTATAATTCAAGACAGACACATCACAGTATGGTGGCATGCAACACAACACCAAACACTTAAAGGCCCAATGCAGCCGTTTTTATCTCAATGTCACATCATTAATTGGTAACAATTAACTATGTTACTGTGATTGTTTTCAATTA
This sequence comes from Salvelinus namaycush, assembly GCF_016432855.1. NCBI lineage: Eukaryota > Metazoa > Chordata > Actinopteri > Salmoniformes > Salmonidae > Salvelinus > Salvelinus namaycush. Next base: position 17,801,120 of record NC_052315.1, on the reverse strand, counting down.
ATGCTACACTATGTAACTTTTTGGGCAACCCGACCAAATTCGCATAGAAATGTGAGTTATAGATATGTAATTCTCAATGAAAGTAAGTCTCAGAAGTGGTAGATCTGTTCCATGTGCGTTAATTCTATGTGTCCCGTTTAAGTTTAGTTTTTGTGCCTTTTACTTTTGGTTCTGTACACTAGCTACAAACTTCTGAAAATGCAATAGTTTTGATTATTGAAAAGATATTTCATAGAGGTTTAGATGGTACAATGACTCTACACCAGGGGTGTCAAACTCATTCCATGGGCCTAGTGTCTGCTGGTTTTTGTCTTTTCCTCTCAATTAAGACCTAGACAACGAGGTGAGGGGAGTTCCTTACTAATCAGTGACCTTAATTCATCAATCAAGGACAAGGAAGGAGCGAAAACCCGCAGACGCTCGACCCTCCGTGGAATGAGTTTGACATGTGCTCTGCACCAGTGGAGGCTGCATTACCATAATAATGTCTGGAATGGAGTGTAATGGCTGGAATGTAATGAATGGAATGGTATCAAACATATGAAAGCCACATGTTTGATACCATTCCATCCACTCCATTCCAGTCATTACTATGAGCCATCCTTCTCTCAGCATCCTCTACTGCTGTACACTATACATTGCTTGTTTTGTCACATAAACTGAGTCGACTCTTCACTGTTGACGTTGAGACTGGTGTTTTGCGGGTACTATTTCATGAAGCTGTCAGTTGAGGACTTGTGAGGCGTCTGTTTCTCGAACTAGACACTCTAATGTACTTGTCCTCTTGCTCAGTTGTGCACCGGAACCTCCCACTCCTCTTTCTACTCTGGTTAGAGCCAGTTTGCGCTGTTCTGTGAAGGGAGTAGTACACAGTGTTGTACAAGATTTTCCGTTTCTTGGCAATTTCTCGCATGGAATAGCCGTCATTTCTCAGAACAAGAATAGACTCACGAGTTTCAGAAGGAAGTTCTTTGTTTCTGGCCATTTTGAGCCTGTAATCAAACCCACAAATGCTGACTCTCCAGATACTCAACTAGTCTAAAGGCCAGTTTTATTGCTTCATTAATCAGCACAACTGTTTTCAGCTGTGCTAACATCATTGCAAAATGGTTTTCTCATGATCAATTAGTCTGTTAAAATGATCAACTTGGATTAGCTAACACATCGTGCCATTGGAACACAGGAGTGAAGGTTGCTGATAATGGGCCTCTGTACGCCTATGTAGATATTCCATAAGAAATCAGCCATTTCCAGCTACAATAGTCATTTACAACATAAACAATGTCTACACTGTATTTCGGATCAATTTGATGTTATTTTAATAGACAAAAATGTTGATTTTCTTTCAGAAACAAGAAAATTTCTAAGTGACCCCAAACTTTTGAACGATAGTGTTTATAAAACACAGGAAAATCATGTTTTTGACTGCACTGGGCCTTTAAAAGAGACTTCAGAAACAATATCGCAGAACATAATATGTAATATGGTGAGAGTCCACAGAAGGCTGCTGAGGGGAGAACTGCTCATAACAATGGAGCAAATGGAATGGCAACAAATTCCTGGAAACCATGTATTTTTACATCATTCCACTCCAGTCATTACTACGAGCCTGTTATCCACAATTAAGGTTGCACCCACCTCCTGTGGGTGAGACAATATTGATTACACACAGAGGCATCACTGAGAGATCCCACAACAATGGGAGCCTAAATCAAACTGTGAAGCCGATAAAACACTATTGGGTAGATAAGTAATACAACGGAATCTCTTGCTGCATAGTTCAGTTTAAACCATTACTATGTAGCCAATCCCTCGAGCAAAGCAAACTAGAAGATCGTGGAAAATTATTATCGCTCAGATCTTTCAAGGAACAATTGCGTAATTTTTCTTTGTCGGTGGTTTCAAGATGACAGATTTAGGTGTTTCTTGTGACGCTCAACGCTGCGCGATGAGTATCTTCTGTAAACTAAAGCATGGCAGGCTTACGTGAGAACCACTGTAAATTCAAAGCTGTCTCTTCAAACACAGACATACCTGACAAGTCTCTGTACTGCGAATGGGAGACTACATCTGGAACGAGATCAATCTTGTGGCGGAATGAGAGACCTCTGAGGGCTACCATGCTAGTAATCGACTTTTCATCTGGGGCTTGACACTATGCCAGAGGAGAATCCCATCTATGCTCACAATAGGGGCAAGCTCTGTAAGGGAGTTTACACAAGCTGTACGCTGACTGCTATTCTCTGCTCACTTTTGATATACTGAAACATAAAAACAATAAATAAATGCGTTCAGGGACTTCATGCATGGGTTGCCGGAATTGAGTAACACAGGTGTGTTGACATGGAGTATCTGGGCAAAGCCACACTTAGCACATCTGACAATCCACACCTGTGAAACAGCCATTGCAGAATGGCCTGAGCAGAGGGACAAAGTATTTTGTTGATGGCAATAACACTTGTGATAACATTTTGAGAATGAGATCTGTTGAAATGGAGGCCCCTGTGCCAACAAGAGGCCATTCCCACTGTAATGTACATGTGTGATACTATGGAACTAAGCCAGCTGTATTTGCCATTTATTGCATGAAGTATTTGTCCTGTCACTCCTGTGCTTTCATCATTGTGGGTGTTCCAGTAAAAACATTCCCCCATAACCTCTTCCCTTGTGTTTCCTTGTCTTTCAGAGTGTCAATGCTCATTCTAAGATGAAGTTATGGAAGTGTGCCACCATCGCCTTGACTCTTTGTGGTACAGCACTGTCCTTCTTCCTCACTAGAATCACGGTTCCCACGCCGCCGCATCACTTCCCCTCCTGGGACTCGTCTTCGCCGCGGACATCAGACTCCGCCTCCGCCTCCACCTCCTCCTCCAACTCTTCTTCCTCCCTGATCGGACCTCATCGCAAAGCACGGTCGACAGACGGCATCAGCAACATTTTGACAGAATGTAAGCAAAAAAAAACAATCTTCAGTCACCAACCATTCTGGTCTCGATGTTCTGATTGGTTTAGATGTTCTGATTGGCCCTTGCTAAAGCTCTGATGTGATTGCATATTTCAATGGTCACTAAAGAAAACGTTGTGGTGGAGAGCAGTCAAGGGAATGTACACTTTTTCATGTGCACTTTTTCATGTGTTAAAAAGTGTCAACAGTAAATTGGATAATTATCAACCAGTCTTTGTTTGAGGGCCATTATTAGTTTACCTGTACAGATAAAGCTACCTTCCCGGACGGAGCATAGCGGCCAACTGCAGCTTACACCCAGGCAGGGTAATCAAGTCAAATGATGTGACATCCGGGGAGCAGATTACTCCATTAAGGTTTGGAGCTTCATCTCATCATCCCAGGAGAATTTGCACTATGAGTGTGATAAAACACCTGTAACCTCCTGATATGGTTTTAGAGGCTATGCAATATTCATAAGAAAATGTGACATAAAAGATTCAGAGATGTAAAATGTCAGTGATGGTCTCGGAGTATGTCCGTTAGGATGGGAATAAGAAGATTTTCAGAGAGAGTCCCACTAAGTGGGTCAGTGGAGGCTAGAAATGTGACATGCCTCGCCATGTGTCCTTCTCTCAGCACATATCAAATCTGCAGGATAAAGTTAAATCTAGACTTGGTTTCCTCTATCGTAATCGCTCCTCTTTCACCCCAGCTGCCAAACTAACCCTGATTCAGATGACCATCCTACCCATGCTAGATTACGGAGACATAATTTATAGATCGGCAGGTAAGGGTGCTCTCGAGCGGCTAGATGTTCTTTACCATTTCAGCAATCAGATTTGCCACCAATGCTCCTTATAGGACACATCACTGCACTCTATACTCCTCTGTAAACTGGTCATTTCTGTATACCCGTCGCAAGACCCACTGATTTGATGCTTATTTATAAAACCCTCTTAGGCCTCACTCCCACCTATCTGAGATATCAACTGCAGCCCTCATCCTCCACTTACCCATTCTGCCAGTCACATTCTGTTAAAGGTCCCCAAAGCACACACATCCCTGGTCGCTCATCTTTTCAGTTCGCTGCTGCTAGCTACTGGAACGAGCTGCAACAAACATTCAAACTGGACAGTTTATCTCAAACTCTTCATTCAAAGACTCAATCATGGACACTCTTACTGACAGTTGTGGCTGCTTTGCATGATGTATTGTTGCCTCTACCTTCTTGCCCTTTGTGCTGTTGTCTGTGCCCAATAATGTTTGTACCATGTTTTGTGCTGCTTCCATGTTGTGTTGCTACCATGTTGTTGTCATGTTGTGTTGCTACTAGAGTTGCAAAGAGTTGGAAACTTTCCCGTAAATTTCCAGAATTGTTCCGGAAATATTCCATAGGAAGTTAAGCCTGGGAATTTTGGGAATAATGCTTAAATTCATCAAAAAAGTTAGCTTATAACAGTGAACCTTTTTTTGTGGGATACACATAAGGCAATTCTAGGTCTTGTGGCATATTTTGGTTAAACTATCCTCAATTCAATGGAATTGCAAACCTCTGCATGCACAGTGCATTCTTCCATCACATGTACAGCTGATTCTCAAGATCTTGCACACTAATGAAATGCTCCTGAGCCCACACTACTACACTATCTGAGCCAAGGACTGCATGCTTTCTGGTAAGTTTTGATTACAATACTGGGTGGGGTGAATATATTTTACATGGCATTCTTTTTTTGTTAACTAATAAATAGTAGCCTACAGCAAAGTGTATTTAAATAATTTCTAACTTGTTAACAATTTCTGCTAGTTAGTTTTTGCTACCATGTGGGTTTTAGCTTGCTTGAGCCTGCTAACTGAGGAGTGGTAATTCACCTGTTTCCATACATGTTTCATTTTAAAACATTTATCTTACAAATGAGTTGTTTAATCTAACTGCTTAACTATTTATCTGTACATAGAATTGTATTTGAGTATTTTTTACTCATTTTTTCCTAATCTTTACAGGAAAATGCCACGGGCACTATCTGATGTGTGGAGACATTTCACTGCAGCTAATGTAGAAGGAAAAGCTGTGTACATTTGCAAATACTGTGCCAAATCATATGTGAAGAATGCAACAAAGATGCAGAATCATCTGGCCAAGTGCACAAGCAACCTCTGACAAAAGTCCCTCTACATCTATTCGAGGTGAAAATGATGAATCAGACACCTTATCAATAGCAACAGCTCATGGTCTTCCTGGAATCAAATTTTTTTTTGACTCAATGGAGGAACGTCATCAGAGAAATGCTGATGAACGTCTTGCTCGAGCTGTGTATGAAACTGGTTCACCTCTGATGCTCACAGGCAATGTGTATTGGAAGAGATTTTTGAATGTTCTTCGCCAGACATGCTTTATCTACTCATTTGCTGGATGCAGAGTTCAACAGAGGTTTCTTTTCTATTGTGTTATTGACTGTACGTTTGTTTATTCCGTGTGTAACTCTGTGTTGTTGTTTGTGTCGCACTGCTTTGCTTTATCTTGGCCAGGTCGTAGTTGTAAATGAGAACTTGTTCTCAACTGGCCTACCTGGTTAAATAAAGGTGAAAATAAACAGAATTTAAGTGAAGGTCAAGCAAATCATAGAGAAAGCAGACTATTGCAATCATCTCTGATGGGTGGTCGAATGTTCGTGGGCAAGGAATAATTAACGACATCATCTCCATGACCATGGACCACAGAAGGTATTTGCACTGGTGACAGACAATGCTGCGAACATGAAGGCTGCTTGGTCTAAAGTGGAGGAGTCCTACCCTCACATCACCCCCATTGGCTCCGCAAGGACATCATGGCACTGAAAACAATGGATACACTCTACAAGAGAGCCAAGGAAATGGTAAAGTATGTGAAGGGTCATCAAGTTATAGCAGCAATCTACCTCACCAAGCAAAGTGAGAAGAATAAGAACACCACATTGAAGCTGCCCAGCAACACCCGTTGGGGTGGTGTTGTCATCATGTTTGACAGTCTCCTGGAGGGGAAGGAGTCTCCAAGAAATGGCCATATCACAGTCTGCCGATATGGACAGCCCCCATCAAGAGGATCCTCCTGGATGATGTATTTTGGGAGAGAGTGGTAAGCAGCCTGAAACTCCTGAAACCTATAGCAGTAGCCATTGCACGCATTGAGGGAGTCAATGCCATCCTGTCTGGTGTTCAGTCTCTGCTTGCAGATGTAAGAGAAGAAATCAGTACTGCCCTGCCCACTTCACTGTTGCTCCAAGCAGAGGAAACTGCAGTTCTGAAATACATCAAAAAGCGTGAAGACTTCTGCCTGAAGCCCATACACGCCGCAGCATACATGTTGGACCCCAAGTATGCTGGCAAGAGCATCCTGTCTGGTGCAGAGATCAACAAGGCCTATGGTGTCATCACTACCGTGTCTCGCCACCTTGGCCTGGATGAGGGCAAGGTTCTTGGAAGTCTGGCGAAGTACACTTCCAAGCAAGGGCTTTGGGATGGAGATGCAATATGGCAGTCGTGCCAACATATCTCATCAGCCACCTGGTGGAAGTGACTTTGTGGATCTGAGGCACTTTCCCCTGTTGCCTCCATCATCCTCCAAATCACACCAACATAAACCGCCTCAGAGCGCAACTGGTCCTTGTTTGGGAACACATACACCAAAGTACGCAACAAGCTGACCAATACAAGGGTTGAAAAATTGGTGGCCGTCCGGGCAAATTTGAGGCTTTTTGAACCTGACAACGAGCCATCCTCAACAAGGTTGGAAAGTGACAGTGATGATGAGGCTTCAGAGTCTGATGTTCAAGAGGTGGACATTGAGGAGGTCCAGGGAGAAGACATGGAAGCCTGGGAGGAAGACAACCAAAGCTTTAGTTTCTGGAATATCATTTTACAGATGTATGTTGAAAACGGTTTTGGGAGATGCGATGGGTCATTGGGATCACTCAATATTCCCTTTCTTTTGTTGTTCAATGAAATCATCCCATGTGAAGAGTCAACTCATTTAATTAAAGTTCAATTCGTAACTAAATATATATTTTTATTTCTATTGGAAGGATTTAATCATTTGCAATTATATCTACGTTTGATAAGGTTTAAAGGTTTATGTTTCTGTCTCTATGATATGGTAAATACAGTTGAAGTTGGAAGTTTACATACACTTAGGTTGGAGTCATTAAAAATAATTTTTCAACCACTCCACAAATTTCTTGTTAACAAACTATAGTTTTGGCAAGTCGGTTAGGACATCTACTTTGTGCATGACACAAGTAATTTGTCCAACAGTTGTTTACAGACAGATTATTTCACTTATAATTCACTGCATCACAATTCCAGTGGGTCAGAAGTTTACATACACTAAGTTGACTGTGCCTTGAAACAGCTTGGAAAATTCCAGAAAATGATTTCATGGCTTTATAAGCTTCTGATAGGCTAATTGACATAATTTTAGTCAATTGGAGGTGTACCTGGTGTATTTCAAGGCCTACCTTCAAACTCAGTGCCTCTTTGCTTGACATCATGGGAAAATCAAATGAAATCATCCAAAACCTCAGATAAAAACTGTAGACCTCCACAAGTCTGGTTCATCCTTAGGAGCAATTTCCAAACACCTGAAGGTACCATGTTCATCTGTACAAACAATAGTACGCAAGTATAAACACCATGGGACCAAATACTAATTGAGTGTATGTAAACTTCTGACCCACTGGGAATGTGATGAAAGAAATAAAAGCTGAAATAAATCATTCTCTCTACTATTATTCTAACATTTCACATTCTTAAAATAAAGTGGTGATCCTAACTGACCTAAGACAGGGAAAAACTGAGTTTAAATCTATTTGGCTAAGGTGTATGTAAACTTCCGACTTCAACTGTATATCCAATGCAAAAAAAACATCTATATTTAAATGGTATTTATATTAATTTGCATATATTTCCGTTCATTCCCATATATTCCCGTTAATTCACATATATTCCCGTTAATTCCCATGGAAAGTTTCCACCTTTGAATATTCCCAAAAATGTGCAACCCTAGTTGCTAACATGCTGTGTTGTCATGTGTTGCTGCCATGCTATGTTGTCTTAGGTCTCTCTTTATGTAGTGTTGTGTTGTCTCTCTTGTCATGATATGTGTTTTGTCCTATATTTAAATTTTTTAATCCCATCCCCCGTTCCTGCAGGCCTTTTACCATTTGGTAGGCTGTCATTGTAAATAAGAATTTGTTCTTAACTGACATGCCTAGTTAAATAAAATAAATAAAAATAAAAACGAGCCACCTGACCTTGTGTTAAGACACTGTCCTTACACACTGTCCCTTTGGCTTTGGACTGGGCATTACTGAGGGTTCTTGTTATCTCTCATCTGCTGATGGACATTCTATTTTCAAACTACCACAAAGTAGGTTGCAAAACTGAGCGTGACTGAGGGGAATTTCTCCAAAGTCATTTTTACTAGACCGAAATGTCTATCCGGTGTCCTTTTTCCGGCCCGGACTCAGAGTATGACTCTCAGACCATTATTCAGATCATCCAGTAGAGATTTTCTAGGCGAGGTCAAGAGTAAGATCAGCTAGCCTAATCACCTAGCCTAATCACATAATCTTTCATGCTACTGCCAGGCCATGGGGAGATCTTCACACAAAACAAACGACTGAATCGCAAACCATTTGGGAAAAAATCACTTTGGGAAAGCCTTTTTCAGTTTAATTTGTGAATGCAAAGAACAACAAAGTGTTGTTGCTTCAAGACCACCATTGATTACAGTGTCAGTCAGTGCGGCAAGCTAAAGCAGTGTCTGAGTTTGTAGGGTTTAATGTTTAACAAGCTCCCTGGTGTTTCAAAAGCCTTTTAAGTAAAGGTTGTGTCCTGGAGGGGATAGAATTAACTGTTAATTACAGCTCTATCTATCTTTAGAACAGCACGGTGACCCTAAGGGGCGTAGTAGAACAGAATTGTCAGACAGATGAGCATCATTTTTGATTATCTTGTGAAGTAAATACCTGAAAACATAATTAAAGGGGTAACCTGCGATTGCTTCATCAATTTGTTAACTTTTAAATTAATTATATATACCCATTGATTCTTGCAGAATATAACTTATAAATGCCTCATCATCTTAGTTCAACTGTCGTATCCCATCATAACCCCAAATATACAAATATTTTACTCCATCGTTTGTAAATCATGTAATTTTATAGCCTCAAAACATGGTTAAATCTAATCTTGATCTCATGGGTGGTCAGTCCTTCCATCCATAGTTATGTCTATGAATTTGAGAATGGTTACATTTCTCCTGCCCCATCCCTCAGCTCTTAACCAAAATAGAGGAGAGGTGACCGTTTTTTGTTTAAACTGTAGATGCTCCTTTAATTGATATGCATATGCCTCTGTTTGTATAAACCTTGAGTATGACCATGTGTATGGAATCCCTTTCAATTAATAAAAAGGTGTTATTTGTCTATACCGTTGATGCTGTCAACACATAAACATGATGTGATCTCTACCGGCCCATTGAACACAAACGTAAATCAATTCTCAGGGTTCTATAAAGTTTTACCTCATGTTTTGACAGAATTGTTTTGGTATTTGGTAATCCCTATGGCATGAGGTTCTGGATCAGATGTTCAAATGCATTGGGCATGGGAAAGAAGTTCATTGACTCCTAATGGAGCAGGTTGAGAGCTTCAAGTTCTTTGGTGTCCTCATCACCAACAAACTAACAAGCAGACCAAAACAGTTGTGAAGAGGGCACGATAAAACCTATTCCCCCTCAGGAGACTAAAACGATTTGGCATGGGTCCCCAGATCCTCAAAAGGTTCTACAGCTGCACCATCGAGAGCATCCTGACTGGTTGCCTGGTATGGCAACTGCTCGGCCTCCGACCGCAAGGCACTATAGACGGTAGTGCGTACAGCCCAGTACATCACTGGGGCTAAGCTTCCTGCCATCCAGGACCTCTATACCAGGCAGTGTCAGAGGAGGGCCTACAAATTGTCAAAGACTCCAGCCACCCAAGTCATAGACTGTTCTCTCTGCTATTGTACGGCAAGCGGTACCGTAGCGCCAAGTCTAGGTCCAAGAGGCTTCTAAACAGCTTCTACCCCCAAGCCATAAGACTCCTGAACATCTAATCAAAAGGCTACCTAGACTACTCTCTTTTACACCGCTGCTACTCTCTGTTATTATCTATGCATAGTCACTTTAGTAACTCTACCCACATGTACATATTACCTCAATTACCTCGACTAACCGGTGGTGTCCCCGCACATTGACTCTGTACCGGTACCCCCTGTATATAGTCTTGCTATTGTTATTTTACTGCTGCTCTTTAACTACTTGTTACTTTTATTTCTTATTCTTATTCATATTTTTTAAACTGCATTGTTGGTTTGGGGCTTATAAGTAAGCATTTCATTGTAAGGTGTTGTATTCGGCGCATGTGACTAATAAAATTTGATTTGATTTAATGTGTAAATGTGCTGATGTTTAACATGTTGAACAATATTTGGAAAGTTGCTCTACCTCGTTGCCATGGTTTGAAAGGAGACATTCTGTTTCTATAGACTCAGCAGAAAATATTGTCTACTTTCTCTGTCAAGTACAAAGCTAGCAGCTGGACTGGCGATAAACCCAAGCTCAATATTTGCACAACGGACTGTTAACATTGGAAAAGGCTCATGTCACTGCCGATGTAGGAGTATGAGAGATACTTTGTCAACTATGAAAAAGTCCTAAAACTATCCGTTTTTTTAAAAATCACTTAGAGAAAATCTGTTAGTTTAGACGCACCGGTCGTTGATGATGATTATTGTTCACCAAGCCACCAAGAACTTATTCTTCACCAAGCCAATGATCCATGCAGGTCTAATCAAGGATTCAAATGTTTCAATTGTTTGCAATGAATCTCTACAAAATGGGTCAAGGAAAGTCTAAAGCTAGCATTACACTGTATGTTCCAGTAAATTTCACAGGTATAGGTGATGTAGCTGTTAGCTTGTCACATTCCTATCATTTGAAAACTTGTACCAACAACCGTATGGATCTTTTATCTTTTTGTTTTCCAAACTGACATAATGGTTGAGACTGTGGTTTCACAGACATTCAAAGGTCTTCATTGTACCACAAGCCATGCTTTAGCTACGACAGATGTATTGTACGGTTCTTATGGTTATATATTCCTTTGGCATAACACCATCTCTTCATCTCTTCTCTGCAGTCATGCACATGTTCCAGAGCTTTACAGAGGGTGAGCTGAAGAAGGTGATCGGGACTCTGGTGGAGAAGAAGGCACAGCAGGAGGCCAGGCAGGAGGCTAGGCAGAGCAAAAGGACTAAACGGGCTAAGAAAGCATCAAAGCCATGTTCCCTGCGGGAGGTGGAAGTGACTGTCAGTGAGCTGGGTCTGGGCTACTACAGCGACGAAACGCTGCTCTTCAGGTACTGTAGCGGGAACTGTAATGCTAGCCGCCGCAACTACGACCTCATACTGGAAAAATGGATGAGGAAAGGCATCTCAAAGAGGGAGAGGAGCCCCTGTTGCCGGCCCAAGGAGTACGATGACATTTCCTTCTTGGACAACAGTAACAGATACCAGACGCTCCACGAGTTTTCTGCTCTAGCGTGCGGTTGTGTATAACACCTCGATGGTGGCCATTTTGACTTTCCAGATACTGTATCGAACATGGGAAACGCAACAACTACTGCTACAAAAAAACAGGAGTACACAAGAATTGATCCCTACAGTATGACGCCAGGGAATACGGACATTTGAAACTATCATCTATTCTACCATCTGTTCATTCATTTTGTTTGTTTAGCTTTCTTTGCCTTTCATGGGATATTTCACTGTTGGTTTATACATTGTATGTCCTAGGATTATACATTTGTCATCATGGGGCAATCACAGTTAAAGCAACGATTTGTTGCTTGATTGTGGACTATGTAGCAATGCCTCCACTACCAATACAGAAGACCTGCTAAGGTATAACTAGTGCATTGTACACTGCAAGTCTGTTCTTATACTACACTTGTAAGAGGCCTGGTTTATTTTTTCAGGAATTAGTGTGTAGAAGTGTGTACATGGAAAATAGTAGAATAATATAGGGAATGCCAAGGACGACATGTACAGTATACAAAAGGATGAAACCAACATGAAGCTACCACAGTGTGCTTCTCCACAACTTCTTGATCTGCACCATTGATAACGCATGAGGTATCACTAAGGCAAGTCCAATGGAGCAGCAACAGCAGTACTAGGAAAGACGAGAGCCTTGGAGAAACATGTATAGCAGGATTCACCCATTATATTATGTGTATAGGCACTCCTTCATATCACAGGTAATGAACTGAATCATGACATTTCTAGCCTTCATCAGTAACTATGAAAATCTACCTCATTTATGTTGAACGATAATGGACAACATCCGATATAAAAACACACATACATGTTCTTCAACAGCTTCCTCTGTATTCATCACTAGGACCAGACTAAAAGGAGATATTTTAGTAATAAATAATGGCCTATATTGGCATATGAAGCTGTAGGGTAAAACAAAAAAAAAGAACTAGCCCACAGCCACATGCCTGTTCCATGCATGCTAAATAGAGACTTTATGGGTGATTTAGGCTTAATGACAGCAGCTTGTTAATCAAATAGAATGGCTATAGCTGTATAAATAAGCCAGTTCCCAGAAAGAACAATCCAGCAGAAAAACAATGTGCTATCAAAAATCCCTATCCTTCTACAGCAAGATCACTATGAGCGCATGAAATATAACTTAAATGGTAATACAGCAATGCAGTCTTGTTTGATCATCTAGACAGAGTGGTGCATTAAATGGGTGACTGCTGCATTGTAGATGTGACTGCGAGGGATTGTGCTTCAGTTTTACCATGAAATAGCCTCTGCAAATCCCGCAATAGACTAGCTTAATCCACTTACCTCCTTTATAACTGACTTGTCCAAAAGCACTGAGAAAGAGAGAGAAATACAAGCCACCATGCAGCATTGCTATTGTTTTTGTCACTAGAACACTGGAGATGTAAAGGACTAGCCATTGGTTTTAACCACACATGTAATATAAATGTTACCAGAACAGGTTTGAGCAGCAATACGTGTTGATATGTGTTTCATCAAACAGAGTTATTGTCTGAAAACAAAATGGAAATCATTCATTAGATTAATTGTGGCCAAATATATTTATAATAAGATTAAAATAACACAGCTTAGAAAAGTTCAAGAGCAATTCAAAAAAATGAACTCGAATGACATGAGTTCAGAAAAAATCTCTCAATCTTGAAAACTGTAAACAAATTATTATAGACTGAGTGCTATATCGAAATTATAGATTTTACCTGAGCATCTACAGTGTAGTGTGAGGTACAGTTAGGTTTAAATGGAATAGTCTGAAGCCAGTGGGAGTACCTCTTCAAGAGCCACTGAACACGCTGATTGGCAAGTGTGTTTTTCTGTTGCTCAACGAGATTTCAGTCTGTGTTTTCTCGGTGTTCAGTGGTGAATTGGTGTTTTCTGACGGATTCTGCATTTGTTTAATGATGTTTGTCCCCCATGAGAGACTGTAGACAGGAGCACCTATTATACTTCCTCAAAATCCCCAGGATGTATCTAAGATAACTCAAGAAATCTGTACTTAATTTTGACGTTTTTGTCGAGGATATTTTAGTTGTGCAATTTAACTAAGTGTGTTTGGTGCAGTATTTCTCAAGTAAAAGAAATGTGTGACGTGTTGTCTTATGCAAACAAAGGCGGAGCTGCTGGGCAGGTCTGTCTCACTGTCTATGCTATTGGATAGAGAGCAATCACCGCAGCTGTTCACCCCATGTTAGTGGGCAAATGGACATCCTCAAATCAAAATCTGACCTTCATTTACCCGTTTTAGACGAGACTGACTTCATGACCAAAATTACCCTATTTACACTTTGTCGTCAATTTTGACAGTAGAATAACTGTTTCTGACTCATATCGATGCAACATAGGCCATTTTCAAAGGGATTCGTTGCTTTTGAAAGGCAATCGCTCTTTAAGTTACGATCAATCAAATAATTAGAGCAGACAGGTAATTAAAGGCCCATGCTGGCGTTAAACCAAGAAAACAGGCCTGTCCAGCCAGGGACCAAAATAGCCTCATGTCTAAATGTGCTTAAAAACCAAAGGATTCCACACTCTCTGAACAATCAGTACACAGACAGTCGCTATGCAGGTTAGCTGTAGCTGCTGCTAGTGAGAGGATAATTATGCCTAGAGCTCTTCAAGCTTGAGGTGACATGATGCTATATAGTCAGAACCATTACTAGGTTTGTGCACTAAATTGAACTGGCTTTTGAAGCCACCTTGCATGTATAGAAATGAGCATATCTCTGGCATGTTACAAATACTCCACGTTGTTGAGGACATCTCAATCAAATAAGGCTTTTTTTTAAGGACTAATAAGATATGCAATTTAGTTTTGCCTGTTCAAATGGTTGACAATTTAAGAGAAAAGAGCAACTAGAAAACAAATTGCTGTCTTAATGTTGATGATATGTATTTGTCATTATATATTTTCATAACCCCTATATTTGCCATCACAATTTACTAAGACTACGCAGCGTTAAAATATATCTATGGGTTGAAATTCCCTCAGGATTCCTTTGTTTCCTCTCTTGGCCTACCTAGAATGCTCTCTCAAAATAAGAAGAGAATGTTTGGGAAATGACAAACAACAACCTACAGCTCTGGCATTGTTGGACTATGTTGACCAACTGCAGTAAAGTTGATGCAATGCATCTGTATTAAAGATAATGTATATTTATTGGAGCTTAAGTTATGGTTATTTATTTAGATAGCATCATCGAAAAAGAGGAACATGTTTATTTATTGAACTATTGGTGCCAAAGTGGAGTGTATGATATTCTAAACATTCTTACTGTTGAATAAACTTAATCTGCTTAAAAATATAACATTGTATGTTCTTCTCTTCGAAAAACTCCCATGTACAATGGCACACACATCCCTTAAAGTGATGTTACAGACATTTTGTATAATTTCATCCAGTACTTAGCGCTCATGTGCCAAAACGTGTACTTAGCGCTCATGTGCCAAAACGTGTCCCCGAAAATTGTGCACAATTCTGTAAAAAGAAATCAGTTTTATATGATATGTTACATCCTACAATTGTTTTGAAAAAACATTTAAGAAAAGAAAAAAGCAGTCATACAATATCCTACAAATGTGTAAGTGCTTAAGATCCTGTTCAATCTCTTTAAGGAGTCGATTTTCAGACCTCTCTTCAATGTGATTGCAGTGAAGGAAATTACATAACAGTTGCCAATGACCATCATGAATCTTCTAATACTTCTGTATAATTTATTTATAAAAATTTGATTTAACCTTCATTTAACTAGGCAAGTCAGTTAAGAACAAATTCTTATTTATGGCCTATCAAAAGGCAAGAGACCCCCTGCGGGGACTGGGCTGGGATAAAAAAAAATAAAAAAAATAATAACATATAAAAATAGGACAAAAAACACATCACGACACGAGAGACAACACAACACTACATAAAGACAGACCTAAGACAACAACATAGCAAGGCAGCAACACATGACAACACAGCATGGTAGCAACACAACATGACAACAACATGGTAGCAACACAACATGGAAGCAGCACAAAACATGGCACAAACATTATTGGGCACAGACAACAGCACAAAGGGCAAGAAGGTAGAGGCAACAATACATCATGCAAAGCAGCCACAACTGTCAGTAAGAGTGTCCATGATTGAGTCTTTGAATGAAGAGATTGAGACAAAACTGTGCAGTTTGAGTGTTTGTTGCAGCTCGTTCCAGTCACTAGCTGCAGCGAACTGAAAAGACGAGAGACCCAGAGATGTGTGTGCTTTGGGGACCTTTAACAGAATGTGACTGGCAGAATGGGTGTTGTATGTGGGGGATGAGGGCTGCAGTAGATATCTCAGATAGGGGGGAGTGAGGCCTAAGAGGGTTTTATAAACAAGCATCAACCCGTCTTGCGACGGGTATACAGAGATGACCAGTTTACAGAGGAGTTTAGAGTGCAGTGATGTGTCCTATAAGGAGCATTGTGGCAAATCTGATTGCTGAAATGGTAAAGAACATCTAGCTGCTCGAAAGCACCCTTACCTGCTGATCTATAAATGATGTCTCCGTAATCTAGCATGGGTAGGATGGTCATCTGAATCAGGGTTAGTTTGGCAGCTGGGGTGAAAGAGGAGCGATTACGATAGAGGAAACCACGTCTAGATTTAACTTTAGCCTGCAGCTTTGATATGTGCTGAGAGAAGGACAGTGTACTGTCTAGCAATACTCCGAAGTACTTGTATGAGGTGACTACCTCAGAGGTAGTAATCACACCTGTGGGGAGAGGGGAATTCTTCTTACCAAACCACATGACCTTTGTTTTGGAGGTGTTCAGAACAAGGTTAAGGGTGGAGAAAGCTTGTTGGACACAAAGAAAGCTTTGTTGCAGAGCATTTAACACAAACTCCGTGGAGGGGCCAGCTGAGTATAAAACTGTATCATCTGCATATAAATGGATGAGAGAGCTTCCTACTGCCTGAGCTATGTTGTTGATGTAAATTGAGAAGAGCGTGGGGCCTAGGATTGAGCCTTGGGGTACTCCCTAGGTGACAGGCAGTGGCTGAGACAGCAGATTTTCTGACTTCATACACTGCACTCTTTGAGAGAGGTAGTTAGCGAACCAGGCCAATGACCCCTCAGAGACACCAATATTCCTTAGCTGGACCACAAGAATGGAATGGTCTACCGTGTCAAAAGCTTTGGCCAAGTCAATAAAAATAGCAGCACAACATTGCTTAGAATTTAGGGCAATGGTAACATCATTGAGGACCTTTAAGGTTGCAGTGACACATCCATAACCTGAGCGCAAACTAGATTGCACACCAGAGAGAATACTATAGACATCAAGAAAGCCAGTCAGTTGATTATTGACAAGTTTTTCCAACACTTTTGATAAACAGGGCAAAATAGAAATAGGCCTATAACAGTTAGGATTAGCTTGATTGCTCCCTTTAAATAAAGGACAAACCATGGCTACCTTCCAAGCACTGGGAACCTCCCCAGAAAGGGTCTAACCATCTGACGCAGAGGTTTTTTTGGAGTCAAGTTTCAGGAGCTCCTCTATCACCTTGGAGTCAGTGACTGTCTGTAGGGAGAAACTTTGTAGCGGGTCAGGGAAAAAAGAAGGAGAAGCATGGGGGATAGTCGCATTAGAAGGGGTGGGAGATGAGGAAATGTTGGACGGGCTAGGAGGCATGGCTGAGACAAATAGGAATCCTGACTTAATGAAGTGGTGATTAAAGAGCTCAGCCATGTGCTTCTTGTCAGTAACAACCACATCATCAACTTTAAGGGACATGGGCAGCTGTGAGGAAGAGGGTTTATTTTCCAGGTCTTTAACCGGTTTCCAGAACTTCTTGAGGTTAGACCCACAGAGAGAGAGACAGAACTGCTCCTTAAAGTAACTAACTTTAGCCTTCCGGATAGCCTGAGTGTACTTATTTCTCATTTTCCTGAACGATAGCCAGTCAGCCTGAGTATGCGTGTGCCGAGCCTTTCGCCAAATGCAATTCTTAAGGTGGAGTAACTCTGCAAGATCACGTTCGAACCAGGGGTTGAACCTGTTTTTAATTCTCATTTTCTTTATGGGGTGTTTGTTAACAATACCACTGAAAATATCAAAAAAGAAGGTCCAAGCATCTTCGACAGAGGGGATGAAGCTGATTCTATACCATTTTACAGAGGCCAGTTCATGAAGGAAGGCGTGCTCATTAAAGTTTTTTAGCAAGCATCTATGACAAATCAGGACAGGTTGTTTCCCTGACCAGCCATTACGAACACAGGCTGTAAAGCAGTGATCACTAAGGTCATTACAGAAAACACCAGACTGATACCTATCAGGATTATTTGTGAGGATAACATCAAGAAGAGTAGCCTTTTCTGGGTGTTTGGAGTCCTACCTTGTGGGATTGGTAATAATCTGAGAAAGATTTAGGGAGTCCCAAAGTCCCATTGCGTTAGGACTTGGTCAGGTGGTCTAAGCATGTACCAGTTTAGGTCACAAAGCAGGAATAATTCAGACTTGGTGTAAGAGGCCAGGAGAGAGCTTAGGGCAGGTAGGGTACAGGCCGGTGCTGATGGAGGACGATAGCACCCAGCAATAGTCAACAAAGAGCTATTTGAAAGTTTAATGCTTAAAACCAGCAAATCAAATTGTTTGGGGACAGACTTGATGGAGACAACCGAGCACTGAAGGTGATCCTTGGTAAAGATTGCCACTCCCCCACCTTTGGAAGATCTGTCTTGCCGAAAAAGGTTATAACCAGAAAGCTTAACATCAGTATTCAAAACATTCTTCGTTAACCACGTCTCAGTAATGACCAACACATCTGGATTGGAGCTCTGAACCCACACTTCCAATTTATCCATTTTATAAGCTTCTAGTGTTAACGTGCAGAAAACCCAGGCTTTTACAGGAGCAGAAAACAGTGAAGCAGAAATCATAGCATAAGTCAGAATTGGGGCTAGCAACAGTAGATGGGCCAAGGTGTACATGCACATTTCCAGATATCATCGACAATAATACAATCAAGGCACGGCATAGTACAGGGAGAGCTCTGCAGTGCTGATTTATGACATGTGAATGTGCATCAGACGGCAACAAGATCATATTGTACAGCAATTTCAACAGGTAACATGAACAGATCTAATTGTCTGCATTTGAAGTTAAATTATACTAAATGTTATTTGTAGAAGAGGAAAGCTACAGACCTTTCCACAGACTATCAAATTAAGAGGTCAAGATGAGAGCCTTAACCTCAGTCCAGAATCATGCATGCCATGGCACAATGCAATGAAAACCTTGCCTCATTTGGCATGAAAGACTTGTATTCTTGCAGCTTTGGAAAAACCGTTCTGCCCCTTGTAATATGTTAATACTACCGGAGATTAAATAAACAAAGGAAATCCATGGGCATGAAAAAAAAACTCCTCATTATCAAAAATGAAATAACAACCACAACTAGAGTCTGGGGAGGATATTTGATATTATTTGATATTAACTTCTTATGGCTGGGGGCAGTATTGAGTAGCTTGGATGTATAAGGTGCCCAGAGGTGCCCAGAGTAAACTGCCTGCTACTCAGTCCCAGTTGCTAATATATGCATAGTATTAATATATTTGGATAGAAAACACTCTGAAGTTTCTTAAACTGTTTGAATGATGTCTGTGAGTATAACAGAACTCATATGGCAGGCAAAAACCTGAGAAAAAATCCAACCAGGAAATGGGAAATCTGAGGTTGGTCGTTATTCAACTCATTCCCTAGTGAAGATACAGTCCCATTAGCGGGATCTCAGCCCTAAGAAGTTTTAACCAACAACGCAGTTTTAAGATAAATAAGTGTTAACCACCTAACTGAGTAACTCAATTTAACCTTGCACAATACCCTAGATGCAGTTGCACCCCTAAAAACTAAAAACATTTGTCATAAGAAACTAGCTCCCTGGTATACAGAAAATACCCGAGCTCTGAAGCAAGCTTCCAGAAAATTGGAACGGAAATGGCGCCACACCAAACTGGAAGTCTTCCGACTAGCTTGGAAAGACAGTACCGTGCAGTATCGAAGAGCCCTCACTGCTGCTCGATCATCCTATTTTTCCAACTTAATTGAGGAAAATAAGAACAATCCGAAATGTATTTTTGATACTGTGGCAAAGCTAACTAAAAAGCAGCATTCCCCAAGAGAGGATGGCTTTCACTACAGCAGTAATAAATTCATGAACTTCTTTGAGGAAAAGATCATGATCATTAGATCAAAAAGCAAATCACGGACTCCTCTTTAAATCTGCGTATTCCTCCAAAGCTCAGTTGTCCTGAGTCTGCACAACTCTGCCAGAACCTAGGATCAAGAGAGACACTCAAGTATTTTAGTACTATATCTCTTGACACAATGATGAAAATAATCATGGCCTCTTAACATTCAAGCTGCTTACTGGCCCCTATTCCAACTAAACTACTGAAAGAGCTGCTTCCTGTGCTTGGCCCTCATATGTTGAACATAAAAAAAGGCTCTCTATCCACCGGATGTGTACCAAACTCACTAAAAGTAGCAGTAATAAAGCCTCTCTTGAAAAAGCCAAACCTTGATTTAGAAAATATAAAAACTATTGGCCTATATCAAATCTTCCATTCCTCTCAAAGAAAATTGAAAAAGCTGTTGCGCAGCAACTCACTGCCTTCCTGAAGACAAACAATGTATACTAAATGCTTCAGTCTGGTTTTAGACCCCATCATAGCACTGAGACTGCACTTGTGAAGGTGATATATTACCTTTTAATGGCGTCAGACCGAGGCTCTGCATCTGTCCTCGTGCTCCTAGACCTTAGTGCTGCTTTTGATACCATCGATCACCACATTCTTTTGGAGAGATTGGAAACCCAAATTGGTCTACACAGACAAGTTCTGGCATGGTTTAGATCTTATCTGTCGGAAAGATATCAGTTTGTCTCTGTGAATTGTTTGTCCTCTGACAAATCAACTGTAAATGTTGGTGTTCCTCAAGGTTCCGTTTTAGGACCACTATTGTTTTCACTATATATTTTACCTCTTGGGTATGTCATTTGAAAACATAATGTTAACTTTCACTGCTATGCGGATGACACACAGCTGTACATTTCAATGAAACATGGTGAAGCCCCAAAATTGCCCTCGCTAGAAGCCTGTGTTTCAGACATAAGGAAGTGGATGGCTTCAAACTTTCTACTTTTAAACTCGGACAAAACAGAGTAACGCCGAAGTCCCAAGAAACAAAGAGATCTTCTGTTGAATCTGACAATTAATCTTGATGGTTGTACCGTCGTCGCAAATAAAACTGTGAAGGACCTCGGCGTTACTCTGGACCCTGATCTCTCTTTTGACGAACATATCAAGACTGTTTCAAGGACAGCTTTTTTCCATCTACGTAACATTGCAAAAATCTGAAACTTTCTGTCCAAAAATGATACAGAAAAATGTATCCATACGTTTGTTACTTATAGGTTAGACTACTGCAATGCTCTACTTTCCAGCTACCCGGATAAACCACTAAATAAACTTCAGTTAGTGCTAAATAGGGCTGCTAGAATCCTGACTAGAACCAAAACATTTTATCATATTACTCCAGTGCTACCCTCCCTAAACTGGCTTCTTGTTAAGGCAAGGGCTGATTTCAAGGTTTTACTGCTAACCTACAAAGCATTACATGGGCTTGCTCCTACCTATCTTTCCGATTTAGTCCTGCCGTACATACCTACACGTACGCTACGGTCACAAGACGCAGGCCTCCTAATTGTCCCTAGAATTTCTAAGCAAACAGCTGGAGGCAGGGCTTTCTCCTACCGAGCTCCATTTTTATGGAATGGTCTGCCTGCCCATGTGAGAGACGCAGACTCGGTCTCAACCTTTACGTCTTTACTGAAGACTCATCTCTTCAGTAGGTCATATGATTGAGTGTAGTCTGGCCCAGGAGTGTGAAGGTGAACGGAAAGGCTCTGGAGCAACGAACCGCCCTTGCTGTCTCTGCCTGGCCGGTTCCCCTCTCTCCACTGGGATTCTCTGCCTCTAACCCTATTACAGGGGCTGAGTCACTGGCTTACTGGTGCTCTTCCATGCCGTCCCTAGGAGGGGTGCGTCACTTGAGTGGGTTGAGTCACTGACGTGATCTTCCTGTCTGGGTTGGCGCCCCCCTTGGGTTGTGCCGTGGCGGAGATATTTGTGTGCTATACTCGGCCTTGTCTCAGTATGGTAAGTTGGTGGTTGAAGATATCCCTTTAGTGGTGTGGGGGCTGTGCTTTGGCAAAGTGGGTGGGGTTATATCCTCCCTGTTTGGCCCTGTCCGGGGGTATCATCGGATGGGGCCACAGTGTCTCCTGACCCCTCCTATCTCAGCCTCCAGTGTTTATGCTGCAGTAGTTTATGTGTCGGGGGGCTAGGGTCAGTCTGTTATATCTGGAGTACTTCTCTTGTCTTATCCGGTGTCCTGTGTGAATTTAAGTATGCTCTCTCTAATTCTCTCTTTCTCTCTTTCTTTCTCTCTCTCTCGGAGGACCTGAGCCCTAGGACCATGCCTCAGGACTACCTGGCATGATGACTCCTTGCTGTCCCCAGACCACCTGGCCGTGCTGCTGCTCCAGTTTCAACTGTTCTGCCTGCGGCTATGGAACCCTGACCTGTTCACCGGACGTGCTACCTGTGCCAGACCTGCTGTTTTCAGGTCTGGCACAGGTACTCCTGAGGTGCTGACTTGTTGCACCCTCGACAACTACTGTGATTATTATTATTTGACCATGCTGGTCATTTATGAACATTTGAACATCTTGGCCATGTTCTGTTATAATCTCCACCCGACACAGCCAGAAGAGGACTGGCCACCCCTCATAGCCTGGTTCCTCTCTAGGTTTCTTCCTAGATTTTGGCCTTTCTAGGGAGTTTTTCCTAGCCACCGTGCTTCTACACCTGCATTGCTTGCTGTTTGAGGTTTTAGGCTGGGTTTCTGTACAGCACTTTGAGATATCAGCTGATGTAAGAAGGGCTATATAAATAAATGTGATTTGTAGTGCCTTGTGGTCGGAGGCCGAGTAGTTGCCATACCAGGCGGTGATGTAAATAATAATCTCCTTTGTCTTGATCACGTTGAGGGAGAGGTTGTTATCCTGGCACCACACTGCCAGGTCTCTGACCTCCTCCCTATAGGCTGTCTCATCGTTGTCTGTGATCAGGCCTACGCTGTTGTGTCGTCTGCAAACTTAATGATGATGTTGGAGTCATGCTTGGCCATGCAGTCATGGGTGAACAGGGAGTACAGGAGGCGACTGAGCACACACTCCTAAGGGGCCCACGTGTTGAGGATCAGCGTGGCAGACGTATTGCTACCCTTACCACCTGGGGGGGGGGGGGCCCGTCAGGAAGTCCAGGATCCAGTTGCAGAGGGAAGTGTTCAGTCCCAGGGTCCTTAGCTTAGTGATGAGCTTTGAGGGCACTGTGGTACTCGGTGCCTCCCTGAGTCAACATGTATTACGCAACGACTATGTTTTAGTTATTTAAGTTCTCTCAATCCTCCCCCCAAAAAGTGTTACACTTTAACATTACAGAGAATTTTGTGTAGATTCTTGTTCAAAAATTGCAATTAAATTCATTTTAATCCCACTTTGTAACAATAAAATGTGAATAAATCCAAGGGGTATGAATACTTTTGCAACGCGCCGTAGTTTCAGTGCCAATAATGAGTTCCTGTTCAAAAGAGTGCAGAGACAGTTGACAATGATAACGTTTGTTTATTCCACATAAGGAAACATGCACAGCTGAGGAACGTGCTTCCTGAGAGTATACTTTTTCATATCTCAAGAAAACATACTTAAGTATACTTTCAAAAACTATATTTAACTTAAATGTCCACAAATTATATTTAAAGTATACTTTCAAAAACATGTGTGCCAAAAGTGTCCATATTATCCAGCATCCCTTTCTGCAGCTGAAGTTTGATTTCTAATATATTGTTCCTCATATTTAGCTTATTCAAATGTTTTGATGTTAATTTTTAAACCAAATAATGTACTTATTAAATATGACATATTATTGAATGTTAATTTATCATCGTAATGTGAACAATTTAAGTGTGAAATGCCACTGGTGCACAGTTGCCAAACACATTCATTGTAAATTGCTCCCCCAGCCACAACTGTCACACCCTGATCAGTTTCATCTGTCCTCGTTATTGTCTCCACCCCCTCCAGGTGTCGCTTGTTTTCCCCAGTGTATTTATCCCTGTATTTCCTGTCTCTCTGTGCCAGTTCGTCTTGTATGTTTCCAAGTCAACCAGTGTTTTTCCCGTTCTCCTGCTTTTTGTATTCTCCTTTTTCTAGTCCTCCCGGTTTTGACCCTTGCCTGTTTCTGGACTTTGTACACGCCTGACTGACCATTCTGCCTGCCTTGACCACGAGCCTGTCTGCTACTTTGTACCTCCTGGACTCTGATCTGGTTTTGACCTTTTTGCCTGTCCACGACCATTCTCTTGCCTACCCCTTTGGATTAATAAACATTTTAAGACTCCAACCATCTGCCTCCTGTGTCTGCATTTGGGTCTCGCCTTGTGCCTTGATAACAACTGCTTTGTAAATAGTATGTTAACATTGTCTGAGAAGATGCCTTGGTCAATCAAGTTCATTTGTAAAAGTATACTTGAAATACATTATAAATACACTTTATTTGTAAAGAAATAACATTGACACATTCAATACCGCTTTGCAAATGAGAGTTTCTATTAGACACATTCAGGTTTGTTTATACCCGTTTTGTTTTCAACAGAATTGGCGGAATGAATACGCCCCTGATCATACGTGTAAGCACAGTTCACTTTCATAGCAGCCACATACAAACAGCATGGTCCCTTTGATTGTTGTATAATTCCTTATCGTCTCTACCCGCTCTCCTCCTCTCACCTTTTATCTTTACTTGGGGACTTCAGCTGTCTGTGACCAGGCGAAAAAACCTTTGAAGCCAAAACTTCATATAACCGCTACCCGCTACACACAGCCTACATCATTGTTACCATATTAGCTAAAGTCATAATTAACATAGCTACTATAACTAACGCGTTAGTAAACCCGCTACAATCATGCAGTACAGAGTACAGTCAACAAGCAGTTTATCAGTTACACCAGCGGGCTCCAGTCGCAAAACTTTATAAAACCAAAAGCTTACCTTGACTAGGAAAAGTTCCAGTGTTGGATAGTCATAGCCAGCAAGCTAACATAGCATCCCTCTCTGTTTGAGCCAGGTCATTGAGTAGGCTAAACTAGCTAGCTGCATTGGCTAGCTAAGTAAGTGAAAGTGAAACACAAATACAAAAAAATATAGATAGCTCTCTCTCTCACTTGCTTCTCCTTCATTTTTGAAGAAATTAATTTAGTTAAAACATGTTCAACTATTGTCTTTCTCTCTCTTTGAGTCAACTACTCACCACATTTTATGCACTGCAGTGCTAGCTATCTGTAGCTTATGAGTTCAGTACTAGATTAATTATCTGATCCTTTGATTGAGTAGACAACATGTCAGTTCATGCTGCAAGAGTTCAGTTAGGTTGGAGGAGGCCTCTGGAAGTTGTCATAATTACTGTGTAAGTCTATGGAAGGGGGTGAGAACCACGAGCCTCCTAGGTTTTGTATTGAAGTCAATGTACCCAGAGGAGAACGGAAACTATCTGTCCTCCGGCTACACCATGGTGCTACCCTGCAGAGTGCTGTTGAAGCTACTGTAGAAAACCAAAACAGTGTGTTTGAATAAATTATTTGGTGACCCGTTTCAGGAAACTAGGCTTATGTCGCGGGTCACTACTTCACACGAGAGTCATTTGAACATAATGTTTTTTTATTTATCAAAATGCGTTTTTTGGGCAGAAATGCCTTCTGGAACATGTGAACTTTCATGTGCCTTAACCTTTTCATATGTGAGTTCCAAGTATCTCTAACGGTCGTCCCCAGCATGAGTTTTTTTATGCACGTGACGTTATAATGTTCTCTCCATTCCAGAATGTGATTGTTACGCAACAGTACATTTAATCCGTGCTGCCCTCAAACCAAGGCACGCAGCCTGTTTTTATTTATAGTCTGTTTTCAAGTTGTCAATTTCAAATGATTTTCTAACAAGTTTTTATTTTCTAAGAACAGTTTGAATTGAGGTGTGTTCCGCCTCCTCATTCACATAAAAGTAGTTATATTTTACTTTTGCGGACAATTCATTTTTTAAACATTTCTGACCCAGACAAACTTCCCCAAGCACTTCCCAATTGTTTGTGCAGTTCAAGTCTGCAGACATTTTCGCATCTCCCGTCAGAACAGTATCTGCACACACGTGTTCACATTTTCCTTCTGTTGCCCGCATCACAGTCATTTTTGTTTTCATTACCTGTCACGTTCTGACCTTAGTTCCTTTGTTTTGTCTTTTGTTTTAGTATGGTCAGGGCGTGAGTTGGGTGCGTTGTCTATGTTAGTTTTTCTATGATTTTCTATTTCTGTGTTTGGCCTGATATGGTTCTCAAACAGAGGCAGCTGTCAATCGTTGTCCCTGATTGGGAACCATATTTAGGTAGCCTGTTTTCTGTTGGGTTTTGTGGGTGGTTGTTTTCAGTCTTTGTGTGTCTGCACCAGACAGAACTGTTTCGGTTTTCACTTTGTTGTTTTGTAATTTGAAGTGTTCAGTTTTGGATTATTATTACATAAGATGAACACTAACCACGCTGCGCTTTGGTCCTCTCCTTCCACCGACGACAACCGTTACATTACCAATAATAACTTTGGAAATGTATACGTTTCTATCAAAGTAAGTGCCTTATTACGTTAAAATAGTTTCTGTATGTTGTGTTATGTTGTTTCTACTGTAGCTCACTGTATTTATGGAGCATAATATATTTGTGTATATTCCTTAACTGCGGACACGTGAGGTAACGTCATTTCCTAAACCTTTATGGTGTTATATTTAATCGTGTTTATGTAGCTAGCTATATTCTTCTATTAGCTCTGTACAACAATGCTACTTGCGTCAGAGAAGTATTAGCTTGTGTTGTATTTTGCCGCTATACTGGCCTTATGACTCTCAAATGGCGCAGCGGTCTAAGACACTGCATCTCAGTGCTAGAGATGTCCCTACAGACCCCCTGGTTCAAATCCAGGCTGCATTTCTATCAAAGTAAGTGCCTTATTACGTTATAATAGTTTCTGTATTTGAACTGTACATCCAGTTATAAAAAATACCTTGTTCAGTAATCATCTCACCTGTTATTTGGCAGTGAACTATGTGGCCATTGAGGGCAGCAGTGTTGATAAGATGGAAAAATATCTTCTTATACCACTCGTTTTCCGAGTGCATTCCACAAAGCTGTTTATCATGTCCACCTTATCCACTGCCCCCATTTTGAGGTTGTAGTCAAGCACATAGTCTGGTTTGATTTTTCTCTCTCCCGTCAGGTGGTCCACCTTCCCTGTGGCGGACATGGTTGCTGTATAGACAGTGGAGAGGACAAAGACTTCTCGTTTGTCATGCCACTTTACTGCCAGCTGTTGACCGTTCTCCTGGAACTCCACCCCCCTCTCTGCATCTTCCTGCATCCGAATGCCGTCATCCCCTTCCTGGTCGACCTGACTGTGCCACAGGCCCCTGTGCTGTTGGAGAGCAGATGCTGGAAGAGTGTGGAACTGCTGTAACAATTGTCCACATACAAAGTTTGTCCCTTGCTGAGATGAGGAGCCAGCATGGTCATCACCACGGACCCGGACACCCCAAGCCCCTCATAATGTTGGATGTCAGTGGTGGACTCTGTGTAAACTATAATGTCCTGGACAAATCCTGTCTTCACGTCGCACATGACAAAGAACTTGACCCCAAACCTGTGTCTTTTGGGGGGAATATATTGACGGAACGCCAGCCTACCTTTCCATAACATCAGGGACTCATCAATGCATAGGTCCTTGTATGGCACAAAGACCTGACCAAATGCTGATGTCAGGCTGGTAAGAACATTTCTTATTTTGCATAACGGGTCATTTAGGATGGCAGTAGCATTGTTGACGAAATGCAGGCATCGCAGCAGAACTAGGAAGCGGTCTTGGGAAAAGAGGGTGGAAAAGAAGGGAGTTGCAAACATAGGATCTGTGCTCCAGTATTCTCTTAGGGAGTTCTTCTTTACTATCCCCATGCGAAGGACTGTCACCAGGAAGGTATACATTTCACTAATTGTTGTTGTCACCCATTTAGAGTTTCCCCCTCACTCTTGGCTCTCTGCTCTGCTGTAGCTCCAAGGCATAGCGATTGGTCTCCTCTACCATGTCTCCCACCAGCTCCTCTGTCAGAAACAACTTGAAGCACTCTGCCTCAGATGGAAATGGCAAGGGGCGTTGCACTCTAGACTGGGACTCATCAAAGCAAACAGCAGGGCCAGGAGGGGTGAAATGGCTAGCGGCCTTCCAGCTACCACAGAACTCCTGTACTTCATCCAGTGTCGGTCTGCCTCCATCACCACCAGCATCTTCAAAGGGACCTGGGACTTCGTCAGTGGACAAGGAGTCCTCAAATTCAATGGCTGCAAGGTTGGGGGCAGCTCCTCACTATCAGAATCCGATTCCTGACTTTCATACTCAGACTCATTGTCAGCATTTAAAAAATCTCCAGAATTTCCGCATTTGTGAGTTGTCTCCTTTTGAAAGACATAGCTAATGCTACAGCTTAGCTCACTAGCTACATACATAAACAACAACACTGAACGGCTCAGAGTGGGAGTGAGAGGTTACATGATTGACTGCCGGCACGAGCCACTTTTATCAATAAATCACTATCAGAAAATGTTTTGTGTGGTAATAATTTATATACTTACTGTTTTAGTCACATTTTCAAGTACTATTGACACATCATGCATTACAATTCTTGCATAGATTGTAATGGGCACAAATTATGTGTGTAAAATATTTTTTTGAAGGTTGTACTGACTATGATGAGCTAAGCTAATTCCAGCTATGTGTGGAGCCATGTTGACATACAATGCATTCTGGGTGTCACGTAATCGTCTGTCGGACCAAAGATGCTATAACAAAATGAGGTGAGTAAGGGTTCACTCAACTTCCAGAAGTGAATGGTGGGATGTGAACGATGGTAGACGACACACCCCCTTCAGCATGCATACTATAAACAGACCAAACTCATCTTGTCTTCTGTATTATCTTTGGTTTCTGTGAGAAAAAAGCATGGCGGCGCGCAGAACCTACCCATCTTCGGATTACTTTCAATTTCTGGAAAGTGTTTTACTCAATTATTTCGATCTGTGGTGAGCTCACCCGTGATTTGATTAATTATAATAGTAATTGCTATTAGCTAATTCATATTGTAGTTTGTCAGCCGAGAGTTAGAAAAATATGACCACTGTGTTACGTCAATCTTTTCTCAGTTAGCGCTAGGACAAATGTAGCCTACAGAAACTCAGCAAAAAAAGAAATGTCCTCTCACTGTCAACTGCGTTAATTGTCAGCAAACTTAACATGTGTAAATATTTTTATGAAGATAACGAGATTCAACAACTGAGACATAAACTGAACAAGTTCCACAGACATGTGACTAACAGAAATGGAATAATGTGTCCCTGAACAAAGGGGTGTCAAAATCAAAAGTAACAGTCAGTATCTGGTGTGGTCACCAGCTGCATTAAGTACTGCAGTGCATCTCCTTCTCATGGACTGCACCAGATTTGCCAGTTCTTGCTGTGAGATGTTACCCCACTCTTCCACCAAGGCACCTGCAAGTTCCTGGACATTTCTGGGGGGAATGGCCCTCACCCTCCGATCCAACAGGTCCCAGACGTGCTCAATGGGATTGAGATCCGGGCTCTTCGCTGGCCATGGCAGAACACTGACATTCCTGTCTTGCAGGAAATCGTGCACAGAACGAGCAGTATGGCTGGTGGCATTGTCATGCTGGAGGGTCATGTCAGGATGAGCCTGCAGGAAGGGTACCACAATAAGGGAGGAGGATGTCTTCCCAATAATGCACAGCGTTGAGATTGCCTGCAATGACAACAAGGTCAGTCCGATGATGCTGTGACACACCGCCCCAGACCATGACGGACCCTCCACTTCCAAATCAATCCCGCTCCAGAGTACAGGCCTCAGTGTAACGCTCATTCCTTCGACTATAAACACGAATCCGACCATCACCCCTGGTGAGACAAAACTGCGACTCGTCAGTGAATAGCACTTTGTGCCAGTCCTGTCTGGTCCAGCGATGGTGAGTTTGTGCCCATAGGTGACGTTTTTGCCGGTGATGTCTGGTGAGGACCTGCCTTACAACAGGCCTACAAGCCCTCAGTCCAGCCTCTCTCAGCCTATTGCGGACAGTCTGAGCACTGATGGAGGGATTGTGCGTTCCTGGTGTAACTCGGGAAGTTGTTGTTGCCGTCCTGTACCTGTCCCGCAAGTGTGATGTTCGGATGTACCGATCCTGTGCAGGTGTTGTTACACGTGGTCTGCCACTGCGAGGACGATCAGCTGTCCGTCCTGTCTCCCTGTAGCGCTGTCTTAGGCGTCTCACAGTACAGACATTGCAATTTATTGCCCTGGCCACATCTGCAGTCCTCATGCCTCCTTGCAGCATGCCTAAGGCACGTTCATGCAGATGATCGTATGCTACACGGACCACTGTAGAATGATCACACCAGTGTGTTGGTACGTGTGAAAAGGTTAATAACAAACTTGTATGCCATCTGTAAATACGAATCAAATTGTTAAATTACGAGCCTAGTTGGTTTAGCCACAGAAAAAGTCAGCAACCTTCCCGCTAACCATGATTGCCTGAGATAATGAGTGTGCTAGACATGCCGAGAAATGAGTTTGGATTGGTCTGCCATATAACATGCTTCTATCTATTTGAGTTGGTTAGTATGTGTAGGTAATCCTGTCTAACGCTACATTTTTTACAAATATTTTGCTTAGTAGAACTGCATAAGTGTTGCTCTCCACTTTCTGGTTGACCGTGTTTTGAAATCAGTGTAATTAGAGTAGGATAGCTAAGGAGATGGAGAAAACACCTGTCTCTGGAATACAGTACATCTTCAAACTAAGGGCAACCATGGCATCTGTGACAGGGAGAAGTGTCTAACCATGATGTATATGGGTAAGATAGTCGAGCAAGCTACATGTTCAGATATTACACATTTCTAATTTTGACAAAGTATTTTCATTTCAAGTTAAAGTGTACTGTTAGCTAGCTAGCTAACGTTAGCTGGCTGGCTCGCTAGCTAACGTTACGTGTATGATCTTATTATTCATATCTCAGAGCCATTTGCTTTGCTTGTTATAGGCTAATGTTAGCTAGCTAACATTGAACCTGGTTGGTTAGCTACCTGCAGATTCATGCAGGGTAGTAACGTCATGAGTTGTGATTATGGTTAATTGTTTAGCAAGTAGCTAGCTACTTGCATGTCTTAACTTGTTTGGTATAGGGGGCAGCATTTTCACTTTTGGATGAATTTCGTGCCCATAGTGAACTGCCTCCTACTCTGTCCCGCATGCTAATACATGCATATTATTATTACTATTGGATAGAAAACACTCTGAAGTTTCTAAAACTGTTTGAATGATGTCTGTGAGTATAACAGAACTCATATGGCAGGCAAAAACCTGAGAAAAAATCCAAACAGGAAGTGAAAATTCTGAGAGTGGTCGTTGTTAAAGTCATCGCCTATTCAATTCCCTGTAATATATGGATCTGTTTGCACTTCATACGCCTTCCACTAGATGTCAACAGTCAGTAGAACGTGGAATGAAGCTTATGCTGTGTTGTGGGACCGGATGGGAGGGGAATGAGTCAGTGGTCTGGCAGATTGCCAGTTCTTGGTCACGCGCTTTCCTCATTATATCGTCTTGCGTTCCATTACTTATAGAGACTGAAAATAATTCTCCGGTTGGAACCTTATTGGATATAAATGATAACAACATCCTGAAGATTGATTCTCTACTAAGTTTGACCAGTTTATTCGACTTGTAATATAACTTTTTGAAGTTTTTGTCCGACATTTGCCTGCATCTGCGCGAGCGTTTGGACACGTGTACTACACATGCTAGCAAAATTAGCTAATTGGACATAAGTAATGGACATTATCAAACAAAACAACGATTTATTGTGGAACTAGGATTCCTGGCACTGCATTCTGATGAAGATAATCCAAGGTAAGGGAATATTATTGATTTTTATAGTAATATATTGGAATTTGGCGCGCTACATTTTTTCTGGATTTTGGCCAAGTGGGACGCTATCGTCCCACCTATCCTAGAGAAGTTAACAATCGACTCCACTATGCAAGTGTCCATTTTAATAGAATGTCACTGCGACAAATGTTAGCCAGTTAGCTTGGGTGCTTGACGGCTGTTGTTAGCACAGAACGCTCAGATCAACCCTTTAAGATGTTGGTGGAGCTAAAGCTGTCAACAATGCTGAATGGGTGTAGACAAAGCAGAGCTCTCCAGTAGATACCAAAACATTCAATGGCCATTTTCTCAAAAGTGAGGTTACAAGTTTATCAACTTTTGAAGCAGAATTACTTTCCAATTGTACCTCAAATGCAGTGTATGATATACCATTTTGTAGCTCTGTGTCTCTGCTTTTATCCAACGTAAAAACATCACTTCAAATGTTGCTACATAAGACCGAATCAAGGCAGTCAGTCACATATTTAGTATAGTTTTATCTAAAAAGGATAACTTTTCAAATATTTCTATTTTTCTGAAATTCAATGAGGAAGATGGTCCTCCCCTTCCTCCTCTGAGGAGCCTCCACTGCTATACATCCACATAGGGAATGCAAGCAGACATGTTTACCTGTTAACTTAGATATGCTTTTACAAATTTCAAAATTATTTAAAAAATTAAAGCGTAATAGGTTTCACATTCTCCACGCATTCAACCTGTCCAGCTTTGCATCAACATTGATTTCTATTTGAGTTGTTTTGTCTTTTCTGTCCTGCCCCTTATCAATGTGTGTGTGGTTTTTACTGGAAGAAGCTGATAGAGAGATGGTATCTACAACCAATGCCAGAGCCTTTACTTGGCAGTCAATTCTCTGGAAACCGCAGCAGTAGCGTGGGTAAAATCACTGGGGAAACCAAGCCAGAAAAACAAGCCATATTACAACCTATGTGTTGTGATAATTGCGTTGTTTGCTCTATAGCCTGTTAGTTCATATGCCTTGCACCCGTGATATATAGGCCTCAGGTCAAGACAAAAAAAGGCACAGTGGCAGAATAAATTCAACCGCACCTTTGTTTTATCACAAACCAGAGAGCAACCTCTGTCCGGTGAAGTCCACAAAGCATATTGCATGTAACAAACAGTTACAGTTGAAGTCGGAAGTTTACATACACTTAGGTTGGAGTCATTAAAACTAGTTTTTCAACCACACCAAAATGTTCTTGTCAACAAACTATAGTTTTGGCAAGTCGGTTCGAACATCTACTTTGTGCATACAACAAGTCAATTTTCCAACAATTGTTTACAGAGAGATTATTTCACTTATAATTCACTGTATCACAGTTCCAGTGGGTCAGAAGTTTACATACACTATGTTGACTGTGCCTTGAAACAGCTTGGAAAATTCCAGAAATTATTTCATGGCTTTATAAGCTTCTGATAGGCTAATTGACATAATTTGAGTCAATTGGAGGTGTACCTGTGGATGTATTTCAAGGCCATACCTTCAAACTCAGTGCCTCTTTGCTTGACATCATGGAAAAATCAAAGGAAATCAGCCAAGACCTCAGAAAAACATTGTAGAATTCCACAAGTCTGGTTCATCCTTGGGAGCAATTTCCAAACGTCTGAACGTACCACGTTCATCTGTACAATCAATAGTACGCAAGCATAAACACCATGGGACCACACAGCCGTCATACCGCTCAGGAAGGAGACGCGTTCTGTCTCCCAGAGATGAACGTACTTTGGTGCGAAAAGTGCAAAAACAACAGCAAAGGACCATGTGAAGATGCTGGAGGAAACAGGTACAAAAGTATCTATATCCACAGTAAAACGAGTCCTATATCGACATAACCTGAAAGGCCGCTCAGCAAGGAAGAAGCCACTGCTCCAAAACCGCCATAAAAAAGCCAGACTACGGTTTGCAACTGCACAAGGGGACAAAGATTGTGCTTTTTGGAGAAATTTCCTCTGGTCTGATTAAACACAAATAGAACGGTTTGGCCATAATGACAATCGTTATGTTTGGAGGAAAAAGCGGGAGGCTTGCAAGTCGAAGAACACCATCCCAACCGTGAAGCATGGGGGTGGCAGCATCATGTTGTGGGGGTGCTTTGCTGCAGGAGGGACTGGTGCACTTCACAAAATAGATGGCGTCATGAGGAAGGAAAATTATGTGGATATATTGAAGCAACATCTCAAGACATCATTCAGGAAGTTAAAGCTTGGTCGCAAATGGGACTTCGAAATGGACAATGACCCCAAGCATACTTCCAAAGTTGTGGCAAAATGGCTTAAGGAGAACAAAGTCAAGGTATTGGAGTGGCCATCACAAAGCTCTGACCTCAATCCTATAGAAAATTTGTGGGCAGAACTGAAAAAGCATGTGCGAGTAAGGAAGCCTACAAACCTGACTCAGTTACACCAGCTCTGTCAGGAGGAATGGGCCAAAATTCACCCAACTTATTGTGGGAAGCTTGTGGAAGGCTACCCGAAACGTTTGACCCAAGTTAAACAATTTAAAGCCAATGCTACCAAATACTAATTGAGTGTATGTAAACTTCTCACCCACTGGGAATGTGATGAAAGAAATAAAAGCTGAAATAAATCATTCTCTTTACTATTATTCTGACATTTCACATTCTTAAAATAAAGTGGTATCCCAACTGACCGAAGACAGGGAATTTTTACCAGGATTAAATGGAATTTAAAAAACGAAGTTAAAATGTATTTGGCTAGGGTGTATGTAAGCTTCCGACTTCCACTGTACATGACTTACAGCATGTTCAAGCAAGTTAATGTGTCCGACATTTTCGAACTATTAAAAAACTATTGATTTAGAACCAGAGAGTTACCGCAAGTCGCAAAAGAAAACAGGAGCTGCCTCCACTATTACAGCACCATTTCAACATCATCAATTCACCTATGTTTAGTCTAATACAGTGACACCTAAAAGATACCGAAAACTATTTAGTCCAGTCAACGTAAGCTAAGTATGATGTGACTGTCTGCTCATGGTTCTGATTTCCCTGTGTGTGTGTGTGTGTGTGTGTGTGTGTGTGTGTGTGTGTGTGTGTGTGTGTGTGTGTGTGTGTGTGTGTGTGCGCTCGTGCAAGTAGAAGAAACATGTTGACTCACCCTACCTGTAGAGAAACGCCAATGCCATCATCCTGTCTTTCATGTTGACGAAACAGTTTATGACTCTGTTATAAAGTCCACTACTTATATAATTTTGTTCCTAGCTAAAATGCTTGCTCATGGGCAACGTTAGGTAGTTAACATTAGCCTTCTACATCACAACGAGATGGAACCACACAACGAGATGCAACAATTCAAGTTGTTTCTGTCAATGTCGTATTGCTCTCTATGTGATGTGATTGGAGTGAAGCCAAATCCAAACTGTCTTCCCTTGACACTTTTTTAGGGGTGAGCCAGGACCATTCACAGTTGAGCTCAGTTTAGCAACAAGTAGAAGAAACAACGCTGATTGGCTAATATTTTATACTTTTTTTATCAAGGGAGACCAAATGCTCACTGGCTTCCCTTGCATTCAATGCTACGGTGGCAACAATAGCATACTCTTTTTTACCAGATGGGCTATTTTTATTTATTTAATTAGGCAAGTCAGTTAAGAACAAATTCTTATTTACAATGACAGCCTAGGAACAGTGGGTTAACTGCCTTGTTCACGGGCAGAACGACAGATTTTTTACCTTGTCAGCTCGGGGATTCGATCTAGCAACCTTTCGGTTACTGGCCCAACGCTCTAACCACTAGGCTAACTGCTGCCCCTGGTTAGAGAAACGTGCGGTTTCGCTCGCTCTGATACCTTTTCCATTTAGAAACATTCAGCCTCTTGCGAATTGAAGGAAAATTAGGAAGATACAAAAGATACATTATTTTGTATGTTTTTCTTTTCTTATTTCTTGGTAAATTTTTTGGGGAAGCCTGGGTTTTCTTGGCATCCATAAATACATGCCACTGAACTCCATAATGATCAATGTGACAGAGCCTGCATATGAATCTCTGATAATACTTTCAGGGGAGGATGTTATTATTACTCATGTACCATTAAAACCTGTAAGAAATAGAGTGCACTCGAAAGTATTCAGATCCCTTCACTTTTCCCACATTTTGTTACGTTACAGCCTTATTCTAAAATTGATTAAATATTTTTTTCCCCTCATCAATCTACACACAATACCCCATAATAACAAAGCAAAAACTGTATTTTAGAAATGTTTGCAAAATATCACATTTGCACAAGTATTCAGACCCTTTACTCAGTACTTTGTTGAAGCACCTTTGGCAGGGATTACAGCCTTTAGTCGTCTTGGGTATGACGCTACAAGCTTGGCACACCTGTATTTGCAAAAAAATCTCTAAACCTTTTTTCACTTTCTCGTTATGGGTATTGCGTGTAGATTAATGAGGATTTGTATTTATTTAATCCATTTTGGAATAAGGCTGGAACGTAACAAAATGTGGAAAAAGTGAAGGGTCTGAATACGTTCCGAATGCACTGTAACTCTGCATCTCTTATTTGGATAAGATATCTGAACGTGATGACAGACTATCATTGACAAGCTGTCATCTGCTAACATGCTGTTATTTCAAGGGTGTTCTACAGTAACCGAATTGGTCTACCTGTTTCACAAAGTATTGTGAGGAGTGATGTTTTTTTTGCCCAAAGACATTTGTGAAGGTTGAAGTTGGATGACATATGCTTTGTTGTACCCGTATTCTATGCACTTGCTGTAGGCCAACTGATAAGGCTTGAACTTTTAACCTACATGTGTTGCATTAAACATTTTTAGTAGTGCCTACATGTGAATTTTATGTTTCTGTATTTATGTTCCATCATGTATTTGCAATCCCAGAGTATCGTAATTTCATTTCAATTTAATTTCAAACTATGCTGGCTAGTATACAGTACCAGTTACCTACTCATTCAATGGTTTTTCTTTATTTTTACTATTTTCTACATTGTAGAATAATAGTAAAGATATCAAAACTATGAAATAACACATATGGAATCATGTAGTAACCAAAAAAGTGAAAAACAAATCAAAATATATTTTATATTTGTCACAACTTCCGCCGAGGTCGGTGTCCTTGTGCGGGCGGCGTTCGGCGGTCGACGTCACCGGTCTTCTAGCCATCGCTGATCCATCTTTCATTTTCCATTGTCTTGATTTTCTACACACCTGGTTTTCATTATCCAATTACATGTTCATGTATTTAACCCTCTGTTTCCCCCATGTTTGTTGTGCGTGATTATTTCATTGTTCAGTTCGGTTCATTATGGCTGGTTTTTCGACGAGTGCTGTGTTCACCCGTGCGTAATATTTACCGTTGGTTTTTTGGTCAAGTGTATTTGTTTACCTTGTGCCTTTATTTTTTGAGTAAAGTACGTTGCTCACTCATTTTGCTCTCCTGTGCCTGACTTCATGCACCAGCTACACTCACCTTCTGACAGAATCACGTCAGCATATACACATGTTTGTGTATATTAATTTTCCTGAGTTTTCCCCGCATTCCCAGCAAGAGGCTCTCGTAGATTCAGGCACAGCTGGGAACATTATTGACAGATCATTTGCCCATAGTTTAAGGATCCCTATTGTTCCAGTGCCCTTCCCAGTTCACGCCCTAGATAGTCGACCATTGGGGTCGGGGCTAATTAGGGAGACCACCGTTCCACTGGGCATGGTGACGCGGGAGGATCACAAGGAGAAAATCTGTTTTTTCCTTATTGATTCTCCTGCGTTTCCCGTGGTGCTGGGTATACCCTGGTTGGCCTGTAATGACCCCACTATTTCGTGGCAACAGAGGGCTCTCACGGGGTGGTCGCGAGAGTGCTCAGGGAGGTGTTTAGGGGTTTCCGTCAGTGCGACTACGGTGGAAAGTCCAGACCAGGTCTCCACCGTGCTCATCCCCTCTGAATATGCCCGATTTGGCTCTCGCCTTCTGTAAGAAGAAGGCGACTCAATTACCACCCCATCGACGGGGGGATTGTGCAAAAAATCTCCTGGTAGACGCAGCACTTCCCAGGAGTCACGTGTATCCCCTGTCACAAGAGGAGACGGCGGCTATGGAAACATATGTCTCCGAATCCCTGCGTCAGGGGTACATTCGGCCCTCCACTTCACCTGCCTCCTCGAGTTTATTTTTTGTGAAGAAGAAGGATGGAGGTCTGCGCCCGTGTATTGACTATTGAGGAATCAACCAGATCACGGTGAAGTACAGTTACCCCCTACCTCTCATAGCCAGTGCGATTGAGTCAATGCACGGGGCGCGCTTCTTCACCAAATTGGATCTCAGGAACGCTTACAACCTGGTGCGTATCCGGGAGGGGGACAAGTGGAAGACGGCATTTAGTACCACCTCAGGGCATTATGAGTACCTCGTCATGCCGTATGGGTTGATGAATGCTCCATTAGTCTTCCAGGCCTTTGTAGATGAGATTTTCCGGGACCTGCACAGGCAGGGTGTAGTGGTGCATATCGACGACATTCTGATGTACTCCGCTACACGTGCCGAGCATGTGTCCCTGGTGCGCAGGGTGCTTGGTCGACTGTTGGAGCATGACCTGTACGTCAAGGCTGAGAAATGCCTGTTCTTTCAGCAGTCCATCTCCTTCCTAGGGTACCGCATTTCCACTTCAGGGGTGGAGATGGAGAGTGACCGCATTACAGCCGTGCGTAATTGGCCGACTCCCACCACGGTAAAGAAAGTGCAGCGGTTTCTAGGGTTTGCCAACTACTACCGGAGGTTTATCCGGGGATTTGGTCAGGTAGCGGCTCCCATTACCTCACTGCTGAAGGGGGGACCGGTGCGTTTGCAGTGGTCAGCTGAGGCGGACAGGGCTTTTGGTCAGCTGAGGACTCTGTTTACCTCGCTTCCCATGCTGGCTCATCCGGATCCCTCTTTGGCGTTCATAGTGGAGGTGGACGCATCTGAGGCTGGGATAGGAGCCGTGCTCTCTCAGCGCTTGGGTACGCCTCCAAAGCTCCGCCCCTGTGCCTTCTTTTCGAAGAAGCTCAGCCCGGCGGAGCGAAACTATGACGTGAGGGACCGGGAGTTGTTGGCTGTGGTCAAGGCTTTGAAGGCGTGGAGACATTGGCTTGAGGGGGCTAAACACCCTTTTCTCATCTGGATTGACCACCGCAATCTGGAGTACATCCGGGCGGCGAGAAGACTGAATCCTCGCCAGGCAAGGTGGGCCATGTTTTTTACCCGTTTTGTTTTCACCCTATCCTACAGACCAGGTTCTGATAAAATAATTTAAATGTTGAAAGATAATGATTAAATAATTCCACTCTGAAACCTAATAATTGTATGAAATTGATTAGAATCATAAAATTAGAATCTGATGATGTGTGTAGTTTTAGTCAGAATTAGATTAAACAATGTATCCGTATAGTGGAAAAACACAGACTGTCTGAGCATGGCGTAGCTTAGGATTTGAACTTGTATGTGTGTGCCGAAGAAAAAAAACGAGAACAATTAAATTGTGTTTGGACCGACCTGGCTAGGCCTCTGAGAGACTTATGATAGCATAGGGAGTACTTCTCAAGGTTTCCCTATTCTTGGGGGAATGGAACTGTCGGCTGGGTAGTGATACACAGTGGTGAGAACTATGGAGAAGGATAAAACTCACCTACTGTTGGTGTGTATGTATGTGCGTAGGATACCTACTGTTTGTGTGGAAGTATATGCGCAGCTATAAAAATGGATGTCTTTGTATAATGGACTTCAGAACGTTCTCTGAATAAACGGTACTAATCTTTTGCATACGCTGAGTCTTTGCCTAATTATTATTATACCCATGGTCTTACAAAACTCTTTTTTTTGATAGATATTATCATTGGGATTGAAAATTCTCGTGACAGGTTCCCAGAACGCGAAGGCAGATGCACTGTCCCGGAAATATGACACAGAGGAGCGGCCCATGGATCCCACTCCCATACTCCCGGCCTCTTGCCTGGTGGCACCGGTAGTGTGGGAGCTGGACGCGGACATCGAGCGGGCATAATGTACGGAGCCCACTCCCCTCCAATGTCCAGCTGGGCGTCTGTACGTTCCGTCTGCTGTCCGCGACCGTTTGATCTATTGTGCCCATACGTCACCCTCCTCTGGTCATCCGGGCATCGGTCAGACAGTGCGCTGTCTTAGTGGGAAGTACTGGTGGTCCACTTTAGCTAAGGACGTGAGGGTTTATGTCTCCTCCTGCTCGGTGTGTGCCCAGTGCAAGGCCCCTAGGCACTTGCCCAGAGGGAAGTTACAACCCTTACCCGTTCCACAACGGCCGTGGTCGCACCTGTTGGTGGATTTCCTAACGGATCTTCCTCCGTCACAGGGTAACACCACAATCCTGGTCGTTGTGGATCGGTTTTCTAAGTCCTGTCGTCTCCTCCCTTTGCCCGGTCTCCCTACGGCCCTACAGACTAAGGAGGCCCTGTTTACACACGTCTTCCGGCACTACGGGGTGCCTGAGGACATAGTATCTGATCGAGGTCCCCAGTTCATATCAAGGGTCTGGAGGGCGTTCATGGAACGTCTGGGGGTCTTGGTCAGCCTTACCTCGGGTTTTCACCATGACAGTAACGGGCAGGTGGAGAGAGTGGACCAGGATGTGGGTAGGTTTCTGCGGTCCTATTGCCAGGACCGGCCGGGGGAGTGGGCGGCGTTCGTGCCCTGGGCAGAGATGGCCCAGAACTCGCTCCGCCACTCCTCCACTAACCTCTCCCCCTTCCAGTGTGTACTGGGGTACCAGCCGGTCCTGGCGCCTTGGCATCAGAGCCAGATCGAGGCTCCTGCAGTGGATGACTGGTTTAGGCGCACTGAGGAGACATGGGACGCCGCTCATGTGCACCTTCAGCGGGCCGTGAGGCGCCAGAAAACCTGCGCAGATCGCCACCGCAGTGAGGCGGACCGGGTCTGGCTCTCGACCCGAAACCTGCACCTCTGCCTGCCCTGCCGAAAACTGGGCCCGCGGTTTGTGCGGCCATTCAAAGTCCTGAGGAGACTGAACGAGGTATGTTACAGGTTACAGCTTCCCCCCGATTATCGAATTAACCCCTCGTTCCGTGTGTCTCTCCTCAGGCCGGTGGTGGCTGGTCCACTCCAGGAGTCTGAGGTGCGGGAGGTTCCTCCGTCCCCTCTGGACATCGAGGGGGCCCCGGCGTATGCAGTTCAATCCATACTGGATTCGAGGCATCGAGCGAGGGGCCTTCAGTACCTCGTGGAGTGGGAGGGGTACGGTACGGAGTAGAGATGCTGGGTGCCTGTGGAGGATGTGTTAGACCCATCGATGCTGCGGGAGTTCCACCGTCTCCATCCGGATTGCCCTGCGCCTCGCCCTCCGGGTCGCCCCCGAGGCCGGTGTCGGCACGCTCCTGGAGCCACGCGTCAAGGGGGGGTACAGCCACGACTTCCACCGAGGTCAGTCCCTCTCCTTGTGCAGGCGGAGTTCGGCGGTCGACGTCACCAGTCTTCTAGCCACTGGTGACGTCGACCGCCGAACACCGTCCGCACAAGGAGAGGGACCGACCTCGGCGGTCGACGTCACCAGTCTTCTAGCCATCGCTGATCCATCTTTAATTTTCCATTGGTTTTGTCTTGATTTTTATTATCCAATTACATGTTCATGTATTTAACCCTCTGTTTCCCCCATGTTTATTGTGCGTGTGTCACGTTCTGACCTTTATTTCCTTTGTTTTGTCTTTATTTAGTATGGTCAGGGCGTGATGTCAGATGTCAGAAGACGTTTTGGACGGAAAGAGTTGCTACACATGGGAGGAGATCCTGGCTGGAAGGGATCGCCTCCCATGGGAACAGGTGGAGGCAGCTAGGAGAGCAGAGGCAGCCGGAGAGAGGAGCCAGCGATATGAGGAGGAAGCACGGCAGCGCGACAGGTACGAGAGGCAGCCCCAAAAATGTTTTGGGGGGTGGCACACGGGGAGTGTGGCTAGGCCAGGTAGCAGACCTGAGCTCACTCCTCGTGCTTATTATAAGCAGCGCGTTACTGGTCAGGCACCGTGTTATGCGGTTAAGCGCACGGTGTCGCCAGTACGTGCCCATAGTCCGGTGCGCTATAGGGCAGCCCCCCGAAAGTGTCATGCGAGTGTGGGCATCCAGCCAGGGCGTATTGTGCCTGCTCAGCGTGTCTGGTCTCCGGTACGCCGTTTTGGTCCAGGGTATCCTGCGCCGGCTCTGCGTGCTGTGTCTCCGGGGCGCTGGGAGGGTGCAGTGCGTCCTATGCCTGCGCTCCGCTCGTACCGGGCAAATGTGGGAGTGGAGCCTAAGGGAGAGGTGCACGTAGTAGGCACTAGATCTCCAGTGCTTACCCACAGCCCGGTTCAACCTGTGCCTGCACTCTGGAGGGTCCGGGCTAGAGTAGTTATCCAGTCGGGGGGAGTGGTGCCAAGGCTGCGCACCAGAGCTCCAGTGCTCCCCCACAGCCCGGTCCTTCAGGTGCCTCCTAACACCAAGCCTCCTGTAGGTCTCCCCAGCCTGGTGGGTCCTGTGGCAGCCCCACGCACCAGGCTGTCTCTCCGTCTCCTCCCTACAGGTGTGCCCGTCTGCCCAGCGCCGCCTGCGCTGCCCGTCTGCCCAGCGCCGTCTGAGCTGTTCGTCTGCCCAGCGCCGCCTGCGCTGCCCGTCTGCCCAGCGCCGCCTGCGCTGCCCGTCTGCCCAGCGCCGCCTGCGCTGCCCGTCTGCCCAGCGCCGCCTGAGCTGCCCGTCTGTCCAGCGCCGCCTGAGCTGCCCGTCTGTCCAGCGCCCCGCCTGAGCTGCCAGAGCCGTCAGTCAGCCAGGAGCTGCCAGAGCCGTCAGTCAGCCAGGAGCTGCCAGAGCCGTCAGTCAGCCAGGAGTTGCCAGAGCCGTCAGTCAGCCAGGAGCTGCCAAAGCCGTCAGTCAGCCAGGAGCTGCCGGAGTCGTCCTTCACTCCGGTGCTGCCGGAATCTCCCGTCCATTCGGGACCCATGGCTAGGGTCCCCAGTCGGAGGTCGGCGGCAAGGATCGCCGCTCGTAAGAGGCCACGGGGGCGGTTGAGGCGGACAAAAACTATGGTGAAGTGGGGTCCACGTCCCGCGCCAGAGCCGCCACCGTGGACAGACGCCCACCCAGACCCTCCCCTATAGGTTCAGGTTTTGCGGCCGGAGTCCGCACCTTTGGGGGGGGGGGGGGGGGGGTACTGTCACATTCTGACCTTTATTTCCTTTGTTTTGTCTTTATTTAGTATGGTGAGTTGGGGTGGGTAGTCTATGTGTGTTTTTCTATGTTGGGGTTTTGAGTTCGGCCTGGTATGATTCTCAATCAGTGGCAGCTGTCAATCGTTGTCCCTGATTGAGAATCATACTTAGGTAGCCTGGGTTTCACTTTTGAGTTGTGGGTGTTAGTTGCCGTGTCAGTGTTTGTTCGCCGCACGGTACTGTTTTCGTTCGTTCGTTTGTTGTTTTGTATTTTGTAGTGTTCTGTTTGTTGGATTAGCATTAAAATTCATCATCATGAACAGTTACCACGCTGCGCCTTGGTCCTCCTCTCTTTCACCCGAAGACGAGCGTTACAGCGTGATTATTTCATTGTTCAGTTCGGTTCATTATGGCTGGTTTTTCGACGAGTGCTGTGTTCACCCGTGCGTAATATTTACCGTTGGTTTTTTGGTCAAGTGTATTTGTTTACCTTGTGCCTTTATTTTTTGAGTAAAGTACGTTGCTCACTCATTTTGCTCTCCTGTGCCTGACTTCATGCACCAGCTACACTCACCTTCTGACAATATTTCAGATTCTTCAAAGTAGCCACCTTTTGCCTTGATGACAGGTTTGCACATTCTTGGCATACTCTCAACCAGCTTCATGAGGTAGTCCATTTGAGAACATTGTGTGAAGTGTGTCCCTCACTTCATTGTGAGAGTAGGCTTATTTTTCCCCATTCATACTGCTTGGTGTTGAGAAGGATGTATTGATGAATATGACCTCCTATGTACTGTACTACTGTACTACTTAAATTCAGATAGCTGTGTGTTCATGTGTGCATCATGGAGTACAATGTAATTTACAAGTTAAATAGACACATTCGGTAAAACCTTACAGGATATCATACAGCCTTAATAATAGACCATGCATAGGGTCTTGTATTTTGGACAATCATGTCACACATAGCCGTGGGAAGTAGGGGTGCTGCAGAACCACCTGAAAACTCGGAATTAAAAAAAATATATATATATATATATAAAAGTATACTTTTTTCACAAAAGTAGTGCACTGGGCCTTTACTAGTCCTGTATTAGCAGACCGATATTGACATGTGTAGCGTGGGCAAAACATTTTTTTCAGCATCTCCTTTTTGGCAAAAAAGGTAGTTGTATAATTAAGAACAGTATCTTGCAGGTGAAAAAAATCACAGCAACTCCACCCCCACTTCCCGAGCTATGATATAACATGACCTGGATTTTAACTGTTATCTTAAGCTTTTTCATCAAACTGTCTCATTTTCTTTTCATGTCAGATGGTGTCACGATCGTCATAATAAGCGGACCAAGGCACAGCGGGATATGAAGACATCTTCTTTTATTAAAGATGACGAAACGCAAAACGAACACTTTTACAAAACAAAAGTGAAGCTACAAATGTAAGTGCATACACAAGCTACAAACGTTCAACATAGACAATTACCCACATTAACCTAGTGCCCATGGCTGTCTTAAATATGGCTCCCAATCAGAGACAATTAATGACATCTGTCTCTGATTGAGAACCATTCAGGCAACCATAGACACAGCTAGACACCTACACTAAACACAAACCCATCTACTCTACTTAACCCCCTAAACCATACAACCACCCTAGACAATACAAAAACACATACCTTCCCCATGTCACACCCTGACCTAACTAAAATAATAAAGGAAACAAAGAATACTAAGGCCAGGGCGTGACAGATGGTCCAGCACCATCCCCAGATAATTGCTTGAATTTTTTGTGTAATTTTCATTTCTGGAAAAGACTTAAAAATATATCTGCGAGCAGCAATTAATGGGGTTCACAGGATGATATACCTCCATTTTAGAAAATAGGAGGAAATCCAACATCGCAGACTTCCGTTTGTACTGAGATCTGAAGCCCTGCCCTTACAACGAACCTCCT
Organism: Salvelinus namaycush; assembly: GCF_016432855.1. NCBI lineage: Eukaryota > Metazoa > Chordata > Actinopteri > Salmoniformes > Salmonidae > Salvelinus > Salvelinus namaycush. Next base: position 17,756,205 of record NC_052315.1, on the reverse strand, counting down.
GGTTGGCTAAACAGGCCCTTTGTCCTCATGACAGTCAGACAACTCTCTATGGAGCATGGATCCAAGGGGATTTGATGTGCGTCTGTATCATGTTTTCTTTAGCCAGAAGCATCATCAATCATCGTACCCCAGCCATGTTTGTTTTTCCTGTGTACTCAATATGTGGATGAGGTATGAATATCATTGGGCTCAGAGAGGTGTGTGTGTGTGTTTGTGTGTGTCACTGCATCAGAATCAATCATAGACACACACACAGACAAAATACTCCTGGGGCAATCATTCTAGAGAAGATGCCTGTCTGCATAGATATCAGATACTAATCTGTTGAAAGGCTGGACTTGAGTAATGTACAAAATATGTCAGTATCTTAACCCTGATCAAAGTACAGTAAAGAGTTCCACGGAAAGTTCACCGGGAATATAAAAAACGAACAAATGTTGAATACGGCACTTGCCTCTCCTCTCCTCTCTTCTCCTCAGTGTAAAACATGCTGTCTCTATTCCAGAGAATAATAATAATAGTTATCTAGCAGGTGCAGAGCAGGACCTTTTCCGGGGAGAGAAGAAATGAGCATTTCTCAGAAAACAGTTTACGGTCACCAATAGGGAAGTGTCTTTCCACATAACTTCAAGCACAGTAATAATCCCACACATTTTACTGTACTGTCTGTAACAAAGGTACACCATCCAAGGGGCTTTAATTCCAGGAGGAACAACAGTTTTTCATATTCTCTTAGGTCAGAAAAAAATACAATATACACCGGCTCCTGGTTTTCCCAAAATCCCTGTTGGAGGATTTCCGGAATCAGGAGGGAATAAACAGGAAATCTGAAATAATCCAACCAGGACTGTTGGACTGACAGGGAATTTATTGAAATTCCCAGAATTTTTTCAACTCTAGCTGTTGCCCATGTTTGTTAAAGCACGAGTTCGTTCTGAGCCGGTGCCAACCAATCAGCACACTATGTACAAGTACAGTACTGTATACTATACATGTTCAGACAAGAGCTCTCAGCCCCTCAGACTGTATGAGGGATTCATTCATAACATTGTGGTGTCAACAAACAACAGTTATAGAATGGACATGATAGAGACATACACTACCAGTCAAAAGTTTTAGAACACCTACTCATTCAAGGGTTTTACTTTATTTTTACTATTTTCTACATTGTAAAATAATAGTAAAGACATCAAAACTATGAAATAACACATATGGAATCATGAAGTAACCAAAAAAGTGTTTAAAAAATCTAAATATATTTTAGATTCTTCAAAGTAACCACCCTTTGCCTTGATGACAGCTTTGCACACTCTTGGCATTCTCTCGACCAGCTTCATAAGCAGTCACCTGGAATGCATTACAATTAACAAGTGTGCCTTGTTAAAAGTTAATTTGTGGAATTTCTTTCCTTCTTAATGGGTTTGAGCCAATCAGTTGTGTTGTGACAAGGTAGGGGAGTATACAGAAGATAGGCCTATTTGGTAAAAGACCGATTCCATGTTATGGCAAGCTCAAATAAGCTCAAATAAGCAAAGAGAAATGACAGTCCATCATTACTTTAAGACATGAAGATGCCCCTCCCAAAATATAGAATTTGTAGATAATTGGCCCTCTTTATGGGACTCACCCACAAACAGGACCAAGCCTGGCCTGCTGAGGAGTGACGGAGTCCATCCTAGCTGGAGGGGTGCTCTCATCTTATCTACCAACATAGACAGGGCTCTAACTCCTCTAGCTCCACAAATTAAATAGGGTGCAGGCCTCACCCCCTGGTTACACTAGTGACCATATCCCCCGTGCATCCTGCAAAGGCGGAGGTGTTGCTAACATTTACGATAGCAAATTTCAATTTACCAACAAAAAAAATGACGTTTTCGTCTTTTGAGTTTCTAGTCATGAAATCTTTGCAGCCTACTCAATCACTTTTTATAGGTACTGTTTACAGGCCTCCTGGCCCATATACAGCGTTCCTGACTGAGTTCCCTAAATTCCTATCGGACCGTGTACTCATAGCAGATAACATTCTAATTTTTTGAGATTTTAATATTCACATGGAAAAGTCCACAGACCCACTCCAAAAGGCTTTCGGAGCCATCATCGACTCAGTGGGTTTTGTCCAACATGTCTCTGGACCTACTCACTGTCACAGTCATACTCTGGACCTAGTTTTGTCCCATGGAATAAATGTTGTGGATCTTAATGTTTTCCCTCATAATCCTGGACTATCGGACCACCAATTTATTACGTTTGCAATCGCAACAAATAATCTGCTCAGACCCCAACCAAGGAGCATCAAAAGTCGTGCTATAAATTCTCAGACAACCCAAAGATTCCTTCATGCCCTTCCAGACTCCCTCTGCCTACCCAAGGACGTCAGAGGATACAAATCAGTTAACCACCTAACTGAGGAACTCAATTTAACCTTGCGCAATACCCTAGATGCAGTTGCACACCTAAAAACTAAAACCATTTGTCATAAGAAACTAGCTCCCTGGTATACAGAAAATACCCGAGCTCTGAAGCAAGCTTCCAGAAAATTGGAACGGATATGGCGCCACACCAAACTGGAAGTCTTCCGACTAGCTTGGAAAGACAGTACCGTGCAGTATCGAAGAGCCCTCACTGCTGCTCGATCATCCTATTTTTCCAACTTAATTGAGGAAAATAAGAACAATCCGAAATGTATTTTTGATACTGTCGCAAAGCTAACTAAAAAGCAGCATTCCCCAAGAGAGGATGGCTTTCACTACAGCAGTAATAAATTCATGAACTTCTTTGAGGAAAAGATCATGATCATTAGAAAGCAAATTACGGACTCCTCTTTAAATCTGCTTATTCTTCCAAAGCTCAGTTGTCCTGAGTCTGCACAACTCTGCCAGGACCTAGGATCAAGAGAGACACTCAAGTGTTTTAGTACTATATCTCTTGACACAATGATGAAAATAATCATGGCCTCTAAACCTTCAAGCTGCATACTGGACCCTATTCCAACTAAACTACTGAAAGAGCTGCTTCCTGTGCTTGGCCCTCCTATGTTGAACATAATAAACGGCTCTCTATCCACCGGATGTGTACCAAACTCACTAAAAGTGGCAGTAATAAAGCCTCTCTTGAAAAAGCCAAACCTTGACCCAGAAAATATAAAAAACTATCGGCCTATATCGAATCTCCCATTCCTCTCAAAAAAAATTGAAAAAGCTGTTGCGGAGCAACTCACTGCCTTCCTGAAGACAAACAATGTATACGAAATGCTTCAGTCTGGTTTTAGACCCCATCATAGCACTGAGACTGCACTTGTGAAGGTGGTAAATTACCTTTTAATGGCGTCAAACCGAGGCTCTGCATCTGTCCTCGTGCTCCTAGACCTTAGTGCTGCTTTTGATACCATCGATCACCACATTCTTCTGGAGAGATTGGAAACCCAAATTGGCCTACACGGACAAGTTCTGGCCTGGTTTAGATCTTATCTGTCGGAAAGATATCAGTATGTCTCTGTGAATGGTTTGTCCTCTGACAAATAAAATGTACATTTCGGTGTTCCTCAAGGTTCCGTTTTAGGACCACTATTGTTTTCACTATATATTTTACCTCTTGGGGATGTCATTTGAAAACATAATGTTAACTTTCACTGCTATGCGGATGACACACAGCTGTACATTTCAATGAAACATGGTGAAGCCCCAAAATTGCCCTCGCTAGAAGCCTGTGTTTCAGACATAAGGAAGTGGATGGCTGCAAACTTTCTACTTTTAAACTTGGAAAAAACAGAGATGCTTGTTCTAGGTCCAAAGAAACAAAGAGATCTTCTGTTGAATCTGACAATTAATCTTGATGGTTGTACAGTCGTCGCAAATAAAACTGTGAAGGACCTCGGCGTTACTCTGGACCCTGATCTCTCTTTTGACAAACATATCAAGATTGTTTCAAGGACAGCTTTTTTCCATCTACGTAACATTGCAAATATCTGAAACTTTCTGTCCAAAAATGATGCAGAAATATTAATCCATGCTTTTGTTACTTATGGGTTAGACTACTGCAATGCTCTACTTTCTGGCTACTCGGATAAAGCACTATATAAACTTCAGTTAGTGCTAAATACGGCTGCTAGAATCCTGACTAGAACCAACACATTTGATCATATCACTCCAGTGCTAGCCTCACTACACTGGCTTCCTGTTAAGGCAAGGGCTGATTTCAAGGTTTTACTACTAACCTACAAAGCATTACATGGGTTTGCTCCTACCTATCTTTCCAATTTGGTCCTGCCGTACATACGTACATTTCTAAGCAAACAGCTGGAGGCAGGGCTTTCTCCTACCGAGCTCCATTTTTATGGAATGGTCTGCCTACCCATGTGAGAGACGCAGACTCGGTCTCAACCTTTAACTTCTCTTGGGTAGGGGGCAGCATTCGGAATTTTGGATGAAAAGCATGCCCAAATTAAACTGCCAGCTACTCATCCCCAGAAGATAAGATATGCATATTATTAGTAGATTCAGATAGAAAACACTCTGAAGTTTCTAAAACTGTTTGAATCATGTCTGTGAGTATAACAGAACTTATTTAGCAGGCGAAACCCCGAGGACAAACCATTCAGATTTTTGAGGTCACTCTTCAATGAGTTTTCATTAGGAAACCAGATTTCTAAGGGACCTTCTTGCAGTTCCTACCGCTTCCACTGGATGTCAACAGTCTTTAGAAATTGGTTGAGGTTATTCCTTTGTGTAATGAAGAAGTACGACCATCTTGAAGGAGGGTCACTCGAAGTGTCCTGTTTGTTAGAAGCCGTGACCAGAAAGCTAGCTACAGTTGGTTTTAATCCTGTATTGAACACAGATCATCCCGTCTTCAATTTTATCGATTATTTACGTTAAAAAATACCTGAAGTTGTATTACAAAAATACGTTGACATTTTTTGGCAAGTTTACAGGTAACCTTTGAGATATTTTGTAGTCACGTTTCACAATTTGGAACCGGTGTCTTTCTGGATCAAACGCGCCAAATAAATGGACATTTTGGATATATATTGACGGAATTAATCGAACAAAAGGACCATTTGTGATGTTTATGGGACATATTGGAGTGCCAACAACAGAAGCTCGCCAAAGGTAAGGCATGAATTATATTTTTATTTCTGTGTTTTGTGTCGCGCCTGCAGGGTTAATTAAAATATGGTTCTCTCTCTTTGTTTACAATGGTGCTAACATCAGAAAATAGCATCGTTTGCTTTCGCCGAAAAGCCTATTTGAATTCTGACATGTTGGCTGGATTCACAACCAGTGTAGCTTTAATTTGGTATCTTTCATGTGTGATTTAATGAAAGTTAGATTTTTATAGTAATTTTTATAGTAATTAATTTGAATTTGGCGCTCTGCATTTTCTCTGTCTTTTTGCCAAGTGAGACAGTAGCGTCCCGCCTAAACTCAGATTTTTGGATATAAATATGAACTTTACCGAACAAAACATACATGTCTTGTGTAACATGAATTCCTATGAGTGTCATCTGATGAAGATCATGAAAGGTTAGTGATTAATTTTATCTCTACTTCTGCTTTTTGTTACTCCTCTCTTTGGCTGGAAAAATGGCTGTCTTTTTCTGTGACTTGGCTCTAACCTAACATAATCGTTTGGTGTGCTTTCGTCGTAAAACCTTTTTGGAATCGGACACTTTGGCTGGATTTACAACAAGTGTATCTTTAAAATGGTGTAAAATACTTGTATGTTTGCGGAATTTAAATGATGGGATTTCTGTTGTTTTGAATTTGGCGCCCTGCAGTTTCACTGGCTGTTGACGAGGTGGGACGCTACCGTCCCACATACCCTAGTGAGGTTAAGTCTTTACTGAAGACTCATCTCTTCAGTAGGTCATATGATTGAGTGTAGTCTGGCCCAGGAGTGTGAAGGTGAACGGAAAAGCTCTGGAGCAACGAACCGCCCTTGCTGTCTCTGCCTGGCCGGTTCCCCTCTCTCCACTGGGATTCTCTGCCTCTAACCCTATTACAGGGGCTGAGTCACTGGCTTACTGGTGCTCTTCCATGCCGTCCCTAGGAGGGGTGCGTCACTTGAGTGGGTTGAGTCACTGACGTGATCTTCCTGTCTGGGTTGGCGCCCCCCCTTGGGTTGTGCCGTGGCGGAGATCTTTGTGGGCTATACTCGGCCTTGTCTCAGGATGGTAAGTTGGTGGTTGAAAATATCCCTCTAGTGGTGTGGGGGCTGTGCTTTGGCAAAGTGCGTGGGGTTATATCCTGCCTGTTTGGTCCTGTCCGGGGGTATCATCGGATGGGGCCACAGTGTCTCCTGACCCCTCCTGTCTCAGCCTCCAGTATTTATGCTGCAGTAGTTTATGTGTCGGGGGGCTAGGGTCAGTCTGTTATATCTGAAGTATTTATCCGGTCCTATCCGGTGTCCTGTTTGAATTTAAGTATGCTCTCTCGGAGGACCTGAGCCCTAGGACCATGCCTCAGGACTACCTGGCATGATGACTCCTTGCTGTCCCCAGTCCACCTGGCCGTGCTGCTGCTCCAGTTTCAACTGTTCTGCCTGCGGCTATGGAACCCTGACCTGTTCACCAGACGTGCTACCTGTCCCAGACCTGCTGTTTTCAACTCTCTAGAGACAGCAGGAGCGGTAGAGATACTCTTCATGATCGGCTATGAAAAGCCAACTGACATTTACTCCTGAGGTGCTGACTTGTTGCACCCTCGACAACTACTGTGATTATTATTATTTGACCATGCTGGTCATTTATGAACATTTGAACATCTTGGCCATGTTCTGTTAAAATCTCCACCCGGCACAGCCAGAAGAGGACTGGCCACCCCTCATAGCCTGGTTCCTCTCTAGGTTTCTTCCTAGGTTTTGGCCTTTCTAGGGAGTTTTTCCTAGCCACCGTGCTTCTACACCTGCATTGCTTGCTGTTTGGGGTTTTAGGTTGGGTTTCTGTACAGCACTTTGAGATATCAGCTGATGTAAGAAGGGCTATATAAATACATTTGATTTGATTTGACTTTAAGTGCGGGTTTGGTACCTTCCTGTCAGAATCAGTTCCACTGATTGAGGACCTAGTATTGCCACTGTCCTGGTGGAGTGTTCAAATTAACCACTGGTATTCAGACATGGGTTCAATTAGAGAGCCCTAGGGTGAGACTCCCTGTAATAGGTTTTCACACTCGTAACGCTACACAATGCTGGGTTTACTAAAGGGGAAAAATGTGACCTACGAACTGAACACCATTCCCAAAATATGCTCTATATTTACATCTGCAACGGAAAAAAGATGGAGAGTATTTACACTGAGATCAACTCTGCGCTGTGTCAGTTTCTCTGGGAAAAGATGCATTTTCTAAACACAGCCATGGCCACTTGAAACCGCTCTAGCTACAGCTATAATGGCAGACTTTTGAGGCCTAGACAAAGAAAAATAATTCCTTTACTAAAAAGTGATTTCGGCTTTGCTTCTTGCTATTCACTCGCCCATGAGTGTGGACTTATGTGGGGTGATGATCAACAACTAAGTGGAACTTTCTAGATTCCTGCCTTTTCGGGCGAAGGTGCCCATAAGAGTTCAGAGCTTTCCATCCACACTCCTATAACACCCCTGTGTTTACGACTTAGGCCAATCAGAGAGCTGGAGGACTGGAGACACATGGAAAAGATCTTTACAGGACTTGGGATTTTGTACCTCTCTTGGCCAAATAATTCATTTTTAGACATGTTATTAGCACCGTTCTGAGAAATGACATGAATTGATTGGACAAGTTGGGTTTCAACACATGATGGACTTTCCGTTTATGAAAGCGCTGCTTTGGTGTCCTGGAACATTCCCCCCGCAATTATGACTCGTAGTAAAAATCAAGGTCTGTACATAGTTCTAGTGAATCAACCTACATCTTTTTTTAACTGAAGGTGCATACTATCTTTCAAGACTGGATTAGGAATGCTCTGCAGCCCCCAGCCCTCAGTCAATGTTTCCTACATTATTGCTCAGTGTCTATTGCTGTGCAATAACAGTGTAAGTTCATGGGTAAGTGTAATACATGACACAGTCATGACAGTGCTAAGTGATCAATCACTGTTTTTCATTCAAAGTAAAATCTCTTTAATAACCGCTGTAACTGTTTCTAATAGCTACCTAGCAGAGAGATAATGACCATGTCTAGGCTACATGGTTGTTCCTCTCACAGACCCATTGGGTCAGGTATGATTGAAGTAATATGGATTATATTGGGTGCTTATGATGGTCCCTCTATCCTGTTCTAACCCAAGCCAGGCTCTTCTACACCTGGTCTCCATTGATCGTAGGGCGCGGCAGGTCACAATGGAATATATTTTTTTAATATCAAATCAAATGTTCTTAGTCACATGCCCAGAATACAACAGGTATTTCACCTTACAGTGAAATTATTACTTACAAGCCCATAACCAACAATGCAGTTAAAAAAATACGAACAAGAATTAGAAATAAAAGGAACAAGTAATTAAAGAGCAGCAGTAAAATAACAATAGCAAGACTATATACAGGGGGTACCAGTACAGAGTCAATGTGCAGGGGCACCAGTTAGTCGAGGTAATTGAGGTAATATGTACATGTAGGTAGAGTTATTAAAGTGACTATGCATAGATAATAACAGAGAGTAGCAGCGGCGTAAAAGGGGGGGCAATGCAAATAGTCTGGGTAGCCATTTGATTAGATGTTCAGGAGTCTTATGGCTTGGGGGTAGAAGCTGTTTAGAAGCCTCTTGGACCTAGAAATGGCACTCCAGCACCGCTTGCGGTGCGATAGCAGAGAGAACAGTCTATGACTAGGGTAGCTGGAGACTTTGACCATTTTTCGGGCCTTCCTCTGACACCGCCTGGTATAGAGGTCCTGGATGGCAGGAAGCTTGGCCCCAGTGATGTACTGGGCCGTACCCACTACCCTCTGTAGTGCCTTGCGGTCAGAGGCCGAGCAGTTGCCATACCAGGTAGTAATGCAACCAGTCAGGATGCGCTCGATGGTGCAGCTGTAGAACCTTTTGAGGATTTGAGGACCCATGCCATGACAACAATAATTTGTACTATATTATGCAGTTCAATTAAATTAATCAGAATTACTCTCAAACAGCTAATTGGACAACTCTCACACAAACCCATATGTTGATTTTCTAAAAACAAATGTCCCATTAAATGTTACAATTTTGGACATGAATATGGGAGCAACTGAGAAATAGGTTAATAACACAGATTTAAATGGTTTTACCAGAATGTGGGGGAATCTCTTACTGTGTCAATGTCACCAATACAAAACAACAAATAGAGTGCCACAAACAACCAAGTATGCAAATAACATGTCACAAATGACACTCCATTTAGAAAAGCCTACACACCCTGTAGGTAGGGAAACGGAATACATGGTGTGGTGGAGAATGTTTTGTTATGGAGGCGTCCCATCTCATGTAAAATCTGGTACTAGACTCCCCCTTGGTGTAAACAGAGTCTGGGAGAGAAGATCTGTGGAGTTCCTGGAGGTACACCACCTCCTTATCAAGCTGGGAATTTAGGACCTTACAGAGATCATGCAGCCTTCAAGATCAAGTGAGGTTGAACCTTTCGCTCGCTTCAAACTCCTCCCTGATCTCTTCCTGAAAATAACACATCTGGCCCTGCCACAAACACACACTCCAGTCACTGTTAATACCAGTCAAAATGCCAGACTGAGCACATGGTTTGCCTGAGTTAATTGTCTCTAAGCCTGGCAACTGAAAGGCAGATTACTTGGATTTCTTGTTTAAACAAACAAGGTTGTACCATGTAAAATGTTTACGCTGTCACAAAAAAGGGTCAGTAAAAAGGAGTAGACAGAAAGAACAAATGAAAGCAGGTGGAAGGGTAGAAAAACAAATGGTAGAGAAACATTAACATTTTCTATGTTGTTGCCAACTTTCATTGCTCTCTTTTCTGTAAAGACCCAGTACAGTCAAAAACGTGATTTTCCTACGTTTTATATATACTTTCACACTATGAGATTGGAATAATACTGTGAAATTGTGAAAATTATGATAGTGTAAGAGTTGTTTGACAAGACCGCCTCAAATTTCAGCCTGTTTTGGTGGGATGGAGTTTTGGCCTGCCTGGTGACATCACCAGGCCGTGAATGAGTTAATAGACCAATAAGAGAGTTCCAAACCTCTCTGCCAATAACAGTTGTTATTGGCAGAGCTTTTTTGTTATTCTTTGCCAATTTTCATTATATAAAATTGAAAGTGAATGAATGTTTTGTAAACATTTTAACAGTAACCATATCACTATGAGATTGATTTAATATGGCAAACAAGGAACAAATGCTCTCCATTCACACACAATATTTGTTTAGATTTAGTCACAAGTGAAATTAAAGTGGTTAGAGGCATGTCGGATTCTGATCAGTGTGGTTGTGGTTTACTAAACAAACAGTAGGGAGACTGCGTTTATATTTCAACATCCTTATGACAGCTGTTACACAACATGTTACAGCGGAAAATGTTTTAGAAAGTTAGTGCTTATCTTAATTAACATACAATTTTATTGTGCATAAAGAAATGCTTTATTATACTTCTCAGGGGGTATTTTTGGATCATTGAATATAGTAGACAAATAGACATAATGCACAGTACCAATAAGACGTGAACATAATTTATGTATCACACGGTTTGGTATTTGGTATTTTATTACGATCCCTATTAGCTGTTGCGAAAGCAACTGGGGTCCACACAAAACATGAAACATGACAAAATATATATCTGTATTTTTTAAACCAGGTTTGCTGTTCATTTGAGCAATATGAGATGGAAGAGAGTTCACAATCAAAAGTGTCTAGGGTTTACCGAGGATGGTGCAACAAGGGTAGTGCGACAAAAAAAACATCCAGTCAGCGGCAGTCCTATGGGCGAAAACAGCTCCTTGATGAGAGGTCGAAGGAGAATGGCAAGAATCGTTCAAGCTAAAAGGCGGGACAAACATGCAAACAACGGTGCAGTACAACTATGTAATACTGTACGCTTTCTTGAATTTGTTCTGGATTTGGGGACTGTGAAAAGACCCCTGGTGGCAGGTCTGGTGGGGTAAGTGTGTAACGGCTTTCTTCCTGGGATGAAGGAGAGGACCAAAACGCAGCGCGGCTAGTGTTCAACATGATTTAATAAAGATAATAACGTGAACACTACAAGCAACAAAACAATAAATGTGAAAACCGAAAACAGTCCTATCTGGTGCAGAACACAAAGACAGGAAACAATCACCCACAAACCAACAGTGCAAACAGGCTACCTTAATATGGTTCCCAATCAGAGACAATGACAAACACCTGCCTCTGATTGAGAACCATATTAGGCCAAACAACAAACCCAACATAGAAACACAAAACATAGAATGCCCACCCAGCTCACGTCCTGACCAACTAAACAAAGACTAAACAAAGGAAATAAGGTCAGGAACGTGACAGTACCCCCCCTCCCCCCTCCCAAGGTGCGGACTCCGGCCGCAAAACCTGAACCTATAGGGGAGGGTCTGGGTGGGCATCTGTCCACGGTGGCGGCTCTGGCGCTGGACGTGGCCCCCACTCCACCATAGTTAATCCCCGCTTCCGTGGCCTCCTCCTAATGACGACCCACCAAAATAACCCCACTGTACTGATGGGCGCCTCTGGACAGAGGGGCAGCTCCGGACTGAGGGGCAGCTCCGGACTGAGGGGCAGCTCCGGACTGAGGGGCAGCTCCGGACTGAGGGGCAGCTCCGGACTGAGGAGCAATTCCGGCATCGCCGGCGTGACAGGCAGCTCTGGCAGCTCCTGGCTGACTGACGACTCTGGCAGGTCCTGGCTGGCTGACGGCTCTGGCAGGTCCTGGCTGGCTGACGGCACTGGCAGCTCCTGGCTGGCTGACGGCTCTGGCAGCTCCTGGCTGACTGACGGCTCTGGCAGCTCCTGGCTGACTGACGGCTCTGGTAGGTCCTGGCTGACGGGCGGCTCTGGCGGCTCCTGTCTGGCGGGCGGCTCTGGCGGCTCCTGTCTGGCGGGCGGCTCTGGCGGCTCCTGTCTGGCGGGCGGCTCTGGCGGCTCCTGTCTGGCGGGCGGCTCTGGCGGCTCCTGTCTGGCGGGCGGCTCTGGCGGCTCCTGTCTGGCGGGCGGCTCTGGCGGCTCCTGACTGGCGGACGGCTCTAGCGGCTCCTGGCTGACGGACGACTCTAGCGGCTCCTGACTGACGGACGGCTCTGAAGGCTCAGGGCAGACGGGCGGCTTTGAAGGCTCAGGACAGACGGGCAGCTCAGATGGCGCTGGGCAGACGGGCAGCTCAGACGGCGCTGGGCAGACGGGCAGCTCAGACGGCGCTGGGCAGACGGGCAGCTCAGACGGCGCTGGGCAGACGGGCAGTGCAGGCGGCGCTGGGCAGAAGGACAGCTCAGACGGCGCTGGGCAGACGGGCAGTGCAGGTGGCGCTGGGCAGACGGGCAGCGCAGGCGGCGCTGGGCAGAAGGGCAGTGCAGGTGGCGCTGGGCAGACAGCAGACTCTGGCCTTTGGAGACGCACAGGAGGCTTGGTGCGTGGTGCCGGAACTGGTGGTACCGGGCTGGAGACACACACCACAGGGCGAGTGCGTGGAGGAGGAACAGGGCTCTGGAGACGCACAGGAAGCCCGGTGCGTGGTGTTGGCACTGGTGATACTGGGCTGGGGCGAGGAGGTGGCACCGGATATACCGGACCGTGAAGGCGTACTGGAGCTTTTGAGCACCGAGCCTGCCCAACCTTACCTGGTTGAATGCTCCCCGTAGCCAGGCCAGTGCGGCGAGGTGGAATAGCCCGCACTGGGCTGTGCTGGCAAACCGGGGACACCATGCGTAAGGCTGGTGCGATGTACACCGGCCCGAGGAGACGCACTGGAGACCAGATGCGTTGAGCCGGCTTCATGGCACCTGGCTCGATGCCCACTCTAGCCCGGCCGATACGTGGAGCTGGGATGTACCGCACCGGGCTAAGCACACGTACAGGAGACACCGTGCGCTCTTCCGCATACCACGGTGTCTGCCCGTACTCTCGCTCTCCACGGTAAGCCCTGGAAGTTGGCGCAGGTCTCCTACCTGACTTCGCCACACTCCCCTTTTTGGGGCTGACTCTCAGGCTTCCAGCCTCGCTTCCGTGCTGCCTCCTCATACCACCGCCTCTTGGCTTTAGCTGCCTCCAGCTCTTCACGAGGGCGGCGATACTCTCCAGCTTGAACCCAGGGTCCCTTACCGTCCAGAATTTCCTCCCATGTCCAGAAGTCCTGAGTACGCTGATGCTGCTGTCGCTGCTGCCCGTTACCACGCTGCTTGGTCCTTTTGTGGTGGGTGATTCTGTAACGGCTTTCTTCCTGGGATGAAGGAGAGGACCAAAACGCAGCGCGGCTAGTGTTCAACATGATTTAATAAAGATAATAACGTGAACACTACAAGCAACAAAACAATAAATGTGAAAACCGAAAACAGTCCTATCTGGTGCAGAACACAAAGACAGGAAACAATCACCCACAAACCAACAGTGCAAACAGGCTACCTTAATATGGTTCCCAATCAGAGACAATGACAAACACCTGCCTCTGATTGAGAACCATATTAGGCCAAACAACAAACCCAACATAGAAACACAAAACATAGAATGCCCACCCAGCTCACGTCCTGACCAACTAAACAAAGACTAAACAAAGGAAATAAGGTCAGGAACGTGACAAAGTGTGTATGTGTGTCAGAGCTTTGTGTAAGTTGACAATGCAAACAATATACGAATTTACAACACAATCTTTCTTTTAAAAATAAGAAATGAGGCAGTCAGTCTCTCTTCAATATTTAGCTAAGAGAGACTGGCATGCATAGTATTTATATTAGCCCTCTGATTACAATGAAAAGCAAGATGTGCCGCTCTGTTCTGGGCCAGCTGCAGCTTAACTAGGTCTTTATTTGCAGCACTTGACCACGACTGGACAATAATCAAGATAAGACAAAACTAGAGCTTGCAAGACTTGCTTTTTGGAGTGTGGTGTCAAAAAAGCAGAGCATCTCTTTATTACGGACAGACCTCTCCCCATCTTTACAACCATTGAATCTATATGTTTTGACCATGACAGTTTACAATCTAAGGTAACGCCAAGTAATGTAGTCTCCTCAACTTGTTCAACAGCCACATCATTCATTACCAGATTCAGCTGAGGTCTAGAGCGTAGGGAATGATTTGTAGAAAATACAATGCTCTTAGTTTTAGAGATGTTCAGGACCAGTTTATTACTAGCCACCCATTCCAAAACTAAACTCCTTATTAAGGGTTTCAGTGACTTCTTTAGCTGACAAAACCCCAACAGGAACAGCTAGTTGACAAAGGTATAGGATTCAGCTAACCCAGTCACTCTCACTCCCAGGCACTGGGATGCCAACATAACATGGTCCAGTCCTTAACCCTAACCCCATCCCTAATAACTAACCTTAACTCCTACATCAACACTAACTCTACCCAAACAGGACACCAGTGTCTGGGACGTAGTCTGTATTTGTGAGACTTGAGCGTGCCTATTCCGTGCTGCAGCTGGATACTGTATATATATATTGGGCAGCGCTACAGAGGAGTGTTAGGTGAACCATGGCTGTGGTAGAGAAGTAGCCAAACCCCTCTGACTTATTACAGGGATTAAGATGTCTCTGATGAACCCTGAAGCCTCACTGCCATCCAACACTCTGCAGGTGTAACCAATTACAAGCCTTTATTACAGACACACCCGGATCACTGGCCAAATATCAGCACTCAGTGGTATTGTTATTATGAGAGAGAGAGAGAGAGAGAGAGAGAGAGAGACAGAGAGAGAGAGAGAGAGAGAAAGAGAGAGAGAGAGAGAGAAAGAGAGAGAGAAAGAGAGAGCGAGAGACTGTTTAAGCCTATATTATCATCATTCTGCATAGAAGACACAATTCAATAAATTATCTTAAAGCAACAAAAAAGTTTATAAATCCATGTAATATAACCTACACCTTCACAATAAAAATGTTTGTAGACCGGTCTAAATAAGCACGTTCTACAAACATTGGGCTAAATGTTTTGATTTTTAATACATTGTAAGGCTGCATGATGTGACTCTAAATATGATTCGAAATTATGCTTGATAGACATGAGCTCTGCTTTGTTTTTTGCACAGGCTGTATACACTTCATCAATCTCTCATTCACAATTTGACAAGCACTTGATAATGCCTCGAATTTCACGGCGGCTTCCCCGTTGTGTGGCCGAATGCACCCTAAAAAATTCCATGCCTTTTGCGACCAGTGGTCGTTGTTCCCTTGCCCCGAAGTGCCGCGACTGTGAGGGACCTTATCCAATTCCGAGGTGCATAATGAAGACATTGGAAGAACTGTCCACATTTACCTTTCGTCAGCCAACAAGATGAGTAGGCCTAACGAACAGCAAAAGCACTAGCCTATGTCAATCTACTATCCCTCTTAGTACAAAAGTTAACCTATTATATTCTGTGCAAGAAACATAGTCCAAACAAAGTCTGGGACAGTTGTGGGACGCGATAGATCCCAAATTAATATAACCACTAGCATCCAAAAAACTTTTTTACGTAATGTGGCTGACCAACAGATCAGAACATTTAGCTTAAAATGTTGATAAACTTTTAGGCTATTTCTTCACAATATAATCGCAGCAATGTGCACATGCCAGTAGGCTATAAGCACAAATGTTCCATTAGTGGGAAAAAACCATTATCAAAATACCCGCAAATGTGATTATGCATGTTATGCTTTTATTATAAAGGTGCATTTTTATTGTGAAAATTATCTTCCCCAAACTTGAAACTCATGCGCTGCTTATGTATGCCAGTTAGGCTCTACAGTCCTTGTAACGCATATTTATGTGCTTAATTTTAAGAAGTTATTTGGCCACTTTAGTTGTGATACAAACCTTATCAAAACATATAGGCCTATGGGCTAGGCTACATGAGGTGAGCGACTATGAGTCGAAAAAGGCATTGTTTCTTGCCTTACGCTAGGCATCATTCACAAGTGATAATATATCATTCACATGTGACAAGCTAATATTGTCAGCCATCAGACTATTCTTGATTAAATCTTGTCTTGACATACACAGTACCAGTCAAAAGCTTGGACACTTTTCTTTATATTTACTATTTTCTACATTGTAGAATAAGACATCAGAACACATATGGAATCATGTCGTAACCCAAAAAAGTAGCCACCCTTTGCCTTGATGACAGCTTCGCACACTCTTGACATTCTCTCAACCAGCTTCACCTGGAATGCTTTTCCAACAGTCTTGAAGGAGTTCCCACATGTGCTGAGCACTTGTTGGCTGCTTTTCCTTCACTCTGCAGTCCAACTCATCCCAAACCATCTCAATTGGGTTGACGTCAGGTGATTGTGGAGGCCAGGTCATCTGATGCAGCACTTCATCACTCTCCTTAGTCAAATAGCCCTTACACAGCCTGGAGGTGTGTTTTGGGTCAGTGTCCTGTTGAAAAACAAATGATAGTCCCATTAAGCCCAAACCAGATGGGATGGCGTATCGTTGCAGAATGCTGTTGTAGTGTGCCTGAATTCTAAATAAATCACTGACAGTGTCACCAGCAAAGCACCCCCACACCATCACACCTCCTCCTCCATGTTTCATGGTGGGAACCACACATGCAGAGATCATCCGTTCACCTACTCTGCGTCTCACAAAGACATGGTGGTTGGAACCAAAAATCTCAAATTTTGACTCAGACCAAAAGACAGATTTCCATTGCTCATGTTTCTTGGCCCAAGCAAGTCTCTTCTTATTATTGGTGTCCTTTAGTAGTGGTTTCTTTGCAGCAATTCGACCATGAAGGCCTGATTCACGCAGTCTCCTCTTAACAGTTGATGTTGAGATGTGTCTGTTACTCTGTGAAGCATTTATTTGGGCTGCAATTTCTGAGCCTGATAACTCTAATGAACTTATCCTCTGCAGCAGAAGTAACTCTGGGTCTTCCTTTCCTGTGGCGGTCACCATGAGAGCCAGTTTCATCATAGCGCTTGATGGGTTTTGCGACTGCACTTGAAGACACTTTCAAAGTTCTTGAAATTTTCCAGATTGACTGACCTTCATGTCTTAAAGTAATGATGAACTGTCGCTTCTCTTTGCTTATTTGAGCTGTTCTTGCCATAATTTGGACTTGGTCTTTTACCAAACAGGGCTATCTTTTGTATGCCACCCCTACCTGGTCACAACACAACTGATTGGCTCAAACGCATTCAGAAGGAAAGAAATTCCCCAAATTAACTTTTAACAAGGCACACTTGTTAATTGAATTGCACACCTGTTAATTGAAATGTATTCCAGGTGCCTACCTCATGAAGCTTGTTGAGAGAATGCCAAGAGAGTGCAAAGCTGTCATCAAGGCAAAGGGTGGCTACTTTTATAGAATCTCAAATATTAAATATATTTTGATTTGGTTACTACATATGTGTTATTTCATAGTTTTGATTCTACAATGTAGAAAATAGTAAAAGATTAAGAAAAACCCTTGAATGAGTAGGTGTGTCCAAACATTTGACTGGTGCTGTATTGATTTAGAATGGAACATTATCATGCACCTGTCTCAAAACAAGGGCAGGGGGAAAAATACATGTCATCTACACACTTAAATAGTGAATGGAGGACGCTTTTTCCATGGTTCATTTTCATGCCAGGCAGGTAGGCTATACTCCTGTTTGTGAAGATAAACAATGTACTTAATATTAGGAAAGTGGATAAATAAATATAGTAAGTCTAGCCTATAGAAAGCTGATGGGATCCTCCTCTTTTTATTAGAGGTCATCACTCTGTTTTCTTGCTCAATTGCATAGCCTATAGAAATGTTGTGCAACATGAGCTAATGGGATCTCATGAAGTGTTTGATTAGATTTCTGATTACAGTTGCACTGATGTCTGAGTGATTAGAGGGACAATAGAGTGCTGAGTACTAGGCAGTTAGCAAGTTTGGTGGGCTACTAATGACTATCAGCAGCATCGGCGCTTGGAGACACCTAATTACCGTGTCTCAACGGTCACGTGGAATTTGACTGCCTTCATGACTCGTGACCACTGGTATGGCGGTAATACGTTCACCACAACAGCCCTAGGTATGACCGTTGGTACCAGGCGCGCAGGTTCAAGTATCTCAGAAACGGCGAGCCAGCCTCCTTGGCTTTTCACGTGTCTATGGTTTACAGAGAATGGTGCGATAAACAAAAGACATCCAGTCAGCGTAAGTCCTGTAGGCGAAAATAGCTCCTTGATGAGCGGTCAAAGAAGAATGGCAAGAATCGTGCAAGCGAAAAGGCAGGCCACAAACAGGTAAACAATGGCGCAGTACAACAGTGGTGTGCAGAACGGCATCTCAGAACGCACAACTTGTAAGTCCTTGTCATGGATGGGCTGTTGCAGCAGACGACCACACCAGGTTCCACTCCAATCAGCTAAAAACAAGAAGCAGCCGCTCCAGTTGGCACACGATCACCAATACTGGACAATTGAGTGGAAAAAGGTTGCCTCGTCCGACGAATCCCGGTTCCTGTTGCTTCATGCTGATGGCAGAGTCAGTATTTGGTGTAAGCAGCATGAGTCCATGGCCCCATCCTGCCTGGTGTCAACAGTACAGGCTGGTGGTGGTGGTGTACTGGTGTGGGGAATGTTTTCCTGGCGCATGTTGATACCAATTTAGCTACGTTTCCATGCCCCGAAAAATTCAGGCTGTTCTGGAGGCAAAGGGATTTAAAAGGGATTTATTCAGCAGGAACTGCAGAAATAGCCAAATTAGATAAATACATATACAGTGGGCTCCAATATTACTGGCACCCCTGACTGACAATGCACAAACAATACTTAAAAAAATATAAACAATATAATTATGGAGAAACTCAAAATAACAACATGTGAGAAATACTGTACTTTATTAATGTTTCAATGGAACCAACCAAAATCATAAAATTATTTAACAGAAAATACATTTTGCCAAAATCAAGGTTGCATAAGTAATGGCACTCCTCGTTCAGTACTTAGCGCAGCCAACTCTGGCAAGGATAACAGCATGGAGTCTTTTCCTGTAGTGTTTGACAAGGTTAAGGAACAAATTTGGAGGGATTTTGGACCATTCCTCTATGCAGATCCTTTCAAAATCCTTCACATTCTTGGGTTTGCGCTTATCAACTGCCCTTTTCAACTCAGCCCACAGGTTTTCATTTGGATTGAGGTCCGGCGACTGAGATGGCCATGGCAGAACACTGATTTTGTTGTCACAGAACCTTTTCTGTATGGATCTTGAGGTATGTTTCGGGTCATTGTCTTGTTGGAAAGTCCACCTACGGCCAAGTCCCAGCCTTCTGGCAGAGGCAACCAGATTGTCAGCCAAAATTGCCTGATACTTGGAGTTTATTATGCCATCAATCTTAACCAGTGCCCCTGGACCTCTGGAATTAAAACAGCCCCAAAACATCACTGACCCACCACCATATTTCACCGTGAGTATGAGATGCCTCTCCTTGTATGCATCTCTGTTTCGCCGCAAAACATGCCGATGCTGTATCTGACAAAAACGTTCAATTTTGGTCTCATCTGACCAGAGCACCTTCTTCCAGTCATAATTTAAATGACGTTTTGCAAACTCGATGTGCTTGCGTCTGTGTCTTGGGGTCAGAAAGGGATTTCTTCTGGCAGCCCTTCCAAAGAGCCTGTGGTTGTGGAGGTGCTTTTTGAAACCTGGTGACCCCAAGACGTCCCCAAGGCCTGCAATTATTTCACAGGGATTCTTGCGGTTTTTGTTGCTTCTCTCACCATCCTTCTCCCTATCCTGGGAGGCAAAAAGCATTTGCGTCCTCTACCCATGAGGCTTTCAACCTTTCCATATCTTTTTTATTTTTACAATTGCTCTGACAGTGCTCAGTGGTATATTCAATCGTTTGTGGATCTTCTTGTAGCCATTACCAGATTTATAAAGGTCTACGACCATCTGTCTCTTTTGAACTGCCAGTTCTTTTGTTTTCTTCATGGTGTTGGATGACAAGGGGATATTGCATGCGTGTTACCTCATTTTTATACCGTAGTGAAAACGGAAGTGATGTAAAGGCTCAATATACAGTGGGGCAAAAAGGTATTTAGTCAGCCACCAATTGTGCAAGTTCTCCCACTTAAAAAGATGAGAGGCCTGTAATATTCATCATAGGTACACTTCAACTATGACAGACAAAATAAGAAAAAAAAATCCAGAAAATCACATTGTAGGATTTTTAATGAATTTATTTGCAAATTATGGTGGAAAATAATTATTTGGTCAATAACAAAAGTTTATCTCAATACTTTGTTATATACCCTTTGTTGGCAATGACAGAGGTCAAACGTTTTCTGTAAGTCTTCACAAGGTTTTCACACACTGTTGCTGGTATTTTGGCCCATTCCTCCATGCAGATCTCCTCTAGAGCAGTGATGTTTTGGGGCTGTTGCTGGGCAACACGGACTTTCAACTCCCTCCAAAGATTTTCTATGGGGTTGAGATCTGGAGACTGGCTAGGCCACTCCAGGACCTTGAAATGCTTCTTACGAAGCCACTCCTTCGTTGCCCGGGCGGTGTGTTTGGGATCATTGTCATGCTGAAAGACCCAGCCACGTTTCATCTTCAATCCCCTTGCTGATGGTAGGCTTTGTTACTTTGGTCCCAGCTCTCTGCAGGTCATTCACTAGGTCCCCCCGTGTGGTTCTGGGATTTTTGCTCACCGTTCTTGTGATCATTTTGACCCCACGGGGTGAGATCTTGCGTGGAGCCCCAGATCGAGGGAGATTATCAGTGGTCTTGTATGTCTTCCATTTCCTAATAATTGCTCCCACAGTTGATTTCTTCAAACCAAGCTGCTTACCTATTGCAGATTCAGTCTTCCCAGCCTGGTGCAGGTCTACAATTTTGTTTCTGGTGTCCTTTGACAGCTCTTTGGTCTTGGCCATAGTGGAGTTTGGAGTGTGACTGTTTGAGGTTGTGGACAGGTGTCTTTTATACTGATAACAAGTTCAAACAGGTGCCATTAATACAGGTAACGAGTGGAGGACAGAGGAGCCTCTTAAAGAAGAAGTTACAGGTCTGTGAGAGCCAGAAATCTTGCTTGTTTGTAGGTGACCAAATACTTATTTTCCACCATAATTTGCAAATAAATTCATTAAAAATCCTACAATGTGATTTTCTGGATTTTTTAAAATCAGTTTGTCTGTCATGGTTAAAGTGTACCTATGATGAAATTTACAGGCCTCTCTCATCTTTTTAAGTGGGAGAACTTTCACAATTGGTGGCTGACTAAATACTTTTTTGCCCCACTGTAGTTCCTTAAGACTTAGATAAACTTAAATAAGTGGAATTTAATTCCTGGTTTAATTTTGGTAGATGTTATTTACAATAATCTTTAAGGGTGCCATTAATTGTGAAACCTTGATTTAGAGGACATTGATTTTTAATTAAATCAATAAATGATTTTGGTGGGTTCCATTGAAACATTAATAAAGTACAGCATTTCTCACATGTTGGTATTTTGAGATCATCTCTGTAATTCTATTGTTTATATTTTTTTAAGTATTGTTTGTGCATTGCCAGTCAGGGGTGCCAATAATTTTGGAGCCCACTGTAATAAGCAGTTTACAACCATTAAAGGGCACCGCTGGTGGTTTCAGAGGTATTATCTTAAAATTATAATAATGACAGAAAAATATGGATTAGCGCCCATTTCACGCCAATTTGGTACTGCTAACAAGATAAATAAATAGTTCACTATCAACAGACAGTTCATTATCTTCAGCCCAAGAGCACCTTCCTGTTGATAGTGAACCATCTTCAGGCCAAGAGCACCTTCCTGTTGATAGTGAACCATCTTCAGACCAAGAGCACCCTCCTGTTGATAGTGAACCATCTTCAGGCCAAGAGCACCTTCCTGTTGATAGTGAACCATCTTTAGATCAAGAGCACCCTCCTGTTGATAGTGAACCATCTTCAGACCAAGAGCACCCTCCTGTTGATAGTGAACCATCTTCAGACCAAGAGCACCCTCCTGTTGATAGTGAACCATCTTCAGACCAAGAGCACCCTCCTGTTGATAGTGAACCATCTTCAGACCAAGAGCACCCTCCTGTTGATATTGAACCATCTTCAGACCAAGAGCACCCTCCTGTTGATAGTGAACCATCTTTAGACCAAGAGCACCCTCCTGTTGATAGTGAACCATCTTCAGACCAAGAGCACCCTCCTGTTGATATTGAACCATCTTCAGACCAAGAGCACCCTCCTGTTGATAGTGAACCATCTTCAGACCAAGAGCACCCTCCTGTTGATAGTGAACCATCTTCAGACTAAGAGCACCCTCCTGTGGCGAGAGAGCAACACTCACTACACTGAGACGGTCTGAGTTTGCAGGATTAGCTATTGTACTTCGAAATGACTTACTCTAGTTCACCTAACATGCAAGTGAAACCATACAATCAAAGCTATTTGATTAAACCATGAAAACAACAAAACAAGCTTTGCTTTCTGTTAAAAGTTTTAATGTAATTTTGAAATACATTTGATATGACAATTTTACATAAACATTTTTTTATAACACAAGTGATTATTTTTTATAATAGTTTTTTTGTTTATGTTTTTGCCTTTTTTGTAGTCATTTTATACCAAAGCTCAAAGCAAAAAATAACATGATTGTTTCACCTGTCAAAACAGTAGACTCAACAATGAATTTCAGATGAAGGGACTGAAACAGGGGTGGGCAACTCTGTTCATGGAGAGCTGTGCAGGCCTTTGTTTCACCAGCCTTCAGGGCTTATTCTAATCTTTCTTCTATTTTATTGTAAATCATTATGCGCAAATTAACTAAACGGCACTAAAGCCTGCACTCCCTGCAGCGCTCCAGGTCCCAAGATGCCCACCCCTAGGACTGGGGGAAGAGAGTACTGAACCAGATCTCCAAGTATCCCTGTGATTTGTTTGGACGGATGGACAGACCTCTATGGTTTGCTGACAGACAGCAGCATTATAAACAGAAATCCATGCCACATGCTCCCTTGCCTCCCTTGAGTAGGCCCAGACCGCTAGAATGACTCACTGCAATGCTGTGGTTCTCCAGCCCAATGTTTACAGCTCAATCCATCAGCAATCTAAGCATAGTCACATCATGGTCCCTCATCTCTTATACATCTATAGGGTGGTGGAGGGGAGGGGGACATTTACTGCCTTCTTCTTTAATATCCTCAAAACCTTTTAAGGGAAAAAAACTAAGAAAAACCTAGACCAAAAGACTCACATTTGTCAACGACATTTGACGGCACTCTACTAGGGTTATTAGAAAGAGGAGGCGTTCCATCGAGTGAACGCATTAGAGATTGGTAAATAATATTCTACAGCTAGTAGATGCTCTGACAGCCGTACAAGATCTCAGACAGGAGGAGATTCAAAGTAGTCTTTCTGTGATACACACATCAACAGGGGTGAATGGTACAGTACAGTATCTCCTCCTGTGTGTTGCCTGAATGGACATTTGCTATGACTTTGTAGCCTATCTTTGTCCTTATTTCACACATATTGGACGATTGATATCAAAATGACTGGTTAAGGTGGGCATTGTTGAAAGGAGACATGTAGCTATTCTAGTGCTCCTCAATGTCAAGCATCTGTATCCTGATAGGTGTGGTTCCTCTCTAGATGTCTCCATTGGAAAGAGAGGATAGGTGGTAAGCAAGCCTGTCCCTCATAAGTGGGCCTGTTTGAAATTAATCTGCTTTTTCTGACAATTCCAATGACTATTAATGCAACACTCCCGATCCCTTGCGTATCTCTGGGTACCTACTCTATGAACACACCTGCGTTGTATTGGATCAATCACAACAAGCAGCAATGCCACTGCTGTAAACTATCACCTAATATATTGAAGTTAATGGTATGTTAAGAGGCCAACGCAGATGACATGTTCCTATGAAAACATATTCCAGTCACAGATACAGTATGAGATAGGTGCCCTTGTACAATAGCAGCAAGGGCGCGTCCATGTCAACTAGGTTTCATAACATCCTCTTCACTCAACTTCCATTCAAAGATGTACTGTTTTGATCTCGATCTAACAGAATATCAACATTGACTTGTATAGTGATAGGAAATGCAACAAAAAAGCACCAGGTTATGGAACAACAACAGCTAGGCATAAAAATAATAATAAAAAAACAGGTAGATGTTTTAAGGGAACTATAGCAGACATGACAGAAATTTCAGCAACAAAAATATAACATGAACAAAAGTGTATATCTGTCTAACAGTCACTCCCCAACAAATAACCATCAACGACCCCAATGTAAACAACATTCAACACTTCATTATCAACCACCTTCGCCAATTCATCAATGGACAGCCCCAGTTCATGTGCATTTACGAACATTAAAACAATTCATATTGATGGGAGAAATATCACAGAGAAGGAAAAGTGCTGAAGAACGTCGGCCCCTGGCCCTTTATATAGAGACAAGTTGCCATACATTCATGTCCAGGGCCCAGTTTCTTTTTAAGTTATCTAGATTTTACCTATCGGATAGGATTAAATGCATAGAAATAGAATGAATAGAATGGACAAAACATTGACTTGAATGGGGACTTACGTTCTATTCATTCTATTCTATTCTTATCTGATAGGCGAAACCCAGATGACTTTTTAAAAACTGGGCCATTAGGAATAGTCCTGTTTGTAGCTACACAAGCAGAATGTGAAAAATGGAGAGAACACAATTTTACAGAGCACATTACACGGTGAGGTTTCTATAGACTGTGGTGAAGAAGAGTACTAAATAAGGAGTTGTCCTTTTTTTACACTTAAAAGGAGTAATCCACTCAAAAACTATATTTTGGAATTTGTTTCATTATCAACAGTGAAATGACAATTACCTAAATAAAGTTTGAGTGGATTATTCCTTTAAAGGCTGCTTATTCAATAATATACATTACAGGATTTATACATTTTAACCAATAATATGTCTACTTGCCTGTTTTTTTTTGTTTCAAACTTTTCTTAGTATACTTTTTTTTAGTTAAAATACATTTTTTCACATCAAAGGCTTGTAGTAAATGAAAAAGTAGAACGCTATAATACAACTTAGAAATATTACTCATTCCACCGATGAGGAAGAAAAAGGCTTAAAACAAGAGGAACTACACTTCACTGAAGAAAATATTACATTAGTCATCTACTTCTCTTTAAGGGCTGTTTGTTTTAAATACACCAACCCAGGGCAATCTATTTAACAAAGGAATAAATAGAGGGCTCAGCACCAGACTACTGGTGAAAAATACTGTACCCTGTGTGCGTAGTACCACCTGTTCCAATGTCTATAGCTCTTTGAATAAAATGGCAGCATTCGCTGTTCTGAGAATATATGTGCATTTTGATGTCAAACAAGTTTAGGACAGATGCAAATAATGACATGCTAGATACACCAAATGCCAACACCCTAACCTAAAAGTTATTATATTGGCCTTTCTGATCGCATGAAAAAAATAGTGATTTTTTTTGTTGCAATGGTCTTATATGATTCTGAGATCGTGGTTGTTATAAACAAAGCCTTGTGATTGGAACTTATTTAAAGCAAACTAATTACATAATTTTAAACAACTGAAACATGAAAAGGGTTTCTTCCATATATATATTTGAGAACATGTATATTTTTCTGATCTATAAAAAAAAAAATATTTTTGAAACAAACAAATCTAACGGCTATATTCAGGGTAAACTTTGGGGTCATGGTGCAAACCTGTTGTAAAATAATCAAATCCAACAAGCTTTCTTATTTACAGAATTAGTTAATTTTCGCGTGAATTTCAAAAACAAAGTCGATAATATTAACTATCAATAAAAACATAATGTATCAGTAATAATAATAATAATAATAATAATAATCATGAACACAGGTAAATTCCACTATTTAATTAAATATTTTATGGCTACGAACATCAAAGCAGGTGTTTGCACAAGGGATTTTAAATTCAACCGATTTGTGGTAAAAAAATAAATGACAATGTGGACTACAGACTAAAAACTAACAGTGGCCAGAGGAGGTATTGACGGACTAATCCTAGCTAGTGTGTGCAAGCATTTTGCCTTAGAAAAATACAACTTGAAGTAAGAGTTCAGACACTTCAATGACAAAACTCAGTGAAATAAAAAAAGACTTTATAAACAAATATTTGCTATGCAACTCAATCTTTACCTCGCTGAACAAAATACAAGCCCCACTGAAGTGCCTGAGGTCTGTTCTCTTGCAAGGTGGCTAAAGAAGTCCCACTTTTAACAGCAAACTATTTAGAATGTACTTATATCAGCTAGAAAAGAAAACTGCTTTCTCGTTCCCTCAGACTCATCAATATGATGAGCATCCAATTCACAACACCCCCCACTCCCCCCAAAATCCAGTTCTAGAGGTTAAAAAAGATAAATACTAAACAAAAAAGACCATCCATCCTGGATATACTGTGAATCCAGAGTGTGAACTGCAGAGTTAACTTAGTAACACCTGCATAGGATCCTTCCTGGCGCTCCACTGTGACCTCGGACCACTGGGGAGATGCTGGCCTGAGGTGTCCATGGAGGGGTCTGTAAGGTGGTCCTGACTGCAGTGCGTGAGCCGATGAAAGGGGGCAGGTGCTATGACGACCCACTCCCACTGCCAGTCCCGCAGGACTGGGCCTCTGGACCCTCTGGGGAGAGGAAAGACAGGCCTGGTGAGTGATAGACTAGGGCAGTCCAATCAAATAGTGTTTTAAATCACATTCTTGGGCTTTTTGAATGGGACAGATATTTTTTGCTTGCATGAAATAAGGGAAAATCCAAGACACTTCACAACATCCAAGGAAACAGTGCAAGGGTCCTATTTAAAGACACACAGATCACTTCCTTGAACCCCCCAGGTCACTTCCTTGGACCATCAGCGAGGGTGTCGAAGGTCACTTACTTGAACTTTCAAATGTTTGTTGGACCGTTAGGGGGAATGTCCAGATAACTTTCTTGGACCACCAGACAACTTTTCCCAGATCACTTCCAGATAACAGTTTTGGACCATTAGTTTGTGTCCAGGATATCATTAGATAACTTTTTTGAACAATCACTGTAAGAGGTCTTCAGATCAGTTTGTGGTGATTGGAAAAGTTAGGGTAACAGCTAGTTTACCTGTGGTGTTGGCAGTGGGTGTGAGCGGTTCGTCCTCATCACTATCCTCCCCGTTAGACTGGGGATGAGGGATGTGGCCATCTGGGATGGGGACCCTGGGCTCTGGCTCTTGGTCTGAGCGGCTCCGCAGGGCCAGAATACGATGGTGCAGCGCTGCATACAGCTGCCCTGTGTCCTTAGAGCTTGCCTGGAACAGACATGACACATCAGCACTAAACTGGATGTTCTGGAAGTGTTAGATATACTCAACATCTATTACCACTGTCAGTGTCATTACTATGTAATAACCAGAGCCATGTATTTAGCGAATTGGGCCAATGCGGTTTCTGCGTTTTGATGCATTTACGTGACACTTCAACATTCTATGGCAGCCATGTTAGTTCCCCATTAACATTACATGGGGAATATTTAAACTATTCTTTGTAACTGAAAGCATTATAACAATATTAAACATTCTAAAAGTTGGTCAAACACTCTTAAATATATATCTCTAGTAATAACTAATGTGGTCTTTCTCATACCGATATGAGGAAGACCTTGACCCCCTGGTCCTCAGTGTCCATGGCTGTGATGCGGACGCTCTTCTCGCTGGCCTTGTCCGTCTGCATTTGAGGCCACAGTTTGGTGTTGAGGATCAGACGCAAACTACCCTGGGTCCTCATCACTACAGCACAGAAAACAATGTATAGAATAACCAATAATACCTTCAAATGGGAGTTGCATTTTGACAGATGTACAAAAACAACTCCATAGAATCATATGATACAATCCAGGGCAGTGTGGCATGACAGTAAAGTGTATTAAGATTTTTAAATTAACTAAATTGTTGATATGATTTGATTCATGACTAATGACTGTACCCAGCCTGGACTGTAACGATCCCTCCTCTGTGGAAGCCATATCATTGAGCCTTAGCAGTCCTCTGCCTCTCTCAACCCAAGACTGTGAAGCTTTGTCAAACACAAATAACTTGCACTGGACCTAAGGAGACAAAAAAACATGCCACTGTCAGAGAATGACCATGGACCATTTCAGCCTATTTCCAACTGTCTGAGGAGACATGTAAACACAAAACTATCAATCATCAATTGCTCAATTTCATGGTAAACTACAAACATTCTCTGACATTGAAATCAAGCAATTAAACACCAAATACGTAGGAAACCTCTTGCATACCTGAAGAACGTTACTCTCCGACTCCTCTCCAGTTCTGACCTCTACTTTCTCTAACAAACACCTCTTGGCTGTGGCTTTGGTGTAGGCCGCCGCCGACTCCTCCAAAGACTCTGTCACATTGTTATCTGCAATCAAGAGAACCAAAACCACATTCAAACACTGTCACATAGTAGGGGCCTGAAAAAAGCCAGGTGTTTCCTTCATTGCATTGCCATTACATAAGCCTCTTAACATTAATTTCATATCCAGTATGGTCTTTATTTACCCACCTTTATCAGGGCTGCTGTCTTTTGACGGGAGCTCACAGGGCGGGGCGGTGGGGGGATCTCTGCTGCCCTCGGCTGCTTGTTCACATTTCAACGGACTCTGCAAAACAAGAATGTTATACAACATGCTTTAACACAACTTTGTGGATGCCATCATTAGTTGGAAGAGGGACAAATGGTAGAAAAAAACTGTGATAAAAGATGACTAGATTAGTCTCACAAAGAGCAAGTCTTACCAGGACACGATCCGACATGTTCTGTCCAAACACAAACTTATCCCCGTCGTCAGCCTTGTTCTCAGCCTTCTGTAAGCTGGGTGGGAAACATACAAGAGAAAGGATGTTAGATAGGGGAGATGAAAGAGTAGCCTAATAAAACAGATGACTGATCATATCCATTGTAGACAGAATCCATAAACGGCTAACATGGGAGTGCTTCTGTATTGTAGGAAATAATTGGTTTCCCCTGATTCTGCTGATGTAGAGCCTTTCTGTTCACTGCTTTGCTCAACCTAGACCAATGGAGAAAAAGGTAAGGATCAGACAAATAACAAAAAAGGATCAGATCAAAAGAATGTAACAAAGCATGCAAGGCCACAAGAGGCTGCTATATTGTGATTTACCCACACACCCAGTGGGCTGTTGTCAGGTATGAGGCAAAGCCCAGAGCACTTCACAACATCTTTGAAAAGTATTCCATATGACATGCACTTGAGTTAACTATTCAAGGTCAGCTTGGCTCAGACATTCTGGCCAAATACAAATGTGTATTCCACAGGAGGATCAGTTTTCCCTCCTCCTGTCCTGCTCTCATCCCTCTCGCTTTTCTTCTCCTTGAAAGAAGATTAAAGCAGCGAGAGACATTCATGGAAATTCCATAATGAATGTTCAAGCATAAAACCTGCCTTTGTGTCTTGTCCTGTTGTGTTTTTTGTTGTTGTTATGAACTCGCTTGATAAATATATACAGTACTTGTCAAAAGTTTGGACAGATCTACTCAAAGGTTTTTCTTTATTTTTACTATTTTCTACATTGTAGAGTCAAAACTATGAAATAACACATATGGAATTATGTAGTAACCAAAAAGGTGTTAAACAAATCAAAATATATGCTATAGATTCTTCAAAGTAGCCACCCTTTGCCTTGATGAAAGCTTTGCACACTCTTGGCATTCTCTCAACCAGCTTCATAAGCAGTCACCTGGAATGCATTACAATTAACAGGTGTGCCTTGTTAAAAGTGAATTTGTGGGATTTATTTCCTTCTTAATGCATTTGAGCCAATCAGTTGTTTTGTGACAAGGTAGGCGTGGTATACAGAAGATAGCCCTATTTGGTAAAAGACCAATTCCATGTTATGGCAAGCTCAAATAAGCTCAAATAAGCAAAGAGAAATGACAGTCCATCATTACTTTAAGACATGAAGGTCAGTCAATCCAGCAAATTTCAAGAACTTTGAAAGTTTATTCAAGTGCAGTCGCAAGTAACAGACATCTCAACATCAACTGTTCAGATGAGACTGCTTGAAATCAGGCCTTCATGGTCGATTTGCTGCAAAGAAACCACTACTAAAGGACACCAATAAGAAGAAGAGACGTGCTTGGGCCAAGAAACACGAGCAATGGTGACACTATCAGTGATTTATTTAGCTTTCAAGACACACTTAACCAGCATGGCCACCACAGCATACTGCAGCGATATGCCATGCCATCTGGTTTGTGCTTGGTGGGACTATCATTTGTTTTTCATGGCTGTGTAAGGGCTATTTCACCAAGAAAGTGAGTGATGGAGTGCTGCATCAGATTACCTGGCCTCCACAATCATCTGACCTCAACCTAAATGAGATGGTTTGGGTTGATTTGGACCGCAAAATCCCAAGACTGTTGGAAAAGCATTCCAGGTGAGAGAGATGCCAAGAGTGTGCAAAGCTGTCATCTAGGCAAAGGGTGGCTACTTTGAAGAATCTAAAATTTGTTTAACACTTTTTTGGTTACTACATGATTCCATATGTGTTATTTCATAGTGTTCATGTCTTCACTATTATTCTACAATGTAGAAAATAGTAAAAATGAAGAAAAACCCTTGGATGAGTAGGTGTCCAAACTTTTGACGCCCTTTCACCTCTCAGCCTACCTGTGACGTGGTCGTGTCATCACACTTCTCTGTGTTGTTCTGGGTGACTGGTAGACCCTCAGATGACCTATTCACTCCATTTGTACCACTGTTCAACCCTATCAGGACCACAAGAAGAGAATGGTTGGATTCCTTTCACCTTCAACAAATGTTTTGTCGAAGCACATTGAGATGAAAGAAAGCTGAAGGAGAATGGCCATCGCAGAACAGAACAAAGCAATACAGCTGTTTGTTTGAGAGGATCTGAAGACTAAGGTTCATCCGTCCTGAAAGTGTGCTTACCGGTCTGGGTTAGTGATTTGGTGGCCAGAGGGGCCTGCAGTACTGCGGGTCGTAGTACACTGCGCTGCTGCTCCTTGGGTTTCTGGCTCGGGACACCTGCAACACATTATACTTGGCCTAAATATAAGGCTCTGGACAGACCAAAGCCAGATAAAGAAGGGACATCTTTTTGCACTCTTATTGTGATGTTTTGTACATTGTGTTTATGCCTGTTACGGAGCCTGTATACTAGACCCCCAAAACCCATTTCCTTTGTCCCTTAAATGGACAATAAAGCCTTAAGAACTAACATGACATTGACGAGAGAGAGAGAGAACTCACTTTTTCACAATTCCTGACATTTAATCCTAGTAAAAATTCCACTTTATTTTAAGAATGTGAAATGTCAGAATAATAGCGCAGAGAGAGAGAGAGAGAGAGAGCACCCACCTGCACTAGGAGCCTGTCCATGGATCAGGGTGGGAGGCTTCAGGCGAAACCCAACCGTTTTCTCCTCTGTTGACATGAGAACAGGGAAAGAAGGAGAAAGAGAGAGGGAACGTGAGATAGCTGGAAGCTAAGCCAGAACTTTGTTTATAAAAAATGTGATTCTTCAAGGGTAGTTTTCCTTATCATGCAAAAATCAAATAGATTGAAAAGGAGATCTTAAGATAACTATTCATGAACTCACCAGGTTCTGAATCTGAATTATTATTTCCTGTCGGGGACTGACAGAAACTGGATGGCATGAACACATTGTTCTTAGAAACTGCATAAGACAAAGATAAATAACATGAGTACACACCCTTTCTCCAAACACTAAGGAAAGTATTTTAATTAAACAAAATGTACAATTACCTGAATGTGCGGGTGGGAACTGTGTTAGTGACGATGTCCTTTCCCTCTTGGCCGGGGGACAGTAACTACTCTCATCTTTATCAGAGTCTGGAGGAGACAGAATGAGCAAAGATTAGCAAAGTAACTATACTGAACAAAAATATACTCAACATGTACAGTTGAAGTCGGAAGATTACATACACCATAGCCAAATACATTTAAACTCACTTTTTCACAATTCCTGACATTTAATCCTAGTAAAAATTCCCTGTCTTTGGTCAGTTAGGATCACCACTTTATTTTAAGAATGTGAAATGTCAGAATAATAGCAGAGAATTATTTATTTCAGCTTTTATTTCTTTCATCACGTTACCAGTGGGTCAGAAGCTTACATACACTCAATTAGTATTTGGTAGCATTACCTTTAAATGGTTTAACTTGGGTCAAATGTTTTGGTTAGCCTTCCACAATAAATTGGGTGAATTTTGGCCCATTGATCCTGACAGGCCTCCTTGCTCGCACACGCTTTTTCAGTTCTGCCCACAAATTTCCTATGAGATTGAGGTCAGGGCGTTGTGATGGCCACTCCAATACCTTGACTTTGTTGTCCTTTTAAGCCCATTTGCCACAACTTTGGAAGTATGCTTGGGGTCATTGTCCATTTCGAAGACCCATTTGAGACCAAGCTTTAACTTCCTGACTGATGTCTTGAGATGTTGCTTCAATATATCCACGTAATTTCCCTCCTCATGAACCATCTATTTTGTGAAGTGCACCAGTCCCTCCTGCAGCAAAGCACCCCCACAACATGATGCTCCCACCCCCGTGCTTCATGGTTGGGATGGTGTTCTTTGGCTTGCAAGCCTCCCCCTTTTTCCTCCAAACATAACGATGGTCCTTTTGACCAAACAGTTCTATTTTTGTTTCATCAGACCAGAGGACATTTCTTCAAAAAGTATGATCTTTGTCCCCATGTGCAGTTGCAAACAGTAGTCTGGCTTTTTTATGGCGGTTTTGGAGCAGTGGCTTCCTTGCTGAGCAGCCTTTCTGGTTATGTCGATATAGGACTCGTTTTACTGTGGATATAGATACCGGTTTCCTCCAGCATCTTCATAAGGTCCTTTGCTATTGTTCTGGAATTGATTTGCACTTTTCACACCAAAGTACGTTCATCTCTAGGATACAGAATGCATCTCCTTCCTGAGCGGTATGACGGCTGCGTGGTCCCACGGTGTTAATACTTGCGTACTATTGTTTGTACAGATGAACGTGGTACCTTCAGGCATTTGGAAATTGCTCCCAAGGATGAACCAGACTTGTGGAGGTCTACAATTTATTTTCTGAGGTCTTGGCTGATTTCTTTTGATTTTCCCATGATGTCAAGCAAAGAGGCACTGAGTTTGAAGGTAGGCCTTGAAATACATCCACAGGTACACCTCCAATTGACTCAAATGATGTCAATTAGCCTATCAGAAGCTTCTAAAGCCATGACATCATTTTCTGGAATTTTCCAAGCTGTTTAAAGGCACAGTCAACTTAGTGCATGTAAACTTCTGACCCACTGGATTTGTGATACAGTGAATTATAAGTGAAGTAATCTGTCTGTAAACAATTGTTGGAAAAATGACTTGTGTCATGCACAAAGTAGATGTCCTAACCGACTTGCCAAAATGACAGTTTGTTAACAAGAAATTTGTGGAGTGGTTGAAAAACGAGTTTTAATGGCTCCAACCTAAGTGTATGTAAACATCCGACTTCAACTGTAAAGTGTTGGTCCCTTGTTTTATGAGCTGAAATAAAAGATCCCAGAAATGTTCCATACGCACGCAAATATTGATCTCAAATTTTGTGCACAAATATATATACACATTTTAGTCACCGAATATAATCCATCCACCTGACAGGTGCGGTATATCAAGAAGCTGGTAAAACAGCATGATCATTAAACAGGTGCACCTTGTACTGGGGAAAAAAGGCCACTCAAAATGTGCAGTCGTCACACCACAATGCCACAGATGTCTAAAGTTGAGGGAGCGTGCAATTGGCATGCTGACTGCATGAATGTCCACCAGAGCGGTTGCCAGAAAATGTAATGTTCAATTCTCTACCACAATGTCGTTTTAGAGAATTTGGCAGTACGGCCAACTGGCTTCAGAACCCCAGACCACGTGTAACCCCGCCAGCCCAGGACTTCCACATCCGACTTCTTCAACTGAGGGATCATCTGAGACCAGCTACCCTAACAGCTGATGAAACTATTGGTTTGCACAACTGAAGAATTTCTGTACAAACTGTCAGAAACCATCTCAGCGAAGCTCATCTGCGTGCTCGTCATCCTCACCAAGGTCTTGACCTGACTGCCTTTCGGCATTGTAACCGACTTCTGTGGGCAAATGTTCACCTTTGATGGCTACTGGCACGCTGGAGAAGTACGCTCCTCACAGATGAATCCCGGTTTCAACTATACCGGGCAGATGGCAGGCAGCGTGTATGACGTCGTGTAGGCGAGCTGTTTGCTGATGTCAATGTTGTGAACAGAGTGCCCCATGGTGGCGGTGGGGTTATGGTATGGGCAGGCAAGAGCAACAGACAACGAACACAATTGCATTTAATCGATGGCAATTTGAATGCACCGTGATGAGATCCTGAGGCACATTTCGGTGCCATTCATCCGCCGCCATCACCTCATCACCGCATGATAATGCACGGCCTCATGTCGCAAGGATCTGTACGCAATTCCTGGAAGTTGAATATTTCCCAATTCTTCCATTGCCTGCATACTCACCAGACATGTCACCCATTGAGCATGTTAGAGATGCTCTGGATCAATGTGTACGACAGCGTGTTCCAATTCCCGCCGATGTCCAGCAACTTCACACAGCCATTGAAGAGGAGTGGGACAACATTCCACAATCAACAGCCTGATCAACTCTATGCGAAGGAGATGTGTAACGCTGCATAAGGCAAATGGTGGTCACACCAGATACTGACTGGTTTTCTGATCCACACCCCTACCTTTTTTAAGGTATCTGTGACCAACAGATGCATATCTAGATTCCTAGTCATGTGAAATCCATAGATTAGATCTAATGAATTAATTTCAATTGACTGATTTCATTATATGAACTGTAACGCAGTAAAATGTTTGAAATTGATGTGGTTATATTTTTGTTCAGTGCAAAATATAAGACAGACATTTTCAATTTTCCAAAGTACTAGAACCTGCTTGGTTACCCTCCTCATCCTTACCTTCTCCATCCTCCGCACTGGACCCTTCTACTGATCTCTGTTAAGGGTTTGACAGAGAAAGATGGAGATAGAGGAAGAAAGAGAGGAAGAACATAACAGACATTCAGACAGAGGAAACCGAGGAAATTATCCAGTCAGTGTGAAGCCAAGTCTGCTCCATAGCATGCCGTCACACTGTTTACATTTTCAGAAGAGGTATGAAAAGAGTGTTTCTCACCTTCTGAGCTTTATCTTTCTGGAACACAAACACTGGTGGGGCTATGGCATGCTTCTCTGCAAGAGAAATCAGATGTGTCACTGTTGGAGATCTCACTTTACACATCTTTGGGCAAAAGCTTTATGATGGATGTCTCTTCACTTTGTCTATAAAACCCCCTCTCCTACTATGAGCCTTGTCTGCATTTCTAGACTACAAATATTACCAGTTGAATTCTACAGAGCTGACAAAGACCCGCAGGTTGTGCCAAAGTGAAACCGTGACAAGTTTTGTACAACTGTGCACTTACTTCACCTTCCCCATAACACAATACACCTCAGGGTTCAGGCATCTAAGTCAGTGTAAGTGGACTCCCCTGTCACTGTCAGTGCCCACAAAGCTTTGATAGAACCTCAGCCAGGACCTAGTAAATCTTTTCCCCACGCTATAATTAGAACTCCAGTCATAACTTAATTGAGGAGGCTCTACCCACTGGGCAAACGACAATTCAACGTCTATTTCACAGCCGTTCAACGTCATTTTGTTGAAATGATAAATCAGTAATGTGTATAAAGGAGGAAAGCACCCATTTTAAAGGCAATAAAATGACAGAAAGAAAGCTATGTTGAACTATGGTGAAGGTGAGATGGTCATGGTACATGAAAAATGCAGAACAGAAAGCTATGTTGAACTATGGTGAAGGTGAGATGGTCATGGTACATGAAAAATGCAGAACAGAAAGCTATGTTGAACTATGGTGAAGGTGAGATGGTCATGGTACATGAAAAATGCAGAACAGAAAGCTATGTTGAACTATGGTGAAGGTGAGATGGTCATGGTACATGAAAAATGCAGAACAGAAAGCTATGTTGAACTATGGTGAAGGTGAGATGGTCATGGTACATGAAAAATGCAGAACAGAAAGCTATGTTGAACTATGGTGAAGGTGAGATGGTCATGGTACATGAAAAATGCAGAACAGAAAGCTATGTTGAACTATGGTGAAGGTGAGATGGTCATGGTACATGAAAAATGCAGAACAGAAAGCTATGTTGAACTATGGTGAAGGTGAGATGGTCATGGTACATGAAAAATGCAGAACAGAAAGCTATGTTGAACTATGGTGAAGGTGAGATGGTCATGGTACATGAAAAATGCAGAACAGAAAGCTATGTTGAACTATGGTGAAGGTGAGATGGTCATGGTACATGAAAAATGTAAAAATGTGCCTAGCTACTGACACTGAACAGTAAAAGCTGATATTAAGCAGATACAGTACCAGTCAGAAGATGGTCCTATTTTACCAAACAGGGCTAAGTACATTTTATGGAAAGAACAGCTCAAATAAGCAAAGAGAAACAACAGTCCATCATTACTTTAAGACATGAAGGTCAGTCAATCTGGAAAATTTCAAGAACTTTGAAAGTTTCTTCAAGTGCAGTCGCAAAACGCATTAAGTGCTTTGATGAAACTGGCTCTCATGAAGAACGCCACAGGAATGGAAGACCCAGAGTTACCTGTGTTGTAGAGGATAAGTTCATTAGAGTTACCAGCCTCAGAAATTGCAGTCCAAATAAATGATTCACAGAATTCAAGTAACAGACACATCTCAACATCAACTGTTCAGAGGAGACTGCATGAATAAGGCCTTCATGGTCGAATTGCTGCAAAGAAACCACTACTAAAGGACACCAATAAGAAGATGAGACTTGCTTAGGCCAAGAAACACGAGCAATGGACATTAGACCAGTGGAAATCTGTCCTTTATTTGAGTCCAAATTTGAGATTTTTGGTTCCAACCAAAAAAAAGATAGCTTTTCAATATGTAGGCCTAGTTAATCAAATCTAATTATATTTGTCATATGCGCCAAATACAACAGGTGTAAACTTTACTGTGAAATGCTTACTTATAAGCACTTCCCTCAACAATGCAGAGTTCAAAACTAAGAAAATTAGCAACACAATTCAATTTAAAAAACGAGGATATACAAGGAGTACTGCGACCGAGTCAATGTGCAGGGGTATGGGGTAGTTGAGGTCATATGTACATGTAGTTAGGGGTAAAAGTGACTAGGCAATTAGGATAGATAATAAACAGAATAGCAACTGTGTGTGTGAAGAATGTGAAAGTGTGTCTGTGTGTGGCATCAATATGCATGTTTGTGTGTGTGTGTGTTTTAGCTTGCCGGTTTGTGTGGTCAGTCGTCCCCAGGTGAGGCAAAAGGCTTTGTGATGGCTTGGCATTGCTCATTTGCCCTCCAGGTGTGAAACGTGCATGGTGGATGCACACTGCAAGGCCTTTGACGAGAACTTCTGCATAATTACATTGTTTTACTGAGGTTTCCAACCACACTAGTGCTATTATCTGCGATATGGCAATGAAACATTCCCCTTTTTATGAAAACCAAAAGGACACTGAATGGATTTGCTTTGTCACAAAATAAACTCAATGGCATTTTTACTTGATCAAATTAATGAAGTGGATAAAACAAACTGCACATCCTTGATTTAATAAAAATGTGTCACAATGCTGGGTTAAACTCGATATATCCTTCACACTCTAGTCTATACTTAGCCTGTTGAAATGTACTCTATAGCCTTTCTGACTAGGCTAGTTATTTCAGTGTGTTCACACTGAAAGATGAATGTCTGTTGTTAAGATACAACGTACTGTACACTGAACAAAAATATAAACACAACGTGTAAAGTGTTGGTCCCATGTTTCATGAGCAGAAATAAAAGATCCCAGAAATGTTCCTTACGCACAAAAAGCTTATTTCTCTCAAATGTTGTGCACATCCCTGTTAGTGAGCATTTCTCCTTTTCCAAGATAATCAATCCATCTGACAGGTGTGGCATATAAAGAAGCTTATTAAACTGCAAGATCACGACACAGGTGCACCTTGTGCTGGGGACAATAAAAGGACACTAAAATGTGCAGCTTTGTCACACAACACAATGCAACAGATGTCTCAAGTTTTGAGGGAGGGTGCAGTTGGCATGCTGACTGCAGGAATGTCCACCAGAGCTGTTGTCAGAGAATTGAATGTTAATTTCAATACCAACATAGTTTTAGAGAATTTTGCAGCATGCCCAACCGGCATCACAACCGCAGACCACGTGTATGGCGTCGTGTGGGTTTGCTGATGCCAACCTGCCCCATGGTGGCAGTGGGGTTATGGTATGGGCAGGCAGGCATAAGCTAAGAACAACGAACACAATTGCATTTTATTGATGGAAATTTCAATCCAAAAAAATACTGTGACGAGATCCTGAGGCCCATTGTGAGGACAATCTTTTTTAATAAGGTATCTGTGACCAACAGATGCATATCTGTATTCCCAGTCATGTCAAATCCATACATTGTGGCCTAATGAATTTATTTCAATTGACTGAATTCCTCATATGAACTCTAACACAGTAAAATAAATTAAATTGTTGCGTTTATATTTTTGTTCAGTATAACCTATTCTACTTCATGCAGCATATAGCCTCAGCTCTTTACCATGAGAGAATAACTTATCTAGAAATCAGTGAGGTGACACTTGCTCACATCATCGGAACGCAGGTGCTGGACAAGATAAAAGGCCTGTACAATATTGCACCCAAACTAACTTTAACAAGGCAAAATTATTTGGAAAAAACTTTCAAAGATCCACCTCGGACCAAAACATTATCTCATTAAAGTAAGATCGAGTGCAACCTGGTTTTGCTTCTGGGTCCCCTACCCACTCAGCATAAAGGCCTCACCCATCTCCACTCACCCTTGTCCTTGTCCTTGTCCATGCTTTCAATTTTGATCCCTACCTCTGGCTCTAACCATCACAAACTGAACATTTCACATTCTTCCTGCTAAGAACAGAAGGAAAATCAGATGAGTTTCAGTAAGGGGAACAAGTTGTCGAGACCAAAACAACTGATTATTCTTCCCATTTGATTGAAATTAGAAACGGACAGAAATGAATGATGTGTGTGATAGGCTTCGTCCAATGACTGTCGCAGATTCAAATAGCAAACACGTCTCCTATGACCTCGTGCATCTGACGAAATGAGAAAGGAATCCAGGCCACAGAAGAGAAGTGAGAGGGTTTCACAAAATGGAATGGGAGTTCCAGTGTCTTTCAATGGAGCAGCTGTCAAATAGACTAACTCCAGAGAAACACAGTGACATTCTGGAGCAAAGAGTGGCTACAGGCATTAATCTCATTAGTCTTCTAGCTATTCACATAGGGCCTACCGTCTAAGCCTCTTATTTTTAAGCTAGCCATACGACCTTCAATTTCACATCTTAAATCTCACACATTTGAATGAACGAGCATGCACTGAAGAGAAGTGTTACAAGTCCCAGTATTTTTTTGATGGTAAAATCAGAAAAAATCCAGAGTAGAGAGCCAGTTGAAAGTTTGGACTTCCAGTGGCTGTGCTCTTATGCCTAGATCAAATAAAAATAGATTTTTATTGGTCACATGCACCAAATACAACAGGTGTAGACTTTACAGTGCAATGCTTACAAGCCTTTTCTCAACAATGCAAGGTTAAAAAATAGAAAATGTAATTGTGACACAAAAACAATAACGAGGCAATATAAAAGGAGTACCAGTACCAAGTCAATGTGCAGGGGTACGAGGTAGTAGAGGTAGTAGTACAGTATGTACATGTGGGTAGGGGTACAAGTCACTAGGCAATCAGGACATATAATAAACAGAGTAGCAGCAGCGTATGTGAAGTGTGAAAGTGTGTCGATGGGTGTTTCTCAATATGATACTACCGTACTCCACACTCATGCTCCAAGTGCATACTTCGAGGACATTCTCGAGTACGTTTTTGTGAGGACGAGAGTGTGAAGAACGCATAAAACATTACAGTAGTGGGAGTGCTTCTCAAATGTATTACCTCATGCTGTATCTCCACATTCACTGAACATTTTTCCAGCCAGGACAATGCCACAATAGAGACAAAACGAAATATACACAAAGCAAATGTTTTACTTCATAATTATCATCTAGATATACAGTACCAGTCACAGTTTGGACACACCTACTCATTCAAGGGTTTTTCTTTATTTTTACTATTTACTACATTGTAGAATAATAGTGAAGACATCAAAACTATGAAATAACACAAAAAAAGTGTTAAATCTAAATATATTTAAAATGTGAGATTCTTCAAAGTAGCCAACCTTTGCCTTGATGACAGCTTTGCACACTCTTGGCATACTCTCAACCAGCTTCATGAGGTAGCGACCTGGAATGTTAATTTATGGAATTTCTTTCCTTCTTAATGCATTTGAGCCAATCAGTTGTGTTGTGACAAGGTAGGGGTGGTATACAGAAGATGGTCTTTTACCAAATAGGGGTAAGTCCATATTATGGCAAGAACAGCTCAAATAAGCAAAGAGAAACAACAGTCCATCATTACTATAAGACATGGTCAGTCAATGCAGACAATTTCAGGAACTTCGAAAGTTTCTTCAAGTGCAGTCCCAAAAACCATCAAGTGCTATGATGAAACTGGCTCTCATGAGGACCACCACATGAAAGGAAGACCCAGAGTTACCTCTGCTGCAGAGGATAAGTTCATTAGAGTTACCAGCCTCAGCTTGCAGCCTAAATAAATGCTTCAGAGTTCAAATAACAGACATATCTCAACATCAACCCTCTCGTGCTCAGAGTATGGTAGTATGCATTTTGAGAAACACCCTATGTGTGAGTGGGGTCAATACGCATGTGTGTTTGTGTGTGTGAGTGTATGTAGTGTGTTGGAGTGTCAGTGTAGTATGTGTGACTGTGCATAGAGCCAGTGCAAGGCAGTCAGTGCAAAACAATTAAGATAAAATGTATAATAAAGACCGACAGCGTCATGGCATCAATGCCGAGTAATACATTTTGCAGTGTCTAGCTCATCCATGTAATCCAAAATTATTACTGGATATGTGTGCAACAAAATTCAACAATCACCTTTTGCTACCATTTCGGTCAAGTCTACACATACAGTTTGATGCAAACGACACACAAAATGCACTGCTTTTGCAACACAATGCTGCAAGGCAAACGCAGCGTTCCATTGGAAATGAATGTACTGCTGGTGTCCCAAAACGCAAATGACACCGTTCGTCTGATCGAGGCATTATGTGCAGCTGAGTAGATTGCACATTTCAGCGATAGATACTGTTCAATACTGGCCCTGCTCAACAAGATACCTATTTGCATTGGCATCATTGCTCAGCCTGGTCTCATAGACTAGACGTAACATAGTAAATGTAAAACAAAGACGCTCAAATTAGTATGATATGTTACGTTTGGTACAGTTACATAAGACAGACGGTTACATAAGGCAAGAACGAAAGTCGGGTTGGTCGGAGCAGGCGTATGGCGCGAATGTCTAGGTTGCGAGTTCAAATCTCATCACAGACAACATTAGCATTTTAGCAACTTCAACTAGTTTTTAGCATCTACTTAGCATGTTAGCTAACCCTTCCCCTAACCGTAACACTTTTAGAGGACCTAA
Source organism: Salvelinus namaycush (assembly GCF_016432855.1). NCBI lineage: Eukaryota > Metazoa > Chordata > Actinopteri > Salmoniformes > Salmonidae > Salvelinus > Salvelinus namaycush. The sequence goes on along the minus strand of NC_052315.1, from coordinate 17,714,366 downwards.
CCCAGCTAACGTTAGCCAGCTAGCTAACGTTAGCCACCTAGTACGAACAAATATGAAAATGTATGCACTCACGTTTTGCAAATCCTTAACATATAACATTTGTAATTCATAACACGATTTGTAATTCATATCATACGAATGGGTGATACACATCCATACATTAATACATACCAAGCAAAACTTAACATATACTAAACGCTCTTAGTTATGTACAGAATAATGCGAAATGCTCTGAGACAGGGTTGCATTGTTAGCTACATAAAATGGATTGACTTGATCGTATATATCAAAGTCAGTCAAATCCATATAGCTAGTTTAGCACGTTGCTAATCCTGTTATGCCACTTGGCTAGTACAGTAAATTACTTACGCTTTGAATTTGGAACATGTAGTCTGTCGGGCCTAACGTTACAATGGGTCAGACACCTGTGACTTGTAACCTCCGGCAATGAGCAAGAAGGACCTAGTTCTGAACTTCTGTCTGTAAGCAACACCGCGGTGCAAAACACTACATAGCCGGACATAGCCATTGTTGTCTGCGTGTTGCCGTTAGCTAGTTTCTGACCATAGTAGATCAAGCTACATGGAGATGGTGGGAGGTTTTAAAAGGCTATTCGGGGAGACAAATTCCACCCGGTGTTTCCCCACATGTGACCCAGATGTGATTTCTATTGTTCGTGAGTATTTAATTTGTTTGCTTTTCTTGTCTAGTTAACTACAAAAACATGCTGATATATTGGTAGGTAGCTTATGTTAGCTAGTTCTGTAAAGATGTGATATTTAAAAAAGTTAACTGCCCCTCCCCTCCCCCGGTTGTGCCACACGGTCCGGACCGCCGCCCCCCACTCCACATCCCTGTAAAATATAGCCAGCAAAGGCCGGGGATCTAACGTATGCTAATGTTTAGTCAAACTGCTGCCTCCACATCGAGCTGCAAACACAACGGAGCATTCCCTGCACATCTGCTGACAGTCCCGAAGCTGTCTGGGCAACATTCACTCGCGATTGTGGTTCATTCATTAGATTTGTTTATCTTTCTCCCTGAGCGAATCCTTACCTTCGTTTGCCAGGTCCGCCATTTTACTTCCTTACTGACACCCACAATACTCCGCGGTAGACATGCGCGTTATGGCTCGACAAATAAATGTTACTACCTCTAGGGGGAGTCATGTTTACACATTTGTGCAACAAAACAAAACAGAAATAGTCCCCACCGCCAATTTTGTGCTGTGCACTAGTCCATCATAAAATCAATTTAAGCATAATGAAACATCACACTAATCTTAATTCGTGGAAAACATTTTACTAATTTGACAATAAAGCATGATGTTCTATTTACATTTCAAAACAGAAATTACCTTTCAAATATAGAACACACTTCAAAATAAACAATTGTATTGTATAAAATGAACTATTGCTTTGACAGATGTAAAAGTGATAGGCCTATACAGTCAGTTTTTAAAAAGATTAGAGTTCCTCCCTTAGTGATATCAAACCATAACTAATAATTTCTTCACAAATTATGTAACAAAAAGAAACCCCTATTACCCTAAACAATCATTTTGAAAAAAAGTACTTTTTAAGCAAATGCCCTGTGTTTAAATAGCTTCTCATTCAATGGCCTTGAACACTGCATAGTATAAATCCCTATAAGAAGTAATTTGGCCCCAGTTTCACTGGCAGAGGTAGAGCGTGAGAGGTTATTAGCCTATTTCTGGTCACCCATAGGCTCGTAATGTGTTCTATGCCTGTATAGACAGTAGTGCTGAATGATGAACACCACATCGAAGAATATGGACAACAAACCAAGTCCAGCCTTTGTGGGGTCGCCAAAGATGAGCTTCCATTCATCTAGGAAACAATAGAAACATTATATGATACCCTGACATACTACATCACATGCTGAATTATTTAATGGTTTAAGGCAGAATGTGTGACTGATGGAACTAATCTGAAAAACAACATCAAAATGTATCACTATTTCAATTTACTATTATACCATGTTTAATACCATTATTTAAACCATTTTATTTTCCACTTTCTTTATGGTTTTGTTGTTGTTATTCTTTATGCTGATGACTTTTTCTTATGATTTGTCTGCTCTTCTCCCAAACACAGGGAAAGAGATGGTGAATTGGTGGGCGGGCTTGTGCGTGGGTGGGCATGAAAAGGAAATTATTCTACATAATTGTGCCACTGTCTCATGTTAATGTGCAGGAATAATTGTAAAAAAATATATATATTTTTTAAGTTAAGAAAAACCCATGAAGATAGAAGCTATATAAATAAACAATGAATGACTGCAATTGAAGACACATTTTCAATTGTTGGGACTGTCCTTTGACTGTGGTTTTCACTTTGACTAATTATGTTTTACTGAGGTGTCTGCACATTGGTGATCTATGGTATGCGTGAGCAGCCTTACTGTTGTTATACGACTGAAGGATCATCTGAATGAGACTGAAGCTGCCTCCTATGAAGTCCAGCAACACATTGCCAATGCTCCACCCTTCCGTGCTTTGTCTTTGGTAGTTCATGTAGGCCTGAGGACACACACAGACAGTGTATTGATGATAGACAATGTAGTGGTGATCATGAAAATCAACAATATCTACTGTAACACAAATTATAATTGTGTATAAGCTAAAACCATTCAATATGCAGTCAAATATTGTGAAATCCATACCTGTGGGATGTATTTGACGAGGGTGATACCTAACTTAATGTAGGAGAAATAATAGAGATATTCCAGCCAGGTGATCTTATTGGCCACAGCAACAAAGAGGGTGACCAGGGCGAATGTCCATCCAATCACCAGAAGGCCAATAGCGATCTTGGACAACTTCTGCCCTCCTCTCTTTACCACACACATACAGGAACACAGTCATTACTTTCAACAAGCGTTTAACTGTCAATGTTCATTTGAGGCCTTGACAACAATGCTTTCCTTTCAAAGGATCAGACATACAGTATCTTTTTGCCAACAATCAAAACATAAGCTGATCATTATTTTTCTCCGGCCTATAACCAAAGAGGGACATCTAGGAAGTTATTTTACTAGTCTTCTGTTACTCACCTCATAGATGGCACACTGACAGATATACACAAGTGTCAGCACAACTGCATGGAGACTGAAAAACACATCATTGGCATCCACTGGGTTCACACCGTTTGGATTTTTCTTCACAAACTCTTCCTAAAAAAAATATTTAAAATATAACTATATGGAGTAAAAAACAAGTCAATAGGTCAATAGAAGACCAAAATATTTGAACAAATCCCCATTGGTGTCAATGCATGAATGACACAAAAATCTGAGTTGTGCATGTAGATCTCAAATTAGGATTCGTCCCAATTTGTTACACTGTTAGTGAGGGCATGCAGAGCTCTTACCTTCATGTACGGAACCCAGAAGAGGCCTACATTGAAGACACTGTACGCAATGAAGCCTGTCAAGTTGAGTGCCAGGAAATCAAAGTTCAACCCCACCACACTGTCAAATAGACAAAGTCAGAAATCAAATCCAGATGCACTTTAAGTCTAAATCATTTAAGGCTGAGATTAAATTGTTTAAAAAATAAATATGACAGTTTGAGGCACTACCTTTTTCTTCTCCAGTTCTCATATACTTGAGGGTAGAATGAGATGGACCATGCGAGGAAGTAAATCCAACCAATTAATTGGTTAATGATATCGATGATGTTGCTTCTAATGACCAAGAAACGGATTCTGGTCTTAAAGCTGGAAAACATAAAGAGACTCTTAAGTACATTGTGTTGGTTTAAAATCTGTCTGAAATGTGACATGTGGGAAATTCTCAGAGTTGAAATTCACTAAAAGACAGAAACTGAGAACAACTCACCTTGCAATGTCAGTGTTGTTACTGTATAAATAGGCGGTCACCTGACCCACATGCTCTGCATGAACCTCAAATGTGCTTGATATGGCGTTTGCAGGCAATTGTACCTGGAAATCAGAAATACAGCACATATAAATAATATATAAAACCGTTATGCCTACAACAGAGTATTGATGTTTTACACACTGTGGCTACTGTAGTTCTTTGAAATATGACAGATTCAGATCTCAGATTGCATTAATAATCAATTACATGGTGTTTTGGTCATGCTTTTCAGTAAGTTTGAGTGGTTTAAAAAGCATACCTGCTGAGGCAGTTGAAGTATCGAGGTAACATTTGCAGAGGAGTCAGTGAAGTTAAAAGAAATAAGTGCGGACACATTAAGAGGAGAGCTGCAAAAAGAAATAAAACACCAAACACTGCATTATAACATTATAACACATCACAACAAATAGACATACATGGAATACTGATACAAACTGGCAATAGATGCCCAGATATAAGAAAAGTTACCTAGGTGTTATGGTGATATTGGCTGAACCTTTGACCTCCAGATTTACAGTGGCTGGAGCAGACAGGGATACACTCCCATCTGTTGAAAGAATATGATATTGCAGTTTTCAAATAGGTCTGTTTAGCAAAATGTATTATTCCTAAAACAGTACTTGGGCTTGAGGAGACGATGAATATGACTAGATCTCCTCTGATAACCAGGGTCCTTCAATTCTGATGGTGCTTTCAAGACAACTGGGAATTCGGGGAAAAACGGTCAAATCGTGACATCAGTGATCTTCAGGTTGGCGCTCTAGAAAGAGGGCCGAGTTCCCGACTTGGAATTCCGAGTTGAATGACTGTTCAAAACGATTTTTCCCACTTCCAAGTTGTCTTGAAGTTGTAGTGTTCCAAGTTCCCAGTTGTTTTGAACGCGGCAAAAGTCCCATTAACAAGCTCTGCAAACGTCATAATGGTACTCACCAAAATATCGAGTTTCGCAGAACAACTATAGTCATTACTACCGTTACACACAGTACACACAGTATGCACTTCCAAAAAAGGTATAAATAAAACGTTTTTGACCAAGTGCGCATGCGCTAAATCCACCTTCAGCACCTCCAATAAATTCACTCATTACTGCCACTCACAGGTTGGCTGATCCAGCAGCACAGTATCCCGAAAGATCATTGATTTTATTTAGACCTTTTCCTGATTGCCTAGTGACTTTTACACCTACATACATGTACATATTACCTCGTACCCCTGCATATTGACTCAATACCGGTACTCTTTTTATTGCCTTGTTATGGTTATTTTGTTACCGTTTCCCTTTTGTTATTTGCTCATCTTTTCTTACTTTTTAACCCTGCATTGTTGTTGAAGGGCTCGTAAGTAAGAATTTCACGGTAAAGTCAACATCTGTTGTAAGTTATTCGGCGATCATGAGAAATACAATTTGACTATAACGTTTGCAGAGCTGGTTAATGGGATTTTGAATTGCAGGATCCTGGGCGCCAGAGGAGATTTTGTCCTATTTTTCTTCTTCTCAAGCCAAGATACTGGTTCAGATGGTGCCTTCAAAAAAACTGGGAACTCTGAAAAATACAAGGTCAAATCATTACGTCAGTGATCTTCAGGTTGGAGCTGTAGAAAGAAGCCTCATGCCGTGTTCAAAACAACTAGGAACTCGGGAAAAAAACTATTTGAACGGTCATACAAATCAGAATTCCAACTCGACTTTCTGACCTGAAGATCACTGACGTCATGATTTGACTTTGAGTTAAGTTGTTTTACAGCGCTCACGGCCTATTCGGAACTAGGAAACGTCCAACTTGCTAACTGGTTGTAGTTATACACCTGCAGCGTTCAACTACATTTCCGAGCTTCCTAGTTCTGACTAACATGCGAACGCAGCATGAGTTCCCGAGTTGATGACCGATTTTTCCCGATTTCCCAGTTATTTTGAACGCGGCAAGATTACCAGCTATTAAAATCATAGTTTGTTGGTTGAACAAGGGCAAACTCACCACATGTAATGACCGTACAGAGTGTTATAAACAAGACTGAAAGAAAGTTATTATCTGCCATCTTCAGGGCACGAGCCTTGCTGAATTCTAAAAGTGCAAAAGAGGAACAGATGAGCACTGCTGACCAAATGATCTGCATTAGCTAGGTAACATATGCTGCCATATAAAGTCAGACTTACAACAGCAATGTGCCCTATTCATTTACGGTAAATCAGCTTGCTACTTGGCTGAGTCTTAACAATAGTTTGTTCAACTAACTAATCGTGAAATCAACAGATTAACATTATACGCTACCGCAGCTGAGTGGTGCTTTGTTTTCCTCTGCTTCCGTTAGCTGGCACTAGGTCATATGACTTGGCTCATCTGACTTGTATGACGCGCTGTCTTGGACGCGTTCAAGACTTTCAATGTTGTGGGATGTTTTTTTTTTTTTAATTGAACCTTTATTTAACTAGGCAAGTCAGTTAACACATTCTTATTTACAATGACAGCCTACATCGGCCAAATCCGGACGACGCTGAGCCAATTGTGCTCCCCAATCACGGCCGGCTGTGATATAGAGACTTTTTGACTTGTGCCGAGTTCATATTATAGTTGGAACTAGGACATTGGAAAATGTGCAACTTTCTGAATTGTTGAACACGGCGTGTGTAGACTATAACTACAACCAGTTAGTAAATCGAACATTTCAGAGATTCCTAGTTCCAACTAGCACATTGACTTGGAGCCTCGTGACTCTACTTTGACTTATGACTTGAAAATATCTGGCCAGGTTTTGTCACTCATTTTGTGGCACAGTTGATGTGCTAGTCGAAACTAGGAAACGTCCGAATTGCTAACTGATTGTACTTATACACGTGCCGCGTTCAAATGCAGACTAGGGCCTCTGATTGGACCAGCAAACAGTAAATCAACACAGGTCGGGTTAGCTAGCGAACAGATTGCTGATTTGCTTCAGAGCCGGAGCCCAGAATGAATCCGTTTGCACGGGCATTTGATTTCCATAGAGTGGGGCACGTTTTGGTCACGGGTCCTCTTATTTGGTTATATGTGTAAAATAAAACATATAAGTGTTGAATAAATTGTATTCGTGGAGTGCATTTGTTATAACTATAAAACAGAAAGCATTGGTCATGAAACCCGGTATAATATAATTTTTTATAACGACAACATTTAAATAAATACCCAACCAAGACGCACGGTCAGCAAAATGCATGGTCAAATGACGAAAACATCAGTAGCCTAAACATCATTACAAGGGCCAAGTGTGCTTGATAATAGTGCATTTTTTTGTTTCATTAAGACAGTAGTAAACATTTCCCCCGTTTTTTTCCACCGACGAGCCATTAGATCGAGTTATGGAGGAAACTGACGCCTTTTCAGCTTGAATGGAGGATGTTGTATTTACGAGACGGTCCACTAGGGACACTAGTAAATTACCAGCTGAATACATTAAAGTCTGACGTATAACGAGAATCGACGTAAAAGGAGCAAAAGCGCCATCTTTCGGCTGGTTGGGCTAATAGTAGGCTATGCTATAAGGATATTATTCTAACCTAGGCCTGTCCTCCTCGCCCTAACTCGAAGTCCTCCTGCACCGAGTCGTGTCAGTCAGGCTAGTCCTCATCAGCATTCACAGGATGATTATGTGCTTTTTATCCAAGCAATGAACATAAAACAAATACATGTATTTTTGTGTACAGCTGTCATGTTTAAAATAGAACACAGCCTATAATAAAACAAGGTCATTCTTATTTCTATGGTCACAACCAAGTAAGTGAAAAGTAGCCTATGCAGGCTTAATTTTCTAAATATATCTTATCCTGCAGTGAAAGAAGAAACAGAATACATCTTAGGTATTTTCCTTTGGGATTAACACCAAGCATGCTTATGCTTCTAAAGTACCAGCTGAATACATTAAAGTCTGACGTATAACGAGAATCGACGTAAAAGGAGCAAAAGCGCCATCTTTCGGCTGGTTGGGCTAATAGTAGGCTATGCTATAAGGATATTATTCTAACCTAGGCCTGTCCTCCTCGCCCTAACTCGAAGTCCTCCTGCACCGAGTCGTGTCATTTTACAGGGAATTCTATCAATCATCAATCATTTTTCTTCATTGTGACCCCTTTAGTTTTGACAAGAAGATTTCCTATTTTATTGTAAAAGCGTAACAAGATCACGTTACGTTTTATCTCAACATTTTCAACATAATTTATTTGGCAGTTTTTTACATAACATTTGGTTTCACAATAAACAGAAACTCATACGCCTCCAGTTACTGCCAGTTTGAGATGGGGTATAAAAAAAAATACACCATGTTCCATGCTTTTGGAAATGTTCTTCATAAGACGTTGTTGAGTAATATGTCAAATGGAAGTTCATTATTTATGGGCATCTCTTTTCTCTCATTTTACATAATTGTATATTGCATATGTAACAGTTCAACTCGCCCCGATAACTTTTAAAGTTTCAAGGGCCATTAGGGCATATTTTTTGGGCCAAAGGATGCCAACAACATTATTGGATGACAACATATTTCCTTCCCAGTGTGATGATTGTTTGTTTGATATCTGTCACTACTTTCAAAATATGTAAAGTGTTAACTATTCAATGGATGCAAATGGATCAAAGAATCAAATTGTTGAGGATAAGTAGATCTTACAACTATCAAAGCAAGTCAAATTTTCAAGTTGATTTGAAGATATTTACACTTGTATTATGTTGACTGATACCATCTGGTCTCAATAACACTTTGCCAAATGGGAGGTACAAGTATTTTCCCAACTGCCCAATTGACTTTGGGGATGCTATACAAATCTGATATGAATCAAGTTCAGGGATGTCACATAGTGGCTAGTATGGCAAGAGTTTTCTTTTTACAAGGAAAAAAAGGGTGCAGTCATTTAAATTCAGACTGACGGGACAATTACATTTCAGAACATTATGCAAGTCTTTGCAAGTTCCTAGCAAATTAATCTTCCTAAGCAATGACCAACACAACAAAACAACTGCCACCCAAGACATCCTAAATATTATTTTCTTGTCTCAGCCCTTATGTATTGTTAAATCAGAGGAGGCTGGTGGGCTCATTGTAATGGCTGGAATAGAATTAATGGAACGTTATCAAACACATAAAACATATGGAAACCATATGTTTGATTCCATTACATTTATTCTATTCCAGCCATTAAAATTAGCCCGTCCTCTTATAACTTCAATAATGGATGCTACTTTTAACATAATTGCTTGTGTCAAAACCAGGTATTGAATCTTACATAAACACACAGGCTGATATTCAATCAATTGCAGACAGTGGGTTTCCAGACAGTGTTTTCATTGCTGTTATACAAAAGATATTAAGGAGTCTGCGTGTGGTCCACATTTTCTTAATTCTAAGGATGTAGTTGATTTTTACAGTTAATAAATGACTAAAACAAACCCTGGTCCTGTACACTGATTGCTGACCTGGCTCCTTGGACCTTAGATCCTTCTCCAATAGCAATGAGGGGCCTCAGGGAAATGGAAGCCCTCCCGAAAAACATAATAACATTAAAAAAATTAAAAATGATGGTTGAGTACAGATATTTTGCAGATGTTCTCACAGATGCAGCTAAATGCTTATGTTTCTAGCTCCAACAGTGCAGTAATACCTAACAATACAAAACAATACACACAAATCCCAAAAATAAAAAGACAGACATCAAGAAATATCAGAACGAGCAATGTCAGAATCCGGAATGTAAATATATACACTGAGTGTACAAACATTAGGAACGCCTTCCTAATATTGAGTGGTCTTTTGCCCTCAGAACAGCCTCAATTTGTCGGGGCATGGACTCTACAAGGTGTCGAAAGCATTCCACAGGGATGCTGGCTAGTAATACTGACTAAGGTTCAGGGCAGGATGCTAGGCGGAGGCCGGCTAGTGGTGACAATTAAACATTCTGTTGGCCTCGAGATAGAAGCTGTGTATCAGTCTTTTGGTCCCAACTTTGATGCATCTGTACTGTCGTCACCATCTAGATGGTAGTGGGTGAACAGACTGTGGCTCGGGTGGCTGAAGTCCTTGATGATCTTCTTGGCCTTCCTGTGACACTGGGTGCTGTAGATATCCTGGAGGCCAGGCAGTGTGTGCCTGGTGAATCATTGTGCTGACCGCACCACCCTCTGGAGAGCCCTACAGTTGCGGACGGTCCAATTACCGTACCAGGCGGTGATACAGCCCGACAGCATGCCCTCAATGGTGCATCTTTAGAATTTTGTGAGGGTCTTCAACAGTTTGTCACTCATCATTTCACTGGACTTAAGCCAAGGAAAGCATTGCAGTGGCATTTGATTGTGATGCTCAAATTGTTCAAATTCTACCTCTTCCCAGCAATTGTAAAACATACTGTACTACTAGTTGTCATGCGAGAGGAGGTGTGGCTGATTAAGAGAACATGGTTGGTGGAGGGGTGAAGAAGGTATCAAATGGCAGCTACTGTATAAAGCAGTAGGGAACTCAACAAGACAGAGAAGACAGGTCATTTCTGCAAGGATATTTTGTGTTTTGAGAAGCTTATTTGCGACATGTTCTGCTTTGTTGGTAGGCTTGTGTGTTTATATGCTGACCTATTGCTTGTTAATATGCTTGTCTGATTCTTAATTCATATTTAACTAACTTTTAGCCTATGCTGTGGTAAAAGAAACAAGTTGAGGCAGCTGTTTTAAGAGACAGAGGTTATGGTTAATCTGAGGAATGCATGCTAACTTTTATTAGAACATAGTCAGAGCTTCTGCCAAACCCAACATTGCTGCACAAAACAGCTCCACACATCCAAGTTTTTGAAATCAAGAGGTCAGGATTGGGGTCTGGAAAACAAACATACCAGTATTGTAAATGGGGTGGCCCTGTCAGGAAAACATCCCGTTGACAGTGTGGTGGTATTAAAAAGAGAACGTTTCTCAGGCTTTACATCCTGTCCTGTTCTTACAGTGGACCATAGAAGCAGTGACACCATGAAGTTCCAGGCTTTGTTCTTTCTCTTGCTCCTGGCATGCATGTACCTCAGCATGGCTCAAGGTAGGCACGATTAAATCTACTGTACTGTACATTCTATAGACTAATTATTATGAAGCTTATGTTCCCTGTAATTGGTGTAACAGTCTAAAGCCTATTGTTTGTCCTGATTTGTTCTTGTAATGAAGGTATTGTTGAAAAATCAACTGTACTTGCCTTGCAGCCACTCCACATTCTGTACACTAATAACGTGTTGCAGATAGAGTAGTAACCTCTCGTAATGGAGAGCATTATTCTGCACAAAGTCAGTTATTTCAATATAATGTTGTTTTTTTTTTTACAAGCTTCAACTGGTCCATACTATGTCCAGAAGAGAAAGATTTGTCGGCTCCAAATATTTTTCTTACCAGACAATTTTACACAGACTGATGGTTGTCTCTGTGATCCAATCCTTTCAAAACATTGTCTCAAATCACCTGGCACTAGATTTCACAACCATTTCAATAGTTATATACATGGCTTATGCTGCACTTACAAGCAGTTCTCATATTTGCATTATTAGAAATTGTGAATATGAATAGTCCTGGTGATATGTCTTCTCTTGCACACATCTGCAATACATTTACTCAAAAAAACATTCTTAGAAAATGATCACACTGTAATATTTCGCAACTTCAACTGCACATTTCAAACCATGTGTAACTGAAATATCAGTCAGTGGAGGCGGCTGAGGAGAGGACAACTCATTGTAATAGCTGGAATGGAACAAATGGAATGGCATCAAACCATGTGTTTGATGTATTTGATACCATTCCACTCATTCCGCACCAGCCACTACCAGGAGTCTGTCCTCCCCAATTAAAGTGCCACCAACCTCCTGTGATGTTAGTACATTATAATTTATTAAATTGAAATGTAAGCACAAAGTATAATAGTAACCATTTCCTTTCCCCCTGGTTGTTGTCAGGCTCTTATGGGAACTGCTGTCTGAAGCACGTTGCTGGCCTGAAGAAGAACACCAAGAGGAACGTGATGAGCTACAGGATACAGGAAACAGATGGCGACTGCAACATCAAGGCTGTTGTGTGAGTGTGTTAGAACACCTCCTCACCTTCTGTCCCTAAGTCCTCACTCCCCAAACAACAACAAAGCTACACAGTCAGTCCATCATTGGGACACTGGTAAGGTAGAACAAATCCTCCAGTTTCCTGCAATGGATGCCAAGAAGGCTTTTTGACAGAGAAATTTGGTATTTTTCTACATATTTTGATATCCTTTTTTTCTCCTCGTAGAATGTGAATCTAAAAAACAATACTGAGTCTGAGTGTCTAACGGAAAACAAACACTTTTTATCCCACCACGTGTCTCATATCTGTAGGTTCATGCTGAAGAAACGGAAGACTGTTTGTGCCAATCCCAGCCAGAAGTGGGTACAGAATCTGATGACTGTTGTCGATAAGCAGCAAAGCAACTAGGTACAACTCTCACTCTTAACTAATCCTTTTAGAAATGCTTCTGCGTTTGACAAGTTTACAGTATCTAATTATGGCCTTTTTGTATCAATAGCTTCCTGAGAAAAGAGAATGAGGGGATGTAGTTGAGCTGCTGCTTCGTTGGAGAGTCTTTTAACCAGTGTATGCCAATTTCCATATGTCAAGTGAAATGTGTGGGCAAATATCTGACATATCATCCTGTAAGTAGAATGTGAGCTTCATCATTATATTACTCATTATATTACAGTTTGGCTTAATGAGTTTATATCACATGCTTTTGGGAGAATACCTGAGGTTCCATTGTTAAGGTGGCAATCCAGTAGCATAGCAAGACAACTATACTGTATTACTGTATTCACTGTTAGCATTAGATGACTAACTATGAATGGTGCCTGCTAGTAATGAGCCACTTGGCAGCTTAGCATTATTGTGTGTGTGCTGTGCTGCCTCTGCCTATATGCAGACTACATGCTGACTGTAGGGCCCCTGACCACTAAACTTTTATATAAAGCTACAATTTCTATTTTGATTTCAATCACTACTATGTGAAAACATTATTTGTATAAGTTCACATTTGTAATAAAAATGTAATAAAGTACAAAATGTTGATACATCTCAGAAATATCAATGGATATGTCAATAGGGAATACATAAAACTAATTAAGAATATATATATTAATAGAAAGACATATTTTCATGATGTCCATAATAACCATCTTCCCCACAGTTGTCTTCATATTCTTCCTTTTTAATTGTATGATTCCAAGGACAGCTCATTACACTCTATCTATACATTAACTCTTTATACTGCACAAGTTTCATTTGAAAAAAAGCTTTCACTCCTCTCATTGCCTTCAGCATTTACAGACACAGAACTTCAGCTCTCTGAAGCTTATCACTTGTAATGCCACATATCTACCTGAAATGTGATACAGTATGATGGGCAGAGAATCAACAACAGTTTATACATGTTCATTCTTGCTACAGTCACCATTTTAAGGCAAGTGTGATGCCCCAGGAGAAATCTCTCTATGTATCACCTCCTGTCCCTGCCCTCAGTGGAGTGTGACAGGGAGGCTCCAATATGCTGCAGAGGACAAGGTTCCCATGAGAAGATCTCTGAGACTACACAATGAGACATAAATCCAACCTTGTCTAATTGGTTTGCCTCTGTTTCTTTCCAAGGACACACACAGTATCTCTTTCATCGCTACTAGTGGCCTATTCCTCTTATTAATGTTGATTTAACACTATTGCTATACAGCCACTGAACTACTACAATGAAATTACACTAAAATATGTTCTATCAGGGTTCAAGAGTAATGTATTCAATCAATCTCAGACATCTGAATGGCTGCTTCTGAACTATAAACCACATACCCAACTTCCAGTGAACAAGGCATACAACTGTCAATACAATGCAATATGAACATGGACTGTGATCAATGTTCCAGAACACTGACTTCTTTGTATTTGCCAGGAGCACTGTGAGACTATAAACTATCTATAAACTTGTTTTTGGCCCACACCTCATATTTCTCAACAGTCTCACTTGAGAGGAAGAGAATAACAAGTGATTCATCTGAAAGGATGCTGTTGCAATGCCAAAAGGAAACAGGTCAACATTTGAATTTAAGCAGATATTCACGAGTGACTCAGTACTCAGTTCATAGAAGTTCGTTTTTTTTTATTTCAAAGGTGCATGGGGGAATGAAATACTGAGAAAATGATCTATGTGTAAGCACAGAGAGAATTAGCTTCTTATTACATTCTTGCTCAAATTATTATCCACTCAACATGTTTTTGCAGATACCGAACTCTCATTCCAATCAGAAATGTTGAGGTAAAGCTGAAATGAATTGGCTAATTGTGAAATTAAGTGTGTACAGTAGACACAAAGTTCCACAAACCTTCAGCACAGGCTTTCACCACTACATTATGATATTCAGGGGGTGGGAACTGTTCAACTGTAGACCTTAGGTTATTGACTCAGCTAAGACATAAAGCTCCCCAGAACCACAACAAACAGACCATTCCAAACATCACACTGGATAATGGATGTGATTAGTTACCCCTTATCACCAAAATGCTCCAGTCAGAAACATGATTTATTATTGTCCTATCATTTTAAAGAATTAGCAAAAGGAAAAGAGTCAAAGCAATGTTTCAGACATATTTAGCAATAGCCTAAAAAAAAGTATACATTCAAAGTGATTAAGTCAGGACTCCACTTAGGCACTAGCTTGGAGATAATTTGATAGTTTGTCTCTCCATTTTGTACTCACATGCTTGTCTTAAAACCTACAGGATCGGTGGGTCACCCACGTGACGGTTGAGCTAACATAGGCTAATGTGATTAGCATGAGGTTGTAAGTAACAAGAACACTTCCCAGGACATAGACATATCTGATATTGGCAGAAAGCTGAACTTCTTGTTAATCTAACTGCACTGTCCAATTTACAGTAGCTATTACAGTGAAATAATAGCATGCTATTGTTTGAGGAGAGTGCACAGTTATGAACTTGAAAATGTATTAATAAACCAATTAGGTACATTTGGGCAGTCTTGATACAACATTTTGAAAAGAAATGCAATGGTTCATTGCATCAGTCTAAAACTTTGCAAATACACTGCTGTCATCTGGTGGCTAAAATCTCAATTCTGCCTGGGCTGGAATAATACATTATGGCCTTTATCTTGCATTTCAAAGATGATGGTACAAAAAAATACAAAAAAACACGTTTTTTTCTTTGAATGATCTTTTACCAGATCTAATGTGTTGTATTCTCATACATTAATTTAACATTTCCACAAACATCAAAGTATTTCTTTTCAAATGGTATCAAGAATATGCATATCCTTGCTTCAGGTCCTGAGCTACAGGCAGTTAGACTTGGGTATGTAATTTTAGGCAAACATTTTTTTAAAGGGGCGGATCCTTATTAACAAAGGCATGACTGGGGTTCATCTCATTATTGCAAAATATATTTCCCTGCCAGACTGCCAATCAATGGAGAGGAACAGAACAGGTACATGTACAAACTGTAAGAAACTGGCACACAATAATGAGAGAAAAGGAAAAGTGCTGACAGCTTTTATCACTGCTTGGATCATAGAGGTGGTAATAGCTTCAGGGGAAATGTATGTTGAGTAAGATGGGAGGGCAGTTAGAGAAACTGCTAATGTTTATACAATCCAACCGTCCTGATTTTTATGAGAGCGTAGGTTGCGTTATGAGTAACCTCATAAGAACCTGCAAAACCTCTAAAAAGGCTTTGGAAGTTTTATACTTTTATTGACTTTGACTGATAATAGAACAACATACTCTCTAGAATTTATTTTCTGTAAGATGTTGAGGTTCTGTGATGTCCATGATGTAAAAAATGAACAAATATGTGCTTCAAGTACACAGATGATATTCAAATGCTACTCATTAGACTTCCACTCAGGGGATACTCACAATATAAACGTGTCAGTCTTCCCTAAAGGCCTTTCAACTGTTACTAGCAGCAGGGATGCCCCCTGAACTCACAAGAGGTGATCGATTATTATAAGTTTTTTAATGAATTTGTCTTGATGTGTATGTTTTTAAATTTTTTTATTATTTAAATGGTATAGCAATACACAATACAATATTTTTTTTTACTCATGTCAGGCTCATATTCAAATGACATTTCTCTTGAGCATTAATGGGCACATACAAAGGCAAATAATATTTATTAACATTTTATAAATACTTTACTGATATACTTAATCCACATAAAGTATATCAGTAAAGCATTTATAAAATGACTGTACAAAAATATCTACATAAGCAATATGTTACTGCAGTTTAATTACATTATATCATAATAAAGATATTCATCTTCAGACAAAACATTTCACTTCCAAGCCGCTGAATAGCCAAAATAAAGATCTGTGCACAAAACATTTATGTTTTACAAATTGTACAATGTACCTGTGAATAGAGCTTGTGAATTTACCTCAAGAATATGTTTGTTATATTTACATTAATGTTGAAGGCATACAAGTGTTTGAGGATAAACCTAAGTATTGTAATTCAAATATCAGGGCATTGGCCAGTGCTTCGTGCCTGACTCCCTTACAATTAATATCTGAACAAAGCACTTTTCCTGTATCACAGCTAAGACAAATTAGCCATGTCCTTCCACGAGCACGACCCCAGTTATACACTGCTCAAAAAAATAAAGGGAACACTTATACAACACAATGTAACTCCAAGTCAATCACACTTCTGTGAAATCAAACTGTCCACTTAGGAAGCAACACTGATTGACAATAAATTTCACATGCTGTTGTGCAAATGGAATAGACAACAGGTGGAAATTATAGGCAATTAGCAAGACACCCCCAATAAAGGAGTGGTTCTGCAGGTGGTGACCACAGACCACTTCTCAGTTCCTATGCTTCCTGGCTGATGTTTGGGTCACTTTTGAATGCTGGCGGTGCTTTCACTCTAGTGGTAGCATGAGACGGAGTCTACAACCCACACAAGTGGCTCAGGTAGTGCAGCTCATCCAGGATGGCACATCAATGCGAGCTGTGGCAAGAAGGTTTGCTGTGTCTGTCAGCGTAGTGTCCAGAGCATGGAGGCGCTACCAGGAGACAGGCCAGTACATCAGGAGACGTGGAGGAGGCCGTAGGAGGGCAACAACCCAGCAGCAGGACCGCTACCTCCGCCTTTGTGCAAGGAGGAGCAGGTGGAGCACTGCCAGAGCCCTGCAAAATGACCTCCAGCAGGCCACAAATGTGCATGTGTCTGCTCAAACGGTCAGAAACAGACTCCATGAGGGTGGTATGAGGGCCCGACGTCCACAGGTGGGGGTTGTGCTTACAGCCCAACACCGTGCAGGACGTTTGGCATTTGCCAGAGAACACCAAGATTGGCAAATTCGCCACTGGCGCCCTGTGCTCTTCACAGATGAAAGCAGGTTCACACTGAGCACATGTGACAGACGTGACAGAGTCTGGAGACGCCGTGGAGAACGTTCTGCTGCCTGCAACATCCTCCAGCATGACCGGTTTGGCGGTGGGTCAGTCATGGTGTGGGGTGGTATTTCTTTGGGGGGCCGCACAGCCCTCCATGTGCTCGCCAGAGGTAGCCTGACTGCCATTAGGTACCGAGATGAGATCCTCAGACCCCTTGTGAGACCATATGCTGGTGCGGTTGGCCCTGGGTTCCTCCTAATGCAAGACAATGCTAGACCTCATGTGGCTGGAGTGTGTCAGCAGTTCCTGCAAGAGGAAGGCATTGATGCTATGGACTGGCCCGCCCGTTCCCCAGACCTGAATCCAATTGAGCACATCTGGGACATCATGTCTCGCTCCATCCACCAACGCCACGTTGCACCACAGACTGTCCAGGAGTTGGCGGATGCTTTAGTCCAGGTCTGGGAGGAGATCCCTCAGGAGACCATCCGCCACCTCATCAGGAGCATGCCCAGGCGTTGTAGGGAGGTCATACAGGCACGTGGAGGCCACACACACTACTGAGCCTCATTTTGACTTGTTTTAAGGACATTACATCAAAGTTGGATCAGCCTGTAGTGTGGTTTTCCACTTTAATTTTGAGTGTGACTCCAAATCCAGACCTCCATGGGTTGATAAATTTGATTTCCATTGATCATTTTTGTGTGATTTTGTTGTCAGCACATTCAACTATGTAAAGAAAAAAGTATTTAATAAGAATATTTCATTCATTCAGATCTAGGATGTGTTATTTTAGTGTTCCCTTTATTTTTTTGAGCAGTGTATTTTGACGAAGCACAGGACTAAGTAGGCTTGGAAGATGCTGATGCTGATAGTATTTTTAATCCTTTGTCTCTCGCTGTAAGCCAATTGTACAAAACATAGGCCTATTGAGTGATGTCACAACAAGCTGAAGTCAATTACTGTAGCCTTGTTAGTACATAAAGCTGCAATATAATTAATGTACTTTACAGTACAACCCTGAAATCTGAACCTTTTCACCATTGTATCTTTCTGTCACGGATTTCTTAGGAGTACTGAAATGTAATGATTAATGTGAGCACAAGATGGTGCTATTTATCTATCTATCATCTGTACTGCTACGAATAAGCGACAACAGATCCGTGAGTGTAGTGTGTGTATGTGTGTTTGTGGTGTGTGTTTGTGGTGTGTGCGTGTGTGTCTGTGCGTGTGTGTCTGTGTATGTGTGTGTGCATTTGTGGTGTGTGTGTGCGTGCGTGTGTAACAGTATAACTCTAGTCCGTCCCCTCGCCCCGACCCGGGCGCGAACCAGGGACCCTCTGCACACATCAACAACAGTCACCCACGAAGCATCGTTACCCATCGCTCCACAAAAGCCGCGGCTGGATCAGAGCAAGTGACGTCACCGACTGAAAGGCTGCTAGCGCGCACCACCGCTACCTAGCTAGCCATTTCACATCGGTTACATTCTCTTCTGGTGGAGCCTGGCTATACAGGAGGCCAGACTCTGTAGCATTATTTCTCAACCTCCATGGAGGTCCATGGAGCAGCACTGGTTCCTGAGATGTTGCTGACAGGTCCCTCAGATAGTTCATAGTTATGGGAGAACTTCACTTCTCAAGTGTTCAATTTCAATATAAGTGGCCCACCAAAATTGTTTGTTTTAATCCAAAGAGAAGATCCATAATTTTCCAGTCCCTGGTTCAAAATCTGTTGCAAAATCCCTGGTCTATAGGATAACACAGACACTGGTAGGGTTGTGCTTGTCCATAACAGCAGTGGTCGTCCTGCCGTTCTTACTGCCAAAGTCCTCAGGGTAAAGGGCTGCGTATCCCACCGCCTCCACAGACCTCCTCTTCTGGACGAGGTGGAGGAGGATACGGTACGTCCCCGTCAGGGGGCTGCGATTGTCTGTATAGGTGTTGTTCTGCAGGTGGACTCCCTTGATGCCCAGATCAGACAGGGCCGACTTCACCTCCTGCTCCTCCACACACAGGGCCTGGGAGGTCTCAGCCAGGTGAAAGGGTGTCTGGGGCAGGGGGGCGTACGCCCGAGGGTACTCAATGCTCTTCAGCCACGTGCTGGTCATTATCAGGGAGATGGAGTCACGGTCGGCGGGCACAGACCTCAGCATGCCCTTTATGGCCAGTTGGCAGGGGTTGGGTACATAGTCAGGGAAGGCGTAGGCTCCCTGCATGATACAGCGCTTCAAACGACCAAGGTTGTCGGCGTGGAAAGGCATGGTGGCGGTGACCATGAAGTAGAGCAGGATTCCCAAGGCCCAGATGTCCACGTAACGACCCACGTAGCCTTTGTCTTTGAAGAGCTCTGGAGCGGCGTAGGGTGGGGAGCCACAGAACGTGGTGAGGACTTCAGATGGAGCACTCACGATACTGAAGCCAAGGTCTCCCACCTTGATGCAGTAGCTGGTGGTGTAAAAGATGTTCTCTGCTTTCAGGTCTCGGTGGACGATGTTGTTGTCATGCTGAAATTATAACAAAAAGGGGTAAGGTGGGGGTACGTTAGTTGGATGTGCTACAAAATTACGATGTGCTCTCTGAATCAATCAAGCAAGAATAGCCTACAATAATTGGATACATTCTGGCAAATCCTGGCCATAGACAATGCATGATTTATGCAAAAGTTATGCATCCAATCCTCAAGTTAGGAAGCTGCCTTAATCACAGAGTGGAATTGACATCTGTGCCCGTCTACTGTTCAATGCTTTGACTGGCTATAGCTCACCATGTGTTTGATGGCAGAGATGATCTGGGCAAAGATGAGCTTGGTCTCCAGGTCAGACAGACGCCCCCGGTTGGTGATACGTGAGTAGAGGTCTCCTCCACTACCGTACTCCATCACCAGGTACAGGCGCTTGGTGGTCTCAATCACCTCATAGAGACGAACAATGTTAGGGTGGGACAGCTTCTCCATACAGCTGATCTCTGTGGCAAACAGAGACTGAGACTTCTTGTCCAGCCGAAGCTTATCCAAAATCTTGATTGCGACCCTCTCTGAGGGAGGGAGTGAGAGAGAGAAAGACACAGAGAGAAGGGGGGGAGAGGGAGAAACCAATACAGAAATGATAGGAGAGCAGGAAGGGTGATGAGACATGGCAACTGGTGTAATTTAATTTGAAGCTTCACCAAATTATATAACGTCCAGTGAAACATGTGCCTGAGAGGAGAATGTGAGGGTAAATGAAGAACTCTCCTTTTCCCCACCCCCCATCTCGCCATCTCTCCTGTGTTATTTCCCTGTAGGGATCTCTAACTGCCTGCTACAGAAATTAAACAGAGCTGTATAAAACATGAATTCACCACAGGGGGTGAGGGGGGGATCTGAGGCGATCAGGAGGTGCTTAGTTCAGGTGACCACCCCTTGTCCTCTGGCATCAGTATTCACCCTGTTATAATACCCCCCTGGAGACAGAGTCTGTGTGGCAGGCATGGGAGGCTAGAGACAGGGTCAGCTCAGAGGGAACCAGTCAGTAAGAATGTGTTAGAGAGCTATATCTTCATACTGCCAGGTCCCAACCATTGAGTAGGAACTGTAATGTCCATTTTGTTACATTTTCCAAAGTGGCATCAGTTGGTGTACTGAATGGAACATATGATTATATCATTGGAGACGAGGTACTGCTCAACTCAACTCTTGCTCAACTCTCACTCTGTTTACTGTACCAGTCAGGCTTGACTAGATTAATGAATTGACCAATTAATAATTTAACTAACTACTGAAAAGATGACAAACAAATAAATCTCTCCTTACCTTTAGTCAGGGCATGGATACCCAATCTAACGTGGGAGAAGTTCCCACACCCTATTTCCCCCCTGAGCTCGTAGAAGGAGATCCTCCGGCCCAGTATGAGGTCGTTGACTACCCTCTGGTCATGGTTCATGTCATAAAGCACCCTCTCAAACGGTGTCTGCCTCATCCTCTGTTCTGGGGTCAGTTCTGGTATAATAGGACAGGTTGAAAGGACTTTGGGTGTTTTATCCAATGGCGTTACACTCGTCTCACTTGGCTTGGCTTTCTTATCCTCCTTGTCCTTGCGTTTCGGCCACGCTAGTCTGGATTTGAGTCCTAAAAGGCACAAAGGAAAAAAATGAATTACAGGTGAGATTTTAATTTGGGTGAGGTTCCCTGTGTTCAATGGCAGGGATTCCGATTTGGGACTATTGGGGGTAGATGTTCTCTGGCCTCTCCAGTTAGCTCTATTCACATAAAATAACATCACACAACTTCTTAAATATCCTACCGCTCCCTTCTATCATGCATTGATACAAATGACTTACCTGTCTTTCTTATTCCTGTTAGCTCCTATTGGATCAAATGGATCATTGAGCATTGATACAAAGGATCATTGATTCAAACTGTCACATATTATAACTCTCTCTATCTGACATTCTTTGTTAGAGGCTTGGGGCACAGCTCTGCTGATGGTCTGACTGGCCTTAAGGATTCATAATAGCAGTCAAAATGTCTTTTAGGTCATCGTTACAAAAGGTGATTTAATTGCAGACGTGGAGCTCCACCATTACCTCTGGGTAAATGTGCAGTATGCAGGACTGTCATAATGAGATTGGCTCACACTAATCTCCATGCAGGAGACTCCTGTTGACTTGAACGGAATGTCCGGCCAGCTAAATAATCATCTTAACAGCTTTAAGTGACATTGACTATTCTTACTAGTGCATATTGGAGACAGCGACACTTGGAAATAGCACAGCAGTATTGACTCTAAGAACTCCCTATGGTCAAATACATGGATCTGTTTATTTTTTTTTTATCCCAGCGAAACAAATCATTCAGTCCCTCAGATACAGTAAATCAATCAATAATGAACAATTTACAAATCGAAAGGAAAACTACATAAAGAGCAATGCATTTAACAATGGAAATAAGTGCCAGACTTTATTGTGTTATCCTCAAGGATTTTACTCATGTGCATGTATGGCTTTTTAAGTTTTATGTGTGCTTATTTTTTTAAATGGTTGTATTAATAAACTAAACTAAACTGTCTAGTAAGAAGAGAAAAGGCAGTGATTGGCATGTGTGCATACTGCTGATTACAATATATGGCACATCAAGCACTATCCCCTAAATTATATGTGGCCTTGTACTTGAACTGAAGATCATCAACTCGAAGCATAAAAAGAGGTGGGGATTGACCTTACACACAGCATCACTACATTATTTATTTTGTGGGCACAGATAAGGTGTTACGCCCTGACCGTAGAGAGCTTTTTATGTCTCTATTTTGGTTTGGTCAGGGTGTGATTTGGGTGGGCATTCTGTTCTTTTTTCTATGTTTTGTATTTCTTTGTTTTGGCCGGGTATGGTTCTCAATCAGGGACAGCTGACTATCGTTGTCTCTGATTGTGAACCATACTTAGGTATCTTTTCCCCACCGATGCTTTGTGGGTAGTTATTTTCTGTTTTGTGTTTCTGCACCTGACAGGACTGTTTCCGTTTCGTTCATTCTCTTTGTTATTTTGTTATAGTGTTCAGTTTAAATAAAAAGCATGAACACTTACAACGCTGCGCTTTGGTCCGATTATTCCTCATCCGACGACGACACCCGTTACATAAGGTCAGGTTGGGTCATGGAGATATATGACTGTGAGGTCAGAACCAACATCTATAATAGTTGGTAGGATTAGCCAATGAGGCCTTGGTCTAATGAGGTCAGAGCAGAGAATCTCATTTTGGGCCTGGGCAGGCCATTATAGCGTTATACAAAATCTTATGTACAGTATAACTGTATTGTGCATTCCTACACTGCTTTGAGAAATAAACTGAATCAAAAGTAATAATTGGGCACTGAAGCACTTTTTGTTAACAATGTTAAATCCATGATATCCCTAGACACTCTTGTAAAGAGTATGAATACGTGAATTAAATGTAAAAATAGGATGGGACTGAATCCCATGGTTCTGTAATGTAGCCTACAGTATGAACCAATGTAGCCTTCAAACAATAGACTGGAAAAGACTATTAAAGTCATGACGGCCCAAGACAACAGGTGCATCAGGCTTTTTTTATTTTATTTAACCTTTATTTAACTAGGCAAGTCAGGCTTAAAGGAAATGTTCACCCAAATTACTGAATTACATATTGGTTTCCTTACCCTGTAATCAGTCTATGGACAAGGTATGACACCAATCCATGCTTTGGTTTAATTTCCCTGTCACAAATCCCATTCACAATCAATGTCATATACTTTCGGATTATTTGGACATGATGCGCGAAAAATGCTGATATTGGTAGGCCACCGTGAAAAGGAAACAAAACCAAAACATGGATTGCTGTCATACCTTGTCTATAGACTGCTTACAGGGTAAGGAAACCAATGTGTCATTTTGTAATTTGGGTGAACTATCCCTTTATGAGCACAGAACCATTTTAAAAGTGATAAGGGTATATATAATTATACATTTAGGTTTATCTCATCTCTATATATTTGTCATCTCAATCTGGTTTATATTTAATGGATGCTGACACATCAAAGATGTTGCTCTCCCCTTTGGAAACACTCTCAATGCAGGTCAGGATTAGACAGAGCTCAGTTTGGGAGGTTAGTTCTGTTCTGAAAATACAACTGAAAATGCAATAGATAACACTCAGTATAGGGAGAGCACAAGACGTTGAAATTACTTATTTTTGGTTTAAAAGACGTTGAAAAGACGTCTTTCAACCAATTTTGCTCACTGGTACAGTACTATACTCTCTCGCTGTGCTGCAAGAAGCTATCTGGTTGAACTGTTACACAACACAATGATCAGTTACAACTGGATCGGTGCCCCTGAACTTTATGTGATAATATATTCTGATGCAATGCAATTCCTTATAATTTCTCTGTAACCTGTAATGTTTTTCAACATACACTAATATCAAATTCATGCCATTATTTTTGCCTAGGTGTCTGTTTTGTGCTTGCAATTGCCTTATACGGTACATTGATTCAGAAATGAATGTAATAACAGGAGTTCCCAGGTAAAAAGCAATGAGGTTTGCACAGAATTCCAATTTAAAACCACAATTTTGATTAATTTGTTTGATTCTATTCTACTATTGCAGTAACATACACCATTTCATAATGCCCTATAGAAATGGCAACACATTGTTATGGGGCACAATAAATAACTGCTTTTGTCTTATTGATCTGATAGAAAATGTTATGTATTTTATCTAAATTTGTTGGGACCAAATTAAAGGCCTAAATAAGTAGACTACATGCAATTAGACTATATGTCAACCCGTATTGGCGTAATGAACACATCTGCATCTAAAATAAACAAAATAGCAAAAAAGTTATTTATATGCACTTTATATGCTCTTTCGCATATAACTAACTACTCACAAAATAATAGTTTTAAGTGTTACCTGGTAGTTGCGGATCCCTCATCCTTCAAGTCCAGCAGTAGAGAAGATACAGTGTGTGTGAATGGAGTGGCTCACCATCACTAAACCTCAGGGCATCACCCTGCCAATCCTATTATCACCGTGTATTAATATCCATTAGAGACTGATATAGACAAGGCAGCACTAAATCTCTGGACACGCAGCTAGAGCACTTTTCTAAATCATGTGAATCTAATGTAATGATAAACATTAAACATTTTATTGAAAGGTAGGCCAATCAAATTCAATATTTATGACAGGTCTAGCTACAAACAATTAATAATTGCTCACATTTCTACAGCAATAGAGAAATGGAGATGGCAATTGAATGCAACAGATATATGATAGAGTTCTTAATTAGTGTCATGATCTGTCATGTTTCCTATTCAGCATCGTGGGCGTTCTGTAGTCAATGTTCTAATGTAATGATAAACATTGAACATTTTATTGAAAGGTAGGCCAATCAAATTCAATATTTATGACAGGTCTAGCAACAAACAATTAATAATTGCTCACATTTCTACAGCAATAGAGAAATGGAGATGGCAATTGAATGCAACAGATATATGATAGAGTTCTTAATTAGTGTCATGATCTGTCATGTTTCCTATTCAGCATCGTGGGCGTTCTGTAGTCAATGTTTCACAACGTTTAGGAGGAGCGCTGAGGAGTTGTGAACACTTTGTTTGGCTTCCGTTCGAGACAATCGTCGCCTCATGAAGTCGGCAATTTATCCAATCACACACAAGGAATAGATGGCGGGAGTGAAAGGGGAGGGACATTCGAATGTGTGATTCTCGAGCACATTTTCTACGCTAGGAAAGTAGCACATGCTAGCTACGAACTGTATGTGGCTACAAGAGAATGGCGGAAAGTGTTGCAGTCTCTGTCGCCCCCTTGGGACCCACAGAGTCGGACCCAGAGCGATGTGAAGGCGAGGAAGAGGTACGGGGGAACGAGGCTGGCGAGAACAACCAACAAACTGGGCCTGTTGCAGGAGGTCCCCAGAACCGTCTCGCGAAGTTACCGCTATCCCGCATCAAGGCATTGATGAAAGCCGACCCAGACGTGTCCCTCGCCAGTCAAGAGTCTGTGTTTATCATAGCTAAAGCCACAGTAAGTTAAAACTATTACGTGGAGTAGCTACCAGTATGATAGTTTGTTTTCATATTTGGTAGCCTACAGTCAACATGGACTAATGCCATGTAACTGGCTAGCCAGCTGATTTATGGTCCTTGTTGTAGTTAGTTGAGTACCACAGGATGACACAATACCCATAAAACCTAGAGGTCAAACAGGGAAATGGTTCCTATCGTTTTCCACCTTTTCATTTTTCCCATAGGGGATTTTGGAAACACTTACAATAAGGACTGTGTTTCGTGTAGACTTACCCTGGCGCGACGTTTTCATAGCTGTGTAAATCTCTCCTAACAAATATATTTGCATGTATTTACCCTCCCAAAAATGAAATGCTAATGTGGCTATCATAAGGAACTACAAATGCTATGTTAATCTGGACAAGACTGCCAAATTGAAGTAAAACTAAGATTCTATGGATTAACTATATAATTTTAGCTAGATGTAGGAATAGATAGGCTAAATTTCTTTAAATGGACAATTCTGTGAACTGTCTTCTGCACATTTTTTTTTAAATTGACACTACCTTTTAGCAAAGGGATCAGTTAGCGATGATGTGGTGGAGCTTGCAGGGATTTGTAGTTTTGCATGATGTCTATTTTGATGCTAATTAGCAGTTTTGAATCTGAGCGTAAATAGAGCCGAATATATTGATAAGTCACCTTGTCCGAGAGAGATTTACATAGTTATCAAAATGTCACGCCAGGGTAAGCCTACATCAAATCAAATTTTATTGGTCACATACACATATTTAGCAGTTGTTATTGCGGGTGTAGCGAAATGCTTCTTTGTGCATAGCTCCAACAGTGTAGTAGTATCTAACAATTCACAACAATACACACACATTTAAAGGAAAATTATGGAATTAAGAAATATATAAATATTAGGGTGAGCAATGTCGGATTGGCATTGACTAGAATACAGTATATACATATTAAATTAGTAAAATGGTATGTAAACATTATTCAAGTGACCAGTGATTCCATGTCTATGTACTTAGTGCAGCAGCCTCTAAGGTGCAGGGTTGAGTAACTGGGTGGTAGCCGGCTAGTGACAGTGATTAAGTTCAGTGCAGGATACTGGGTGGAGGCCTGCTAGTGATGGCTATTTAACAGTCTGATGGCCTTGAGATAGAAGCTGTTTTTCAGTCTCTCAGTCCCAACTTTGATGCACCTTTACTAACCTCTCTTTCTGGATGATAGCGGGGTGAACAGGCCATGGCTCAGGTGGTTGATGTCCTTGATCTTTTTGGACTTCCTGTGACATCGGGTGCTGCAGGTGTCCTGGATGGCAGGCAGTGTGCCCCTGGTGATGTGTTGGGCAGACCACCATCTGGAGAGCCCAGCGGTTGCAGGCTGTGCAGCTGCTGTACCTGGCAGTGCTACAGCCTGACAGGATGCGCTCAATAGTGAAAGTTTGTGAGGGTCTTAGGGACCTAGCCAAATTTCTTCACTACACTGTCTGTGTGGGTGGACCATTTCAGATTGTCATTGACGTATAGGCCGAGGAACTTGAAGCTTTTCACCTTCTTTACTGTGGTCCCGTGGATGGGAGTGTGCTCCCTCTGCGGTCTCCTGAATCCACCATCAGCTCCTTTGTTTTGTTGAGGGAGAGGTAATTTTTCTGGCACCACTCCGCCAGGGCCTTCACCTCCCCCCTGTAGGCTGTCTCGTCATTGTTGGTAATCAGGCCTACTACTGTTGTCGTCTGCAAACTTGATTGAATTGGAGGCGTGCATGGCCACATAGTCATGGGTGAACAGGGAGTACAGGAGGGGGCTGAGCATGCACCCTTGTGGGGCCCCTGTGTTGAGGATCAGCGTAGTAGAGGTGTTGTTTCCTACCTTCACCACCTGGGGGCGGCTCGTCGGGAAGTCCAGGACCCAGTTGCACAGGGCGGATTTCAGACCCAGGATTCCGAGCTTAATGGTGAGTTTGGAGGGCACTATGGTGTTGAAGGCTGAGCTGTAGTCTATGAACATTATTCTTACATAGACATTCCTCTTAGGGCAGTGTTCAGTGCGATGTCTATTGCGTAGTCTGGATCTATTGGGACGGTATGCAAATTCAAGTGGGTGTAGGTGTAAGGTGGAGGTGATATTATCCTTAACTAGCCTCTCAAAGCACTTCATGATTACAGAAGTGAGTGCTATGTGGCGATAGTAATTTAGTTCCTTTTTTACATTTTTTTTATTTAACCTTAATTTAACTAGGCAAGTCAGTTAAGAACAAATTCTTATTTACAATGACGGCCTACCAAAAGGCCTCCTACGGGGGCTGGGATTAAAAATAAAAGATAAATATAGGACAAAACACACATCATGACAAGAGAGACAACACTACATAAAGAGAGACCGAAGACGACAACATAGCAAGGCAGCAACACATGACAACACAGCTTGGTAGCAACACAACATAACAACATGGTAGCAACACAACATGGTAGCAGCACAAAACATGGTACAGCCATTATTGGACACAGACAACAGCACAAAGGGCAAGAAGGTAGAGACAACAATACATCACGCAAAGCAGCCACAACTGTCAGTAAGAGTGTCTTTGAATGAAGAGATTGAGAATACTGTCCAATTTGAGTATTTGTTGCAGGTTGTTCCAGTCACTAGCTGCAGCGAACTGAAAATTGGAGCGACCCAGGGATGTGTGTGCTTTTTGGGACCTTTAACAGAATGTGACTGGCAGAACGGGTCAAGTATGTGGAGGATGAGGGCTGCAGTAGATATCTCAGATAGGGGGGAGTGAGGCCTAAGAGGGTTTTATAAACAAGCATCAACCAGTGGGTCTTGTGACGGGTATACAGAGATGACCAGTTTACAGAGGAGTATAGAGTGCAGTGATGTGTCCTATAAGGAGCATTGGTGGCAAATCTGATGGCCGAATGGTAAAGAACATCTAGCCGCTCGAGAGCACCCTTACATTTACCTTTGCTTTCTTGGGTACAGGAACAATAGTGGACATCTTGAAGCAAGTGGGGACAGCAGACTGGGATAGGGAGAGATTGAATATGTCTGTAAACGCTCTAGCCAGCTGGTCATGAAACACAGCCCTTATTTGAAGTGTTTCTAAAATCCCCTATGGGAAAAATGGTGGACTGCTAGGTTTTATGGGTATTATGGAAAGGGAAAAGGGGACAACTAGTCAGTTGTACAACTGAATGCATTCAACTGAAATGTGTCTTCTGCATTAACCCAACCTCTCCACTGTGGGGCTTTATAGCCGACAGTAATTGCGGGCTAGTCTTTGGGTGCTGAAGTCCTTCTTTGGGATTTGGATGGTGGATCGTATTCAACTTTTAGGTGCATACACCGCCACCTATTGTCACGACCTACCTACATTAAATTCTCTTCATTAGTCCTGTTCCTCTACGAATGTGAAATATAGCCCTAGACAACACCACCTTTACTCATTAAATATACACTATCCCATTCCACTACATTGACCCCATCTGCTCCTGCACCATGCTAAGGTCCTGGGAGGATCGAACACCACCTCTCAACAAACCTTGTAACTATTTTGATGTCAAATCTCTTATACCCAAATACATGTCTCCAGCTGCCACCACAACATCTATTTTTTGTGATTTACATTCAATAACTGCGGTACAGTTGATAACCATTGCTATGAATGCTAAGAAGCCAAACTTACTAATGCATAAATTACTTGTTGGCCTATCGCTCTGTGCTGGCACAAATCTACTACTCACTGGAATCCTCTCAGGATTCCTCACTCTTTTCCCATCCTCGTCTACTTCAAATCAAATTTTATTTGTCACGTGCTGAATATAACAGGTGGAGACCTTAGTGTGAAATGCATGTTTGAGCCTTCCTCTGACACTGCCTAGTATATAGGTCCTGGATGGCAAGCAGCTTTGCCCCAGTGATGTACTGGGCAGTATGCACTACCCCCTGTATTGCCTTACAGTCGGATGCCGAGCAGTTGCCATACCAGGCGGTGATGCAACCGGTCAGGATGCTCTTGATGGTGCAGCTGTAGAACTTTTTGAAGATCTGGGGACCCATGCCAAAATTTTTCAGTCTCTTGAGGGGGAAAAGGTACTGTTGTGCCCTCTTCACGACTTTCTTGGTGTGTTTTGGGCCATGATATTTTGTTGGTGATGTGAACACCAAGGAACTTAACTCTCAACCTGCTCCACTACTGCCCTGTCGATGTGAATGGGGGCGTGGTCTGCCGTCCTTTTCCTGTAGTCCATGATCAGCTCCTTTGTCTTGCTCACGTTGAGGGAGAGGTTGTTTTCCTGACACCACACTGCCAGGTCTCTGACCTCCCTATAGGCTGTCTCATCGTTGTTGGTGATCAGGCCAACCATTGTGTCATCAGCAAACTTAATGATGGTGTTGGAGTTGTGCTTGGCCACGAAGTCGTGGGTGAACAAGGAGTACAGGAGGGGACTAAGCACGCACCCGTTAGGGGTCCCCATTTTGAGGATCAGCGTGGATGATGTTGCCTACCCTTACAACCTGGGGGTGGCCCATCATGAAGTCCAGGATCCAGTTGCAGAGGGAGGTGTTTAGTCCCAGGGTCCTTAGCTTAGTGTTGAGTTTTATGGGCACTATGGTCTTGAACACTGAGTTGTAGTCAATGAACAGCATTCTCACGCAGGTGTTCTTTTTGTCCAAGTGGGAAAGGGCAGTGTGGAGTGCGATTCAGATTGCGTCATCTGTGGATCTGTTGAGGCGGTATGCAAATTGGAGGTGTCTAGGGTTTCCGGGATGATGGTGTTGATGTGAGCCATGACCAGCCTTTCAAAGCACTTCATGGCTACTGACGTGAGTGCTACGGGACGGTAGTCATTTTGGCAGGTTACCTTCGCTTTCTTGGGCACATGGACTATGGTGATCTGCTTAAAACATGTAGGTATTACAGACTCTGAGAGGTTGAAAATGTCAGTGAAGATACTCGCCAGTTGGTCCGCGCATGCTCTGAGTACACGTCCTGGTAATCTGTCTGGCCCGCGGCCTTGTGAATGTTGACCTGTTTAAAGGTCTTGGTCACATCGGCTACGGAGAGCGTGATCACACAGTCGTCTGAAACAGCTGGTGCTCTCATGCATGCTTCGGTGTTGTTTGCCTCGAAGCAAACATAAAAGGTATTTCGCTTGTCTGGTAGGCTTGCGTCACTGAGCAGCTCGCGGCTGGGTTTCCCTTTGTAGTCCGTAATAGTTTGCAAGCCCTGCCACATTCGACGAGCGTCAGAGCCTGTGTAGTACGATTTGATCTTAGTTCTATATTGACGCTTTGCCTGTTTGGTGGTTCGTCAGAGGGCATAGCGGGATTTTTTTTATAAGCGTCCGGATTAGTGTCCGACTCTTTGAAAGCGGCAGCTCTAGCCTTTAACTTGGGCGGATGTTGCCTGTCATCCATGGCTTCTGGTTGGGATATGTACGTACATTCACTGTGGGGACGACGTCGTCGATGTGCTTATTGATGAAGCCGGTGACTGAGGTGGTATACTCCTCAATACCATTGGATGAATCCCGGAACATATTCCAGTCAGTGCTAGCAAAACAGTCGTGTAGTGTAGCACCCGTGTCATCTGACCACTTCCGTATTGAGCGAGACACTGGTACTTCCTGCTTTAGTTTTTGCTCCTAAGCAGGAATTGGGAGGATAGAATTATGGTCGGGTTTGCCAAATGGAGGGCGAGGGAGAGCCTTGTATGCATCTCTGTGTGTGTGGAGTAAAGGTGGTCTTGAATCTTTTTTTTCCTTCTCCCCTCTGGTTGCACATGTGACATGCTGATGGAAATGACTTAAAACAGATTTAAGTTTCCCTGCATTAAAGTCCCCGGCCAATAGGAGCGCCGCTTCTGGATGAGCATTTTCTTGTTTGCTTTTGGCCTTATACAGCTCGTTGAGTGCAGTCTTAGTGCCAGCATTGGTTTGAGGTGGTAAATAGACAGCTATGAATAATATAGATGAAAACTCTCGGTAGAAGTGTGGTCTACAGCTAATCATGAGATACTTTACCTCAGGCGAGCAATATCTTGAGACTTCCTTAATACTAGATGTTGTTCACACCCCCCAATTCTCACAAGGCACCCCGATCTCCACCCCCTGTATTTCCGTAAATGCATTATTTCCTCCAACTTGGCCCAATTCACATTTCCAATTGCCCATCCTGACATACCGAGCTACCGTCTCAACTAATAGCCAAGCAATTATTCAGCAACTTCCAGAGAGGCTCAGGCTCCTTGGGCTTTGTGGTGGCTACTCTGGTTTGGGTGTCCTCGGCAGGACGCTGTCTCTGTAAACAAGTGGTCACACATTGTTCTGGGTTCCACTGCGCAAAGGGGGTTCGTTGAGTTTTATGAACATCAAGGCAGACGCACAGTGACTTGACTTTTTTTTCACAGTTCTAATTGGCCAAGTGGTCAAGCCTCCTACGGGTCTCCGCAGTGTGCACACACACACAGCCTATAGTTAATCATTCTAGCCACTCCCAGAGATAAGACAGGGAAGAAACCACCATTTACCTCTAGGCTGCTATACATATTTATTTGGTTTGTCATTCTATAATTTTTCATGGAATTTTAGTGGTAATTAAATATCATTTGATTTAGAAATTATTAGAATGAGTTTTCCAGACGTAGTTTTACCAGCTCCATGTATTCTAAAATTGAAAAGTGAGGGAGCGCCGCTCCTGGATGTTACTCACTGTTTACTAAACTTCAGTTCATGTCTTCCAGGAACTCTTTGTTGAGATGATTGCCAAAGATGCCCTGGTGTATGCCCAGCAAGGAAAGAGGAAAACTTTGCAGAGGAAAGATTTAGGTTAGTAATGTCAAGTGGACATGTTGTTGACCAAACATTGATCCTATATACCATATGCTTAGTGTAATGGTCACCAACCCCTGGTTCTGGAGAGCCACAGGGTTTGCAGACTTTAGTTCCATCCCCGTACTAAACACGTATTAGGCCTATACCTGATTCAACTGATCGGGGTCTTAGTGTTGAGGTAGAACAAAAGCCTGCGCACCAACTCCCACCAACAGTAAACACTTTCATTGTAGGACACACACACACCTCATTCATCTCATTGAGGGCTTGATGATTCGTTGACAAGAGGAATCAGGTGTTTATCTGGGGCTACAGCAAAAGTGTGTATTTGAGTTGGTGTGCAGGCTTTTGTTCTACCTCACCACTAAGACCTTGGTAAGTTGAATCCGGTATAGGCCTAACTCTACAGGACCAGGATTGGTGGCCACTTAGGCTAGACCAGGGGTAGGCAACCCTAGTCCTGGAGTGCCGCAGGCACTTCAGGTTTTTGATTAAACCGACCTAGAAGACCAGGTGTGTTGAATTTAGGCAGTCACTGAACTGATCGATTAGCTCAGTTGGTCAGGTGTGGTGCCTAGTTGGAACAAAATCCTGAAGTACCAGCGGCACTCCAGGAACAGGGTTGCCTACCCCTGGGCTAGCCTTTGACTAGTTGTTCCTAACTATTGTTTTTTTTCACTAACAGACAATGCAATCGAGGCCATAGATGAGTTTGCTTTTCTGGAAGGTAAGTTCTCTTCCATTCTCTGCCAAGCATGCTTCTTTACTAAACCTCTACCATGTTTTTATCCTCATAAGATTGCTAATAGATTTTATGTAATTGGATGATCATGCTGTGATGCATTAGCCTGATTTCATTGGCTGTACTGAATCAGTAATGATTCAAATAAAAGTTTCTGGGTTGCGTACACATATTTGCAGGTGTTATAGCAGGTGCAGCAAAATGCTTATGCTACTAGCTCCAACAGTGCAGTAGAATATCTTGCAAATACAATACAAATAATAAAATCAAGAAATAACAATCCAAAGTGAATATATAGTTATATACACTGCTCAAAAAAATTAAGGGAACACTAAAATAACATATCCTAGAGCTGAATGAATGAAATATTCTTATTCAATACTTTTTTCTTTACATAGTTGAATGTGCTGACAACAAAATCACACAAAAATGATCAATGGAAATCAAATTTATCAACCCATGGAGGTCTGGATTTGGAGTCACACTCAAAATTAAAGTGGAAAACCACACTACAGGCTGATCCAACTTTGATGTAATGTCCTTAAAACAAGTCAAAATGAGGCTCAGTAGTGTGTGTGGCCTCCACGTGCCTGTATGACCTCCCTACAACGCCTGGGCATGGTCCTGATGAGGTGGCAGATGGTCTCCTGAGGGATCTCCTCCCAGACCTGGACTAAAGCATCCGCCAACTCCTGGACAGTCTGTGGTGCAACGTGGCGTTGGTGGATGGAGCGAGACATGATGTCCCAGATGTGCTCAATTGGATTCAGGTCTGGGGAACGGGCGGGCCAGTCCATAGCATCAATGCCTTCCTCTTGCAGGAACTGCTGACACTCCAGCCACATGAGGTCTAGCATTGTCTTGCATTAGGAGGAACCCAGGGCCAACCGCACCAGCATATGGTCTCACAAGGGGTCTGAGGATCTCATCTCAGTACCTAATGGCAGTCAGGCTACCTCTGGCGAGCACATGGAGGGCTGTGCAGCCCCCCAAAGAAATACCACCCCACACCATGACTGACCCACCGCCAAACCGGTCATGCTGGAGGATGTTGCAGGCAGCAGAACGTTCTCCACGGCGTCTCCAGACTCTGTCACGTCTGTCACATGTGCTCAGTGTGAACCTGCTTTCATCTGTGAAGAGCACAGGGCGCCAGTGGCGAATTTGCCAATCTTGGTGTTCTCTGGCAAATGCCAAACGTCCTGCATGGTGTCGGGCTGTAAGCACAACCCCCACCTGTGGACGTCGGGTCCTCATACCAACCTCATGGAGTCTGTTTCTGACCGTTTGAGCAGACACATGCACATTTGTGGCCTGCTGGAGGTCATTTTGCAGGGCTCTGGCAGTGCTCCTCCTGCTCCTCCTTGCACAAAGGCGGAGGTAGTGGTCCTGCTGCTGGGTTGTTGCCCTCCTACGGCCTCCTCCACGTCTCCTGATGTACTGGCCTGTCTCCTGGTAGTGCCTCCATGCTCTGGACACTACGCTGACAGACACAGCAAACCTTCTTGCCACAGCTCGCATTGATGTGCCATCCTGGATGAGCTGCACTACCTGAGCCACTTGTGTGGGTTGTAGACTCTGTCTCATACTACCACTAGAGCATTCAAAAGTGACCAAAACATCAGCCAGGAAGCATAGGAACTGAGAAGTGGTCTGTGGTCACCACCTGCAGAACCACTCCTTTATTGGGGGTGTCTTGCTAATTGCCTATAATTTCCACCTGTTGTCTATTCCATTTGCACAACAGCATGTGAAATTTATTGTCAATCAGTGTTGCTTCCTAAGTGGACAGTTTGATTTCACAGAAGTGTGATTGACTTGGAGTTACATTGTGTTGTTTAAGTGTTCCCTTTATTTTTTTGAGCAGTGTATATTACACTGAGTGTACAAAACTTTTGGAATACCTTAATATTGAGTTGCACCCCCTTTGCCCTCAGAACAAACTCAATTCGTCAGGGCATGGACTCCACAAGGTGTCGAAAGCATTCCACAGGGATGCTGGCCCATGTTGACTCCAATGCTTCCCACAGTTGTCAAGTTGGCTGGATGTCATTGGGTGCTGAACCATTCTTGATACACATGGGAAGCTGTTGAGCGTGAAAAACCCAGCAGCATTGCAGTTCTTGAAGCACTCAAACCAGTGTGCCTGGCACCTAATACCGTACCCTGTTCAAAGGCAATCTTTTGTCTTGCCCATTCACCCTCTAAATGGCACACATACACAATCCATGTCTCAAGGCTAAAAAAAATCATTCTTTAACCAGTCTCCTCCTCTTCATCTACAATAAGGGATCATAGGTTTCACCTGGTCAGTCTTTGTCATGGAAAGAGCATGTGTTCCCTAATGTTTTGTACACAATGTGATAGACACACACACGGACAGTATCTATCACACTGTGTATAAAACATTAGGAATGCCTTCCTGATATTGTGTTACATTATGGGGTATTGTGTGTAGATGGGTGAGAAAAGAACAATGAAATAAATAGTTCTTGCATAGTTTGGAGCGGTCATTGTCCTGCTGCAAAATCTGGATCCCAACAAATCAGCTGGGCTAGACAATCTGGACCCTCTCTTTCTAAAATTATCTGCCGAAATGGTTGCAACCCCTATTACTAGCCTGTTCAACCTATTTCGTATCATCCGATATCCCCAAAGATTGGAAAGCTGCCGCGGTCATCCCCCTCTTCAAAGGGGGAGACACTCTAGACCCAAACTGTTATAGACCTATATCCATCCTGCCCTGCCTTTCTAAAATCTTCGAAAGCCAAGTTAACAAACAGATCACCGACCATTTCGAATTCCACCGTACCTTCTCCACTATGCAATCTGGTTTCTGAGCTGGTCATGGGTGCACCTCAGCCACGCTCAAGGTCCTAAACGATATCATAACCGCCATCGATAAATGACAGTACTATGCAGCCGTCTTCATCGACCTGGCCAAGGCTTTCGATTCTGTCAATCACCACATTCTTATCGGCAGACTCAATAGCCTTGGTTTCTCAAATGACTGCCTCGCCTGGTTCACCAACTACTTCTCAGAGTTCAGTGTGTCAAATCGGAGGGCCTGTTGTCCGGACCTCTGGCAGTCTCTATGGGGGTGCCACAGGGTTCAATTCTCGGGCCTACTCTTTTCTCTGTATATATCAATGATGTTTCTCTTGCTGCTGGTGATTCTCTGATCCACCTCTATGCAGACCACACCATTCTGTATACATCTGGCCCTTTGGACACTGTGTTAACAAACCTCCAAATGAGCTTCAATGCCATACAACACTCCTTCCATGGCCTCCAACTGCTTTTAAATGCTAGTAAAACTAAATGCATGCTCTTCAACCGATTGCTGCCTGCAACCGCCTGCCTGACTAGCATCACTACTCTGGACGGTTCTGACTTAGAATATGTGGACAACTACAAATACCTAGGTTTCTGGTTAGACTGTAAACTCTCCTTCCAGACTCACATTAAGCATCTCCAATCCAAAATTAAATCTAGATTCAGCTTCCTATTTTGCAACAAAGCCTCCTTCACTCATGCTGCCGAACATACCCTCGTAAAACTGACCATCCTACCCATCCTTGACTTCGATGTCATTTACAAAATAGCCTCCAACACTCTACTCAGCAAATTGGATGTAGTCTAGCACAGTGCCATCCGTTTTGTCACCAAAGCCCCATATACTACCCACCACTGCGACCTGTATGCTCTCGTTGGCTGGCCCTCGCTACATATTCGTCGCCAAACCCACTGGATCCAGGTCATCTATAAGTCTTTGCTAGGTAAAGCCCCGCCTTATCTCAGCTCACTGGTCACCATAGCAACACCCACCCGTAGCACACGCTCCAGCATGTATATTTCACTGGTCATCCCCAAAGCCAACACCCCCTTTGGCCGCCTTTCCTTTCAGTTCTCTGCTGCCAATGACTGGAACGAATTGCAAAAATCACTGAAGCTGGAGACTTATCTCCCTCACTAACTTTAAGCATCAGCTGTCAGAGCAGCTTACAGGTACAGTGAATCTGTAAATAGCACACCCAACTACCTCATAAACCCCATATTGTTATTTATCTTTTTGTTCTTTTGCACTCCAGTATCTCTACTTGCACATCATCATTTGCACATCTATCACTCCGGTGTTAATGCTAAATTGTAATTATATCGCCTCTTTGGCCTATTTATTGCCTTACCTCCCTAATCTTCTACATTTGTTCACACTGTACATAGATTTTTATATTGTGTTATTGACTGTGCGTTTGTTTGTAACTCTGTTGTTTTTGTCGCTTTGCTTTATCTTGGCCAGGTCGCAGTTGTAAATGAGAGCTTGTTCTCAACTGGCCCACCGGGTTAAATAAAGGTGAAAGAAAATAAAAAATAAATAAAGTAGGAGGAAATTGGCTCCAATTAAGCGCCGTCCACAGGGCATGGCGTTGCAAAATTTAGTAATAGCCTTCCTTCTTCAGGATCCCATTTACCCTGTACAAATCTCCCACTTTACCACCACCAAAGCACCACCAGACCATCACTTTGCCTCCACCATGCTTGACAGATGGCGTCAAGCACTCCTCCAGCATCTTTTCATTTTTTCTGCATCTCACGAATGTTCTTCTTTGTGATCTGAACACCTCAAACTTAGATTTGTCTGTCCATAACACTTTTTCCAATCTTCCTCTGTCCAGTGTCTGTATTCTTTTGCCCATCTTAATCTTTTCTTTTTATTGGCCAGTCTGAGATATGGCTTTTTCTTTGCAACTCTGCCTAGAAGACCAACATCCCGGAGTCGCCTCTTCACTGTTGACGTTGAAACTGGTATTTTGTGGGTACTATTTAATGAAGCTGCCAGTTGACGACTTGTGAGGCATCTGTTTCTCAAACTAGACACTCTAATGTACTTGTCCTCTTGCTCAGTTGTTCACCGGGGCCTCCCACTCCTCTTTTTTTATTCTGGTTAGGGCCAGTTTGCGCTGTTCTGTGAAGGGATTAGTACAGAGCAGTGTACGAGATCTTCAGTTTCTTGGTAATTTCTCGCATGGAATAGCCTTCATTTCTCAGATCAAGAATAGACTGATGAGTTTCAGAAGGAAGTTCTTTGTTTCTGGCTGTTTTGAGCCTGTAATCGAAACCACAAATGCTGATGCTCCAGATACTCAACTAGTCTAAAGAAGGCCAGTTTTATTGCATCTTTAATCAGGACAACAGTTTTCAGCTGTGCTAACATAATTGAAAAATGGTTTTCTAATGATCAATTAGCATTTTAAAATGATACACATGGATTAGCTAACACAACGTGCCATTGGAACAGAAGAGTGATGGTTGCTGATAATGGGCCTCTGTATGCCTATGTAGATATTCTATTAAAAATCAGCCGTTTCCAGCTACAATAGTCATTTACATTTACAACATGAACAATGTCTACACTGTATTTCTGATCAATTTGATGTTATTTTAATGGTCAAAAAAATTGCTTTTTTTACAAAAACAAGGACATTTCTAAGTGACCCCAAACTTTTGAACGGTAGTATATATTAATAATAGATTTGTATAGTATGGTTGACAATATTTTGGTTTTTGTTTTTGTTTTTCTATGTTCTCTTTCAAGGTACTCTAGATGCCTAGACACTCTCAGAAGAAAGAAGGCAGTTCAAAGATCAGAGGCATTTGGAAACCAGACTGACCTGTGTTGCTTTTGAAGTGACATCACTGAGTTGGTAATTGCATATTTGAGAAGATTTTGGTACTGGTTGCAAGGAGTTCCCTTCTTGAACATGTTCAGTAAATACTGACATCATTGATGATCCTCCTTCAATTAGTCTTGTATGCAAGGAATCTGACTTTTTTGTTGTTGTAAATAATGTGAGGTATGTTGAAATAAATCATACAAATGTTTGTAAATCTAATAATTGTCGTTTTAATCAAGAAAGCTTTATTGGGAACGGTCATTTATTTTCAAAAGAAATACATCCACCTTCATTTAGTGTTCCGTAGTGTCCAGCTGTTTAGGCAACAACTACACTGTGCCAGTTTCCAATGTGAGGAAAATATAGACTTAACATTTTAATAAAATGGAAAGTACGAGACATCAAATTCTATCCTGCCAAAATCATTTAAAACCTCTAGCAGACACAATGCTTTACAGGGGGTCTAGCAAATGACCAGGTCTATATTTTGCGGACTAAGGGGTAAGACGTTGGGCATTTCCTTTCCTAATATCTATTACTCTGTCTGCAGGTTCCAAGCTTAGAGACTATATTTACGTATAATACCATTATATCCTGTTTGTTTTGCTGTTTCTATAAACTATCGGGCCAGAGAGAGGGACTTGAGCTGCAGGACAGGTCCATAATCAAAAAAGCATAATATGAGCTTTTCTGAAGATTACGATGGCTCACGCCAGGACAGACACACATGCCGGGGAAAGTGGCTGTGCTGGTGGTCTGGAGCTATGGCAAATGAAATCAAGACTGGACAAAAAATACCCAACATCTTAGGCACTCCTTGTGCATTCCTGAATAGATTCTGCTTTAGTGTATCAACAGAATGGTGGGTTGAGTGCAGTTTAGCACACCTGCCATTAATTATATTGCTGCAGAACAATATATTTCATTCCCAAATTATTTCTAATGAACAATTACACACTTCATTAAACATATATCAAATCTGATGGGTGTAACTCATCCCTTGGTTACTTTTCAGTATTTCTGAGAAATTTCTGTCATTTAATGTCATTGTAATTTATTTCCTAGCACCAGTAAAATTGGGAGGATTATTTATTACAAGGTCCCCTACCTTCTCGATTTGACATGTTTTTCTTTTTGCAGTTTTTGATGAACACATCCGTTTTGGAAAAGTGTTCTGTTTCCCCACATTGAGCACTGTCAAGATCATTGAGTGTTGCAATGATTTTAAATAATTGATTTCTATGTTTAACCAAACACGTTCTGGTTTAGTGTTACAGTATATAAGTACAAACCTGTGTGAACCACAGATGTTAGTTTGAGGACTGCCTCAAAGGGTTCCAGTCTACTCCCACCAGTCTACTCCCACCGTTCTATGCCAAGCAGGATAGAACATCTAGTGACCTGGCTATAATAAAATATCATCACATGTTGCATTATTTTATTTGCCACAGTAAATAAGGAAATTATCATATAAAGTAAGATGGTTCCACCTAGAATCATTCATTATGTAACCATGAAGAAGTGTTTGTGTTTTACACCCATTTTAAATGACACATGAGCATATATAGAATATGTCTTGATTTATTTTTTCTAAAGTTTACTATTCCCTAAGTCAAAACATCCCCAACTTTATGGGGATTGTGTCAACTCATGCTTTTTACAAGATCAGAACATAAAGAACTGTGAAACAACTTTTAAATTAGGGCATAAAGCTGATTAAAAGTGATCAATCTTCAGGAAGTTGTAGAGAAGACCATGTCCTAAAATGACTATAATCACCCATTCATTTACACTGTTCGACATTCCATACCAAATTTTATGTGCTTGATAAATTATATATCTCAAAATTGGACAAAGATGTGCCCCCTGAAACCTAACTTAACACTAGATCGAGTCCCCGAGCTGACAAGGTAAAAATCTGTCGTTCTGCCCCTGAACAAGGCAGTTAACCCACTGTTCCTAGGCTGTCATTGTAAATAAGAATTTGTTCTTAATTGACTTGCCTAGTTAATAACACTCTTTTGGGTTAAACAGCCCTGGCCTGGACCACAGGTATAGTTATCCTTGCCCTACAACATCCCCAGGACATACTTATCCCTCCTCCGGCTCTCTACCTCCTCAAAGAGGAACACTGGTGTAGTCCATGACTTCATAGGTGGATTTACAGTCACTTGTTTTTTTAAATACTTTTACAATGATCTATTAATCGCCCCAAAGATATGCATGAAATGTGTTTGGCTCAGGAGCAGACTGGAGTAATGGGGAAGGTATGTTTTTGCAGCTGAAAGATTCCAAACCTGATTTCTTAAGGGTTGAATTCTTGCCCTCTCCACACCCCTCAACAGACTGCATAGTTTCACTTCCAGGGCTCAGGTATGCACACAGTAGGGATTACACTGTGGCCTTGTCATCTTAATAAATGCCACTACCTAAATCCCATCGTTCAGCAGGGATTTAAAGCATAATTTTTCCTGTATTCATTAGCGGTGTGTTTTACCACATTGACTATTCATTGAATTCGGAATTCTCTCCAAGTGTGTATTATTCCTTTGTACAACTACATAATTATATAGAACAATACATTTCCAGTAGCTACTGCTGTAAAATACAGAACAAGATATGAAGTGTCTTATTAACGTTACAGTAGTTAATAGCTTAACACTTCCTTGTATTCACTGGAAGCATTTATTCTAAGGTACATTAAACAGTGGGTATTCAGTCTCAAAATTAAAAGACTAATGTTATTTGGGTTTTCTTGTCCAAAAGTTTTTTTTTTCTCCAGTTTTTTGTTTGTTTTTCAGACAAGGGTTTTATTTCATTTGTTCAGTTTTAACTTTGTGTATATTTTATGTATCAAATATTTTTATAGCATTCCTTCCACTTCCTTTTTCAACCTTGTTTATTTAATTGAATACCAAAGGCATTAGAGAACGTGCTGTAATTCTGCAATAGTTTCATTGCTTGGTTAGAAGGGAGGTTTCTGACATCGTAGGGAGCATCAGCTGGGTTCTAATGACACCCAACCTGCCAAAGCAAACGGTCTCTTCCCAAAGACACGACTCTGGGTCTCCGGGTCATTCAATCCTCAAACGCCAACCAGCGTTAACTTTGTATCCATTTCCTCTAACATAAGCCATTTTACATTTTATTATTTAGTTATAGTCGTGAATTTGGGGGCTTGTCCCACACGGGTCCTAAAGGCAATTAAGTAATGCACTTGCCAACTTTTTCTATTATACTTTGGATGCTCTCGTGGGCAGCACGATGCATCCCATTTCTGACACCAAATGTTGTAAATTCATGGGGTAGCCTTCTGGGACTTGCATTTGTCAGTCCAAGACCTTTGCCATTACACCAAGAGAGGTCCAAACCTCTTGACAAGGTTGTGAGGTGTTGTATTGAGAATGTTAGAATCAAGCTTCTATACAAAGTCTGTCACAGTTGAGACTATGGAAGCTATAATGTACATTAGTCTGGCAGATCAGCTCCTGTTTTCAATATTTATCATAATCTTGTGATCTGTCTAATGGTAGAGAGCTGGTTGCTGTTTTATGTCATCGTCTGACTATTGACATCTGTTTTGAACATATTTAGTTGAAATGAAAACCATAACAGGAGCAGACACACCTAATACTTGTGTTTTCTCCTGCTAATCACATCCTGCTGCTGTTGGTTCAACTCACTCTTTAATAATGTGAATTGTTGATGCTTGAACCACAGATAAGCTAAAGCCTTCAAGCGTACGGTGGTGGTTGGTTTTGGAAACAGGCTGCGTGTAACTTTCTTGTATTTTGAACCATGTCGGTATTATTGATGCCTTAGTCATATGCATGGATAAAAACCACATGAATGTATTACAGTACACCAGTGGAGGCTGCTGAGGGGAGGACGGCTCATAATAATGGCTGGAACGGCACAAATGGAATGGCAGATAACACATGGAAACCATGTGTTTGATGTATTTGATACGATTCTGTTCCAGCCACTACCACGAGCCTTCCCCAATTAAGGAGCCACCAACCTCCTGTGCAGTACACTGTAACATTTGTCTTATAAGTAGTGTATCACAGGCTTTGTGGTGTTCCCTGTATTGCACAGGAGGTTGGTGGCACCTTAATTGGGGAGGACGGGCTCGTGGTAATGACTGGAGCGGATTAGTTGGAATGGTATCAAACACGTGGTTCCCATGTGTTTGATACCATTCCATTTGCTCCGTTCCAGCCATTATGAGCCGTCCTCCCCTCAGCAGCTTCCACTGATGTATTTTGCTCGAGCAGTGGGTCATAACATATCAGTGGGTCATAACATAGCAGTGGGACACACCTACAACAAGGTAGATCCCTTTTCATGACTGCATTAGAGAATGCCATAAATCTGAATTATTTTAAGAGCTTTATTTTGGAAAGCACCTTTTGAAGAGTGGGAAAGACAGAAATGAACACAGTGAGTGGGGCACTGGAGGATGAGGGAGAGGGAGGGGAAGAGTGTGTGTGTTTGAGGGAGAGTGTGAGGGAGGGAGAGTGAAAAGGAGGGAGGGAGAAATATAAGAGACACGGCAATAGAGGGGAAGGTAATACAGCGGATAACTTCCCTGTCAGGCTCACCATGTTTCTGCTGCAGACTGTGACTGTTATTTCTCTGACTGTCGTTCTCCTGGACGCAGTGGAAGGTAAGACACAATAACACCTACACTAGACCGTCAGCAGTATGCACCCTGCTGGGAGCCAGTTTAGCAGGGAAGTGATGGCGAAGGAGATGAAGCTAGAGGAGAGAGGGAGGGGAGGGGAATAGAGCCAATACTGGAGCAGCAGCAGGGAGAGCCATGGATGTAAACAGAGGGCTAGAATGCAGGAAGACAATGATTTCACATCAAAACCTTGAATGCTAATAACAAGCTAACTGAATACCTCATAGACTTTCATGGGAAAAAGTGATAGATGATGTCAATGATAATATATGACAAGGTTCAGAGCAGTTTTTATATGACATGCATATGGTAACTGTTATCTCGGCTAATGTTACTGTGTTTACTCACTCTGATTGGATGAAAAGGCTTGTCATGTAGTCACAGTGCCACTGGCATAACAGTACATTGTTGGGGATCATGGGATGATCTAGCTAATTCCTCTGGCATTCTTGTGTGTATAGGGGGTGTGCAATACTCCTGACTCTGTCTGCACACAATATTACATATCCTGTCAACAAGAGCAACCATTACATATTAACCTTGCATAGTCCAACTATACTGTATAGAACAGTGCAATGAAATGCCTTGCATTCCTACAAAAATATTTGCTATTTGAGCTCATATCTATCATAACAACCCTCCTTATGAGCCAATAGCAATCAGCCTTCATATATTATAAGTGTGCTTTGACGAGTCTGACATAAGGGTATGTCTACTTCCTCTCTCTCTCCCTCTTTCTCTCAGGTGATGGGGTACAGATGCAGAGAGACGTTCAGTGCTGTATGCAGTACTCCCAGGGGAACGTGCGCACCAAAGACGTGCTGAGGTTTGAAGTGCAGACGGAGGGGCCAGACTGCAGCATACAAGCCATCATGCAAGTATTCCAACTATCTCCAAGCAACCTGCAGACA
Source organism: Salvelinus namaycush (assembly GCF_016432855.1). NCBI lineage: Eukaryota > Metazoa > Chordata > Actinopteri > Salmoniformes > Salmonidae > Salvelinus > Salvelinus namaycush. The sequence goes on along the minus strand of NC_052315.1, from coordinate 17,669,651 downwards.
TAGAAAATTTTCTCTCAGAGATGTGAGGCATTGTCATCTATCCAGGTCATGTTGTTATGGCTCAGATTCTACTATAATTGCCAGGGATGTGAGGAAGGAAATATGTGGGAATAACAAGACATAAAAAGAAAAGATGCCTCGCTAGCCAACTTTGTTGAAGCTTTGGTTCAGAGAATGCTTTCTTGAAACCATGCTCCATATCTATAGTGTGTTCTGTATGTTTCATTTGAAAAGTTGGCTTGGTGAATGTTCTTTATCTGTTGTGGCTGCAGACTGTACACCAAGAAGGCGGTGAAGTGTGCTGACCCCAGAGATAGAAGGGTCAAGAGGTTACTGAGGAAGCTGCTCCAGAGGCAGAGGACCAAAGCACATAGAACCATGTGGCTCCACCCTCATGGCAACCTGCCAGTCATGTCGGAGGTGGGAAATATGCACCTTGTTTATACACATAGGGCTCATTTTAATCTAACGCACATTGCAGTTACGTATACTACTTTAAAATACTACATAAACATTCCTATGGTGGGAGAGATTAAATCCATCCTGTACATCCAAATGGCTTTATTAGAGAGAGTGGTAATGTTAGCATTCTTGAAACGTGTGCTGTAGTTGTTCTCCCTGATTATGTCACCATAGACAATGATTTTCCACACTTTTCTCTCTCAGGATAAGAAGGATGGGTGGGATGCCCTCCATGTGGAATGAGTGTGAGGTTGCTGTTACCACAGAAGGAGAATTATTGTCATAGGTGACAGCTGTTTATCATTTTACTCCAGCAATATTGTACTGTATTTTCTCCGCATAAACTTAGTGTCTGAAATTTATGCTGCACTTAAATTGCCCTTTGGGGACAATAAAGATGTATTGAACTGAACTATCTCTCGTCATTGCAGGCCAAGTAAACTTCCAGCGGCTTCTCATCCTAACTCAGCCAAGCTTGCTGACTCTCCAGTCGTCTCGTGTCACTATCTATCTGGCTGGGAGTGTGTAGTGGCTGAGCTGTCATCGCCATACATTGCGGAGTCCATGAGAGGTTTTGATATATAGCTAAATGTCTTTTACACACTGTCGCTAACTATGCCAAAGTATTTGCCAAGTATTTCTGATTACTCTTTATTCCGAGAAACCGGTCTTCACCATCTATGTATGGCTGTTCAACTTCATAGACGGCTTGTTCTCGCCTGAAACACAATGTTATTTAGAAAAATGCACTGTATGTTTAAACACATCTTCAGTGGATCTTTTATAAATAAATTAACCTGAAAGAGTTAGATTTTCCTCCTCGTTGCGTCTTATTGCCACATAGGCTCTTTCTTCAAAAGTCTATATTATAGGTCAGTGGGTTCTTTACTTTTTTAAGGTATATTTTTGTAATTTTTTTGCTTTATTGAAGAGATAGTAAAGACTGGGGGAGGGGGAGTCGAAGGGCAGTGGGCCGGATTCTAACCTATGCTGACATACATGTGCGCCGGGGTCAGAGGCTTTAACTGCTGGACTACACAGGACACAGTGGGTTACTCAGAGTATCCGTGTGCTTATATACACTATATATACCAAACATAAATATTGATATTGTTTTGTATACATTGGTTAAAGTAGGTTACCCTATGATTTCTCTTATAGGTACAGTTCTCAAAGGTACTGGTATAAAACAAGCAGAATAACTGCTGTATTAATAGTTTGGAACAAAACTGAGTCGCCCAGAGAGACAGCGTTAGCTCCCCTCTGGCTGAAACCACACGCTGCTTCTGTTTACTGTGTCTGGGTGGATGCACTTGGTTTGATGTTGAGGTGCCAAGCATCTTCACTCCCAGATAAAAGTTGATTAATGCTTCCCATAGCATTGAGCTTCTGACTCAACACTGTTTGAGACGCCCAAAGCTGCTCTGGCACTCCATTTGACAGTTTGTTAATTTCAACAAAGACAGTTTGACACCATATCACTACCTAGAGGGTCAGACCACATAACTGGCAAAAATGTGGAGGCTTTACTCAATGAGAGGCAGTACTGTAAGTGTGAAGCCAGCTGGAATGCACCGCAGGTGTTCAGTACTGCAGTTTAGACTGGTCGGAGGAAGACTCCATGGTGAATCAGAGACAAAAACAGGAGATTCTCCACCAGGGGTAGCCATTTTCTGTGCATTAAGAATACAGCCATGCTATTACACGATCTCCTCAGATCAACCAAAAGAACAGGAATCTCCTGGAGAATCTCTCGCTGTCTGAATAGACTCGTTAATACCTGACGCTAACATGCATCCTTGGTCCTGATCTTGTCCACATTCTGATTGTGCCCACATTTTCAGATATGCGTCTACACATGGTAGTAAAATGTGTCTCTTATCCCTCCACTGTGTTTGGATTGTGACCAGAGTTCCTGGTCCCTCCCTGTATGCATATTATTTGACAGATATTCTTCCAAAATAATACTTATTTATTTTAAGACACATATTGATGTCATAAGTCAATGGTGCCAGCTGTCAATGATTTTAGAAGGAAGGATAATGATGCTTAAATGGCTTTACTGTCCAGATCTGTCTAGACCTGTGAGATATCCAGACACAGTGCGTGCCTGACTACCTCCGTTGGTGGTCAGGAAGATCTGAAAACAATCAGATCAGAATGTGTGTTTTGAGTGTATACACCTGTCTACAAATGTGAGCACAAAAGCACCAGGTACAAACAAGGCTTCTGTCTCTCTCGACCACACTTATCACAGCCTACAGACTCACACAATTGTTGTCAATTCCTGAGACATTTATTTGTTGCAACTTTCATATTCTTCCATCAAAATACTAAAGCCATCAAAATGTAAACCATCTCACGAAAACATAAATCAACTATTTAATACGTAAAACAAGAGGCACAAATTAGGCTACATGACATGAATGAGCGCGTATCTCGTGCACTAAATGATGCCAGGTAAAAATGTTAGGACTGCAGAGGGTTTATAATAACTAGATTGTTTTCAAATCCTCTGGAATGCCTCTTTAACATTGAACTTAATTGCCTTTAAATTATGTATATACATGTAACTGCTTTAGGCATAACATTTTTCCACTTATTTTCCCACAGTCAAATAAAAGAGAAAAGCCATAATCATAAATGAACGGAAGTGCGTGCATCCATAAAGCACTGGATGTTGTATTGAAATTAACTGAAATGACCATGTAAGATTACAGCATCAAGGAAAGGGAATATCTAGTGAGCATTTTAGTTATTTTAGTCAAGAAATCTACTTAGATCTCCCTGCTCATATTCTACAAATGGACCAAATGTACATTCAATTCTCGCATGGTCTGAAAACACTCAAACAACCAGGAACATTGGGGGAAAACATATAAAGTAATACAGTAGCCCATACGACATCCTTTTGTCAATATTTCTCCATCTTTACAATGTACAGCAACGTACAACACCCCCAATGATATCAACATTTCACATACTTCAGTCTTGAGTGACTTGTGTTAAAATAACAGTGCACTAGTACCAACATATGTTCAGTTAAGAAACACTGAAAATAAATCTTTGTTACCAATATTGTTTTCAAAAAATTAAAGTCTAACAACCCCAATTTATCTCAATAAGTAACATAGAAATCACCCAAGTGTACAATATTATTACAGATATCCATACAAATATATAGTATACATTCACACTGATGTACATTATATCAAAACTGATGACAATACTTCAGTGTTTGTTTTCAAAACTGTTGAAAAACTGGTTATCAAAGTTGGTAGCATGGATAATATGATAGGCCTACAACATTTCCTCTAGGTAATGTTTGGGGCAGAAAATCAAATGGCTTAAGAGAAAGCATAATGTACACTTGAATTATATTAGAGGTAGATTCGCAATAAAAACAACAACCACCAACTACAGAAGTGCAACTGAGGCTGCTATAAACTCAAATTGATTACATCAATGATGCTAAAAGTGTCAAAATATAATAAAAATTCAAGCCATGCAACAAAACCAGCTACGTGATGGTGAGTATAGGAATGGATTTTCCATTTATTCACATATTTAAAAAGGTAATTGAATGGCAATAATTTTCTTGTTCATGTAAATGAATCCGATACTGAGTACATAACAGTCTAAAGTGTTCTCTACTGATATGAAAACATGGGATAAGTGAAATCAATATGGTAGCTAGATATCTATGGAAAATGTGATTTCACCTGTCCAGTTCTTTCATCAGTGTCCTGTAGAGTAGACAATGTATCCATGGACTCAGATTTGGACTGAAATTACCAAAAGAGTTTGTGATATGGTTAAGAGTGTCAAAACAATGCCAAACCACTATCCCTAGAGTGTTTGCAGATCTGAAGTTAACCAGATAGGTGTTAGCAATTTGGTGATGGCTCAACCTAGGAATCCAATATCTTTCCCCATATTGTTTACATCTACTGTATCCAGTTCTTCCATATCCACAAACACTGAAAATCAAATCAAATTGTATTGGTCACATACACATATTTAGCAGATGTTATTATGGGTGTGGCGAAGTGCTTGTGTTCCTAGCTCCAACAGTGCAGTAGTATCTAACAACAATACACACTAATCTAAAAGTAAAATAATGGAATTAAGAAATATATAAATATTAGATTGAGCAATGTTGGAGTGGCATTGACTAAAATAAGAAGTACAATAGAGGCTAGTGGTTGTTTTCAGACTGGGCCTATAAATTCCCCTGTCCTGACCCCTACATGGGGGTCTCATTGTTGTGGTGCTTCACTGAGTCGTTCTCCTGGCAGATGAGCTGGTAGGGCTTTTCGTTCTCTTCGATCACTGAGTTGCCCACCTCAACATCCTGGCTCTGCAACTCCTGGCGTGACAGGTGCTCCACGATGCCCGCCCCCAGAGAGTCCCCCAGCACGTTGGTAGTGGTCCTCAGTCGGTCCCTGCACAGGTACATACATTATAAAGCACAGACATTATTTTACTTACACACACACACACACACACACACACACACACACACACACACACACACACACACACACACACACACACACACACACACACACACACACACACACACACACACACACACACACACACACCCCCCCCCCCCCCCCCCCCCCCCCCCCCCCAGGGTGTCAATCTCTGCACAGCCACACAAAAACACAATGCAATCCTTGGAGTAATCCATCCACAAGTTATTTAAAAAAAAAAATTATAACCATTGTGTGTAAATCCAACTATGAGGCATGCAGAAAAGCGTATACCCCACCACAACATTAGAGAGGGCTAGTTGTTAACAGTTCATCAATAATCTGATGCGCATAATGCATGGCCAACCTTTCAGGGGGATCTGTTCTCTGTTATAGTGGGGTGGCGGCCTTACAGTGACATTTAGGCAGACTTACAGGAACCAGTCCACAGCAATGATCAGCGTTATGTCCTCTGTGGGCAGTCCCACCGATGTCAATACAATCACCATGGTAACCAGACCAGCCTGCGGGATGCCTGCTGCTCCAATGCTGGCAGCTGTTGCTGTGATACTGTGGAGGGATGGCACCATTTAATAAGAAAGAGAAACACACATTGCATTAGGGAATCGGTGGTGAGTGATGTGTGAAAAATACTTAAGGCTGATCTGGGAGGACATGGTTATAGACTAACCGCTGCACGCCGATAACAACTTGACCTGTGTCCCATAATGTATCTGCTAATAATGACTAGCCATCTCTTAAATTAGCATATTCTTGCACATATGCTGCTGCTACTGTCTATTATCTATCCTGTTGCCTAGTCACTTTACCCATCCTACAGTATATGTACATAGCTACCTCAATTACTTTGTGCCCCTGCACATCGATTCGGTACTGGTACTCTGTGTATATAGCATGTTATTTTTACTCGTTATTGTTATTCACTGTGCATTTATTCCTTTTGTGACTATAAAAATACTTTTTTGTATATCTTTAACTGCATTGTTAGAACAAGACCTATAAGTAAGAATTTCACTGTTAGTCTATACCTGTTTATTATGAAGCATGTGATTTTTTTATTTGTGTTTGCTAGGGATGGGGGGGAAAGTGTGACACCACTCTGGCCCCCAAGGACTGGAGTTGTCCATCCCTGAGCTAAATCAACACTCCGTGGTAGAGGTAATCCATCTTGGGTTGTGAAGTCAATAGAAGAAAGCCAACAGCATGGAGAAGTTCGGCAGAGACCACAAAATCCATCTCATCAAAACCACGAAAACTCATTGTTATGAGTTATGAGTCTCCTCTTAATGGAGTTACAAAATTAGCTAATATGCTTTCGTATATCCTTTCCAAGTTGAGATTTAAACAAATATGTATTGTTAAAATTAACTTAATTCTTAAAAATAACTTCATAGTTGAAGGTCTAGCTCATTGATAGCATTGTGGCTTATCAGATGAATGGTCTTAACACTCACCTGATGGTGAGGATTTGGCCAAAGTTGAGTTCCATGTCATTGACCTGAGCAATAAAGATGGCTGCCACAGCCTCGTAGAGGGCAGTGCCATCCATGTTGATGGTGGCACCTACGGGCAGGATGAAGCGTGTCACTCTCTTGTTCACACGGTTGTTCTCCTCCAGACAGCGGAAGGTGATGGGCAGGGTGGCAGAGCTATGGCAGGGTGGCAGAGAATAGAGGACGTTATGAGATCATAATGCTCCAAACAACAACTAGCTGTGTTTCCCAACTCCAATCCTCGAGTACCTCCAACAGCACACATTTTTGTTGTAGCCCCGGACAAGCACACCTGATTCCACTTGTCAACCAATCGTCAAGCCCTCAATGAGTTGAATCAGGTGAGTTTGTCTGGGGCTACAACAAAAGTGTGCACTGTTTGGGTTACTGGAGGACCGGATAACCACTGAACTAGAGGATATCCCCAGGGCAATGAATTAGCTACATCTGACCCTGAATCTGTTCCTACACCCACCTAGAGGACGTCCCCAGGGCAGTAATGAGGGCCTGCAGCAGGCCAGCGATGAAGGTGTAGGGGTTCTTCCTGGTGACCAGGAAGTAGAGCAGGGGCAGGACGAAGAGGCCGTGGATGAGCAGACCCACGATGACAGACACCGTGTACATCCCCAGCTGACCTCCCACCTCGGCCAGATTCTTCATCTCCACGATCTTACCTGCTATCAGGAACAGGATGCCCACTGGAGCGTACCTGATGGGGAGATATTTGTAGGATAGCCCACACTCTACCTAACACAACAATTCCCCCGAAAGCAACTGTTTTGAGATATATACTGTATGTGAGAAGTAATGGTAAAAGCATTTACGAGTACATTAACACGTTACTTTGCAACCACTAATCTGACTACTAACCAGATGATTATGGCCACTAGGCGCATGATGGCTTCGTTGAGGCAGTCGAAGAAGTCCCTGAGAGCCTGTCCCTGCTGCTTCATGCTGCCGATGACCAGGCCGAAGCACATGGAGAACACCACCAATCCCAGGGCGTTCACCCCGTTAGAGGAACCAGACACTGGGATCGTCTCCACCACTGTCTCCTGGAGCAGAACAGCCCCTTCACATCACATCACATTTACACTTATCCAAAGTAACTGTAGCACTTGTTCCCCCAAAGGACTTTACATTGGGGTAAGTCACCCCACCACCAATGTGTCACCCACCTGGATGGTCTGCAGGACTCTGCTCATGTTAGCAGCCAAGGCAGCCTCTGTAGCGTTTAGGGAGTCAGTCAGGTTGAGGGTAACGGTCACTTTCTTGGTGTAAATGGTCTTCTTGTAGACTGTTTTGTACTTGTGGAAACAGTGCAGGCAGTGAATACATGTATGTATTGTATAAGTAAAGAGTATCAGTCCTTAACAATTTATTTGGTGAGTAAGCATTTTAACACAGTGTATTGAAGAATAGCTGCTTGATCAATTGGCAAGTGAATTCCCTTACCTGCTTGAAACAGGCTTCCACCAAATTTGGTGGGAACATGTTCCTGAAAGATAAACAATGCAGAACTATTATCACAGTGAATAAAGGACAACCAATTATTAATATCTTCTATTGACTTATTGTCACTGGGATCCTACAATAGTTACTTACCTGATGAGATCCAGGAAGGCGTCAGCTGCTTGTACCGGCTCTATGGTACCGCTAGAGGCCACTGGACTGTCCCTATGGCCTTTCCCTGGTTTTATGACAATCACAATGACGATGCCAATGAAGACCGCGATGAGGGTGGTCACCATGTAATAAACCACAGCCCGCATTCCCATCTTCCCAGACGCTTTGCTGTCCAGAGAGGAAATACCTGCAAGACAAGACAAAGTTAATAATTTTCTCATTAATACTCTAGCTGCTACCACAAGACTATTACTGTACCAACTAACTTTGAACTCAAAATAGCAAGAAGTATGGAAAATGTAAAATAAAAACATGCAGAAGGGGTGAGAGATCTCCATAAAATGTAATTCACTTTGAGTTTGACAAAAGCAATACATACTGTAATTGCAAATAATTATAATGATGCTAAGGAAGCAGTACTCCTGTGACCAGCTACCTGTGACCAGGCTGGAGACGATGAGAGGCAGAACCAGCATCTGCAGCATCCTCATCAGCAGCTCTCCAGGGAAGGCAAAGTACTTGATCTCCCTGAGGGTCAGGTTGTGGGGCCGCAGGGCGAAACCCAGCATGACACCTGGATACACACACAGGAGACATGATATAAAGGCTGGATCATTGATGAAGAATACTGTATGTATTTCAAGTCTTATTGACACAGGAGTCTACACTTGGGGGCTGCAGCTCATATGCCTGTGTAATAACACTGCAATTACTATAGTTTTTTTAAATTAATATGGTATTAACTATTAACAAACAACCAACAAACTAACCATAACCTTAGCTCTTAACATCACCTTAGCCCTAACTCCAATAAGACAGTAACAAAGTATTTTGTCCACTTGCCCAGAGCCACTGCTGCGATGGTGAGGAGGACAAAGAGGTTGCGTCTCAGGAAGCCATTGACGCTGTCCTTAGTGATGGAGCTCATCGTGTCCTTGGCACTGGCCGCTCTCTTCTGCATGGCCCTATGTAGCCACCGCCAGAGGCCTTGTTCAGGGAGGGAGGGCTTGTCGGCGTCCTCGTTCAGGAAAAGGCTGGTGGTGTTGGTGGGCTTCTCATTCATAATCAGCTCCAGCACCTGGTCCAGGAGGCAGGTTTCCTGTGAAACTGGAGGAGAGGAGATGGAGGAGACCATAAGCATTCTGTTATAATGCAGTGAAGGAAAAATGTCATCCTACCTGGTCCAAGGCATGCAGTGAAGGAAAAATATCATCCTACCTGGTCCAAGGCAATCCTATAAGACAAGTAGTATATCTGATTCCCTCACTGCTCCTTCCAGTATGGTAAGGGCCTGTTCTAAGCCATATCATATAACTAATCCCAGGAAATTCACCTAATATGTCCTTATAACAAGAAAACAAGAAATGCTCATCCAGAAGCGGCGTTCCTAGTGGCCAGGGACTTTAATACAGGCAAACTTAAATCCGTTTTACATCATTTCTACCAGCATGTCACGTGCAACCAGAGGGGGAAAAAAACTCTAGACCACCTTTACTCCACACAGATGGATACAAAGCTCTCCCTTGCCCTCCATTTGGCAAATGTGACCATAATTCTATCCTCCTGATTCCTGCTTACAAGCAAAACCTAAAGCAGGAAGTACAGTGACTCGCTCAATATGGAAGTGGTCAGATGGCGCGGATGCTATGCCACAAGACTGTTTTGCTAGCACAGACTGGAATATTTTCCGGGATTCATCCAATGGCATTGAGGAGTGTACCACCTCAGTCACCGGGTTCATCAATAAGTGCATTGACGACGCTGTCCCCACAGTGACCATACGTACATTTCCCATCCAGAAGCCATGGAATACAGGCAACATCCACACCGAGCTAAAGGCTAGAGCTTCCGCTTTCAAGGAGCGTCAATACAGGACTAAGATATAATAGTACTAAACCGTCTCCAACGCTCATTGGATGTGGCAGGGCTTGAAAAATATTATGGACTAGAAAGGGAAACCCAGCCGCGAGCTGCCCAGTGACGCGAGTCATAAAGTGCTTCGAAAGGTTGGTCATGGCTCACATCAACACCATCATGCCAGAAACCCGAGACCCACTCCAGTTCGCATACCGCCCCAACAGATTCACAGATGCAATCTCAATCGCACTCCACACTGCCCTTTCACACCTGGACAAAAGGAACACCTATGTGAGAATGCTGTTCATTGACTACAGCTCAGTGTTAAACAAAATAGTGCCCACACAGCTCATCACTAAGCTAAGGACCCTGGGACTAAACACCTCCCTCTGCAACTGTATCCTGACGGGCCGCCCCAGGTGGTAAGGGTAGGCAGCAACACATCTGCCACACTGATTCTCAACACTGGAGCCCCTCAGGGGTGCGTGCTTAGTCCCCTCCTGTACTCCCTGTTCACCCAAGCACGGCTCCAACATCATCATTAAGTTTGCTGATGACACAACAGTGGTAGGCCTGATCATCGACAACAGCCTATAGGGAAGAGGTCAGAGACCTGGCAGTGTGGTGCCAGGACAACAACCTCTCTCTCAATGTGAGCAAGACAAAGGAGATGATCGTGGACTATAGAAAAAGGAGGGCCGAACAGGCCCCCATTAACATTGATGGGACTGAAGTGGACCGGGTCGAGAGTTTCAAGTTCCTTGGTGTCCACATCACCAACAAACTATCATGGTCCAAACACACCAAGACAGTCGTGAAGAGGGCACAACAATACCTTTTCCCCCTCAGGAGACTGAAAAGATTTGGCATGGGTCCCCAGATCCTCAAAAAGTTCTTCAGCTGCACCATCAAGAGCATCCTGACTGGTTGCATCACCGCCTGGTATGGCAACTGCTCGGCATCTGACCATAAGGTGCTACAGAGGGTAGTGCGTACGGCCCAGTACATCACTGGGGCCAAGCTTCCTGACATCCAAGACCTATATACTAGGCGGTGTCAGAGGAAGGCCCAAAGAATTGTCAAAGACTCCAGTCACCCAAGTCATAGACTGTTCTCTCTGCTACCGCATGGCAAGCGGTACCAGAGCGCCAAGTCTAGGACCAAAAGGCTCCTTAACAGCTTCGTTCCGCAAGCCATAAGACTGCTGAACAACTAATCAAATGGCCACCTGGACTATTTACACCCCCCCCCCCCTTTGATTTTACACCGCTGCTACTCGCTGTTTATTATCTATGCATTGTCACTTTACAAATTACCTTGACTAACCTGTACCCCCGTACATTGACTCTGTATTGTTATGTACATTTGTGTTACTATTTGATTGTTTCGATTTTTTTTTTACTTTAGTATATTTAGTAAATATTTTATTAACTCTATTTCTTGAACTGCATTGTTGGTTAAGGGCTTTTTCAAGTAAGCATTTCATGGTAAGGTCTTGTATTGTTATATTCGGCACATGTGACAAATGCAATTTGATTTGATTTAATGTTGATTTTACTCCCAAAGGGGTGCATACAGGCAGCAAACAAGCATTATTTTGAAACTAATGACGATTCAACTACAGTACATACTACAGATGTAGAATCTTAATTTGAGCCAGTTAGCTACAGCAGGAAAAATAATCCTGCAAAAACAGGACATGTAAATTATTATGTGGGTTATAATTAATGGACATTTTTGTAGGGGTTGATAGACGTTGGCAGCTCTATAGGCAACATTATATTTATATCTGCAATGTTCTGAATGTTTCACCCAAATGAACATGCCCTGTGTGCACCCTGACAGGCTGGCAAGCTGCAGGTTGAAATTAAAGTTGCATGCATTTCTTACTGGACGAGTCCCTGGATGTCACCACCCAGGGCACAGGTAACCTACATTAGCCTTGCCATGGTATGTATGGAGAAGTTGGCTTAAAAAGGTGATGGTATTTCATGCCTAACTTACAAGAAAGCCTTGAGCCTCTTCAAACTATCCTGCTAAAATATGCAGGAACACAGAGTACCAACACTACAGTATGATTCTAACACGTAAAAGCCAGAAGCAAATCACAGCTTTTATATGCAACAAGTTTTGTAAACAAAGAAGCAAAAATCAAACAACACAATGGATATCAAGAAAATTTGCTGAAAATATCAACTGGTCCCTTAAACTCCCACTTTTTTTCAAACTGACTCAATCTGCCTTACCTTTAATATCCCACTGGGCAAGATTGTTTCCACATCATTTCCACACAAAAAAATATACGTGGAAAACTGACTGGATTTGCAAAAAGTTGTCAATGTAAGGGATTTTAGTATTTTTTTATCCAACTTTTCACCTAAATCCAATAACATGGTGATTTTTGTTTATGATTTCATGTTGAATTCACGTTAGCTGACATCTCAACCAAATGTAAATCAAAACTAGATGTTGAACTGACATCTGTGCCCAGTGGGATACTCTTTAAGCATAGCATACTCACCACTCATGGTTTAGTTCAGGGCTTCTTTTCCAAACAGTCCAAAGCCTAGAGATACAACAGATGCAGTCTACCCTTACTGTCAGGGGCAAATTGACTGGAGGTGACGGTTCGCTGATTTCATAAGCGGGCAGACATGAAAAGGTCTGTCATCTCGTCTGACCTAACCTTCTTATGCATGCTCTGCCCTACCCACCCGCCCACCAGCACACACACAACTACAAAGCCCTGGGACAACCGCAGGTACAGTCTAACCCCCACCTATTCCACCCATGCCCCACTGTCCTAGCCAACATTAGTCTCCGCAGCAGTTCCAGGGCTGGAAATAGCAATACATGACAATGCAACTTCAGTTTTTGAAATTGGTCCTCTATTTGTACCATTCATATAAAACCAATGCTCTTTTTGTTGGTGGACATTACATCACCACCACTGCCACTATTCTACCATGGGGCTGTGATAAACCTAGCAGAGCAGAATCATTACAACTAGCCCTAATCCCAATAAATGGTTAAGAGACATACTGAGCATCAACAAGTGAGCTATCAGTGTCAGCTCTGGGAGCTCCCTTTTTCCTTTTCAATGCTGGAGGATATTAGCTGTTGTTCTTTTTTTCTCCAAACACTGACAGCAAATCAGGACAATATTTCAGTTATTACTGTCAAGTTCATTGTCACTTTTAAATGTGTACCCTTTTTAATAACTGCAAAAAAAAATCTGCAAAGAAAAAGATACCCTGTTTATGATGTTTTTTCTCTTCACAGAATACGATACAGTCATGGAGAGCTCCTCTGGTCTGGGTGGAACGTCTTCAACTGGTGGTATAATCATAGAATATGCTTAAAAATTACAATATTATAACTTGTGTACAAGTTATCAAAGTTGGTATCTTTGATAGACATGAAATAATGTATCTAGCTGTTAAGTGAGAGTGAATTCACCTAAATCGGAGAAGTACATGTGTTGCATGTTATAATCAACCGTTAATTAAAAATTAATACAATCCAAAAAAGTTGTATTTTCATACCTTCTCTCAAGACGGTCCTTACACGGTATGGTTAATTCCTTTGCTTGCCTTCCACTCACATAACTGAAGTAGCCCAAAGTAGCACACATTCACATCTACAGTTAATTTCCCTCAATTACATGAGCTTGAGCTTTTCTCTAGCCCTCCTGCACGATAGAAAAACGCTTCGATATCGAGCAGAGGTCTGCGTGGGAGGGAAGAGGTTTTAAGAGAGGTTTTAAGGATTCTTCTGGCGTGAAGAAAAGCCACCTGCTGTCCATCCGAATCGGCGGAGCTCGCGTAGTCCCAACATTTGTGAGTGGTAGAGTGGTTATGGCAATAATGATGAGAGATCATTTGCTGCCTAAAAATATCCTAAATGCTCTACCAGTTAAAAGCTTAATCAATTTGCTGTCATTATATGGATGATTGTGAGGTTGACATGATTGAGAATTTGATTTTGTATTGAGACATTTGTTCTCAAATGTTTTAATCGTTTTGTTTTCTCCTTGGATATTGTGAACTTTGAGAGAGAGAGGTGAAGATACATACATAAACGCTGCTCTTATTTCCATGACAACCGGCCTTCCCGCACTTGCTCAGGGTCTGGCCTTAGCAGCTAAAGGGAACCATATTGGGAACCATATTGTATATGTATAACCTTTAACTCCTGACTACCCACACTCCTGCCCACACATATTGTTTTTGTATACAATCATTACTTCAATGTGGATATTCTAGAACTTTACAGGGGGCTACAAAGAACTCCATGTTCAGAATGCATTGGCTCCTCATCACCATGCCATTGACATAAGTATTTTCACTGATATAACACCATTAAATTCTCCAAAGTAGTAAAATAATGCTTAGTATTGGAGCTCTAATGTGGGTGAGGTCATGCAATACTCAGTCCTGTTTATTAAATTTTTTACCTTTATTTAACTAGGCAAGTCAGTTATGAACAAATTCTTATTTTCAATGACGGCCTAGGAAGAGTGGGTTAACTGCCTTGTTCAGGGGCAGAACGACAGATTTTTACCTTGTCAGCTCGAGGATTCGATCTTGCGGTTACTAGTCCAACGCTCTAACCACTAGGCTACCTGCCGCCCCAGGTAGAAAACAATAGAAAACAGGTGAATATCCTTCAATCATGTGAGCATTGCCATTGTTATTTCTGATAACTCCGATATACTCCGCTCATATTTATGTGAAAAATGCCTTCTTATATTCATGACGACATTTAGACCACTGTGATAAAGGGTGATTTAAGAGTAAAGAGGAAGTGTCTTGAACATCTTCAAGCACTCTACCATGAGCATTTGACATTGTTTTTAAACTGTCCCAGGTGGCCTCAGAAATAAATCAGGCGTAGACACGTGAATACCTTCTGATCTCCAATAGTATGCAATGTTTTTCCTAATGAGAGACAAAGTTCAAGCCAAGAGAGTTATTAAAGGCAATATTTGGACATTTTCCACTTAAACCCTCCAAATGTGTGCTTCTGTTTAGTCACAATGTAATGTATTTCCTAATCCCTAGTACTGAGTGAGTATGAGCAATGCTCTTAATCTGGGGGGTTTTCCCACTCAAATGGTGAAGACTGGAATTGACCAACAGCTATGAATACATTGTGCGCTGCATTATTTCACTGTCTTAACTAAGTGGTAAACCATCATCATAAGGAATGGCTTGAAAATCCTTTTCCCTCAGAAGAAGCAGAGATTGGAAGCTATGGTTCCATGATCACATGATTCCAATCTGGTATCTCCAAAGTGTTGGAAGCAAATTGCATCACTATGGAAACACAATTACCCTGCCTCAGCGTGGGAGGTGTGGCCCGTGTATGATCCACATTTAGCCAGATAATTATGCACTTCCCTGTAGAAAGTAGCACATCATTTGCAGGATAGTATGTGTAATGGATGATGGCTTCATTGTCTTGCATGAAATCTGATTTCTTAATTAAATTGACGTGTTTTCCTCAAGTGTGAAATGGTTGATTGATCTGATTAAAATGAATGCAGATAACAAAAAAGTAATTAAAGGGAAATGTCAAATATGTTCTACTTCATATTCTTCATCTCCAGTACTACCCCAACATCAACATATGTGACAATGGCACGTTTCTATGTTTTGTAGTCAAAAAGATAGAGGAAGATATGTTTTTCCACCGCATCATCTGGTGTGCTTCATGTGATTTCAACCAATTACGAGTAGGCATTGCCTACTAATTGGTTAAATTCACATTGTGAAATTTCCCTTTAAGGTCTTCAAAACTGTATTTTGCCTTCTAAAAGCCAACGGAAATTGATATTGACAAAAGTCCAGTTGATTAGTTAGCATTATAGTAGAATTATTAGTAGAATATCTGTATGAATACTTTCACAATAGTAATATATATTCTTTAGGGGGTAGATCAGCTTTAATATTGCAGATAGATGTGGCTTCTATCAATGTAATTGTCTGCATCATTTCCAATTTCCCATATATATATATTTTTCTAAATATATAATTTTATATATATATATATATTTTTTTTAAATATATTTTTGTTATCTTTTTCCCCTAACCCCACAACTCCCCTAACTGGAGTAAACTAATTGACAACAATACTTAGACTCTCTCTTCCAGCTTATACATACTACTGTATACACATTTTACAAACACAGTATACACTATATACAAAAGTATGTGGACACCCTTTTAAATTAGTGGATTGCTGACAAGTGTATAAACTTGAGCACACAGCCATGCAAGCTCCATAAACAACAATTGGCAGTAGAATGGCCCATACTGAAGAGCTCAGTGACTTTCAATGTGTCACCGTCACAGGATGCCATCTTTCCAACAAGTCAGTTTCTGCCCTGCTAGAGCTCCCTCAGTCAACTGTAAGTGCTGTTATTGTGAAGTGGAAACGTCTAGGAGCAACAACGGCTCAGCCGCGAAGTGGTAGGCCACACAAGCTCACAGAACGGGACCGCCAAGTGCTGAAGCGCGTAGCGAGTAAAAAACATCTGTACTCAGTTGCAACACTCTCTACCGAGTTCCAAACTGCCTCTGGAAGCAACATCAGCACAGGATGTCAGGAGCTTCAGGAGCTTCATGAAATGGGTTTCCATGGCCGAACAAACGCACACAAGCCTAAGATCACCATGCGCAATGCCAAGCGTCGGCTGGCTGGAGTGGTGTAAAGCTCGCTGCCATTGGACTCTGGAGCAGTGGAAATGTGTTCTCTGGAGTAATGAATTACGCTTCACCATCTGGCAGTCGGACAGACGAATCTGGGTTTGCTGATGCTAGGAGAATGCTACCTGCCCCAATGCATAGTGCCAACTGTAAAGTTTGGTGGAGGAGGAATAATGGACTGGTGCTGTTTTTAATGGTTTGGGCTAGGCCCTTAGTTCCAGTGAAGGGAAATCTTAACACTACAGCATACAATGGCATTCTAGACGATTCTGTGCTTCCAACTTTTTGGCAACAGTTTGGGGAAGGCCCTTTCCTGTTTACGCATGATAATGCCCCTGTGCACAAAGCAAGGTTCATACAGAAATGGTTTGTCGAGATCGGTGTAGAAGAAATTGACTGGACTGCACAGAGCCCTGACCTCAACCACATTGAACACCTTTGGGATGAATTGCAATGCCGACTGCGAGCCAGGCCTAATCGCTCAACATCAGTGCCCAACCTCACTACTGCTCGTGGCAAGGTGAGGGCAAGTCCCCGCAGCAATGTTCCAATATCTTGTGAAAAGCCTTCCCAGAAGAGTGGCGGCTGTTATAGCAGCAAAGGGGAACCAACTCCATATTAATATCCGTGATTTTGAATGAGATGTAACATTCGTTATCTTTTGTTTGTTTTTAGTCCCAGCCTTCAGCTACCCTCAACCCCTCCAATCTATCTCTGAAGACCATCCTGTTTTGATTTCTAGCTGCCATATATTTTTCCACTGATGTTTCACAAAAGTTCTGATTCTTTCTATTCTGATTGTTTCTACAGATTGTAAATGAAAGATTTAAAAAAATTCTAAGAATATTATTAGAATATTGATTGATTGACTATGAATTTTCAAATCACCCAGCAGTGTTATTTGTGGAGTTAGCTCCAAGTAAATGTCTAAAATGTTCAGCCATTCCTGAACCTGCAACCAAAAACAAGAAACATATGGGCAGTACCAAAACAAGTGATCTAATGATTCTGTCTCTTCGAGGCAAAATCTGCAGAGCTGGGATGGTTGTATCCCCCATATGCAGTGCCTTCAGAAAGTATACAGACCACTTGACTTTTTCCACATTTTGTTACATTACAACCTTATTCTAAAATTGATTAAATATTTTTTCTCATCAATCTACACACAATAACCAATGCATCCTGTTTCCACTGATGATTTTATTAAATGTTTTATTTACTAGGCAAGTCAGTTAAGAACAAATTCTTATTTACAATGATGGCCTACCCTGGCCAAACCCAGATGACGCTGGGACAATTTCTACAACTTGATTGGAGTCCACCTGTGGTAAATTCAATTGATTGGACATAATCTGGAAAGGCACACACCTGTCTATAAAAAGGTCCCACAGTTGACAGTGCATGTCTGAGAAAAACCAAGCCATGAGGTAGAAGGAATTGTCCATAGAGCTCCGAGACAATATTGTGTCAAAGCACAGATCTGGAGAAGGGTACCAAAACATTTCCGCAGCATCCAAGAACACAGTGGCTCCCATCATTCCTAAATGGAAGAAGTTTGGAACGACCAAAACTGTTCCTAGAGCTGGCCGCCCAGCCAAACCGAGCAATCGGGGGAGAATGGCCTTGGTCAGGGAGGAGACCAAGAACCCGATGGTCACTCTGACAGAGATCTAGAGAACCATCTCTGCAACACTCCACCAATGGTAGAGTGGACAGACGGAAGCTACTCCTCAGTAAAAGGCACATGACAGCCCGTTTGGAGTTTGCCAAAGTCACCTAAAGACTCTCAGACCATGAGAAACAAGATTCTCTGGTCTGATGAAACCCAGATTGGACTCTTTGGCCTATAAGCCAAGTGTCACATCTGGAGGAAACCTGGCACCATCCCTACGGTGAAGCATGATGGTTGCAGCATCATGCTGTGGGGATGTTTTTCAGTGGCAGGAACTGGAATACTAGTCAGGATCAAGGGAAAGATGAACAGAGCAAAGTACAGAGAGATCCTTAATGAAAACTTGCTCCAGAGAGCCCAGGACCTCAGACTGGGGCGAAGGTTCACCATTCAAAAGGACAATGACCCTAAGCATGCAGCCAATACAACACAGGAGTGGTTTCAGGACAAGTCTCAATGTCCTTGAGTGGCCCAGCCAGAGCCCAGACTTGAACCCTATCGAACAACTCTGGAGAGACCTGAAAATAGCTACGTAGCGATGCTCCCCATCCAACCTGGCAGAGCTTGAGAGGATCTGCAGAGAAGAATGGGAAGAACTGGCACGGAAACTGTGCCAAGCTTGTAGCGGCATACCCAAGAACACTCAAGGCTGTAATCGCTGCCAAAGGTTTTTCAACAAAGTACTGAGTAAAAGGTCTGAATACTTATATAAATGTAGTATTTCCATTTTTTATTTTTAATAGATAGGGTTTTAGCTGTTTTTGTATTGTCATTATGGGGTATTGTGTGTAGATTGATGAGGAGGAAAACAATTTAATCAATTTTAGAATAAGGCTGTAATGTAACAACATTTGGGAAAAGTCAAAGGGTCTGAATACTTTCCGAACGCACTGTACTTAACATTATATTGGTTGTAAGAACTGTTATTGAAAAATAAAGTTTTGAATCCGGCGTTGTTTTGTGTATCAGTTCATAAACCATGTGCCATGGAATCGGTACATTGAAAATCTCCTCCCAACTATTTTGCAACTTGTATGGCGCAACTGTAATTGTTTTTGTCCTGAAATGAAACTGGTATACTTTTTTATTTATCAACATTTTCTTTAGCCAATTTTAGTCTTTATTGCAGGGTCGACAGACAAGTTTCTTACCTTCTCCCCTTTCCACATGCCTCATCCATTTTTGCGGGAATGCTGCAATCAGTTGGTTGTAATTTTGGATAGAGCAGACGTTTCCTGCATGTTTGCTGCATGTTTGACATAACTCCACCAGTCCTATTTATGATATCATTTACAAAGATTATACTGTTTTTAAACATTTCTTCCAAAAATAAGTTTTTGTTTAACTGTAATATTTGTTGTAATATTTGTTTTGTCTTTTCTGGTGGATTAAACTGAAATTGCAACCAGTTTTCTATGGCTTGTCTTAAAAATAGTGATATTTTGGAGATTTCATTTTCAAATAACTGAAAGTGAGAGGCTTTGAATAAAAGGAAAAAGGCCATTCTTACTAATCTGCTAGACAACCAGTTCGGATTTAAGTATAGTTTCTGCATGACTGAAGCCTTTAGTTAGAGGTCCAATGCTTTAATATTTAATCATTTCTGCCCTCCAAATTCATATTCATTATATAAATAGGCCCATTTAATTTTGTCTGGCTTACTGTTCCAAATAAAGTGTAAAATATTTTTTGCTCATACATTCTGAATGTGTTCAGACCCCTTGATTATTTCCCACGTTGTTATGTTACAGCCTTATTCAAAAATTGATGAAATTGTTTTTTTCATCCTCATAAATACACACACAATGCCCCATAATGACAAAACATAAAGTTTTTTTAGAAATGTAAAAAATTAAAATAAAACATTTTTGGGGAAATAACACATTTACATAAGTATTCAGACCCTTTACTCAGTACTTTGTTGAAGCATCTTTGGCAGTGATTACAACCTTGAGTCTTCTTGGGTATGATGCTACAAGCTTGGCACACCTGTATTTGGGGAGTTTCTCCCATTCTTCTCTGCAGATCCTACAACACTCTTGTCAAAATGGATGGGGAGCGTCGCTGCACAGCTATTTTCAGGGCTCTCCAGAGATGTTCGATCGGGTTCAAGTCCGGGCTCTGGCTGGGCCACTCAAGGACATTCAGATACTTCTCCCAAAGCCACTCCTGCGTTGTCTTGGCTTTGTGCTTGGGGTCATTGTCCTGTTGGAAGGTGAATATTCGCTCCATTCTGAGGTCCTGAGTGCTCTGGAGCAGGTTTTCATCAAGGATTTCTCTGTACTTTGCTCTGTTCATCTTTCCCTTGATCCTGACTAGTCTCCCAGTCCCTGCCGCTGAGGAGTGGCTTCCATCTGGCCACTCTACCACAAAGGCCTGATTGGTGTGCTGGGAAATGGTTCTCCCATCTCCACAGAGGAACTCTGTCAGAGTGACCATCGGGTTCTTGGTCACCTGCCTGACCAAGGCCCTTCTCCCCCGATTGCTCAGTTTGGCCAAGCGGCAAGCTCTAAGAAGAGTCTTGGTGGTACCAAACATTTTACATTTAAGAATTATGGAGGCCACTGTGTTCCTGGGGACCTTCAATGCTGCAGAGATGTTTTGGTGTCCTTCCCCAGATCCGTGCCTCGACACAATCCTGTCTCTGAGCTCTATGGACAATTCCTTCAACCTCATGGCTTGGTTTTTGCTCTGACATGCACTGTCAACTGTGGGACCTTACACACACAGTGTGTGCCTTTCCAAATCATGTCCAATCAATCGAATTTACCACAGGTGGACACTAATCAAGTGGTAGAAACATCAAGGATGATCAATGGAAACAGGATGCACCTGAGCTCAATTTAGAGTCTCATAGCAAAGAGTCTGAATACTTAAGTAAATAAGTTTATATATATATATATATATACATACATACACACACACACACACACACACACACACACACACACACACACACACACACACACACACACACACACACACACACACACACACACACACACACACACACACACACACACACACACACACACACACACACACACACACAAACACACTTGCAAAAAATACTTTTTGTTTTGTCATTATGAGGTATTGTGTGTAGATAGATGAGGATTTGTTATTTTTTAAATCCATTTTAGAATAAGCCTGTAACGTAACAAATTGTGGAAAAAGTCAAGGCGTACTTTCCGAATTAACTGTATTTAAAAAAAGTTGTTAGGCATAGGCAGGGCCATAAACAAATGTGTCAACTGGGATATGACTAAAGAATGAATCAGTGTGATTTTTCCACAAATAGATAGGTGTTGTCCTTTCCATATGTAGCGAGGTCTAATCTAAATTGCCTAACTTTCTATTTAAATGTATTGTAGTGAGATTATTTATTTATTTCGGGATAGTAATACCGAGTATGTCCACTTCACAGTCGGATCATTTTATTGGTAAACTACACAGTAATGTAAAGTTTTTGTTTTTTTTAAGAAAGTTTTATCCAATATGGTGCATTTATCATAATTCGGTTTTAATCCAGAGAGGTTAGAAAAAGTATCTAGATCCTCTGAGGCTGTGCAGGGATCCAAATTGCGGTTTTAAAAGAGAACATAAATTGTCAGCGTATAATGACACCTTTGTGTTTAAGCGCTGGATTTCTAGCCCCTTGATATCATTGCTGGATTTGATTTTAATAGCTAACATTTCGATGGCCACAATAAATAGATATGCCGATAGTGGAAAACCTTGTTTTACTCCTCTTGACAATTTAATACTTTCTGAGAAGTAGCCATTATTTATTATTTTACACCTGGGGTTAATATACATAACTTTAACCCATTGTATAAGAGATTCTCCGAAATTGTAATAATCCAGACATGCATATATACAGTGAGGGAAAAAAGTATTTGATACCCTGCTGATTTTGTACGTTTGCCCACTGACAAAGAAATGATCAGTATATAATTTTAATGGTAGGTTTATTTGAACAGTGAGAGACAGAATAACAACAAAAAAATCCAGAAAAACGCATGTCAAAAATGTAATAAATTGATTTGCATTTTAATGAGGGAAATAGGTATTTGACCCCCTCTCAATCAGAAAGATTTCTGGCTCCCAGGTGTCTTTTATACAGGTAACGAGCTGAGATTGGGAGCACACTCTTAAAGGGAGTGCTCCTAATCTCAGTTTGTTACCTGTATAAAAGACACCTGTCCACAGAAGGAAATCAATCAATCAGATTACAAACTCTCCACCATGGCCAAGACCAAAGAGCTCCCCAAGGATGTCAGGGACAAGATTGTAGACCTACACAAGGCTGGAATGGGCTACAAGACCATCGCCAAGCAGCTTGGTGAGAAGGTGACAACAGTTGGTGTGATTATTCGCAAATGGAAGAAACACAAAAGAACTGTCAATCTCCCTCGGCCTGGGGCTCCATGCAAGATCTCACCTCGTGGAGTTGCAATGATCATGAGAACGGTGAGGAATCAGCCCAGAACTACACGGGAGGATCTTGTCCATGATCTCAAGGCAGCTGGGACCATAGTCACCAAGAAAACTATTTGTAACACACTACGCCGTGAAGGACTGAAATCCTGCAGCGCCCGCAAGGTCCCCCTGCTCAAGAAAGCACATATACATGCCCGTCTGAAGTTTGCCAGAGGACAACTGGGTGAAAGTGTTGTGGTCAGATGAGACCAAAATGGAGCTCTTTGGCATCAACTCAACTTGGCATCAACTCAACTCGCCGTGTTTGGAGGAATGCTGCCTATGACCCCAAGAACACCATCCCCACCGTCAAACATGGAGGTGGAAACATTATTCTTTGGGGGTGTTTTTCTGCTAAGGGGACAGGACAACTTCACCGCATCAAAGGGACGATGGACGGGGGCATGTACCGTCAAATCTTGGGTGAGAACCTCCTTCCCTCAGCCAGGGCATTGAAAATGGGTCGTGGATGGGTATTCCAGCATGACAATGACCCAAAACACACGGCCAAGACAACAAAGGAGTGGCTCAAGAAGAAGCACATTAAGGTCCTGGAGTGGCCTAGCCAGTCTCCAGACCTTAATCCCATAGAAAATCTGTGGAGGGGGCTGAAGGTTCGAGTTGCCAAACGTCAGCCTCGAAACCTTATTAATGACTTGGAGAAGATCTGCAAAGAGGAGTGGGACAAAATCCCTCCTGAGATGTGTGCAAACCTGGTGTCCAACTACAAGAAACATCTGACCTCTGTGATTGCCAACAAGGGTTTTGCCACCAAGTACTAAGTCATGTTTTGCTTATTTCCCTCATTAAAATGCAAATCAATTTATAACATTTTTGACATGCGTTTTTCCAGATTTTTTTGTTGTTATTCTGTCTCTCACTGTTCAAATAAACCTACCATTAAAATTATAGACTGATCATTTCTTTGTCAGTGGGCAAACGTACAAAATCAGCAGGGGATCAAATACTTTTTTCCCTCACTGTAAATTCCAGTTGTACTTTATCAAAAGTCAGCTATGAATACCAGGCCTGGTTTCCCATATTTTTCATAGTGTTCTATTGTTTACAGTACTTGTCTTATATTATCTCCAATGTATTGTCCATGTTCAAAACCTGTCTGATTAGGATTAATAATATCCAACAATACCGTTTCAATATTATGCACTATGCATTTTGCTAGGATTTGGGCATCACAACACTGAAGTGTATAGTAATAGTAATATTTGGAAGTTATTGTTTTGGCATCGTTTTGGTTTGACTTTCTAATTCAATGAACTGATTACCTCAACATGAACAACAACTACTCTACATATTATTAGGATGGGTAGTACTGTATTGTAGTATTGTTATTTATTGAGATGGATGTGGTTCTCTCATTATAAATCCAGTTACCTAGCAACAAGCAATGTGATAATGTTGTGGACAATATGGCAAGATTGGATCGTATTAGTGAGAACACAGAGTTTTAATGGATTACTGGTGTGATTTCTTTGTGGAAAATGTGTGCTCAACCACATTCACTGTAGCCCCACGTCATATCTCCCTGGGTAGTGTTTAGGCAAGTGGAATGGAACCAAAATAATGTATGTAGCTAAGTCCCTATGAGACAAACAAAACTCTTACTGATGTCTTCATGTCAACAGACTCACTCTCTCATACTGAGAAAGCACACACAGATACACACACACACTTCATCAATTATTTCTCAAAGGGGAATTTAGCTAAGCCTCACACTGAATCGATCAGCCCCCCTTCCCCTGATTCTGGGAACAGCATAACCCATTTGGGTATGTCATTAGCAATATTATTAGTAAGTTAAAAACTGTGCCATGTATTTCTTTGATAATGACAGCCATGAATAAAAAGATGCTGAATTGGATAAAAGCTGATGTGATAAATTGATTCAGGAATGTGCTGCTATTCTTAAAGGGGAGAGGATGGACCAGGTTGCTCTCTGGGTGGTGCATCGGGTGTTGTCTCCACACCTGCAGTTAAAAGAGGAGTGTTTGTTTTTAGACGAGTGGCAATATTAAGAGATGAAAGTGGAGAAACTGCTCATATAAAATGCCTGAGTACACAGGGAAAGGTCAGGTAATAGATTCACTGCTTTGAAATGTCATCTGATTACTTTCAAGTTGGTAACATGAAGATATCTAAAGCCAATGGTGGTGATAAAGGCCAAAGATCAAGACAATTGGACCAAATACAGTATGATGCAAGATCTAATCTATCAATATGTTAATAATAAAAGTCAACCTATGGAAATACTGTATCGCATATATACCCACGTCTGTATTTCTATTGAGTAATATCCTTCATACAATGGTCAATGACAGGGTGATGGTAAGCTGTGCAACTGCCCACACACACCATGAATCTATGCACACACCAGGATGCTCCAACAGCTTCTCAAATCTAAAATTCACACCTCCCCCCCATCTTTCTAATGCTAACAAACACCATTTAATTAGCAGCTGTGGATCTGTGAAGAACAGCTGCTTTTCATCATTCATTTTTTCATAAAATTAGCTTGTCTTGGTATAGGCTACTTCTTCCAACATACACTGCACACAGAGAAAATATTACCCCTGCTCATGTCACAGAACCACATATTCCCTGTTTTGTCAGAAAATATCACCGCTCGGTGACAAGTCAATTTTGCAAAGTGCCTGACAAACACATAATACCCAAAAAGGATGCATTCTTTCAGTTGATTTTGATTTATGTTAAAGAACATTCGAAGTATAAAGTATACAATCATATGCCAAAATGGTAAATTCAAAAGCTTTTCCTCATATACTCTGAGTACTTATGAAGAACAAATAAAATGATAGTTTAACAGTTGACATGTAGATAGAAATCGACCTCATAGAAAATGTTCATACAAGGCTACATTTACCAAAAGGTTGGTCAGTCTTTTGAAGTGTTTATTCTTTTAAAAGTTAGGTGTGGAGGTAGATGTGTCAATCTGCCATTGATATTTAAGCAATAAGGCCCGAAGGGGTGTGGTATATGGCCAATAAACCACGGCTAAGGGCTGTTCTTATGCGCAACACGGAGTGCCTGGACACAGCCCTTAGCCTTGGTATATTGCCGATATACCACAAACCCCCAAGGTGCATTATTGCTATTATAAACTGGCTACCAACATAATTAGAATATGAAAAATACATGTTTTGTCATACCTGTGGAATATGGTCTGATATACCACGGCGGTCAGCCAATCAGCATTCAGGGCTCAAACCAACTAGTTTATATATAATTAGAATCTCCAAATAAAATAAATTCTAACAAAAACAAAGCCATATCAAATACTAAATTAGTAGAACATACTAGGGTGTATGTATATTAGGTACCATTGGAATATGTATTACAACAGTACTTTATGTTTGATCCATTTTAATAGGAACTGAGAAGATTAGATTAAATCAGTGAGGCATTCCTGTTTATTGTACGGCTAAGGCAGTGATAAAGTTTACATATCATTGAACAATAGGAATGGAAAAGGGCTTGAATAGAAAAAAACACTATTTCACACCATCACGATTTAGTGGTACAACCACTAGATTTTCATTTAAGGCTGTTGTGTATCAAACATCTCTCTCAATTCATTAGATCCTTCAACCTTGGACAAAACAATTTCAGGGTGCAACTAGCAGTCTAAGATCAACCAGCAAGTGACCTAATGAAGAATCCAACATGCCACTTTCTCTATATGAACATGAGAGAGAAGGCACTTATAAAAAGGTTGACTATGCCCTAGCCTTGATTTCACGTCAAGGATGCAACACCAGATTAACTATATGGTTGAGAAGTAACTGTTTTCCTGCACAACATACAAAACTAAAATCCTCAAATGAATATTACAGTATTTGGTAGACATGAAGTACAATATTGTAAAATGGAATATAAAGTATGCAGTGCAGCTGTGCTTGTTACTTTGGTGGATGCACAACATGGATGATACCAAAATAAAGATTCCAAAATATATCATCCAAGCCTGAAGATGAATATTCATTAATTTTCCAGACGACATGGCGGTGTTAAGCACTTAAGTGTTAAATTGTTATTAAAGCCATATATTAAACTCAAAAACACAAGTCATATAAAGAGGACACCTCTATGGAAGACATACAAATTAGTGTTGCAGATTAATGCTGGAAAGTACCATATGTGCTTTGTATGCATATGTTTGCATAACAACCTCTATCCCCACTATAAAACTGCTCATGCAAAATATGTGGAAGTTACACCACATGACATAGTTACATTTATTAGTCTATAGTTTCTTTGAATTGTTTTCTTTTGGCTTGTACAGACATTGACTCGAAAACATAGATATAAAATGTAGAGTAAATCAAATCATGACTGACATCATGAAATGTACTAATAACTGAAAAAGTAATACACAAGTCAGCTAGTTAAAGGCGTTAATGATCCCAATAACTAGAACCATACTGATGAATTGTAGAGACATGGTATAAATGGTGTACTCTGTTTGGGAATATGCGAGAACAGCCATAATCAATTTCTTTTCAACTCAAACTCAGGAATCCTTCATGAAAATAAATTGCACTTTTCAATTTCATTCCATCTCCTGAATTGACAGAATTGATGTGGAATTCACCCCAAACTTACAGTATGTGATAAAGGATTTGAAATACTATGCTCTCGGTCACTGGCATTGTCTCACGTCCGATAGCAAACTCTGTCTGCACTAAAGGACTAGCGTTGGAGTCATTACATCATAGAATGTCTGACGGCCTGCTCCAGTGATTTCCTGGTCACCAGTAGCCGCACAATGTCTTCATTCTTCTTCGTCAGCCGTTTGCGTGCCTGGTCGTGTGTCACCATGGTCATATCCCATCCATTTACCTGGTGGAGACAGATATCAACACTGTTAAGTCTTCCTACAATAGTTTGTCATTACAGTATTATATATTCTTGTTGCGATGTAAGTGGAATATTGGTATACAGTGAATAGTTTCATGAGTGTTTCCATGTTCTCATCACCAAGAACTTTATTATGGTTACCAATACTGACCACTGAGTGCAGTGTTTTTAAGAACTTCTGACCACTGACACTCCTCTTATTCACCATCATGCAGACTCGCTTTGGTAGAACATGGCGCTTGCAACGCCATGATTGTGGGTTCGAATCCCAGGGCCACCCATACATGAAATGTATGCACGCATGTCTAAAGTTGCTTTGGATAACAGCGTCTGCTAATTGGCATATACACTATATATAGAAAAGTACGTGGACACCCCTTCAAATTAGTGGATTCGGCTATTTCAGCCATACCCGTTGCTGACAAGTGTATAAAATCGAGCACATCTCCATTAACAAACATTGGCAGTAGAATGGCCTTACTGGCGAGCTCAGTAACTTTCAACGTGGCACCGTCATAGGATGCCACCTTTCCAATAAGTCAGTTTGTCAAATTTCTGCCCTGCTAAAGCTGCCCCGGTCAACTGTAAGTGCTGTTATTGTGAAGTGAAAACGTAACAATGGCTCAGCCGCGAAGTGGTAGGCCACACAAACTCACAGAACGGGACCCCCTAGTGCTGTAGCCCATTAAAATAGTCTGTCCTCGGTTGCAACACTCACTACAGAGTATCAAACTGAATCTCCTCTTGAAACAGACTGAAATCTGGGACCAATAACATCTCACACTCAGAAAACCTACATGATCTTTAAGCTTTCCCTTTAGGTGCTTCATGAAATGAGTTTCCGCGGCCAAGCAGCCACACACAAGCCTAAGATTATGTGCAATGCCAAGCGTCGGCTGGAGTGGTGTAAAGCTCGCCGCCATTGGACTCTGGAGCAGTGAAACGCCTTCTCTGGAGTGATAATCACGCTTCAACATCTGGCAGGCCGACGGACGAATCTGAATTTGGCGAAGGGAAATCTTAATGCTACAGCAACATTCTAGACTATTCTGTGCTTCCAACTTTGTGGCAACAGTTTGGGGAAGGCCCTTTCCTGTTTCAGCATGACATTGGTCCCGTGAACAAAGCGAGGCCCATACAGAAATGGTTTGTCGAGATCAGTGTGGAAGAATTTGACTGGCCTGCACAGAGCCCTGAACTCAACCCCATCGAACGCCTTTGGGATGAATTGGAACGCAGACTGCAAGCCAGGCATAATCACCCAACATCAACGCCTGACTTAACTAATGCTCGTGGCTGAACAGAAGTCCCCGCAGCAATGTTCCAACATCTAGTGGAAAGCCTTACCAGAAGAGTGGAGGCTGTTATAGCAGCAAAGGAAGGACCAACTCCATATTAATGCCTATGATTTTGGAATGAGATGTTCGACTAGCAAGTGTCCATACTTTTGTAGTGTATATCAACCCTAGTGAAATTGAGTAAATGGTGCCACCTTGTGGAAATGCATCAATAAGGTCAAATTAAATGTTTATCGGGGTCAAAAGTTTGAAACATGCATTTCTGAAGCAATTAATGTAAAAAAATGGCATACCTGCATTACTTTGTCTCCCATCATCAAGCCCGCAACTTCTGCTGGTCCCCCTGGTGTCACCCGTGTCACATAGATGCCCTGTGATCATGCAGAAAAACATCAATACAGCAAAAGAGAAATACATATGAAAGTCCAACATCTGTGCATCTACATATAAAACGTATTAACTAACGTCAATTCATTATAGTCTAGTTTGATGATAAATCCGAACTACAAAATGTCACTGTTTGAGTAATCCATCCATGCAATCAGCTATCTGGGTCTGTAGTGTTACTACCTGAGTCTAGAGTTGATGTGTTCAGGACCGCCTCTCTAATACCTTAGTTTACTGTTGATGTTAGAGTTTTGCCAGAGCAGAGCTCACTAAGAACTGACAGGGAGAGTATTTCCATGTGTTTTACTCGTACCTTGTCGGACTTATCTTCAGAGAAGGGGTTCTGACCAGGGTCTTGGTCTATTCCCCCTCCAATGCTGAAACCCAGGATCAAATGTTCACCCTGGCGAAGTTTGCAGATTTCAATTCGTTGCTGTAAAGCACATGAAAGTTGAAAGTGGAGCTGGGAGAGGAAAGAACTCATAACTTCAACAACCACCAAGTATCTGTTCGCATTCCCATTCCACCAGGTTATAAAAATGTGGTAAATGACTACCAATAGTTCCAATAGCATAACTAGCCACAATATTTAGAATGAGGTGATGACTTACATAGAACGTCAAATTTAGTGCCGAGTCCCCCACATCATGCACTGTGTTTCCTTTAAGAATGCAGAAGGGCATCTCCATGGTTTGTTAACCAAAGTTTGGTAACAGAATGACAGCACAAACCATGATTCTGTTACCAAACGTTGCATCTGCACTGTTCTTCAAGTAAATGTGTTTTTCTAAATGTTTGTGGAAATTGTTAAAAGTAGTCATTGAGAATTGTTTTTTGTTTGCCAATCATTTTAATGTGAAAAATCTGAGTCTCAACATCATTATGTTACTGTGGAATTGTCTCAACATCATTACGTTACTGTGGAATTGTCTCAACATCATTATGTTACTGTGGAATTGTCCAGAACACAAGGGTTATGAATAGACTAGTTCCCTGAAGGGACAAAGATAATCTCCCTGTGGTGTGTTATGTTGAGTGACTGACTTAAAGGGAAACTCTCTGCCACCAACTGACTGGAGACAGATCTTTTCTCAGTCTAGCTATCCTCATGGTCCTCAGACAGCTGCCCTCTCAATAAAACAGATGGAGGAGTCTGGCACATCCAGCTCACTGCTCTTTACAGCACAAAGCAAGTCTGTGTGATGGTGAATAAGAGGAGCCTCAGTGTCAGTGGTCAGAAGTTCTTAAAACCCCTGCACTCAGTGGTCAATATGGTTAACCATCATTCAGTGGATCTGAAGTTCTTGGTGATGAGAACATGGAAACACTCATGGAATTGTATAATGCAGGCTGACCACCAGGATCTCCGTATTATTGGAAATATCAACCCATTGTCACTAGGCAATTACTTCATGACTCATATTTCTAGCTGGATGTTAGGAATGAACAGTGTGTTGAGAGGCATAGCCTTTCATGAATTACAGAGTATTGACCATGTTACTTCAATGGCTGTGTCAATAGAGTAAGCTAACGTTATGCAAGCAGTCTCAGGTAGGTAGGTGACACCCTTCTCTGAAACACTTCACTTTCATGCATGTAGCATAGCAAACAAGTTGACTAATAATGCTAGCTGCTATCCATAATGTACAGATAACAGGCTACTCCTAAAGAAAAAAACATGTTGGCAAGGCCGCACCGTGTAATATTAGCTAACTAGATACATGTATTTTAGGGGAAAAGATTTCTCATCATGTGAAAATTAAATACAACTAACTTCATAACCCATTACATGAAGTGCTCCTAAACTGTTATCCAGCTGGATACAGCAGCTAACGTTACAACAGAAAGGAGTAAAACGTAGATACTGTAGGTTTGATTAGAACCTATCGAACAGCAATGTTTCATAGGAACTTTGCTGTTAACTACAATGTAACCATTTTGACAAGGGTAAGTTCGAAGAGTTACATAGCCAAGAGTAAGCAAGCACGCATGACCACAATGTTAAATTAACTTTTATAACCAGTAATGCTAGTCTACATTTTTGGAATAAATACTTTACCTATTTATAGTTCGCATCTAGGCACTAATTGCAGGATTTTAGACCTGGACAATGGATTCCGTAGCTATTGAATGAAGAGTAGCCTGTTCCAAAACTTACCACAACAGCAGTAACTGGTTGTCCTGGGATGAAAGACATTGTTTCAGACTGTAACTCGGACACAATTGTTTTGTGTTTCTCCGCGGTTGCAAATAACTGAACGATCTATAGTAGTTTTTGTTCCTTTGAAGAAATTATACAGTATTCGAAGCAGCTTCCCTTTGTGTGAGTAACAACTAGCAAATGATTCCTAGCATGTAAAGGCAGGGTTGGTGATGTCATACTGCCTTTCCGTGGTTAGTCGTCATCATGGATCCTGGGGTGTATTTATTAGTCGGATTCCGTTGTAAAACGTTTCGTAACCGAAACCGTTTACTCTAGGAACCAAACGGAAGCAAACGAAACAGAGAGGGACTTGCGTAGGCTACATGCATTTGTCCAATAGAAACTCTCGTTTTCGTTTCAAAACGTTTCCGTTTGGAGTAAACGGCTTCAGTTACAAAACGTTTTGCAACAACTGAATCCGACTAATGAATACACCCCAGGGGTGTGTAATCATTAGTCCAAAATCCAAACAGTTGCGTTTTGCAAGGAAAACAAGAGTTTCTGTTGGACAAATGCAGGTAGGTCCCTCCCCGTTTTGTTCCGTTTGGTTCATAGTGAATACACCCCTGTAGTATCCAGGGCTGCGTTCAGTACGTTTTTACGTTCTGGAACGTTCAATTGAACGGAAATGGTGCTGTACTGAACGACCAGTTGAAATACGGGGTTGGGTTGTGGCATAAATTGTAAAATATTTGTGGGTTGGGCAATGCCATCAGCATTGATTGGCCACTTGCTGCGTTCAAAATAAGTGGGAACTCGGACCTCGGGAAATCTCTGAGTTCCGAATTCAGTGCGTTCAAAACAAGTGGCAAGTCGGGAAAAAAACAAGCTTCGACTGAGAAAAACGGTCATCCAACTCGGAATTCCAAGTCGGAAACTCTGCCATCTTTCTAGAGCTCCGACTTTCTGACCTGGAGAGTTCTAATGCCATGTTTAAAAAAACTGGGAACTCTGAAAAATATGAGGTCAAATCATGACGTTAGTGATTTTCAGGCTGGAAAGTCGGAGCTCTAGAAAGAGGCTTGAGTTAAAATCGATTTTTCCCAGTCGGAGCTTGTTTTTTTCAAAGTTCCCAGTTATTTTGAACGCAGCACCAGTTGTCAATTCCCCTTTAAATACATCACTCATTGATTCAAGCAACACCCACCAAACATACCACAAAGTTGTTCAATAACGTTTTGAGGAAACATGTTGTTCAGTACAAACTGTTCCACAATGTAGCAAATGTTCAAGCAAACTGAATGCACCTCAGTTGTGGCGTATCAATGATGTATAATGCCTTCATCACACCGACAGTGCATTTGCACTTCTGGTACAGAAGTACATTCATTTCCAATGGAACTCTGTGTTTGCCTTGCAGCATTGTGTTGCAGAGGCAGTTGCAGCGTGTTCTGTGTGGTACATACATTGGATTTATAGAACATATGCAACAAATTGTATGCATTGACGGCTTGACAGAAATGGTAATAGAAGGTGAAGGTTTAACTTTTGCTGCACAAATATCCAGATAATGCTGCATACCATTTTGCGCACAAACGCTGTCTGTGTGATCGAGGCGTAAACCCTGGGATGTGTACAGTACGTTTTTATGTTACGTTAAATTGAACAGAAGCCGGGCTGTACTGAAAGACCAGTTGAAAAACAGGGAGGTTGTGAGTTGGGTAATGCTGTCAGCATGGCCACTGCCCTTTAAATACTTAACTCATTGCTTCAAGCCACACCCACCAAACGGGAACAACATACCTCAAAGTCTGTTCAAGAATGTTCAAGAATGTACAAGAACGTTTAGGGGAAACGTGTCGTTCAGTGCAAACCGTTCCGCAACGTAGCAAACGTTCAAGTGACCTGAACGCACCTCAGGATTGCTGATGCTATGTATTGGCAAGTGAGAGTCTTTGAAGCTACCGTTTTAATTTTAAATGTTTATGTTGAGCTCACATAATATAATTTAAAAGTATGCATTAAGGTATCTGTAATATAATAAACGTGGAAAAAACTAATGTAGACATTAATAAATGCTTTTCTATACCTTCCAAAATATATTTTTTACGATGGTGGGGGAGTGCCAAGATGGAGGTGTGGTGGCTTCAAAACAGCACCCTTTTCAATCTAGTGTTTATATAAATCATTGGGTGTATCCCAGAAAAGGGTTAAGGCCATTACAGTATTTCTCTTTGTTTGTAGGATAGGCCTACTACTGTACCTGCCAATGAAGAAAATAATTCTGTCAAGAGCTTTACTGAATGCCCACTACTTTTTAGGGACATGAAACTTTGTGTTTGAGTTTGACTGGGGATGCATCTCAAGTTAACTGCCTAAAATCAATGGCCTCTTGGCCTTTTCTCCTGATCTCTGAAAAACCTGCACAGGTGGAAGTAAAATTACCTGAGAAAATCAGAAAAGGAGACCATGATGATGTTGAGATGCAACAGTGCAAGTAAGTACATCAGGAGGAGTAGGGCTAATGGAAAAGGTCAGACTGTTGGAGTGTTTGTCAGTGGCAGACATAAAAACAATGGGCCTATTGTTCTATAGAGTAGGGACCCATACAGATAGTCACAATCACTGCCTATTTACCTAGGCAAGTCAGTTAAGAACAAATTCTTATTGTCAATGATGGCCTAGGAACATTGGGTTAACTGCCTTGTTCAGGGGCAGAACGACAGATTTCTTTTACCTTGTCAGCTCGGGGATTTGATCTTGCAACTGTAACAGTATAACTTTAAACCGTCCCCTCGCCCCGACCCGGGCGCGAACCAGGGACCCTCTGCACACATCAACAACTGACACCCACGAAGCGTCGTTACCCATCGCTCCACAAAAGCCGCGGCCCTTGCAGAGCAAGGGGCAACACTACTAATAGGTTTCAGAGCAAGTGACGTAACTGATTGAAACGCTAGTAGCGCGTACCCGCTAACTAGCTAGCCATTTCACATCCGTTACACTCACCCCCCTTTCAACCTCCTCCTTTTCCGCAGCAACCAGTGATCCGGGTCAACAGCATCAATGTAACAGTATAACTTTAGTACGTCCCCTCGCCCCGACACGGGCGCGAACCAGGGACCCTCTGCACACATCAACAACTGACACCCACGAAGCGTCGTTACCCATCGCTCCACAAAAGCCGCGGCCCTTGCAGAGCAAGGGGCAACACTACTAATAGGTTTCAGAGCAAGTGACGTAACTGATTGAAACGCTAGTAGCGCGTACCCGCTAACTAGCTAGCCATTTCACATCCGTTACACAACCGTTCAGTTACTAGTCCAACACTCTAACCACTAGGCTACCTGCCGCTATGATCCCTTATTGATGTCACCTGTTAAATCCACCTCAATTAGTGTAGATGAAGGGGAGGAGACAGGTTAAATAAGGATTTTTAAGCCTTGAGACGTGGATTTTGTGTGTGCCATGCATAGGGTGATTCATGCTCAACAGTGTGTATCAAGAATGGTTCACCACCCAAAGGACATCTGGCCAACTTGACTGCGGGAAGCATTTGAGTCAACATGGGCCAGCATTCCTGTGGAACGCTTTTGACACCTTGTAGAGTCCATGCCCTGACGAATTGAGGCTGTTCTGAGGGCAAAAGGGGGTGCAACTATTAGGATGGTGTTCCTAATGTTTTGTACACTCAGTCTATGTTGGGGACCATTTCATCACATCATAAGCTGTAGAGAAGCAGGCATCCAGGTAGCCTGATCCATCATCCGGTGATAGCTTGGGCTAACACATACCGTCTGAAATATAGCAATATAACTGTTTTAAACAGTTATGTGCCTGCCAAGATACTGAATAAAATGACATTGGAATTTACTCTACTGGTTGTCAGTGGTTGGTCCTTATGCAGCTGGGCATTTTTTACAAAATATCCAAAGGAAATCATTTTTAAACAGACTTCAAAATGCTGGAAGAGCGTTCAGATTTCGATTACCTGAACCATGAGCACACAATGTAAATACATGCAAAAAAATGTACTATAGATTAAGTGCCTATTAACACGCCCCCCTCAGAGAACATGTTTTTTTACAAAAGGATAGATTTGAAGTTAGATCAACTTTTTCAGCAGGTGCATATGCAGAATGCTACCCTCCACAGCATGGCATTCGCTCCAGATCAGAACTCCAAACCTACAACCTAATTTTGACCAAAGTTAACCGGAGAGATTACTTTCAAGGTTCTTTTTCCAAGCTATACGGAGGGTGCTCTAACAGCAGAGACCTGAGGACACCATTCCAACCTGGAACTGAGTGAGTAGTGTTTGGTCCGATTCTATTTTGTAAGCCAAATAGAAAAGGAAAAATGAAATAATGAAAAATAAAGTACATTACTGTAACGGCAGCCTTCCTCCTCTTCACGAGAAGAGGAGGTGTAGCAGGGATCGGACCAACACGCAGCGTAGCCAGTGCTCAACATGTTTAATAAACGAAACTGTGAACACTTACAACAATACAAAAATAACAAACGTGGCAAACCGAAACAGTCCTCTCTGGTGAAACAAACACAAAGACAGGAAACAACCACCCACAAACCCCAACACAAAACAAGCCACCTAAATATGATTCCCAATCAGAGACAACACAAAACACCTGCCTCTGATTGAGAACCATATTAGGCCAAACATAGAAACAGACAAACTAGACACACAACATAGAATGCCCACCCAGCTCACGTCCTGACCAACACTAAAACAAGTAAAACACACAAGAACTATGGTCAGAACGTGACAATTACGATTATATATTTTATTTTATGGGGACTGAATGCTGAGTTAAGGCTCCCAGGCTTGCAAGGACAGACCAGATACAAATTCAATTAGCACTAAGGTGTGAGGTAAACGGTGTCAAGGCCTTTGGGCCCAACAAGTGTCAGGAGTCTTTGAAGCATCCTCTGAAGCCCCCTCCTGCTGTTCAAAGACCATTCACGGGCATTTTCTACAAGAAATCTGCCTCCAGAAATAAAAGCTTCTCCTAAGTGGGTGTGACACCTACTCTCATTGCCTGCTGCACTGCTGCTTGGATAACACCTGGTGATCTGTTCACCGTCTGCCCTGGCCTGTCTCCCCTGTCTGGTTCAGGTACATCCACCACACTCACCCCTCTCTCCCGAGCTTTCGCTCGCCTCAAGCACTCACGCACTGTTGGGGCGAGTGACTCTGATCTTACAATGGCAAGCCCCAAGTCGTTGTATATTTTATTTTTTGTGCATTTTGCTATTTTGCTATTTGCCTCATGACTCCTGCATACTTTGTTGACTACAAACTTTCTTTACCCAACCGTGGGACAGACTATGTTTGTTCCCACACTCGGGACTCTGACTCTCTATTGGTTACACAGACTTTTGGCCTCCCATCCTCTTCTAACCACCATTCGTTGGCTTTGTATTCATGTTACCTGATGATATTGCTGTACAATATGATCTTGTTGCCATCTGATGCACATTCACATGTCATAATTCAGCACTGCAGAGTTGTCATGAGAATTTTGTTCTCGATGTTCATAAACTGAACTTCAATTAAAATACTCTGTCTGTTACTAAGAATTTGTAAGGTTCTTATTCAAATGAAACAGACAGAGGCCAGTCTACCATAGTCAGCATGTTTATTTACGAGAGCTCTGCCCATCCTTACATGTACATTGGTTTATATACCTCTCATTTCGTCATAACTGTCCCTCCTCCTCTAAGACAATAACAATATAGTTCACAAGTCTTCTCCTTCTCATACATTGTCTGCCACCTGTTATACAATCTACTACAAGCCCAAGGTCTCTCCCCTCCCTGGGTGGGGACAGAATGTCCTGAAAGGAACACAGTAGTACAGCTTGTCTATCGATAGCTCCTCTTATCATTTGTTTCACACTTGCACCCTGCTTACATACTAAAAAGGAACAAAAAGTCCTTGTTCTAATTCTGACTAAAACTACACACATCAGATTTAGATTTATGATTCTAATACATTTCATACAATCATACAGTGACAGGGTAGAATTCTGTTAGTTATAGTTCTACGTTAAATGTATACATCATTTAGTCATTATTCATAAAAATCATAACAAGAGTTCTCCCCGTACTATGCCGTGCCTTGATTGTATTACTGTTGATGATATCTGGAAATGTGCATGTACACCCTGGCCCACCTACTGTTGCTAGCCCCAATTCTGACTTGTGCTCTGATATCTGCTTCACTGTTTTCTGTTCTCGTAAAAGTCTGCGTTTTCTGCACGTTAACACTAGAAGCTTATTACCTAAAATGGATAAATTGAAAGTGTGGGTTCACAGGTCCAATCCAGATGTTGGTCATTACTGAGACGTGGTGAAGGAAGAGTGTTTTGAATACTGATGTTAACCTTTCTGGTTATAACTTTTTTCGGCAAGACAGATCTTCCAAAGGTGGGGGAGTGGCAATCTTTACCAAGGAACACCTTCAGTACTCGGTTGTCTCCACTAAGTCTGTCCGCAAACAATTTGATTTGCTAGTTTTAAGCATTAAACTTTCCTATAGCTCTTTGTTGACTGTTGCTGGGTGCTATCGTCCTCCATCAGCACCGGCCTGTACCCTACCTGCCCAAAGCTCTCTCCTGGCCCCTTACACTAAGTCTGAATTTGTCCTGCTAGGTGACCTAAACTGGGACATGCTTAAACCACCTGACCAGGTCCTAAAGCAATGGGACTCCCTAAATCTTTCTCAGATTATCACCAATCCCACAAGGTATGACTCCAAACACCCAGAAAAGGCTACTCTCCTCGATGTTATCCTCACAAATAATCCTGATAGGTATCAGTCTGGTGTTTTCTGTAATGACCTTAGTGATCACTGTTTTACAGCCTGTGTTCATAATGGCTGCTCAGTGAAACGACCTGTTCTGATTTGTCATAGACGCTTGAGCAAGCCTTCCTTCATGAACTGGCCTCTGTAAAATGGTATAGAATCAGCTTGATCCCCTCTGTCGACGACGCTTGGACCTTCTTTTTTGATATTTTCAATGGGATTGTTAACAAACATGCCCCCATAAAGAAAATGAGAATTAAATACAGGTTCAGCCCCCGGTTCAACCGTGATCTTGCAGAGTTACTGCATTTGGCGAAAGGCTCAGCACACGCATACTCAGGCTGACTGGCTATTGTTCAGGCAAATGAGTAAAAAGTGCACTCAGGCTATCCGGGAAGGACAAAGTTTGTTACTTTAAGGAGCAGTTCTCTCTCTGTGGGTCTAACCCCAAGAAGTTCTGGAAAACGGTTAAAGATCAAGAGAATAAACCCTCCTCCTCACAGTTGCCCATGTCCCTTAATGTTGATGATGTGGTTGTTACTGACAAGCGGTACATGGCTGAGCTCTTTAATCACCACTTCATTAATTCAGGATTCCTATTTGACTCTGCCTGTCCAACATTTCCTCATCTCGCACCCCTTCTAATGCGACTATCCCCGATGCGTCTCCCTCTTTTTCCCCAGCTACAAAGTTTCTCCCTGCAGGCAGTCACTGAGTCCGAGGTGCTAAATGAGCTCCTTAAACTTTACCCCCAAAAAACATCTGGGTCAGATATTTTAGACCATTTCTTCTTTAAGGTTGCTGCCCCTATCATCGCCAAGCCTATCTCCAACCGTTTTAACCTCTCTTTCCTTTCTGGGGAGGTTCCCTTTGCTTGGAAGGCAGTCACAGTTTGTCCTTTATTTAAAGGGGGAGATCAAACTGATCCTAATTGTTATAGGCCTATTTCTATTTTGCCCTGTTTATCAAAAGTGTTGGAAAAACTTGTCAATAATCAACTGACTGGCTTTCTTGATGTCTATAGTATTCTCTCTGGTGTGCAATCTGGTTTGCGCTCAGGTTATGGATGTGTCACTGCAACCTTAAAGGTCCTCAATGATGTTACCATTGCCCTAAATTCTAAGCAATGTTGTGCTGCTATTTTTATTGACTTGGCCAAAGCTTTTGACACGGTAGACCATTCCATTCTTGTGGTCCAGCTAAGGAATATTGGTGTCTCTGAGGGGTCATTGGCCTGGTTCGCTAACTACCTCTCTCAAAGAGTGCAGTGTATGAAGTCAGAAAATCTGCTGTCTCAATCACTACCTGTCACCAAGGGAGTACCCCAAGGTTCAATTCTAGGCCCCACGCTCTTCTCAATTTACATCAACAACATAGCTCAGGCAGTAGGAAGCTCTCTCATCCATTTATATGCAGATGATACAGTCTTGTACTCAGCTGTCCCCTCCCTGGATTCTGTGATAAATTCTCTACAACAAAGCTTTCTTAGTGTCCAACAAGCTTTCTCTAACCTTACCCTTGGCTAGACGGTGTACTGTCCTTCTCTCAACACATATCAAAGCTGCAGGCTAAAGTTAGATCTAGACTTGGTTTCCTCTATCGTAATCGCTCCTCTTTCACCCCAGCTGCCAAACTAACCCTGATTCAGATGACCATCCTACCCATGCGAGATTACGGAGACCTAATTTATAGATCGGCAGGTAAGGGTGCTCTCAAGCGGCTAGATGTTCTTTACCATTCGGCCATCAGATTTGCCACCAATGCTCCTTATAGGATACATCACTGCACTCTATACTCCTCTGTAAACTGGTCATCTCTGTATACCCGTCGCAAGACCCACTGGTTGATGCTTGTTTATAAAACCCTCTTAGGCCTCACTCCCCCTATCTGAGATATCTACTGCAGCCCTCATCCTCCACATACTTGACCTGTTCTGCCAGTCACATTCTGTTAAAGGTCTCCAAAGCACACACATCCCTTGGTCACTCCTCTTTTCAGTTTGCTGCAGCTAGCGACTGGAACGAGCTGCAACAAATACTCAAACTGGACAGGTTTATCTCAATCTCTTCATTCAAAGACACTCTTACTGACAGTTGTGGCTGCTTTGTGTGATGTATTGTTGTCTCTACCTTCTTGCTCTTTGTGCTGTTGTCTGTGCCCAATAATGTTTGTACCATGTTTTGTGCTGCTACCATGTTGTGTTGCTACCATGCTGTGTTGTCATGTGTTGCTG
The DNA here is from genome assembly GCF_016432855.1 of Salvelinus namaycush. NCBI lineage: Eukaryota > Metazoa > Chordata > Actinopteri > Salmoniformes > Salmonidae > Salvelinus > Salvelinus namaycush. Next base: position 17,629,070 of record NC_052315.1, on the reverse strand, counting down.
CCTTGCTATGTTGTTGTCTTAGGTCTCTCTTTATGTAGTGTTGTGCTGTCTCGTTGTGATGTGTGTTTTGTCCTATATTTATATTGTATTTATTTATTTATTTTAATCCAAGGCCCCTGTCCCTGCAGGAGGCCTTTTGCCAGGCCATCATTGTAAATAAGATTTTGTTCTTAACTGACTTTCCTAGTTAAATAAAAATAAATAAAATAAAAATTGTGCCAAATAAAGTAAAACCCACTGGGCACAGATGTCAGTTTAATGCTTATTTCTGATGTACATTTGATTGACTTGTCAACAAGAAATCAACAACAATTTCACCATGACATTGGATTTAGGTTAAAAGTTGGGTGAAAAAACGTCCATTCCCTTATGTTGGTGACTTTTTGCAAATCCAATCCAGGTTGATTCAACATCACATTTATTTATTTTGGTTGAAATGATGTGGAAACATTGATTCCAACAGTTTTTACCCAGTGGGAAGGTTGACTGTAACCGGGTTGACAATCTTAAATCAGACATAAATTGAGACGGGGAATGGAAGCTTGTTGTGTGCAACAGGGAGTGGCAATTGAATGCAAGCTTCACAAAAAATAAAATACAATTGTTAAAACATTTCTAGCCTGTCTATCTATGGTTAGCAGGGTTGTGTTATGCTTGACCCGTTCAGTTTTCCAGCACAAAACACCAAAAAATGTAAGAGTAGAATCACCTCACCTGATATTACTCTGATTTGAGTACGAGATGTTCAATGTTTCTTTTGAATTGTTTTTTTAAAGGAATAGTTTAACCATATTAAAGTTAGCGTTCACTTCACATAATAGGGTTTACCCTAAGGACAGTCGAAATTAAGCACCAAATCACAAATATCTTCATAAATGACTTTGCCAAAGCAACAAAATAACTAAGGCTTGTAGTGGAAATTCTAACCAAGTGAGAGAGACTTTGTTATTTTTTCAAACAATCAATCTTTATTACCGATTTAAGAATTGCAATAATGGAGCGGGTCAACAACCACCCATCGGTAATCGTTGAGAACCCAATGAGCAGATTTGGGTTACAGCTCTTTATAGTACATCCTCCTGAATGTTCATGACAAACATGTGTAGAATTATACAAAAGTACATTGTGCTATCAAGCAACAGCAAGATTTACATTGCGCCAGGTTTCTGTCTCTAGGTCATTTACTGCTTGTTTATACAGGGGTATCTTTTCAGTTTCACCCTCCTTAACACACATATACTAATGCAACAAGTCCAGTGTTCATCTGTATGTGAGAGAGAAACTGGAGGGAGGGTTCACCTGGCCCTGGCAGAAAGGCCACTATTTCGTAGACACTATTCAATCAATGGAATGCAGGCTGTAGGTTCTATCACCTAGCCATCATAAATCAATTGCCAACCCCAAGCCCCAGAGGCCCAACTCAGTCCCACAGACACAGATGAGACTGTACTGAGAAAACTTATTCAATGTATAAACAGTTTTAAAACAATCTTGTAATTTTTTACCATAATCCCCCATTTTAAGACTTGTCTCAACTTCAAAGAAAATGTGTTTTAAAAAGACATGAATACAAATGTAGAAAAACACATCAGACATGAAACAACTTCTAACTTAAATATATTAAAAAAACTTCCTTGCACTATTATATTACCATTGTAAATGACCATCTGTTGGTTCATTGTGTTTAACCTTAACAAATTATTCGGGATGAAACACAATCACATTGACACTGAGCATACTCCCATTGGACAGCATGGTGGAAATAACTAAACTCAGCAAAAACGTCCTTTCACTGTCAACTGCATTTATTTTCAACAAACTTAACATGTGTAAATATTTGTATGAACATAACAAGATTCAACAACTGAGACATAAACTGAACAAGTTCCACAGACATGTGTCAAACAGAAATGGAGTAATGTGTCCCTGAACAAAGGGGGGGGGGGGGGGGGGGGTCAAAATCAAAAGTAACAGTCAGTATCTGGTGTGGCCACCAGCTGCATTAAGTACTGCAGTGCATCTCATCCTCATGGACTGCACCAGATTTGCCAGTTCTTGCTGTGAGATGGTACCCCACTCTTCCACCAAGGCACCTGTAAGTTCCCGGACATGTCTGGGGGAATGGCCCTAGCCCTCACCCTCCGATCCAACAGGTCCCAGACGTGCTCAATGGGATTGAGATCCAGGCTCTTCGCTGGCCATGGCAGAACATGTCAGGACCCGGTAACGAACTCGGGTCTCCGGTGTGAGAAACAGTCACTTAGTAAACTGAGCCACTAATAGTCGGCAGAACCCAGAAGATGAGGCAGACACAGCAGTACTAGAGACGGTGGTTTAATAAAGTAAAAAGGAAAAGATCTTCAGGCAAAAAATATAAGTCCACAACATCAAAAGTAATTCCAAGAGAAAACATGTATATCCTCCAAGACACAAGGAAAAATCCACAAAGTGGTAAGAACAGCAGGGAGGTCTTAAATACCTCTATAGACCGGAAAGGAATTCACACTACAAACTATCACCCTCAGGCACTTAAGGAAATCATGAATGTCATGGATATATTGGAATTAGTGGATATATGGAGACTTAAATACCCTGATTTAGTGAGATATACATGGCGGAGGCTGAATCAAGCTAGTCGTCTTGACTACTTTCTTATACCATTCTCTCTGGCACCAAAAGTTAAAAAAGTGTTGATAGGGGACAGAATGCGGTCGGATCATCACATAATTGGCATATATATTTCTCTTACAGAATTTCCACGTGGGCGAGGATATTGGAAATTTAATCAAAGTCTACTAGATGATAAATTGTTTAGAACTAGGACAGAAGATTTTATAACTGACTTTTTCAGACATAACATAGGTACAGCAGATCCCCTTATTGTATGGGACACTTTTAAGTGTGCCTTTAGAGGCCATGCAATTCAGTACTCATCTATAAAACAAAGGGAATTTAGATCAAAAGAGTCCATATTAACAAAGGAAATTGAAGGACTAACAGTACAGTTAGATAGCAATAAAAACGGTACCATAGAGGCACAGAATAAGTTAGAGGAAAAACAAAAAGAAATGGAGGAACTTATTCAAGAAAGATCCAGTGTAATATATTATAAAAATAAAGCGAACTGGATGGAATATGGGGAAAAATGCACCAAATTCTTTTTCAATCTTCAATATAGAAATGCTACCAAAAAAAATGTATTAAAACTTGTTACAAATGATGGAGTCACGCATGATTCACCAAATGATATTTTGAAAGAGGAAGTAAAGTACTTTAAGAATATGTTTTCGTTTCAGGCTCCTCCATCTCCACTAACTGAAACTAATTGTATGGATTTTTTTCCTATTAATAATGTAAAATTAACATCTGTACAGAAAGACTCATGTGAAGGCCAAATTACAGAGGAGGAACTGCTTGATGCAATTGGGGCCTTTAAGGATGGGAAAACTCCAGGGCTGGATGGCATACCAGTGGAAGTATACAAAACTTTTTTTGATATACTCAAAGGACCATTATTAGCTTGTTTTAACCACTCCTATATAAATGGTAGATTATCAGACACGCAACAAGAAGGTCTGATATCGTTATTACTGAAACAGGACCCAAGTGGTATATATAAAGATCCAGTCCAATTAAAAAATTGGAGACCTCTTACACTTCAGTGTTGTGATGCAAAAATCCTAGCAAAATGCTTGGCGCATAGAATAAAAAAAGTTTTGTCAGATATTATTCATCCTAATCAGACAGGTTTTTTACATGGACGATACATTGGAGATAATATAAGGCAAGTACTGGAAACAATAGAACACTATGAAATATCGGGGACACCAGGTCTGGTTTTCATAGCTGATTTTGAAAAGGCTTAAAGTACGACTGGAGTTTATATATAAATGCCTAGAATATTTCAATTTTGGGGAATCTCTTATAAAATGGGTTAAAATTATGTATAGTAACCCTAGGTGTAAAATAGTAAATAATGGCTACATCTCAGAAAGTTTTAAACTATCTAGAGGAGTAAAACAAGGTTGTCCACTATCGGCATATCTATTTATTATTGCCATCGAAATGTTAGCTGTTAAAATTAGATCAAACATTAATATTAATGGATTAGAAATCCGTGGCTTAAAAACTAAGGTGTCATTGTACGCTGATGATTCATGTTTTCTTTTAAAACCACAACTAGAGTCTCTCCACGGCCTCATAGAGGATCTAGATACCTTTGCTATCCTCTCTGGATTAAAACCAAATTATGATAAATGTACCATATTACGTATTGGATCACTAAAAAATACACATTTTATATTGCCATGTAGTTTACCAATTAAATGGTCTGACGGAGATGTGGACATACTCGGTATAAAAATCCCAAAAGAAAGAAATGATCTCACTCCAATAAATTTTTATAGAAAGTTAGCAAAAATAGATAAGATCTTGCTACCATGGAAAGGAAAATACTTGTCTATTTGTGGAAAAATCACCCTGATTAACTCTTTAGTCATATCACAGTTTACCTATTTGCTTATGGTTTTGCCTACACCTAGTGACCTGCTTTTTAAATTATATGAACAAAAAATATTCCATTTTATTTGGAACGGCAAGCCAGATAAAATTAAAAGGGCCTATTTATATAACGAATATGAATTCGGAGGGCAGAAATTATTAAATATTAAAGCATTAGACCTCTCACTAAAGGCATCAGTCATACAAAAGTTATACTTAAATCCAAACTGGTTCTCTAGTAAATTGGTACGAATGTCTCATCCTATGTTCAAGAAGGGCCTTTTTCCCTTTATTCAGATTACACCTGCTCACTTTCGGTTGTTTGAAAAGGAAATAATCTCCAAAATATCCTTATTTTTTAAACAAGCCTTAGAAAGTTGGTTGCAATTTCAGTTTAATCCACCTGAAAGGACGGAACAAATAGTACAACAAATCTTGTGGTTAAATTCAAATATAGTAATTGATAAAAAAACTGTATTTATCGAAGAAATGTTTAAAAAAGGTATAATTTTTGTGAATGATATCATAAATAGGACTGGTGGAGTTATGTCACACATGCAGCTAACACAGACATATGGAAATGTCTGCTCTACCCAAAATTACAACCAATTAATTGCAGCATTACCACAAAAATGGAAGAGGCAAGTAGAAGGGGAAAAAAGTAAGGAACTTGTATGTCGGCCCTGTATTAAAGAACATAAATGGTTAAAGAAAAGTGTGATAAATAAAAACATATACCAATTTCATTTAAGGACCAAAAAACTGACAGCTGTGCCATATAAATTGCAAAATAGTTGGGAAGAGATTTTCGATGTACCCATTCCATGGCACATGGTTTATGAATTGATACGCAAAACAACGCCGGATTCAAAACTTCGAATTTTTCAATTTAAATTACTGTACAAAATTCTTGCAACTAATAGAATGTTATATATATGGGGTATACAATCTTCCCAGCTCTGCAGATTCTGTTGTGAGGAGGCAGAGTCATTAGATCATTTATTTTGGTATTGTCCATATGTAGCTCGTTTTTGGTCACAGGTCCAGGAATGGCTGAAGAATTGCAACATTTGCCTAGAACTAACGCTACAGATAGCAATACTGGGGGATTTGAAAAGCCATAGTCAATCAATCAATAATATAATAATTATTTTAGCAAAAATGTTTATTTTTAATTTACAATCTGTAGAAGCTATGAGAATAGGAAGGTTCAAATCTTTTGTGAAGCATCACAGCACAGTTGAAAAATATATGGCAAATAAAAATCCGAAATGGATGATGTTGGAAGATAGATGGGAAGGGTTGAGTGGAACTGAAGGGTGGGACTAATAACAAGATAAACAATGTAGGGCATACGGGATCTGTGAAATTTGTATAGGTGCGGAGCTTTTGTGAAATAGCACAGTTACAAGTGGAAATAAAATTGGATGGACAACAGAAATAGAGGAAGGACTAAGAACAAACAAGAGAGAACTATTATAAAGTAGTCTGTGTCTGTAAAATAGGTATAAGATGTATAAATTGAAGGTAAAAGCAGAAGTGTTTATTAGTTTACTCCAATTGGGGGAGCGGTGGTAGGGTTGCGGGGAATAATAATAAAGGTATATTCTTTAAAAAAGTATGTATGTCTATATAGGTATGTGTATGTATATATGTATATATGTATGCATGCGGGTATGGATATATATATTTACCCAAAAAAATATGGGGGATTGGAAATGATGCAGACAATTACATTGGAAGCAACATTCTTTCCGCAATATTAAGCTGATCCACCCCAAAGAAAAAAAAAAAAAAAAAAAAAAAAAAAAAAGAACAGCAGGGAAAAAACAAACCTCAAAAGAATAATCAAAAATAAACAAGAACAAAACCAGAGTACCTCAAGAATATCCAACTAGAGAAACAAATGTTCACAGCATGGCTGGGGCTGGGTGCTAACATACAAACACAGAGCAAAGAACTGAGGAACACTAAGGGTTTAAATACTTTCAAGGGAAATGAGACACAGGTGCAACTAATAACTGGAACAAGGGAAAAAACAAAAGGGTCAAAAAAGCACAATGGGGGCATCTAGTGACCAAAACTTGAACAATCCTGGCCAAATCCTGACAGAACACTGACATTCCTGTCTTGCAGGAAATCACACACAGAGCGAGCAGTATGGCTGGTGGCATTGTCATGCTGGAGGGTCATGTCAGGATGAGCCTGCACGATGGGTACCACCTTGTCTGCCACTACGAGGACGATCATCTGTCCGTCCTGTCTCCCTGTAGCGCTGTCTTAGGTGTCTCACAGTACGGACATTGCAATTTATTGCCCTGGCCACATCTGCAGTCCTCATGCCTCCTTGCAGCATGCCTAAGGCACGTTCATGCAGATGAGCAGGGACCCTGGGCATCTTTCTTTAGCTGTTTTTCAGTCAGTAGAAAGGCCTCTTCAGTGTCCTAAGTTTTCATAACTGTGACCTTAATTTCCTACTGTCTGTAAGCTGTTAGTGTCTTAGCGACCGTTCCACAGGTGCATGTTCATTAATTGTTCATGGTTCATTGAACAAGCACGGGAAACAGTTGTTTAAACCCTTTACAATGAAAATCTGTGAAGTTATTTAGATTTTTACGAATTATCTTTGAAAGACAGGATCCTGAAAAAGGGATGTTTCTTTTCTTGCTGAGTTTATTTCCATCCGTATAGCACCATCTGAAGAAACTAAAATGAGCATATTTTGTACAAATCCAGGTAGTGATCTCCGGGTTTCAGTAAAAGTTCTTCAGGTTGGTGTCTAATGAACATGATCCAGGACAAGCATCATGATCCCACTATTGATTTATTTATATTTATTTCACCTTTATTTAACCAGGTAGGCCAGTTGAGAACAGGTTTTAATTTACAGCTGCGACCTGGCCAAGATAAAGCAAAGCAGTGTGACAAAAACAACAACACAGAGATACACATGGGATTAACAAATGTACAGTTAAAAACACAATATAAAAATATACAGTGGGGCAAAAAAGTATTTAGTCAGCCACCAATTGTGCAAGTTCTCCCACTTAGAAAGATGAGAGAGGCCTGTAATTTTCATCATAGGTACACTTCAACTATGACAGACAAAATGAGAAAACAAATTCCAGAAAATCACATTATAGGATTTTTAATGAATTTATTTGCAAATTATGGTGGAAAATAAGTATTTGGTCACCTACAAACAAGCAAGATTTCTGGCTCTCACAGATCTGTAACTTCTTCTTTAAGAGGCTCCTCTGTCCTCCACTCGTTACCTGTATTAATGGCACCTGTTTGAACTTGTTATCAGTATAAAAGACACCTGTCCACAACCTCAAACAGTCACACTCCAAACTCCACTATGGCCAAGACCAAAGAGCTGTCAAAGGACACCAGAAACAAAATTGTAGACCTGCACCAGGCTGGGAAGACTGAATCTGCAATAGGTAAGCAGCTTGGTTTGAAGAAATCAACTGTGGGAGCAATTATTAGGAAATGGAAGACATACAAGACCACTGATAATCTCCCTCGATCTGGGGCTCCACACAAGATCTCACCCCCTGGGGTCAAAATGATCACAAGAACGGTGAGCAAAAATCCCAGAACCACACGGGGGGACCTAGTGAATGACCTGCAGAGAGCTGGGACCAAAGTAACAAAGCCTACCATCAGTAACACACTACGCCGCCAGGGACTCAAATCCTGCAGTGCCAGACGTGTCCCCCTGCTTAAGCCAGTACATGTCCAGGCCCGTCTGAAGTTTGCTAGAGAGCATTTGGATGATCCAGAAGAAGATTGGGAGAATGTCATATGGTCAGATGAAACCAAAATATAACTTTTTTGGTAAAAACTCAACTCGTCGTGTTTGGAGGACAAAGAATGCTGAGTTGCATCCAAAGAACACCATACCTACTGTGAAGCATGGGGGTGGAAACATCATGCTTTGGGGTTGTTTTTCTACAAAGGGACCAGGACGACTGATCCGTGTAAAGGAAAGAATGAATGGGGCCATGTATCGTGAGATTTTGAGTGAAAACCTCCTTCCATCAGCAAGGGCATTGAAGATGAAACGTGGCTGGGTCTTTCAGCATGACAATGATCCCAAACACACCGCCCGGGCAACGAAGGAGTGGCTTCGTAAGAAGCATTTCAAGGTCCTGGAGTGGCCTAGCCAGTCTTCAGATCTCACCCCCATAGAAAATCTTTGGAGGGAGTTGAAAGTCCGTGTTGCCCAGCAACAGCCCCAAAACATCACTGCTCTAGAGGAGATCTGCATGGAGGAATGGGCCAAAATACCAGCAACAGTGTGTGAAAACCTTGTGAAGACTTACAGAAAACGTTTGACCTCTGTCATTGCCAACAAAGGGTATATAACAAAGTATTGAGATAAACTTTTGTTATTGACCAAATACTTATTTTCCACCATAATTTGCAAATAAATTCATAAAAAATCCTACAATGTGATTTTCTGGATTATTTTTCTCATTTTGTCTGTCATAGTTGAAGTGTACCTATGATGAAAATTACAGGCCTCTCTCATCTTTTTAAGTGGGAGAACTTGCACAATTGGTGGCTGACTAAATACTTTTTTTGCCCCACTGTATGTACAGTGTGTGCAAATGTGGTAAGTTAGGGAGGTAAGGCAATAAATAGGCCATAGTGGCGAAATAATTACAATTTAGCATTAACACTGGAGTGATAGATGTGCAGATGACGATGTGCAAGTAGAGATACTGGGGTGCAAAATAGCAAATAAATAAATAACAATATGGGGATGAGGTGTGCTATTTACAGATGGGCTGTGTACAGGTACAGTAATCGGTAAGCTGCTCTGACAGCTGATGCTTAAAGTTTGTGAGGGAGATATAAGTCTCCAGCTTCAGTGATTTTGGAATTCATTCCAGTCATTGGCAGCAGAGAACTGGAAGGAAAGGCGGCCAAAGAGGTGTTACCTTTGGGGATGACCAGTGAAATATACCTGCTGGAGCTTAAGCTATTGGTGGGTGTTGCTATGGTGACCAGTGAGCTGAGATAAGGCAGGGCTTTACCTAGCACAGACTTAAAGATGACCTGGAGCCAGTAGGTTTGGCAACGAATATGTAGCGAGGGCCAGCCAACGAGAGCATACAGGTCGCAGTGGTGGGTAGTATATGGGGCTTTGGTGACAAAACGGATGGCACTGTGTTAGACTACATCCAATTTGCTGAGTAGGGTGTTGGAGGCTATTTTGTAAATGACATCGCCGAAGTAAAGGATGGGTAGGATGGTCAGTTTTACGAGGGTATGTTAGGCAGCATGAGTGAAGGAGGCTTTGTTGCGAAATAGGAAGCCGATTCTAGATTTAATTTTGGATTGGAGATGCTTAATGTGAGTCTGGAAGAGAGTTTACAGTCTAACCAGACACCTAGGTATTTGTAGTTGTCCACATATTCTAAGTCAGAACCGTCCAGAGTAGTGATGCTAGGGGGGCGGGCAGCAATCAGTTGAAGAGCATGCACTTAGTCTTACTAGCATTATAGAGCAGTTGGAGGCCACGGAAGGAGTGTTGTATTTACATTTACATTTAAGTCATTTAGCAGACGCTCTTATCCAGAGCGACTTACAAATTGGTGCATTCACCTTATGATATCCAGTGGAACAACCACTTACAATATCCACTTTACACTTTACACACTTTACACTTTACAATATCCACATATCCCTACCGGCCAAACCCTCCCTAACCCGGACCCGGACAACGCTAAGCCAATTGTGCGTCGCCCCACGGACCTCCCGGTCGCGGCCGGCAGCGGGAGAGCATGGGCGTGAACCCAGAGACTCTGGTGGCGCAGCTAGCACTGCGATGCAGTGCTCTAGACCACTGCGCCACCCGGGAGACGTATGGCATTGAAGCTCGTTTGGAGGTTTGTTAACACAGTTTCCAAGGAAGGGACAGATGTATACAGAAGGTGTTGTCTGTGTAGAGGTGGATTATAGAATCACCAGCAGCAAAAACTATATCATTGATGTATACAGAGAAAAGAGTAGGCCAGAGAATTGAACCCTGTGGCACCCCTATAGAGAATGCCAGAGGTCTGGACAACAGGCCCTCCGATTTGACACACTGAACTCTGAGAAGTAGTTGGTGAACCAGGCGAGGCAGTCATTTGAGAAACCAAGGCTATTGAGTCTGCCGATAAGAATGCGGTGATTGACAGAGTCGAAAGCCTTGGCCAGGTCGATGAAAACCGCTGCACAGTACTGTCTTTTATCGATGGCGGTTATGATATCGTTTAGGACCTTGAGCATGGCTGAGGTGCACCCATGACCAGCTCGGAAACCAGACTGCATAGTGGACAAGGTACAGTGGGATTCGAAATGGTTGGTGATCTGTTTGTTAACTTGGCTTTCGAAGACTTTAGAACGGCAGGGTAGGATGGATATAGGTCTATAACAGTTTATGTCTAGAGTGTCTCCCCCTTTGAAGGGGGGGATGACCGCTGCAGCTTTCCAATCTTTAGGGATCTCAGACGTTACGAAAGAGAGGTTGAACAGGCTAGTAATAGGGGTTGCAACAATTTTGGCGGATAACTTTAGAAAGAGAGGGTCCAGATTGTCTAGCCCAGCTGATTTGTAGAGGTCCAGATTTTGCAGCTCTTTCAGAACATTAGCTATCTAGATTTGGGTGAAGGAGAAGCAAGGGGGGCTTGGGCAAGTTACTGCAGGGGGTGCAGAGCTGTTGGCCAGGGTAGGAGTAACCAGTTGGACAGCATGGCCAACCGTGGAAAAATGCTTATTGAATTTCTCGATTATCGTAGATTTATCGGTGGTGACAGTATTTCCTAGCCTCAGTGCAGTGGGCAGCTGGGAGGAGGTGCTCTTATTCTCCATGGACTTTACGGTGTCCCAAAACTTTTTGGAATTAGTGCTACAGGATGCAAATTTCTGTTTGAAAAAGCTAGCCTTAGCTTTCCTAACTGACTGTGTATATTGGTTCCTGACTTCCCTGAAAAGTTGCATATCGCGGGGGCTATTCGATGCTAATGCAGTACACCACAGGATGTTTTTGTGCTGGTCAAGGGCAGTCAAGTCTAAGGGCATCGCCTATGGACTCTATGTGCCATTAGCACAAACATGCTATAGTTCATAAGTATTATCATCAAAATGTAATTTGGTAATGGATATAGGTCAAATAGATTAGGATAAGATTCACTCTCAGGATCAGAGGGTTTCCCCTCTCCATTTAGCAGGGGCATGGTGAGATCTTTAGTACACAACTTCTTAGCACACGTCACAATTTGCATAACAAATCAATCCATAATACATTAATTGCTCCACTCATATCGTTAACATACTAAAAACCTACTCAAATCAATGTCAGTTTACAAAAAATCTTTCCGTTTCCAAATCATAATTAAAACCCAATTAATGAATTATCCAACCCAAATTTAGAATTACAATGCTTAGAACTAACGTGAATCACTATCACTCAAAGTTAAAACCCTCAACTTAACACAGATTGACATGAATATAAACATACAATATAGTCATTTTATAATTCTAGCATTGACTTATCATCACGGTCATAATTACAGATCAGTATCTTAATGCATTCTTAGTCTAAATTACTATACATTTTGCAGTGTGTAGACCTCTAACATCAACTTGATACCCCAAATAAACAATTTAGGGCAACCCTAAATCAATTATGGGCACAGTTGACCAACCCCTGCTTCAGGCACTCATTCTTCTGGCATCTCTTCATTGTCTTCTTCAGATAGATTCACAGTTCAAAGTGGATGGTCCATGATAATGTCCTGATTTCAATGTCTCACCTGGGTTGCCACCACCTTTATCACCCATTATGTCTTGTCCATTTGCCAACCAATATACCAGCAGCATGAGAGAAGTTTGGACGGGATCTCTCTCCATGCTCTCTCCACGTGGACTCATGTCACACTCCTGAGAGGAAAGGAACCTCCCTCACCTCAGACTCCTGGAGTGGACCAGCCACCACCGGCCTGAGGAGAGACACATGGAAATGAGGGGTTAATACGGTAATCGGGGGGAAGCTGTAACCTGTAACATACCTCGTTCACGCTCCTCAGGACTTTGAATGGCCCCACAAACCACGGGCCCAGCTTCCGGCAGGGCAGGTGGAGGGGCAGGTTTCGGGTCGAGAGCCAGACCCTGTCCCCTGGTCCGAACACCAGGGCCTCACTGCGGTGACAGTCCGCGCTGGTCTTTTGGCGCACGCGTCCAGCTGGAGGTGACCATGGGCGGCTTCCCAGGTCTCCTCCGCGCGTCTGAACCACTCGTCCACCGCAGGAGCCTCAGTCTGACTCCGGTCCCAGAACCGGCTGGTACCCCAATACACACTGAAAGGGGGAGAGGTTAGTGGAGGAGTGGCGGAGCGAGTTCTGCACCATCTCTGCCCAGGGCACGAACGCCGCCCACTCCCCCGGCCGGTCCCGGCCGGTCCTGGCAACCTGCTCATTACTCTCGGGGTGGAAACCCGAGGTAAGGCTGATCGAGACCCCCAAACGTTCCATGACATGACAAATCGGCATATTCTGAGGGAATGCGCACGGTGGAGACCTGGTCTGGACTTTCCACCGTGGTAGCACCAACGGAAACCCCTCCCCGAGCACTCTCGCAACCACCCCGTGAGAGCCCTCTGTTGCCAGGAAATAGTGGGGTTATGACGAGCCAACCAGGGAAGGTTGGCTCGACTGATTCTCTCATCGCGACCCCCCTGCGTCTCCATGGCCATGGAGAGGGTGGCCTTCTTGATTAGCCCGGACCCTAATGCTCGACTATCCAGAGTGTGAACCGGAAAAGGTCTATACACAGGAATAATGGGGATCCCTAAACTAAGTGCTAACGCTCTGTCAATAAAATTCCCAGCTGCGCCTGAATCGACGAGCGCCTTATGCTGGGAATGCGGGGAGAACTCAGGGAAACAAACAGTTACAAACAGGTGGAAAACAGGGCTCTGGATGAGAGTGGTGCATACTCACCTGGGGTGACGCCAGAGTGCCCTGTCTGCTGCCTCAACACCCAGAGGGACCAACCCGGCACCGACTGGCAGTGTGCCCTCTGCGGCCACAGATGGTGCACGTGAAGGCCCCTCCTCCAGCCTCACTACGCACAGCCCCTCCCAACTCCATGGGCACCGGAGCGGGAGTGTTGGGAGATGGAACCGACAGAGCCCCCTCAGGACGTCTCCACGGATGACCAGCAGGTTATCCAACCGGATGGACATATCCACCAGTTGGTCAAAGGTGGTGACATCCCTGCAGGCCAACTCCCGTTGGACGTCCTCACGTAAGCTGCATCGATAGTTGTCGATGAGGGCCCTGTCGTTCCATCCTGCTTCGGCGGCCAAGTTCCGGAACTCCAGCGCAAAATCCTGTGCGCTCCTCGTCCCCTGCCTCAAATGGAAGAGTCGTTCACCCGCCGCTCTACCTTCGGGCGGATGGTCAAAGACGGCCCGGAAACGGCGAGTAAACTCCTCGAAGTGGTCCAACGCTGCGTCTTCCTCTCCCCACACGGCGTTTGCCCACTCCAGAGCTCTCCCCGAGAGGCATGAGACGAGGGCGGATACTCTCTCCCTTCCTGAGGGAGCTGGGTGAACAGTGGCCAGTATAGGTTCAGTTGTAAAAGGAACCGCTGGCACTGTGCGGCCGTCCCATCATACTCGCTGATAGGGAGAGACGTATTCCACTGGAGCTGGATCCGGATGGGACGGGTAGAGAGAACCCCGGTTGAGCTGGTCGAGGCGCTGGAGAGATCCATCATGGCACCAAGATGATGTAGCATAGCCGCGTGTTCCTGGACGCGTTCCTCGACTCCTCTGACCGGGGTACCTGCTCCTGCTGACTCCATGGTAGGTGTAGGATTCTGTTAGGATTGTGTATTGGAGGCGAAGTCAGGTGCAGGAGAGCAGAGTGTAGTGAACAGGCGCACTTTTTATTCCGGACAAAATGACAGCACAAAGTAACATAAAATGTGCCCAAAACACAGAACATAGACAAAAAGTATTGCGCGTAACAATATCCACAATATCAAAATACACGTAACACAAAACAATCCTACACAAAGACATGATGGGAAACAGAGGAATAAATACATATGAATTGATTGGGGAAAGAAAACCAGGTGTGCAGGGAACAAGACAAAACAAATGGATACATGAAAAATGGAGCGGCGATGGCTAGAAAGCCGGTGACGTCGACCGCCGAACGCCGCCCGAACAAGGAGAGGAGCCGACTTCGGCGGAAGTCGTGACAGTCGTTTTCAGCTACAATAGTCATTTACAACATGAACAATGTCTACACTGTATTTCTGATCAATTTCATGTTATTTTATGGACAAAAAAAGTGATTTTCTTTAAAAAACAAGGACATTTCTAACTGACCCCAAACTTTTGAACGATAGTGTATATTCAGTTCATATCCATATTATTAATATTTTGTGACTGAAATTATGACACCATTCTCAGTAGCCTATTCTAGCAGGTTATTAGGCAAGACAAAAATGTATTACCACAAAATGGCCTCGCTATTCATGTTGAATAAATTAGCCTTTCAATTTGAACTAAGCAAGCTGCTAAATCATTCAGTTTACATTTTAAAACAAACCCTGGCTGCTTTTTTTAGCTAAGAAAAACATGGCAATAGTTGAAATACAATTAGAAATCCAGATTTTAGTCAGTAACAGACGCAAAACTATTGAAATGACAAGTAAATCCCACAAATAACCCAATTATAATGGGTTTCTTTTTTTTCTTTTTTTATTTAACCTTTATTTAACCAGGTAAGCTAGTTGAGAACAAGTTCTCATTTACAACTGCGACCTGGCCAAGATAAAGCAAAGCAGTGCGACAGAAACAACAACACAGAGTTACACATGGAATAAACAAGCGTACAGTCATTAACACAATAGAAAAAAAAGAAAGTCTATATACAGTGTGTGCAAATGGCACGAGGAGGTATGGCAATAAATAGACCATAGTAGCAAAGTAATTACAATTTAGCAGATTAACACTGGAGTGATAGATGAGCAGATGATGATGAGCAGATGATGTTGTGTAAGTAGTGATACTGGTGTGCAAAAGAGCAGCAAAGTAAATAAAAACAATATGGGGATGAGGTAGGTAGATTGGGTGGGCTATTTACAGATGGACTATGTACAGCTGCAGTGATCGGTTAGCTGCTCAGATAGCTGATGTTTAAAGTTAGTGAGGGAAATGTAAGTCTCCAGCTTCAGCGATTTTTGCAATTGTAGTCTTAACATCTGGCACATAATAACGACACAATTACTAGAAAATAGCCTTAAAGTTTATACAATTGTTTCTATGCAAAGATTTCACACGCGCAAAGGGAATTTAGCAGTCAACGAGTTGAATCGACATTCATTGATTTGGAAACAGATCTGGCGAGTTTAATAAAAGCGGATGATCTTTTCTCGTGCGACATAATGAAATTCCTTTATTACTACATCACATTAGCTCCGCAATAATTATTATCTTGATAGAGAACCTAATTAGTTTTTTACGTCGTTACAAGTTATGTCTACATTCCATGTTAATTCCCTTGAACTTTATGAAAAAAGTGTTTATTCGATAAATATAGCAACTCCTCTCTTACTGTGGGAAAAAAACACATTTTCAGTCCTTACGGGCAGTTACATTTTTTATTTTATTACCTGGGCAGAGAGAATCGCATGTGTTTATAGTTTATTGGTTAGAGGTAAGTCAATTTCCCATATTTTTACAAAAAATGGATATACGCCAATCTTTTTATGAGACTCTTTCCAAGACTCTGTAGACAGTCATAATGCTTTAACCTTATCTCTATCAAATGATCCATAAAGGGACCAACTGAGAATACTTCTAAAATACTTTGTACTCCCCTTACATACATCTACGTGTGGGTTGTTTAAGTTGTATATCATTATTACTTTATCAAATCCGTAGTAATCAATTATACACACACATAAAAACATAACAAATGATATCTTCACAGAATCCATATATAACGTTAGAAATCTTAGGTACTCACGTCAACCACTCCATGTGCGTTTTCAACAACTCTCCATTGCTGTGCATTGCTGTGCAACCAAACTCCCAGTGGAACCCAAAAGCGGGGATCCACTCTAGTGGAGTATGGCATCCCCAGCTGCATCTAATGCAACACCCTTGCACGGTTAACCTGGATTACCCCGGGAATAATCAGCAAAATTAAGATTGTCATCGCATCCTAGTCGCCAAATGGCTTTACAAAGATGGCGACATTGAGATTAAGTGGGTTAAAATAGTCCTAGAAGTGACACAGGGTTGACGGAAGGACATGTCAAAATGCTAAATTTTGAGACTTTAGCAACCCTTTTTTTCATATTCAAAATCTGATTCATAGAATTTCCCATGTGGTCTATATTAAACATGTTAATGCACAAAACTCATTTCGTGGAACGACTCACACTGTCACCCAAGTTTCCCAATTGACTCACATTCCTCTTGTCAATCCAGTCAGACCAGAACCTGACCTTGAGAGCAGACTTCCCAATTACATTGTTGATAACAGATCAGCATTTGGCAACCATCTCAAATGGATGGACAAGTGAAATGAAAGTATTGTCATTTTAATAACAATAGATGTTTAACATAATTCCTCACATGAAATGAAAACTAAATTATTTTCACATTTGATATGAAATAGTTCACCATATCCAAGTATTGTAAACCATTGGACATCGTCTAACCACTAACCAGAGCTTATTGCAGACATAAATAGCACTCAATGTTACTTTGTTAAATAAATTCTAGATATACAGTTAAATAATAATCTTCAGACTGTCACTAACTTTTAAGTCATCATTGCCTTCAACAGATATATTTCTCTCATAAATGGTCTTGCCTGCTACAACTACATTCATGTGTCCATCCATCCATTCCCAAGGGTAGAGAAGTGGACATTAGTATGTAGGGGCAAAAGGAGGAGTATGTGGCTCTAACAGCAGCAATGGGTGGAGGGCCATTGGTAGTCTCTCCTGGAAGCATCTGGTACTGGTGCCCACCATGTAACGGTCGTCATAGTCGTTCTCCTCCTCAGACGAGGAGGAGCATGGATCGGACCAAGACGCAGAGTGGAAAGTGGTCATTATTTAATGAACGTAAACTGAACACTTACAAATACAAAAACAACAAACGTGACCAAACCGAAAACAGTCCCGTGTGGCACGAACACTGACACGAGATACAAACACCCACCAAAACACACGTGAAACCCAGGCTGCCTAAGTATGATTCTCAATCAGGGACAACGATTGACAGCTGCCTCTGATTGAGAATCATACCAGGCCGAACACAAAAATCCCAACATAGAAAATCACACATAGACAAACCCACCCAACTCACGCCCTGACCAACTAAATAAATACAAGACAAAGGAAAACAGGTCAGGAACGTGACACACCAGCTGTATCAATGTCCTTCTCTGGCCTCCAGGGCTGTGTTTCCCCTGGTCTTGCCCCTGCTCAGCCTCCACATTGATCTCTGCATACATGTGCTTCTGATGGGCACTCCTCTTATTATGGAACTTCCTCTGACTTTACATTTTAATTCTTCTGTTTGTTGGGATTTGATCCAGGTGGTGTGTGTTCGGTCGGGGCCTGTGGTCGTCTGTCTGTATACACCATCCTGGGTCCTGGGGGGCCTTCAGGTGCAGTGCTGCTCTGTGTCTTGATCTTTCTCTGTGGAAGAGCAGGGAGCTCTGGCAGGTAACTCATGAGGTTGGTCTGGCTGGGCCGCGGTGACTAAGTGTATCTTTCTGGGTAATGGCTTAGCAGTACAATCTACCTGGAATATACAGAATAGATAGACTGTACTCTTACACTAACTTCAGTTCTCTTTGATCTCAGTGGATTCAACCTGCAGACATATGTAGGCAATAAAGGCCTACAATGCTTTTGCAATAGCAATATTTCAACATTTAAAAAATGAAAATACAACTTGAGCCATATCCCCCAACAAACACACAATGTAATTCCAGCATTTTTCCAATGCTTGGGTTTTGGAGGCTCATTGTGTTTAACTCTGTCTCCAGGCAGGGGTAGAGTCTTGGAGGATGGCCGTTTGGAGTTACTAGCATTTGGAGGCTGGCGGCAGGGTCACTCAATGTGCTGGGATGATGTTGAAAGGCAGGTTAAGTGTCCTCAGTTGGTTTTAGATGAATACTGCTGTTCATGTGTGGGTGGTTATTCAGCAACACACCATGATTAGCGTTCATGGGTTGTCTTTTGGGGAATAAAAGTTCTGCATAATTAGCCTCGGCCATTGATACCAACAACAACAACAAGTAGATGAAGGGGGAGAATGTTTAGTCAAAAACATCTCAATTCACTTATGTATCCACAACAGTGTTCAAAAATTCAGCTCAGTGTGCTGTGCCGACCACTGCGTGTGTATGCCATATCAAACCAACTCAATTCAAGCCTATAGGGTACCTGTGTGTGTACAAAATGAACAATATGGTAGTTTACGGAATCAACTATAGTTCCTCACCTGTCCACAAGCTACAGTCAGCAGCTCATTGAAAGGCATGACAGGCACCCTGCAGTGAAAGTTCACAAGGTCTTGCAGCACGTTGATCATGAAGTGCCTGCAGCGATCAGTGGCACTAGACATACAGAGAGAAAAACCAAAATAAGGAAGTGGAGAAGGACTTTAAACTACACTGGTGAATAGAACAAGGGCCTGTCAGTGGATAATAGGTGTGACGATGGTGTAGAATCAGATAAGAAACAAGCTATGGAAACAGAACACAACTAATTTGCTCATGTGCCTATTGTT
The DNA here is from genome assembly GCF_016432855.1 of Salvelinus namaycush. Classification (NCBI taxonomy): domain Eukaryota; kingdom Metazoa; phylum Chordata; class Actinopteri; order Salmoniformes; family Salmonidae; genus Salvelinus; species Salvelinus namaycush. The sequence continues at coordinate 17,609,737 of NC_052315.1, read as the reverse complement.
AACATTTCTTTGCCTGCCTGTTTATAGAAATGCCATTATTCATGTTTCAGCTGAACAAACAACCAATCTAACGACGCCTCGCCTGGAAGTGTCTATCTAATGTACAAAGTACAGAGGCTTACCGATAGGACAGTGTGTATCCTATCCTGCTTTCACTTACTCGGATCAGGAAGTAGTCTGTGGGCTTGGAAAGGAGCATTTCCTCAGCTACCCTGCAGCGAATAGACACGGCCATGTTAGGACAGACTTCAGTTTTAACTCACTTAACTGAAGAATATACAACATGCAATGTCACAGAACACAACCATTCAGTGCCCTACTGTAATACAATAACAACAGTCATAAGGCACATATCCTACACTCCAGGCCACACATTTTTTGTTGTTGTATTTATGAAGGTATTTTTGTATTTACATTGGTCTCATCTAGCCTTGGTTGCTACGGCTGGTAAGCAATGAGTGCATTTCAATGACAGAGACAATTTGAGAACTTACTTCCTAGAAATAATGCCATGGAACCATTCTGGAACTACCCCATTCCTGATTACACAGTCACGTTGGAACTCTGAACCAGAAAAGGGCATCATGGTCTTCCCTGAGTCTGTGTTCTGTTCATACCCTCAGTTGTGTCCTGGTAAAATAATGAATGTTTGGAATCAACCCCAATTTCTATTGCCAATTTGACAGGTCAAACGCTGCTGGGTTTTTCACGCTGAATAATTTCCAGTGTGTATCAAGAATTGTCCACCACCCAAAGGACATCCAGCAAACTTGACACAACTGGGAAGCATTGGCGTCAACATGGGCCAGCATCCCGGTAGAATGCTTTCAACACGTTGTAGAGTCCCTGCCCGACAAATTAAGTTCTGAGGGCAAAAAGAGGTGCAACTCAATATAAAGGTGTTCCTAATGCTTTGTACACTCAGTGTACAGTCGTGGCCAAAACCTTTGAGAATGACACAAATATAAATTTTCACAAAGTCTGCTGCCTCAGTTTGTATGATGGCAATTTGCATATACTCCAGAATGTTATGAAGAGTGATCAGATGAATTGCAATTAATTGCAAAGTCCCTCTTTGCCATGCAAATTAACTGAATCCCCCCAAAACATTTCCACTGCATTTCAGCCCTGCCACAAAAGGACCAGCTGACATCATGTCAGTGATTCTCTCGTTAACACAGGTGTGAGTGTTGACGAGGACAAGGCTGGAGATCACTCTGTCATGCTGATTGAGTTTGAATAACAGACTGGAAGCTTCAAAAGAAGGGTGGTGATTGGAATCATTGTTCTTCCTCTGTCAACCATGGTTACCTGCAAGGAATCAAATCAAATCAAGTTTATTTTATATAGCCCTTCGTACATCAGCTAATATCTCGAAGTGCTGTACAGAAACCCAGACTAAAACCGCAAACAGCAAGCAATGCAGGTATAGAAGCACGGCGGCTAGGAAAAACTCCCTAGAAAGGTCAAAATCTAGGAAGAAACCTAGAGAGGAACCAGGCTATGAGGTGTGGCCAGTCCTCTTCTGGCTGTGCCGGGTGGAGATTATAACAGAACATGGCCAAGATGTTCAAATGTTCATAAATGACCAGCATGGTCAAATAATAATCAGGAGTAAATGTCAGTTGGCTTTTCATAGCCGATCATTAAGAGTATCTCTACCGCTCCTGCGGTCTCTAGAGAGTTGAAAACAGCAGGTCTGGGACAGGTAGCACGTCCGGTGGACAGGTCAGGGTTCCATAGCCGCAGGCAGAACAGTTGAAACTGGAACAGCAGCAAGGCCAGCTGGACTGGGGACAGCAAGGAGTCATCATGCCCGGTAGTCCTGACGCATGGTCCTAGGGCTCAGGTCCTCCGAGAGAGAGAAAGAAAGAGAGAAGGAGAGAATTAGAGAGAGCATACTTAAATTCACACAGGACACTGGATAAGACAGGAGAAGTACTCCAGATATAACCAACTGACCCTAGCCCCCCGACACATAAACTACTGCAGCATAAATACTGGAGGCTGAGACAGGAGGGGTCAGGAGACACTGTGGCCCCATCCGATGATACCCCCGGACAGGGCCAAACAGGAAGGATATAACCCCACCCACTTTGCCAAAGCACAGGAAACACGTGCCATCATCATTGCTTTGCACAAAAAGGGCTTCACAGGCAAGGATATTGCTGCCAGTAAGATTGCACCTAAATCAACCATTTATCGGATCATCAAGAACTTCAAGGAGAGCGGTTCAAATGTTGTGAAGAAGGCTTCAGGGCGCCCAAGAAAGTCCAGCAAGCGCCAGGACCGTCTCCTAAAGTTGATTCAGCTGTGGGATCGGGGCACCACCAGTACAGAGCTTGCATGGCAGCAGGCAGGTGTGAGTGCATCTGCATGCACAGTGAGGCGAAGACTTTTGGAGAATGGCCTGGTGTCAAGAAGGGCAGCAAAGAAGCCACTTCTCTCCAGGAAAAACATCAGGGACAGACAGATATTCTGCAGAAGGTACAGGGATTGGACTGCTGAGGACTGGGGTAAAGTCATTTTCTCTGATGAATCCCCTTTCCGATTGTTTGGGGCATCCGGAAAAAAGCTTGTCCGGGGAAGACAAGGTGAGCGCTACCATCAGTCCTGTGTCATGCCAACAGTAAAGTATCCTGAGACCATTCATGTGTGGGGTTGCTTCTCAGCCAAGGGAGTGGGCTCACTCACAATTTTGCCTAAGAACACAGCCATGAATAAAGAATGGTACCAACACATCCTCCGAGAGCAACTTCTACCAACCATCCAGGAACAGTTTGGTGACGAACAATGCCTTTTCCAGCATGATGGAGCACCTTGCCATAAGGCAAAAGTGATAACTAAGTGGCTTGGGGAACAAAACATCGATATTATGGCCAGAAAACTCCCCAGACCTTAATCCCATTGAGAACTTGTGGTCAATCCTCAAGAGGCGGGTGGACAAACAAAACCCCACAAATTCTGACAAACTTCAATCATTGATTATGCAAGAATGGGCTGTCATCAGTCAGGATGTGGCCCAGAAGTTAATTGACAGCATGTCAGGCGGATTGCAGAGGTCTTGAAAAAGTATGGTCAACACTGCAAATATTGACTCTGCATCAACTTCATGTAATTGTCAATAAAAGCCTTTGACACTTATGAAATGCTTGTAATTATACTTCAGTATTCCATAGTAACATCTGACAAAAATATCTGAAGACACTGAAGCAGCAAACTTTGTGGAAATTAATATTTGTGTCATTTTCAAAACTTTTGGCCACGACTGTACATACCACATTGATAGCTATATTGATAGGATATGCAAATCATTACATTTTTTAACTCTGGTCTGGTATCCGTATGCAAATATTATTTTAACGGAGGCAAAAACCTGATACAGCAACAAATAGGCATAAAATTAATACAATGCAATGTTCATAACAAACTGGGTAATTAATAGAGAAACGTTGCACTCTGTTCTCAGACTAGACGTAACATAGTAAACGTAATTCTGAAATGTATGTAATGTGTTTGGTATACAAGGCAGAAGGTTACTTAATACAAAAACAAAAGGAGGGTGGTTGGTCAGGGTAAATGGGTGGGCATAACATGAATGTCTATCAACCCAAAGATTGCATGTTTGAATCTCATCACAGACAACTTTAACTACTTTTCAACTACTTAGCATGTTATCTAACCCTTTAACCTAGCTTCTGACCCTAACTCCTAATCCTAAACCCTAGCGTAGCTAAGGTTAGCTACCTAGCAAACGTTTAGCAGCCCAAAGTTTGCAAGTTCGAATCTCATCAAGGACAAATGTAGCTAATTAGCAACTACATACTACTTTTTATCTACTATGAAATTACGTTGCATGTTAGCTAATTCTTCCTCCTAACTCCTAACCTTAACCCCCCCCAGTGTTTCCCAAACTGTCATCATGACCCCAAGGGGTGCACATTTTGTTTTATTCCCTAGCATTATGCCCTAGTTTTGGGAACAGAAAACTGTATTGAGATCAAATGTTTAATCGATGAGAAAATTTGCAGAATGTCAGCCAAAATCCATCTCTTTTCCATCTCCCATTGCCCGCCAGTAAGCTTCCTCTGGAAACGCGGAAGTGGAAACGCCAAGTGGACGCTTCACATTTAAATATCCAGTGAAATATATGTCCTTGGTATTACAGCTTTAGCAAGCTATTTTGTTTAAAAAAAAAATTAATATGAATTCCATATAGGATTAGGCCTATTCAATATCCATTGATAAAATTTGATTAAGATGAATTCGAAAATGTCTGACAAAAAAAAAATGCAGCAAGTTAAAATAATCTCATTTTAATAAATCAAAAAAAGTACACATCTACAAACATGTAGATCAATTCAACAAGATTTATGAAAGTAGGTAACAGTAAAATGTATTTTTCTTATTTACAATTGTTTTCAAAATGCGATTGTCTCCTCCATTTTACCCATAATCAACTATGAAATCCAAATAGTCTTGAACATGGAATGCTAATGATATGTTCAAAGAAAAAAGTAATTTATAAACTGAAATATGTACAAATAGTTCCACCAGAAGGAAAAGAAACCTTCATAATAACTAGTATTCTGATTAAACATTTGCCAGAACTTCGTAAAGGACCTAAAAGATACAACAGTCCGACAAACTGACTGTGCCCTACCCATGTGGTGTTTTACACAAGAGAGGACATATAAAATAATTCAATGGCAATTTACTTCATTGTCACAACTAGAGAAACCATTTGTGATAATTCATGGGGAAGTCACTGTTGTTCCTTTGCTATGATTTAACATGTGCTCCATTCCCTATAGATTTGCATTGAGAAAAGCAAGTTCAAGGTGACAAAAATAAGTATAAGAACAGAAAGCTAGACAAGAATGATCCTTTGCGCATTTCTAATCTCAAAGAGCTCTTCTTCAAGTCAAATATTAAAAGCCTTAAGAGGTCCAACAGTCTCATGATGAATAGTTCCAAAGCCCATGATATCAAGCATCAGGTGAAAATAAGCCACTTCTGTTGCGATGGACAGGGGCAAGCTCAGAGGGAAGGATAGACGAGAACAAAAACAAAATTCTAAATCCAATATGAAAAGTCACTTTCCTCCAGCCGTCAGGCATCCATTTAACATTGTCACACTGAAGGCGACTTAAATTAAGTCGAGGTTAGGGACTGTACTGTAGAATATCGCAACTCGTTCATTGTAAATCATTTGGTCTTTCATGACAATGGAGAATTATTGAAAAGTGCATAATCAAGAGCAGGCTTTCTACAAGGGCACTTTCATACTTGGATGTTGTTTTTTTCTCAGACTACACGTTCTCTTGCTTGTAACATTTTAGTCCATTGCCATGTCACTACAGTGGTATGCCGATATCTTGCTTCAAATACAGTATGCAATGCAAATACCTTCAACTCAAAACACCCCAAAATAGATTGGGGTCTTAATACTGGCACACCAACATTTGGGCCTTGGAGTTAAATTAGGACAAACGCATAGCTACCGCTCTTGACTAAAGAAGGGGAGAGGCTATAAGGACACTGGTGACCTTCAAAATGACTAACCAGAAACTGACCCTTACCTTAACGGCCATGCATTCATATAATCTCCACCCGGCCCAGCCAGAAGAGGACTGGACATCCCGCAGAGCCTGGTTCCTCTCTAGGTTTCTGATATTTCTAGGGAGTTTTTCATAGCTACCACGCTTCTACATCTGTATTGTTTGCAGTTTTAGGCTGGGTTTCTGTATAAGCACTTTGACATCTGCTTAGGTAAAAAAGGATTTATAAATAAATACATTTGATTGATTAACCCTAACCTAATTTTAACCAATTCTTAAATTGGTCAGGAGTGTCCGTGTAGCCTTTTCCCTAAAGAAGCAGCAGGAATGGTTCTCTAGGGAACTGGAATGTTACAGCATATTGATAAAAGAAAAAAGGAAAACATAGTAATAAACCTGGAAATTAATATTCATGGCATTTGTTTCACCATACAGTAGGTTGACATTATTCAATTGAGTTCTTATAAAATCACATTTGACTAGTAATATAGGCCTACCAAACAACTATCAAGGCAGCCTACTTTGGCGCAATTGTCACTAATTTTCCATCAAAAATACTGACAAGCATGAAAACAGCTTACAAAAGTCAAAGGCCACACAAACCTGCACGGTATTACAGTATCACAATTAAAACAACCAGTAAAAAAAAAAGGAATAGGCTGAGAGCCTGGAATTTGAAAAGGGTGCATAAAACGTTAAAAATGAAATCAAGCAATTACCACCCAAAGGACTATATCTCTATTTCAGTGGTATCTACATCATACATAACATGAATATTTGGGGCAATGAGGTACTCGCACTGTTTTGGTGGAGTGGTATAAGATTAAAACACATTTTGAATGCCAAAACTAAAAATGTGGTAAACGTATGCATTCATTTGTTAGATTGCAATTCATTTCCTAACTAGACTGATGTTATTGTGGAACAGATGATTTTTACTTATAGCCTCTGGAACAAGTTCTGGAATGTAATAGTTCTAATGAATACTGACATTCCTATACTTCCATACAAGGGACTGGAATAAGACATGCTTTTGCAAATTGCAAGATGTGCAGCCAATTTCACTACTAAAGTGCAAGAGTACACAGTAAAACAGGGTTCAACTCAATGTGCAGTTACCGGCACATAAAATTGTTCTAACACTCAAATATATAGTTTATAAATCATTGCAAACCTTGTGCATAAAAATAATCTGAACTGCATAATGGTAAATGCTGAACACAGATGCACATTTTCAGGTATGTCGTTAAGATGGTATGTCTTTACTGTTAACATTGTAAGACTAACACTTCAGAACTGTATTATATTATCTAAAGTATTATCTTAAGGAAATAAGTGGCTTTCTTGTCTATAATTTGTTGGATGGCAAAAGGGGATTTAAGGTAGAATACAGATAACTAATTTGAGAAAGGAAAAACAGGGATGCATAGACGACACATTTGGAATAAATCTCCATAGTAGCTAGATGACGCAGAATTCAACAATCTCACAGAAGATGTCAGATGTATGATGGTTAACTAGTCTTATCATGGAATTAAGCCACTACTTTTAAGGATAAGGTCAATCCATGTTGAGACAAAACCTCACTAAGGATCAACTTTGGCAGCAGTGCGACCACAGAGCAACATACAGTATCTGTGACAACCGTTGCAGAGAACAGAGAGAGAGGAGAGGGTGAGCAGCAACCTAAGTGTAATTACGAGAGACGATATAAGAGCATGATGGTACAGAAGAGTGCCTGGTATAGAGACCTAAATCTAACGCCCATCCAACAACACTGATTGATCCACCTGACCAATGAAAGCTACCGTTTGTAAACTGGGGGCACATGGTGAAGCAGAAAAAAAAAACAAAGCCCAAAGAGGCCTGGGATATCGGGAATGAGAGGGATGAGAACAGGGCGAAAGAGGAAAGCTCTGAGCAAGCCCAGTCCAGTTCTGTCCAGCTGTGGACAATGATAAGATCGTTGTCCTCACAGGAGGGTGCAGCGGAAGAAACTGCTCTTCTTGGGCTGTTCTGTGATCTTCACACCATGACTGCTGCCCTGAGGATTGTTGCCCTCCTGGAACACACACACAGTAAGTCAGAACACACACACACACAATACCCCATCTAAAATAGATGTGCACATAACACTTACCAGTTTCTTGTCCATTTTCGCCTTGATGTCTCTGGCAAGGGTCATAAATGCCTGGAAGTTCAAGGGGAAAAAAAGACAGGACAAATTAAGATCAAAGAGACAAAACAACGTGCAGTCTCTTTCAACCTAACAGAACAACAATTACTGTACAGCCATTGTTGTTTTTTAACTGCTGAGAATTAGTGAACTCACATTCTCCACGTTGATATTGGCCTTTGCACTGGTCTCCATAAACTTGATACCGTACTCCAACGACAACTGCCAAAGGTCAATAAAAGGGACGCACAAAATATACTCAGCGAACATTGACAGTAGCTCAATCACAAGTCTACATCTGTAGATACTCAAGATGTGAGTCATTGATTATAATTATTGATAATAGCCTACATAACATTTACTGTTCCCCCACCGTCTCACATCTGTCTTTGGACAACTGTCACTCAGCAAACATGGGCAGTAGCACAAAACATCTACTGTATAGACACTTGGATATCAGTCAGGTAGTTTGATATTTTTCATTTCCTGATCGGTGATGATCACCCACCTGCTCCCCTCTGTCTTTGGACACCTGTCGCTTGTCATTGACGTCACACTTGTTTCCCAGAACCATCTTCTCCACGTCAGCAGAGGCATGCTGGACAGGAAGACAGAAGATTGATCATGCAATGTAATTGCTACTTTCACTAAAACGTACAGACTTCAAAGACATACCGTGCATTCGGAAAGTATTCAACCTAGAGGTCGACCGATTATGATTTTTCAACGCCGATACAGATTATTGGAGGACCAAAAAAAGCCGATTAATCGGCCGATAAAGATGTATTTTTTATTTGTAATAATGACAATTACAACAATACTGAATGAACACTTATTTTAACTTAATACATCAATAATATAATACATAAATAAAATCAATTTAGCCTCAAATAAATAATGAAACATGTTCAATTTGGTTTAAATAATGCAAAAACAAAGTGTTGGAGAAGAAAGTAAAAGTGCAATATGTGCCATGTAAAAAAGCTAACGTTTAAGTTCCTTGCTCAGAACATGAGAACATATGAAAGCTGGTGGTTCCTTTTAACATGCGTCTTCAATATTCCATGGTATGAAGTTTTAGGTTGTAGTTATAGGAATTATAGGACTATTTTTCTCTATACCATTGTATTTCATATACCTTTGACTATTGGATGTTCTTATAGACACTTTAGTATTGCCAGTGTAACAGTATAGCTTTCCGTCCCTCTCCTCGCCCCTACCTGGGCACGAACCAGGAACACAACAGCCACCCTCGAAGCATCGTTACCCATTGCACCACAAAAGCCACGGCCCTTGCGGAGCAAGGGGAACAACTACTTCACGGTCTCAGAGCGAGTGACGTCACTTTAGCGCGCACCCCGCCAACTAGCTAGCCATTTCACATCGGTTACACCAGCCTATTCTCGGGAGTTGATAGGCTTGAAGTAAACAGCGCAATGCTTGAAGCACAGCGAAGAGCTGCTGGCAAACGCACGAAAGTGCTGTTTGAATGAATGCTTACGAGCCTGCTGCTGCCTACCACCGCTCAGTCAGACTGCTCTATCAAATCATAGACTTAATTATAACATAATAACACACAGAAATACGAGCCTTGGGTCAATAATATGGTGAAATCCAGAAACTATCATTTTGAAAACAAAACGTTTATTCTTTCAGTGAAATACAGAACCATTCCGTATTTTATCTAACGGGTGGCATCCATAAGTCTAAATATTCCTGTTATATTGCACAACCTTCAATGTTATGTCATAATTATGTAAAATTCTGGCAAATTAGGTCGCAACGAGCCAGGCGGCCCAAACTGTTGCATATACCCTGACTCTGCGTGCAATGAACGCAAGAGAAGACACAATTTCCCTAGTTTAATATTGCCTGCTAACATGAATTTAACTAAATATGCAGGTCTCAAAAAATATACTTCTGTGTATTGATTTCAAGAAAGGCATTGATGTTTATGGTTAGGTACATTCGTGCAACGATTGTGCTTTTTTCGCAAATGCGCTTTTGTTGAATCATCCCCAGTTTGGAGAAGTTGAAGTCTTTGTTAGGAAGACAGTCTTCACACAGTTCACAACGAGCCAAAAGGCCCAAACTGCTGCATATACCTTGGCTCTGTTGCACAGAACGCAAGAGAAGTGACAATTTCCCTAGTTAAAATAAATTCATGTTAGCAGGAAATATTAACTAAATATGCAGGTTTAAAAATATATACTTGTGTATTGATTTTAAGAAAGGCGTTGATGTTTAGGTACACATTTGTGCAACGACAGTGATTTTTTTCGTGAATGCGCTTATTAAAATCCCCCTTTTGGCAAAGTAGGCTATGATTCAATGATAAATTAACAGGCACCGCATCGATTATATGCAACGCAAGACAAGCTAGATAAACTAGTAATATCATCATCCATGTGTAGTTAACTAGTGATTATGTTAAGATTGTTTTTTATAAGATACGTTTAATGCTAGCTAGCGCCTTACCTTGGCTCCTTGCTGCACTCGCATAATAGGTAGTCAGCCTGCCACGCAGTCTCCATGGAGTGCAATGTAATCGGGCATGATCGGTGTCCAAAAATGCCGATTACCGATTGTTATGAAAACTTGAAATCGGCCCTAATTAAATCGGCCATTACGATTAATCGGTCTACCTCTAATTCAGACCCCTTGACTTTGTACACATTGTCTTACGTTACAGCCTTATTCTAAAATAGTTTTTTTATTCCCCTCAATCTACACACAAGACCCCATAATGACAAAGTAAGAACAGCTTTAGACATTTTAGGAAATTTATTAAAAAATTAAAAACTAAAATATCACATTCACGTAAGTATTCAGACCCTTTACTCAGAACTTTGTTGAAGCACCTTCGGCGGCAATTACTGCCTCGAGTCTTCTTGGGTATGACGCTACAAGCTTGACACACCTGTATTTGGGGAGTTTCTCCCATTCTTCTCTGCAGATGCTCTCAAACTCTGTCAGGTTGGATGGGGAGCATTGCTGAACAGCTATTTTCAGGTCTCTCCAGAGATGTTAGATCAGGTTCAAGTCCGGGCCACTCAAGGACATTCAGAGACTTGTCCCGAAACCACTCCTGCGTTGTCTTGGCGGTCTGCTTAGGGTAGTTGTCCTGTTCGAAGTTGAACCTTCGCCCCCAGTCTAAGGTCCCGAGCGCTCTGTTTATCTTTCACTTGATCCTGACTAGTCTCCTAGTCCCTGAAAAACATCCCCAGGTTTCTTCCAGATGTGATGCTTGGCATTCAGGCCAAATAGTTCAATCTTGCTTTCATCAGACCAGAGAACCATGTTTCTCATGGTCTGAGAGTCCTTTAGGTTCCTTTAACTGAAGAGTGGCTTCTGCCTGGCCACTACATAAAAGGCCTGATTGGTGGAGTGCTGCAGATGGTTGTCCTTCTGGAAGGTTCTCCCATCTCCACAGAGAAACTCTGGAGCTCTGTCAGAGTGACCATCGGGTTCTTGGTCACCTCCCTGACCAAGGCCCTTCTCCCCCCATTGCTCAGTTTGGCCGGGCGGCCAGCTCTAGGCAGTCTTGGTGGTTCCAAACTTCTTCCATTTAAGAATGATGGAGGCCACTGTGTTCTTGGGGACCTTCAATGCTGCAGACATTTTTTGTTACCCTTCCCCAGATCTGTGCCTCGACACAATCCTGTCTTGGAGCTCTACAGGAAATTCCTTCGACCTCATGGCTTGGTTTTTGCTCTGACATGCACTGTCAACTGTGGGACCTTATATAGACTGGTGTGTGCCTTTCCAAATCATGTCAAATCAATTGAATTTACCACAGATGGACTCCAATCAAGGATGATCAATGGAAACAGGATTTATCTGATGTCAATTTTGAGTCTCATAGCAAAGGGTCTGAATACTTAGCAGGTATTGGCCATATACCATAAACCCCCAAGGTGGCGTATTGTTATTATAACTTCTTATGGCTGCAGGGGCAGTATGGAGTAGCTTGGATGAAAGGTGCCCAGAGTAAACGGCCTGCTCCTCAGTCATAGGTGCTAATATATGCATATTATTATTACTATTGGATAGAAAACACTCTGAAGTTTCTAAAACTGTTTGAATTATGTCTGTGAGTATAACAGAACTCATATGGCAGGCAAAAACCAGAGAAAAAATCCAAACAGGAAGTGGGAATTCTGAGGCTGGTCGATTTTCAACCAAGATCCTATTGAAATCTCAGCAAGATATGGATTTTGCACTTCCACTAGATGTCAACAGTCTGTAGAACCTTGTTTGATGCCTCTACTGTGAAGGGGGGCCAAATGAGAGAGGAATTAGTCAGGTCTGCCATGACCTGACCATGCGCGTTCATATGAGGGAGCTCTGTTCCATCGCTCATCTGAAGTCAATGTAATTCTCCGGTTGGAACGTTATTCAAGATTTATGTTAAAAACATTCTAAAGATTGATTCAATACATCGTTTGACATGTTTCTACTGACTGTTATGGAACTTTTGGACATTTCGTCAGCTTTTAGTGAATGCGCTATTTGGATATAAATGATGGACATTACCGAACAAAACAAACATTTCTTGTGGAAGTGGGAGTCCTGGGAGTGCATTCCGACGAAGATCAGCAAAGGTAAGTGAAGAGTTATAATGCTTTTTATGAGTTTTGTTGACTGCACAATTTGGCGGGTAACTGTATGGCTTGCTTTTGTGGCTGAGCGCTGTTTTCAGATGATTGAATATTGTGTTTTGCCGTAAAGCTTTTTGAAATCTGACACAGCGGTTGCATTAAGAACAAGTGTATCTTTAATTCTATGTAAAACATGTATCTTTCATCAAAGTTTATTTCTGTTATTTGACGTGGCTCTCTGCAATTTCTCCGGATATTTTGGAGGTATTTCTGAACATGGCGCCAATGTAAACTGAGGTTTTTGGATATAAATATGAACTTAATCGAACAAAACATATATGTATTGTGTAACATGAAGTCCTATGAGTGTCATCTGATGAAGATCAAAGGTTAGTGATTCATTTTATCTCCATTTGTGCTTTTTGTGACTCTTTGGCTGGAAAAATGGCAGAATTTCTCTGTGAGTTGGTGGTGACCTAACATAATCGTTTGTGGTGCATTCGCTGAAAAGCCTATTTGAAATCAGACATTTTGGTTGGATTAACAACAAGATTACCTTTAAAATGGTATAAGACACATGTATGTTTGAGGAATTTTAATTATGAGATTTCTGTTTGAATTTGGCGCCCTGCACTTTCACTGCCTGTTGTCATATCGATCCCGTTAACAGGATTGCAGCCATAAGAAGATAAACTGGTTACCAACGTAATTAGAGTAGTAAAAATAAATGTTGTCATACCCGTGGTATACGGTCTGATATACCACGGCTGTCAGCCAATCAGCATTCAGGGATCGAACCACCCAGTTTATAATGGCCAATATACCATGGCAGTGTTTTGTAGCAGTGGGGGTCCTCATTGGATAATTTTTATGTAGAATGACTGAGAAGCTCAGCTCTGGTGACTTTTTTAAAAGGACTCGAAAATGAATGAAAATAAAATCATGCTGACACCATCTCAAATATAATTTCCACCTCCAGGAATGATCCCAATAACATATCTGTAAAAATTTGGTGTTACAATTATTTTAACATATTGAACCATGCATATAGCCTATGCATGGTCCATATTATTAGATATTAGTGATGGAGGAAAATAATTGATAGTTACATATCAGGACATTATATTTCACAATATATTGTATAGTTTTGACAACGTCGCAATACTATTTCTGCGCTAGTTGGATGTACCTGCACCAAAACTCCAGTATTATTCCTTCATAGCTTGTTCTCCATCTTTTTAAATAGGGAGCCAATTTATTTTCAGCACTTCCATGACTGACCAAAACTTGTTTTTTCACAGCTGTCCCTTGTCCCTCTGCAGCAGACATATGGTGAGCAATATGTTTGGAACGTCGAATCACAATAAAATCAGTTTCGAATCGCAATACTTATTGTATCGGTGATAATATCGTACTTCTCACAGAAACCACTGCATGTCACAATTCTTTCCCCCAACACTTTCCCTGGCTGCCACTACTCTTGCTCAACTAAAGACCATTAAAACTCCTGTTTACCCATGATTGCGTTATGAATTGTTGTGCATTGACTGCTTGTCAGAATGCATGTTTCCCTCCCTATGGCAATCGCAACTCGAATGCATCTTGAGAGAAATATTTATCTAGCATAGAACGTATAAAAACAAGCTGACTAGGTAAATTGATAAACTATTTTACTATGGGGTTGTCTGTTTTTTCTAGCAATTACTCGTTTTGTTTGCAGGGGAAAAGTTATAGCATCTTTATTTTGACTGTAGTGGAAACACTACCACGGCTAAGGGCTGTTCTTAGGCACCACGTGACATAAAATGCTGTTTCAGCCAATAAGCATCCAGGAACCAAACTACTATAATTTCTGATAATTACCTCCTCTATATTCCTTATCCAGTTTTTGATGTTGTCAAATGACTTCTCATTGGTGATGTCATAGACCAACATGATGCCCTGGGGAGAAAAACAGAGACTTGGTAAACAACAACCACTTTAACAATGAATGTCAGATACTAACATCCTGTTAAACTTGAGACTTGTACACTTCAGTAAAAACCTAATTGTTATGAAGGGCCTGAACAGGATTCCAGTGCGATTTTACACCTCCCATGAATGATCTCAGGTATGTAGTGCTTATAAAGGGAGGGACTCAAACTAGTGTGCAATCTAGGCCTAACACAAATTGATCGCCATTAATGTCTCTGAATATGGATTTTTTTTTTTTTTAATAATCTAAACTATATTCTCATCAGCGGTGTAAAGTGCTTAAGTAAAAACACTAAAGTACTACTTAAGTCGTTTTTTGGAGCAACTGTATTTATATGACAACTTTTACTCCACTACATTCCGAAAGAAAGTAATGTACTATTTACTCCTTACATTTTCCAGTACCCAAAAGTACTAGTTACATTTTGAATGCTTAGCACGATAGGAACATTTTCTAATTCACACACTTATCAAGAGAACATCCCTGGTCATCCCTACTGTGTGATCTGGCAGATTCACTTAACACAAATGCTTTGTTTGTAAATTATGTCTGAGTGTTGAAATGTGTCCAGGCTATCCATACATTAAAAAATATATATAATCAAGAAAATCGTGCCATCTGGTTTGCTTAATATAAGGAATTTGAAATTATTAATACTTTTACTTTTGATACTTAAGTACATTTAAAACCAAATACCTTTAGACTTTTACCAAAGTAGTACTTTACTGGGTGACTTTCACTTGAGTCATTATCTTTTAAATGTATCTTTACTTTTACTCAAGTATCTTACTGATTCTCATGTAGGTATATGTGCTTTGTAGTACATTTGCAAAATTGAGAGAGGGACATTGATGTATTTTAAAAAGATGAGGAGCAAGAGAGGGAGTGTGGTGATGTAGTGTCCACAACTAAAGAATCATTGTGGAATCCCGAAAGCATAAGCGACTGACCATGGCTCCTCTGTAGTATGCCGTTGTGATTGTTCGAAACCGCTCCTGGCCTGCTGTGTCCCTGGGAGAGAACAACACAATGAGATCCTTTAATTCCCATCCCTGATTTTAACCCACTTGTAGAATTATAGGCCAATTGTGATCATTCCCAAGGTGCACTTTTTCAAGACATAATTTCAGAGAAATTCTGTTAAGTCAAAGGGCTGTCTTACCATATCTGTAGCTTGATCTTCTTACCATCTAGTTCTACAGTTCTAATTTTAAAGTCAATACCTGAAACAGGAATAGCAAAAGTGAGACAATTCTTGCATTTCTACCCACTTAAATTTTTATTTCACTATTGTCTAACCACAGCGCTCCAAACGACAAAGGATCATTGAAACACAACCATTTGAGTTTGATGTATTTTGTAGGCCTACCGCACTGTTTATGCACAAGTGGCAAAACCAGACTGCATTCAACATTTGCTTGAAGGCTAGCTAGTAATTATTTGGATTATATCATGTCCAGAGAGTTCTGGCTAGGGAGGCCCATCTTTTTAGATGATGCTGCAGGCCACATACAGGAAGTGCACAACTTCAATTTGAGAAATGGCTTGTCTAATGTAAATGGCTGCATAACTTCAGGGAAGACCTCCCCAACATGTAGCTACTAAAACGGACCTTTCTGTAATGTTACAGTGACTGGTTTGAACTAGCAAACTCTCATGTATTACTTACTAGGAAGTGAACTTCACTGTTATCTAACGTTAGCTAACTAAGCTATCTAATGAGTCAGAGTAAGCTTGTTCTTGCTCACTTGACAGCTAACGTTAGTTAGCTAAGGAGTCAGGTGACGTCACCTGCTAAAATCTTATGAAAATATCAATTTGAGGTATGCTGGGGATGCTGAAGTGCTGGTTTTATTGCCAAGCGAGCAGTGTGAAAAGCCGGTTAAGTTAACTAGCAAGCTAGTCCTGAATGCTAACCAAATAAGCTAGCTAGCCAGCTAACTTTAGCTAACTAGCGTTAGCATGACAGGATGGGCGCACACTAGCATTGCTGCTAACTAGCTACCCGTCCTCCGGCATAACTTTTCTAACCAGAAAACTTACGAAATTCACATACCTATTGTGGAGATAAATGTTGAGTTGAAGGCATCTTCTGAAAACCTGAACAACACACACGTCTTTCCGACGCCAGAATCGCCGATTAACAGTAGTTTAAACAAGTAATCGTAAGTCTTCGCCATATTATTAGCAATTGCGGAAATCCCGCCCGGCAGTTGTGAAAAGAGATACGTTACTGCTTTGCTCGATTTACTGGACCAGTGATTGGACAAACAACTTTTCACTCTTGACTGCTCTGGAGCCGTGAATTCCACGCTGTCAATCAAAATGGAAACGTCAGCTGATTGTGCTCTTGAAGTCAATGTCCCACCCATTAAAATGTGGTCCCACCCATTAAAATGTGGTCCCACCCATTAAAATGTGGTCCCACCCATTAAAATGTGGTCCCACCCATTAAAATGTGGTCCCACCCATTAAAATGTGGTCCCACCCATTAAAATGTGGTCCCACCATTATCTTCTCATCTTAACAACAACTATATCAGTCTGCAAGGAGTGCTGTAATATTCTAATCAAAGTTGAAAGTACAGTGCCAGTGAGTGAAATAACAATAACCAAGAGAAGTAATGTCGGTAAGTGGTTTTTCTTTGCACATGCAAGCAATTCTTTGGAATAGCCAGTCAAATACTGTACAACGTGTACATGTTTATTGGAGGTCTTGTTTTGACCATGAACATTGAAGTCAGTAGCTAATAGTGCTGTGCTATTAGTACTTTTTGAGGTTGCTTCGGTTTCAGTTCAATTATAAAAAAAGAATCATGGTTTTCGGTTTTGATCTTCTTTTTTTTTATACATGAAATGCATTATGAAATAATAGCATTACAATGATTTTACAGCTTTTTAATGGAAATTCCAAAGTCAAAAGTAGTAAACATTCATTTGTCAAAACATTGAAAATATTGCTTTGTCTCTCAGTTCCACATGGGGTAGATATCAATATAAAATAAGAAATTACTATGAAATAATACAATATTTCCGGTGTATATTACTTTTTATTTGATGAGCTTATTCGTTTTAATATCCTAATAATATTTTCTCTGCTTGGGCAGTAACAGTCAGCCGGTGGCATCCTGGTTTCAAAGAATTTCGTATTTTTCTGTTATGAATTCTAGCTAGGTGGCTAACGTTAGCTAGGCTAGGTGTTAGGCTTAAGGTTACGTTTAGGAGTTAGGTTAAAGGGGAAGGGGAAGGGATAGCAGACATGCTAAGTAGTTATAAAGTAGCTAAAAAAGTAGTAAGTAGTTGTAAATTAGCGAAAATTTTAAAGTTGTCCGTGATGAGTTATGAACTCGCAACCTTTGGGTTGCTAGACCTTCGCAATATACGCCCACCCACTAAAACCGGACTAAATGGAATTCAAGTAATTGACCAACGTTGCTAATAACCAGAAAAAAACTGTCGGTTAATCGCTCAGCACTAGCTAATGATTCAGTCAAATTCAGCAATAAGTTATGAAGACTATGGTTTGGTTTAAAACATGACCATTTAGCAAATATAAAATAGTGGTGCCTGTTCTGGGAATGGAATACATGTCTGGGCATGCCTCAGAAATAGTTCTGCTGCAGTTCTTGTATCACACATGAGAGGGTACCCTTGACTTATTTCCCCTTTCATATGGTTTTATGTTTTTTTAATGGTTCTAATGGTGTGAGCTGTGAAAACAAATATTTTTATACATTAATCCATATTGCAGCTCAATAAGGACCTAATACACCCTACTTTGGAGGCTGAGAGGCAAAGACACAAGAAGAAGAGGTTGGTTCAGAGTCCCAACTCCTACTTCATGGATGTAAAATGCCCTGGTGAGTATTAAGGATGTAGCTTATGTAACAGTATAACTTTAAACCGTCCCCTCGCGCGAACCAGGGACCTTCTGCACACATCAACAACAGTCACCCACGAAGCGTCGTTACCCATCGCTCCACAAAAGCCGCGGCCCTTGCAGAGCAAGGGGCAACACTACTAATAGGTTTCAGAGCAAGTGACGTAACTGATTGAAACGCTAGTAGCGCGTACCCGCTAACTAGCTAGCCATTTCACATCCGTTACACTCACCCCCCTTTCAACCTCCTCCTTTTCCGCAGCAACCAGTGATCCGGGTCAACAGCATCAATGTTACAGTATAACTTTAAACCGTCCCCTCGCCCCGACCTCGGGCGCAAACCAGGGACCCTCTGCACACATCAACAACGGTCGCCCACGAAGCATCGTTACCCATCGCTCCACAAAGGCCACGGCCCTTGCAGAGCAAGGGGCAACACTACTAATAGGTTTCAGAGCAAGTGACGTAACTGATTGAAACGCTACTAGCGCGTACCCGCTAACTAGCTAGCCATTTCACATCCGTTACACTTACATCCTGCCCAAGTTGCAACTTTTTGCATTGATAAACTATTTACATGTAGTGTTCACACTATTATTAAATTAGCTTTCCCATTTCCCGATCTATAAGAATTATAATAATTTACAACACAAAAAAAAATAAAGCATGAAAATAAATAAAGCATTTACAAAGGTTTATTTAAAGAAAAAAATATAAGGTTACAGAAAAACATATTTGTTTTCAACTTTATTCCAGGCTGCTACAGGATCACCACAGTGTTCAGTCATGCCCAGAGAGTGGTTCCCTGTGGCGGCTGCTCCTTCGTCCTGTGCCAGCCCAGAGGGGGGAAATGTCGCCTCACTGAGGGTAAGAAGACTGTTGTATAATCACATTGCTCAAGAACTTACACAGTAGCATAGGCCCATATCAGTGTAGAGCTCTATCGAATATCTACTGATTTTTGACTTTACCAGTCTCTTTCTCACCCCTATACAGGCTGCTCCTTCAGAAGAAAGCAACGCTGAGTGAGATTTCAGTAGTGAACTATCAACTGTGATAGTTGTAAATTGGGGTCCATGGATGTTTCGTAAATTATATTGAATGGAATGGGGATTATTCAATCTGATTGGCAGTGTTTTGTCCTTATTATCATATAAACAGATTACAATATTGTTCAGCTACAATATGCCTTTTCGTAATGAATAGGTATAATATACTGTATGCTGAAGTGGTTTGTCTCTGTGTTTGAGATTTCTATTTTTCTTACTAAATAATAAATTAAATAATCTCTTGAGCCAGGTTGTTGTGTAAAAATTTATTAGACTGAAAGCAGGAAAAGTGAATGAAACATTTCAACACAGACTCAGTCAAATAATGAGAAGCCTTGATTGATTACCTTCACAGACAACAATAAAACCTTTTGACGGTTCACCTTCTCTGGTCTGTGTATTCTTTGGTTTCGAGAGTTCCCCTGACTGAAAGTTTTGTAAAACAGGAGCAATACATCAATAACTAACATTATTCTACTATATACAATAACTATCCATGTTTTATTACCTTGATTGAGGCCCCAGTGGTGCTTTTTTTGGTTTCACTTTTACTAAATATGCTACCACCACAATATAATACCAGGATTATGGTTTTACACCTAGGCTAGGCAGTCAAATGCAGAGCTGAGATAGTGGCAGGCATGTCAGGCCATAGTGGAAAGGAGGTGCTATAAAGCTGCATGTCAGCATATGGCGGCACTTTAAGACCATACAGATAATAGGTTAGGTCAGAAGAGGGGTTGTAGTTCCTTGAAAGATTTGTATATAATGCTCTTTTCACATTTTTTTCTCGCTTTGGCAATCCCTCCACCTGAATGACAGTCACAGTATTTTAGCACCACCAGTAGCACCACAGACATGTTCGCCATCCTTTCCATGAGTCTTCCTCTAGTCTCAATGACCATGTTAACACACACATATACACCAAAGGTAGAATATTGGCTCATTATTAAAAGGCACAGTCCAACCTGTGGATATGTCCACATACAGTGGGGAGAACAAGTATTTGATACACTGCCGATTTTGCAGGTTTTCCTACTTACAAAGCATGTAGAGGTCTGTAATTTTTTATCATAGGTACACTTCAACTGTGAGAATCTAAAATAAAAATCCAGAAAATCACATTGTATGATTTTTAAGTAATTAATTTGCATTTTATTGCATGACATAAGTATTTGATCACCTACCAACCAGTAAGAATTCCGGCTCTCACAGACCTGTTAGTTTTTCTTTAAGAAGCCCTCCTGTTCTCCACTCATTACCTGTATTAACTGCACCTGTTTGAACTCGTTACCTGTATAAAAAGACACCTGTCCACACACTCAATCAAACAGACTCCAACCTCTCCACAATGGCCAAGACCAGAGAGCTGTGTAAGGACATCAGGGATAAAATTGCACAAGGCTGGGACAAGGCTGGGATGGGTTACAGGACAATAGGCAAGCAGCTTGGTGAGAAGGCAACAACTGTTGGCGCAATTATTAGAAAATGGAAGAAGTTCAAGATGACGGTCAATCACCCTCGGTCTGGGGCTCCATGCAAGATCTCACCTCGTGGGGCATCAATGATCATGAGGAAGGTGAGGGATCAGCCCAGAACTACACGGCAGGACCTGGTCAATGACCTGAAGAGAGCTGGGACCACAGTCTCAAAGAAAACCATTAGTAACACACTACGCCGTCATGGATTAAAATCCTGCAGCGCACGCAAGGTCCCCCTGCTCAAGCCAGCGCATGTCCAGGCTCGTCTGAAGTTTGCCAATGACCATCTGGATGATCCAGAGGAGGAATGGGAGAAGGTCATGTGGTCTGATGACAAAAATAGAGCTTTTTGGTCTAAACTCCACTCGCCGTGTTTGGAGGAAGAAGAAGGATGAGTACAACCCCAAGAACACCATCCCAACCGTGAAGCATGGAGGTGGAAACATCATTCTTTGGGGATGCTTTTCTGCAAAGGGGACAGGACGACTGCACCGTATTGAGGGGAGGATGGATGGGGCCATGTATTGCGAGATCTTGGCCAACAACCTCCTTCCCTCAGTAAGAGCATTGAAGATGGGTCGTGGCTGGGTCTTCCAGCATGACAACGACCCGAAACACACAGCCAGGGCAACTAAGGAGTGGCTCCGTAAGAAGCATCTCAAGGTTCTGGAGTGGCCTAGCCAGTCTCCAGACCTGAACCCAATAGAAAATCTTTGGAGGGAGCTGAAGGTCCGTATTGCCCAGCGACAGCCCCGAAACCTGAAGGATCTGGAGAAGGTCTGAATGGAGGAGTGGGCCAAAATCCCTGCTGCAGTGTGTGCAAACCTGGTCAAGAACTACAGGAAACGTATGATCTCTGTAATTGCAAACAAAGGTTTCTGTACCAAATATTAAGTTCTGCTTTTCTGATGTATCAAATACTTATGTCATGCAAGAAAATGCAAATGAATTACTTAAAAATCATACAATGTGATTTTCTGGATTTTTATTTTAGATCCCGTCTCTCACAGTTGAAGTGTACCAATGATACAAATTACAGACCTCTACATGCTTTGTAAGTAGGAAAACCTGCAAAATCGGCAGTGTATCAAATACTTGTTCTCCCCACTGTACATTGTGCATGGACTAAATTACCATGTCAGTTGGTAAAAGCTGATTCCTGTCAACTGTTTGCAAAATAACTCTAGGTGGAGCTCATGAATC
This sequence comes from Salvelinus namaycush, assembly GCF_016432855.1. Classification (NCBI taxonomy): domain Eukaryota; kingdom Metazoa; phylum Chordata; class Actinopteri; order Salmoniformes; family Salmonidae; genus Salvelinus; species Salvelinus namaycush. The sequence continues at coordinate 17,587,812 of NC_052315.1, read as the reverse complement.
ATACATAAATGAAGGCCATACATATAACATAACCTATTTCAAAACATGCTTTTGAGTGCACATTTCAAATATGAGTTGTCGTTTTTCTATTCTTGACTCATTGGTTTGAAAAAACTAAGGGTACAAGTTAAGTTAATCCCCTTTCGCTGGGAATAAGACTTTACAGCTCAAAATGTGGAATGAAATGTAATATTTATGGAATGTTGCAAGACTTTTATCCTCTCCATCTTCCTCATCATCATCTTTATAAGCTGTTGAGCTCTTGCAGTGTTTGGTCCAGGACTTGATGCATTCCCAGGTTCTCTTCTTTGGCACCTGCTAATTTTTCTAAAAAATAAATAAAATAAAGACATATTGAAAAAATATTGAATGAAACCACACATAACAGGACCATCAAAGTTGATTAATATGAATTAATTCTCCTTAGGTTTGGTAAACAATATTCTACACAGAATCCAAAGCCATTCCTATACAGGATGTACAACAGCTGCTTCCTAGCCACCATGCTTCTACATCTGCATTTCTTGCTGTTTAGGGTTTTAGGCTGGGTTTCTGTATATCACTTTGTGACATCAGCTGATATAAAAAGGGCTTTAGAAATACATTTGATTGATTGATTGATTTTACATACTGTAACTGCTGCGATCGTGTTAAGTTGTTCCATATGCAAAACACAACCACACTAAAGAACACTACCCAAAACAAAAGGCAGATTTGCATATATAAAACTGATGACAGTAATGTATGGAGTTGCACGACAAATGTTATGTAAAACAGATGTGAGGGACACTCAGTGTGAATGCATGCCACACTCCATAAATTCTCACCTTCTTAAAACAGTTGTTTATCCCATTATAAAGATTGTAATATCAGAACTTTTTAATTAAAGAAGAAAGGATAGTTGAGATAGTTAGCTTTTAATGAGTTTCATTACACAGTGAGATGGACAGAAGGCACAGAGAAAAGGAGAAAGGGTATTTCAGGAGGCTAACCTCAGGACACAATAGCCTAAAGTGGGAAGGGTGAGAGAACAGACACCCTGGAGGGAGCAGGAGGCCAGCAGAAAGAAATGTCTACAAGGAGGTCATGTCATTGAGGGCATGATCCAGCTCCTCGCTGATAGCCTTGTACTTCAGCTTCTGAGCGTAAAGTTCATCTGGAGGTCAAAGGGCAGCAGGAGGTAGCACAGGTAAGGTACAAGGAAAGCAGCAGCCGAGAGAGGTGGAGGACAGGACAGGGAATCAAAAAGGAAATGGTGGCAAAAAGAGAGGGAAGAGAAAGAGAGGACAGTTCAGTGGATGCAAAAGAGAAAATTCATACAGTATAAAAATGAAAGAAGAGAATATGCCAGAAAGATAAGACATCTTAGTCTACCTGTGAGCATTCTAAAATTGAAATATGTTGCAAATCTTTTTTTGGGGGGGGGGCAAGAGATGACTACCATAAGCATTTAAGCCTATATCAAGGTTTCCATAAAAGTACTTCATACTGGTAAACCCATTTCATGTGGCTCTAGGACCAAAAATTATGATCTAAAAGGAATTTGAGCACTCTGTTCTTAGTGCAGACATCAGACACCAAACTAGGTGCTCTTTGGTTAGTATAAAATGGGCCTACATATTTCTTTACACTGGAGACCAAGGCAGTGTGTTTTATTAGCTTGTCGGAGAAGTTTCCATATGTTTGGCAGGGTACGCTTTCTTCTAGAGAAATATTTCCAGCTAGTTGAATATTTTTTTTTTTAGCTGGGACCGGGTCAATGTGAAACTGTGCATAATAAGATGTTGTTTCATTGCTCAGGGAGAAGATTAAATATCCAGACCTCTTGACCTAGGAAATTACATACAAATGGGGAATATGGAACAAGCTTGACATCTTAACTAATTTACTGACATGGAATGTTCTTATTTGAGCAACTCAGCTTTATAAGTCTGAGATGCAACTGAGAACAATGATAAAACTGTTATTTTCAAAATATATAGTGTAATCTTCTGCAATAAAATATGTCTAATTTACAGGAACTTTCTCTCCACACTAAGTTACATTTACTTTCTCTTCTATCGAAATGCCATAGAGCAGTTTGCAACAGCGTTTTTAGCACTCATACCTTCCAGGTCATCAATGAACTTTTCCAGTTTGGCCACTGTCCTCTCTGCAAACTCTGCACGAGTCTCAGCCTGGGGGACACAGAGGGAGGGGGGTGTCAGAACAGGACGCCATTTTTGACATGGAGCAAACTGGCTTACTACTGGATGAACTAAAAATCCAATAAGATGCCAGCAGCTGCTTACCTCCTTCAGCTTGTCACTAAGAACCTTGATCTCCTCTTCATACTTGTCCTCTTTTTCTGAGTACTGTCAAAATACAAGACAAAGTCTGTTCCAGGCAAGCTCTGAAATCTTGAACATGTCAGACCATTCATCTCAGAGACAGAAACGCGTACAGAAACAGACAGACATGAAAGTGCATAGACAGCGATGATCTTGCGGCAGTGTTTGTCAACCATACTTCGCTGTAATACAACTAGGGTTGCAAAGGGAGGGTATATTACTGGAAACTTTCTAAGTTTAAAAGTAAACTACCAACATTTTGGTATATTTCAATGATTTTATCACAAACATTTGGTGGCCCTTTTGGGTACTTCAGATTATCACAGGTGTCTGTAATAATCTCTTAGCTCTGTATGGCCTCATCACATGTAAAATATATAAAATAATTAAATAAGATGATTTTAAAATAAAAAATAGAATGACAAAGCTGTAAAACATTATCCTAAATGTAAACCATCAACTTCGTGAATACCATTGGTGTTTAACATGAGGGTTTCAACATGAAATATCTTCTTTTTTTTTTTTTTTTTTTACAAACTTTTATTTATTTTACTATGTCAATATGTAAAAAGATAAACTGGAGTGAGCTTTGGCAAATTGAGGCAAGCAACATCAGCTTCATCATAAGAGCTGTTCACCAAAAAACCTACATCAATGGTATGGCGAGGACCCGACCTGCCCCCTCTGCCCAGCTCCAGCGACTCTCAGGCATATAATGACAGGTTGCAAGACCAGCCTCTCACAAGGCCGCTACACCTGGAGGCACAATCAGGTCCTCAAGAGCCTTGCTGCAGCACTTGAGACCAAGAGGAGTGCAACCAATTCATTACCTCCAAAAACAAGCAATCCCGTCAAAACAACAACATTCATCCGGGAGTGACAGAAAAGGCCCAAGCATCCTCCTACGAAGCCAGAAACTGGACACCTAGCCATGGCCCGGGACTGGAAGATGCTTGTCGATATTGGCCAGCAACTAATTTTTCCACCTGAGATTGCGTCTACCAACCTTAGGCCAGACATGGTACTCTGGTCCCCTTCACGAAAGGCTGTGTACATCATAGAGCTCACAGTCCCGTGGGAAAACTCTGTTGAAGAGGCCTACGACCATAAGAAACTGCGTTACACAGAGTTGGCAGCAGATGCAACTCAGCGTGGCTGGAATGCAAAGTCTGGCCAGTTGAAGTGGGATGCAGAGGATTCGTGGCTTCTTCCACCATCAGGTTGCTGAAAGAACTTGGAATCCATGGACAGGCTCTGCGGCAGACCGTCAGAGCAGTTTCTCAAGCAGCTGAAAGAGGCAGCCAGTGGATCTGGATCAAACGGAAGGACCCTTGCTGGGCTTTAACTTCATGACCCCCCACCCCCACCTGAGAACCAATTCAGATCCCTCCAACTTGAGGAGGGCATATGAGGTATGCGGTCAGCTGTAGGGCTGGCTCAGGGAAGAGGACGCCCCTGCCTTGCATAGTCCCGTGGGAAATCTTAATTGGGCATGGGACACAAGCTAAGGCTTGATCACCCTTTAGCTGGCCACCTTTGATGAGGGTGTTTAGTGATTAAAGGCCGAAACACCCACTGATTCGAAGGCACACTATTGAGGATGTGTCCCAAAATTGACATCTTAACCCAGTCTAAGAAATAAACCTCCCATGCCACTCTGTCAACATCACGGCAAATCTCATGTGAGTGCATACCATCTATTGGCACAATGGACCATTTTTACATCTCGTCCCGTGTTTTATGATTCTGATTCTTTGCTAATGTTTTGTCGTCAAACTGGTGACAGTTGTGAAAAAAGTAAATAGTTGGAAGAGTTGCAGAATTAATTGAAAATAATGCCAGTGTTGATTAGAGGCCTTTTCATTAATTTGGCTATTTTCTCTTGAACCACATGGTCTATCTAATAAGAAACTCATGGACAATATGGACACAGATATAAAAAATGAATACTATATGAATAAAACATGTTTTAAGTTATTCAAGTATAAATTACCAAAATTACGATAGTGACATATTTTCTGTTAATTACCCAAATTACTGAAGATTCCGGTAACTTTTGTAAATTACCGGTAGCTTTGCAACCCTAAATGCAACTCTTCAGGTGTGATAAACTGGCTGTGTGTTAGCATGGGTATAAGGAACACATCGTGCTGTGATGCCAACCATGAGAAGGGCAGTGATTTAATCAGCACCGGGCAAGTGCTTAAGTGGCTGAGGGAGATTCATGTGGCGTGACTGGCACTAAGTTGGCTAGGTAGGAATGCAGAGAAAGGTCTGTTTTGTTTCCAGGGCTATTACACCTTCCTGTTCCATCAACATTATCATAAAGAAATCAACATCCAATTTGTCAGGTGGCACCAGGATCTTTGTTCAGATGTCTTTGAAGATAAAAGTGTGTCAGGTAGTGATTATACTCAAAACAACTCTGCTTTCATGTCTGCCATGTAAAGTCAACTAATGATTTGGGACTGACTTAAGTGGATGCACTTACCCAGAACATGCAGATATCCAGAATAAGTAAAAACAATTATGTATTTGAATTGGGACTGGTGATCTACACTGCACTTAAGCTGAGTTTGCACTCATCAGTAGTTGACTGTATTTACTTGTATGATGTAATAGTATGCACACTGACCTTCTCAGATGAGGCTTCTAGGGATTTTAGGTTGTTGGTCACATTTTTCAACTCCTCCTCCAGATCACTGCATTTACTACCAGGGAATAAAGGAAGAAAAGTACTTAGCATTGGCATCTCAATACTTACATACACAATACTGGAAGGATCTTCACATGTTCATTTCAGGAACCTTTGTTTACCCTCTTATTTTAGTGTAGGAGGCGTGTGCTGCACTTACAGTTCTGAGACCTCGGCCCTCTCCTCAGCTCTCTCCAGTTCTCCCTCAAGGATTACCAGCTTACGGGCTACCTAAGGTAGAGAGATAACCATATTAGTGAAACAGTATGAGTGTGTTAAAACTTCTTATGGCTGCAGTCCCGGTAACGGGACCGATATGACAACAGCCAGTCGAAGTGCAGGGCGCCAAATTCAAAAAACAGAAATCTCATAATTAAAATTCCTCAGACATTCATGTGTTTTATATCATTTTAAAGGTAATCTTGTTGTTAATCCCACCGATTTCAAATAGGCTTTTCAGCGAAAGCACTACAAACGATTATGTTAGGTCACCACAAAACCACAATAATCACAGCCATTTTTTCCAGCTAAAGATAGCTTCACAAAAACCAGAATAGAGATAAAATTAATCACTAACCTTCAATTATTTTCATCAGATGACACTCATAGGACTTCATGTTACACAATACATGCATGTTTTGTTTGATTAAATTCATATTTATATAAAAAAATCTGAGTTTACATTGAGGCGACTAGATTCACTAGTGGCAAAAACATCAAGTGACTTTGCATAGCCACATCGTTTCAACAGAAATACTCATAAATATAGATGATAATACAAGTTATACACATGGAATTATAGATATACCTTTCCTTAATGCAACCGCTGTGGTGTCAGATTACAAAAAAACTTTACGGAAAAAGAAACCCACGCTATAATCTGAGACGGCGCTCAAAAGTAAAACACCACAGCCGCAAAGATGGTGTCAACATAAACAAGAAAATATATGATAAATATTCCCTTACCTTTGATGATCTACATCAGAAAGCACACCAGGAATCCCAGGTCCACAATAAATGTTTGTTTTGTTCGAAAAAATCCATTATTTTTGTCCAAATACCTTCTTTTGTTAGCACGTCTGGTTTACATATCCAAACGCTAATTCTGGTCAGCGTTATATCGGACAAAAACTTCAAAAAGTGATATTACCGGTCAAAGAAACATTTCAAACTAAGTACAGAATCAATCATTAGGATGTTTTTAACATATAGCTTCAATAAAGTTCCAACCGGAGTATTCTTTCTTGTCTTCGTGAGCAATGGAACGCAAGTGACTACCATGAGGAAAAAGCATGATCAGAAAATGGCTGCTTGATGGACACCTGACTGATTCTGCTATCATTCTCTCCCACAACATCATAGAAGTCTCATTATAATTTCTATTGATGGTTGACATCTAGTGGAACCCCTAGGCAGTGCACAATCATTCATATCTCAAGGGGATTTCATTAGGGACTCTGGTGAATACATACAAGCTCAGATTTCTGACTTCCTGTTTTGATTTCAACTCAGGATTTTGCTTGCCAATATGAGTTCTGTTAATCTCACAGACATAATTCAAACAGTTTTAGAAACTTTAGAGTGTTTTCTATCCAATACTAATAATAATATGCAAATATTAGCAACTATGACTGAGGAGCAGGCCGTTTGATATGGGCACCTTTCATCCAAGCTACTCAATACTGCCCCTTCAGCCATAAGAAGTTAAGGGATACTTCTATGAGTGGATTTAACCCCAGACAGAACAAACTCTATGGTACCATGTGAAGTCTCACCTCCTCATATTTGCGGTCGGCCTCCTCAGCGATGTGTTTGGCCTCCTTTAGCTGCATCTCCTGCATCTCCATCTTCTCCTCGTCCTTGGAGGCCCGGTTCTCGATCACCTTCATGCCTCTGATAGGACAGGACACACAGTAATGTCAGCAACACCCAAGACACAATCGATTTCAAGTATCATTTACACAGCCCACCCAATATGGAGGCACATTGAATGGTTTTACACATTCAAGATGGCTTTCCGAGAAATATCGCTGGTCTGTTGCTAGCAATGGACATGGCATCAAAACCTATAACAATAAAAAAATGTCAAAGCAAGCCGCATGTGCCTGGTACTATCCAATGGAGAATGGCATACACAGTGCATTTGGAAAGTATTCAGACCCCTTGACTGTTTCCACATTTTGTTACATTACAGCCTTATTTGAAAACAAGTCGTTTTTTTCTCCCCTCAAACTACACACAATACCCCATCATTTATTTAACTAGGCAAGTCAGTTAAGAACAAATTATTATTTACTATGACAGCCTTGACAAAGCAAAAACAGGTTTAGACATTTTAGCAAATGTATTAAAAATAAACTGGAATATCACATTTACATACGTTTCCGACCCTTTACTCAGTACTTTGTTGAAGCACCTTTGGCAGAGATTACAGTCTCGAGTCTTCTTGGGTATGACACTACAAGCTTGGCACACCTGTATTTGGGGACTTTCTGCCCTTCTTCTCTGCAGATTGGCTGGGGAGTGTTCCTGTACAGCTCTTTTCAGGTCTCTCCAGAGATGTTCGATCGGGTTCAAGTCCGGGCTCTGGCTGGGCCACTCAAGGACATTCAGAGACTTGTCCCAAAGCCACTCCTGCATGGTCTTGGCTGTGTGCATAGGGTTGGTGTCCTTTTGGAAGGTGAACCGTCACCACAGTCTGAGGTCCTGAGCGCTCTGGAGCAGGTTTTCATCAAGGATATCTCTGTACTTTGCTCCATTCATCTTTCTCTCAATCCTGACTAGTATACCAGTCTCTGCTGCTGAAAAACATCCCCACAGCATGCGCTGTCACAACCATGTTTCACCGTAGGGACGGTGCCAGGTTTCCTCCAGACGTGACGCTTGGCATTCAGGCTTCATCAGACCAGAGATTCTTGTTTCTCATGGTCAGAGAGTCTTTAGGTGCCTTTTGGCAAACTCCAAGCGGGATGTCACCTGCCTTTTACTGAGGAGTGGCTTCCGTCTGGGCACTCTACTATAAAGGCCTGATTGTGGAGTGCTGCAGAGATGGTTGTCCTTCAGAAATATTCTACTGTGGGACCTTATATATACACAGGTGTGAGCCTTTCCAAATCATGTCCAATCAATTAAATTTACCACAGGTGGACTCCAATCTAGTTGTAAAAACATCTGAAGGATGATCAATGGAAAGAGGATGCACCTAAGCTCAATTACAAGTCTCATAGCAAAGTGTCTGAATACTTAAGTAAATAAGGGATTTCTGTTTTTTATTTTTAATACATTTGCAAAAATGTCCAAAAACCTGTTTTTGCTTTGTCATTATGGGGTATTGTGTGTAGATTGAAGAGGAAAAATATTTATTTAATCCATTTCAGAATAAGGCTGTAACGTAACAAAATGTTGAAAAAGTCAAGGGGTCTGAATACTTTCCGAATGCACTGTAAATATAAATATGCGGTCAAATTAAAAGGTGAAAGATTATAAATACATCCGTTTCTGTGGCTGGCTTGTACTGACCTCTCGCTCTCGTCCGCAGCCTTCTCGGCCTCCTCCAGTTTCTGCAGCGCAGTGGCCAGCCTCTCCTGGGCCCGGTCCAACTCCTCCTCCACCAGCTGGATCCTGCGGTTCAGACCCGCCATATCACCCTCCGCCTGGGAGAAGAGAGGGGGATGAGGTCAAAGGTTAGAGGTTAGGGTCACACAAGGTTAGGGTCACACAAAGGGTCACACTGACACAGTAATGTGTTGTACTAGAAAGCAGCACATCCTGCTAAGAGGATGTTCCCTGGATGGTATCCTCACATGGTCTCTCCTATCATTGCTATGAGGATGACACTCAACTACTTTTCTCCTTCTCCCTTCCGACACCCAGGTGGCAACACGCATCTCTGCGTGCTTGGTAGATATCTCAGCTTAGATGTCGGCCCACCACCTCAAGCTCAACCTTGACAAGAAGGTGCTGCTCTTCATTCCGGAGAAGACCTCTCCATCCAGATTGACAACTCCACAAGCTCCCCCTTGCAGAATGCAGAGAACCTTGGCGTAACCATGGACAACACCCTGTCGTTCTCTGCAAACATCAAAACAGTGACTCGCTCATGTAGGTTCATGCTCTACAACATCCGTAGAGTACGATCCTAGCTCACACAGGAAGTGGCGCAGGTCGTAATCCAGGCACTTGTCATCTCCCGCCTGGGCTACTGCAACTTGCTGTTGGCTGGGCTCCCCGCTTGTTCCATTAAACCCCTGCAACTTATCCAGAATGCTACTGCCCACCTGGTGTTCAACCTTCCCAAGTTCACCCATGTCAACCGCTTCTCCGCACACTGCAAAAATGCCTTTTGTGAACTAACATTCGATCTTGACTTTTTTCCCCTCCCCTTACTACCTTTGACTTTGCTGATAGCTACTTTATTGAGGAAAAATGGACTTACTATGACTGTGGTGTGGTTGTCCCACCTAGTTATCTTAAGATTAATTCACTAACGAACTGTAAGTTGCTCTGGATAAGAGTGTCTGCTAAATGACTCATAATAAATGTAAATGCTAATGTAATGGAAGCCATCATATGGAGGTTAAAGACATCCTCAATCACCTATAACCATGTGTGAGGATCCAATGACAGGGGAATACACAAAGAGCCCATATCCTCTTCATGATCCATTTCCTATAGTAAAATGACCAAATCGCCCTCTAGTGGCCTCATGGGTGGAATGTTATTAATATTTTTCTGAAAGTCCGGTGTTTCTATGTCAAACGGTTTTGTTATATTTCAGTCTTCTGTGAAGTATATAAAGTGTAATTTTGGGATGTAAACTCAAAATGTAATACATTTCAACTCTATATCTGACATGGTACAGTTGCCTTAATTTGTTTCAGTCAATAACCATGTGTGTAAGGTGTATACATTTCTTTCAAAGTAGATTTGTTTAAGATGACCAAGAATCACTCTGTGTGACCCTGATTTAGCCCACTGCAGTAAAAGGTTAAGCCAAGGCAATCTATTTGGCTGAGTTCTTGGGTGTCAAATTAGTCATACATTCACAGTGTCTAAATAATTAATAACTAATTTACAAAGTGAATTGGAGACAGATGGAAACATTCAAATGGATAGAAGCCAGAGTCTTTTAAGGTCAGTAGGTTTAATGATGAATGAGCATCGAACAGAACTACTGATTCCATTCACTGGAATCCATTTGATTTGATTTAAGACAAAATAAGTGGGTCACATGATGGAATTTTTTTGGGATCCTCTTTACTTGATAAACAATCCAGTTCGTAGAAAGCAAACAGAAAATCAAACCTTTATTTCCTCTCTCAGTCCATAAGCATATCCACCTCCCAGGGAGTAGGCCTAATATTTATACACAGATTTCAGACAAATACAATGGAAGCTCTCCAGCCAACTCTGACTCAGGTCTTACTACTACTACTACTCCCACAGTTCAATACAGCACCCACAGGCCTGCCCTTGGCTGACCATGTCCAGACCCAGCTTACACAACTAGGCCTCAGGCCTGGAAGAGAAGCGCTACAGAGATAGAGATGGGGGTTACTGTTGGAAAGTGAGGCATAGAGAGAGCTAACAGAGGACAGAGGAAAAGGGTAATTAGGAGTTATTTGTGCAGAGTGAGTGCCATTCCATTCCATTCTCTCATGGGCTGGATATTTCAGCTCTGCTCTGGGATGGCTGTGGGAGAGACATGGCTTCCTGCTCTGCTCAGGGCCTGGCGGTTAGTCAGCACTCTCCTTTCTATGCCTCTCTTTTGCTTTCTCCCGATCTATCTTTCAGGCCTGACTGACACCCCACCCATCCTCCCCCTTCTCTCTCCCTAGTTAATACAGAAGCATGTGCTTAGAGAGGCAGTGGAGGCGGGCAGGAAATGTCCAAATGACTGATGGATCAACAGCCAGCCAGCTAAAAGTCAATTGAATCCAACGAGACAATGAGCGATTTCTAGACTGGTGCATAAACTGACCACAAAATGAATCATTGTGGATAATACATCACCCCTAACTTATTTATGGGGTTTTATGGACATCAGATCAACTGCCAGACAGTTTGAAAGAAACGAGGCCTGAAAAAACAGATACAGTTATGAGGCAATTGTCTGGAGAAAGCCTCCACACATAAACAAACATCAATTCTATTCATGAGCGCAGGTCAGTTAGGTATGCATGTCTGTATGTGGCTGTGAAACACGTTCTGATACAGACAGGCAGGCAGTTAGCAATAGAGCTACAATAGCTTCCTGAACAATTGAATGGCTGTTGTGTTGACAAAAAATCAGCAGCATAGAAATATTTTTACTAGCGGATTTACCACTAAAACAATGAGCGATAGAGTTGAGGCACTAGTTTATAATGGCTATCTAAATTCAGACATTGATTATCATGTGGGTAAATCTCCCCCAGACAGTTCTCTGTGTGTTTTAAAGCTGTAAAGACCCTAAGTAAAGACCCTATTTGAGAGAAAGGAAATGGAGTAGGTTTAAAGGGGAAAAAGGTAGAAAACAGACAGGAAACCAATCCACACTACATCCTGACCTTCCTCCCTCCCCTCTTTCTTTCTCTCTCAGTTAGAGAGATCTCTCTCTCCCTCCCTCCCCTCTCTCTCTCTCTCTCTCATTATATGGTAAAACATACTCGAGAGAATGTTTGTAGTGCAGTGCCAAGAAGATGTTAGAGAGCGAGCACGCGCACACACACACACACACACACACACACACACACACACACACACACACACACACACACACACACACACACACACACACACACACACACACACACACGCGTATATGCACATTGGCGCACATAGACACACACAAAGAGAGACACACACACAGAGAAAAAAAATGCTTAAATGAAACCATCTGTGAGAACTAGATTCAGGAAAAGGAAAGACACCAAGCTAAGGAGGTGCTCTGTTAGTGCTTCCTCTCTCACATATAAATAAGAGGATCCAATTATGAATGGAAGATAGGAAATGTCTAGTGAGAAACTCAACAGACTAAAGTTATGCTAATGCAATGTCTATTATTATGTCATGGCATTAAATATATCAACAATAGTGTATAGAATGAAAAGGGTATCAGTAGCTACAAATGTAGGATCATTATTATTATGTAGATAATAATTCATGGACATTTTTTGTTGTGGTTGATTCCTTTTTTCGGAAGGGAAAATCAGATCTGAAATTTCAAAGTGTAAATTACAAACTTCAGAAGCCTTTTTAACTCCTAGCCATTAGCTTCTATATATCTGCTGTACCAGCTGACTGTGTTCTGTTGTATTGAGGCCGTTTGAGGCTAGCTGGCAGCTGATGACACAACGAAGCCCCACTGACACTAATAACCCACTGCCACAGCATCCTTATCAAGCGCCAGCAGCTCACTACAATAGGCTTGATATTCCACCAGCATCTAGAGCGCTAACTCGCTGAATCGCTCACTTTGTCCCCTACTCAGCACAAAGTTCTATCCCCCTCCCTGTGGCCACGCGACCAGCTTTCTTTACGCTGTGGAGACTTTATATCAATACCAGAGCCTTTTCATTGGCGTGATTATGTAAATGCTGAGCCAAAGATGACAGGGATATACCATTTAGCGTTTAATTTTTTATCCAAAGCGATTTACAACAGTGAATTAATAAATTTTCGTATTGATGGCCCCAGCTGGAATCGAACCCAAGACCCTGGCGTCACTAACGCCATTCTCTTATGATCTGAGCTACAAAGAACGAAGGAGGTGAGAGTGAGACTGCATTCATTAGAAAACACATGCCTGTTGTCTCTCTCATCCTGAAGAGTCATAAGCATTGAGAGGGAGGGAGGGCTACTGCACGTCAGGAATCAAATTATTGCTTAATTTGAGGACAGTGGGGTAATGAAGAGCGTAAGGATTGGGTTTCTATGGAAGTGTTCCAGGCTGGAGCTGTGTTATAGTGCTGGTCCAGTCCTGTTGTGATCCCATCTGTTAGCAGAGACTTGACATGCAAAGACAGCCTCATATAACTAGGCGTTTCAGGAGGAGATATGTAAAGGCAGGCTATTAAACATCAGCCACGTGCTTCTAATGCAGTGCCACAAGCCTTTTCAATGCAAATAGGACGCTAAATGAACAGAGTGGTCAACTCCATCGTATTTCAGGCACATTCAGACCCTGTCCCGTTCCTCATCCTTGACTTAAGCCAGCTTCAGAGTGGAGATGGCTCACTGATTTGTTTATGGGTCATGTGCAAAACAAAAGCCCTGTGCTTCAGCAGGGTCTCGGTTGCTAGCCAACACCAGGAAGTAGTGCGGGTATGCAAATAAGGAAGCGAGGGCTCAATTGGGTCTTAGACCGGAGAGTTAAGTACCAGCAGGTAAAGTAAACATTCCGCTTGTGAAACTATTTACTGGTTTATATATTATGGTGACCCCCACAACTCTAAAGCAGTGGACAAGCTTAGGCCTGTCACTATGCGTGGCAGTGGGATCCCTGGTCAACACTAAGTACAAGCCAACATCCACTCCCTCAAATACTGTACTTTCAAGTTCCAAGGGAGTGCCCTGTGCCCAATGAATGCCAAAATGTATTACTGTTAAACTTAAATTTGAATAGTCGTGATACTCCCATGGAGAAAGTCCAAAGTTAGATTTTTTTTCTCCAGTGGAACCAGGAAGTAATTATTTCCATAGCATGCAATGCATCATGGTGCTATTTGTGGCAGGAAACCACTGGCTAATTACCAGACAGGCCAGTCAATTTGGTTCCTTGGAAGTTGTGGGAACGTCCGATTTTGGTTTCCCATTGGTTCTGGGAACAAAGCCATAAGTTGCCTGACCAGTAAAACTGAATGTTTTTGGGGCCTCCCGAGTGGCGCAGTGGTCTAAGGCACTGCATCGCAGGGTTTGGCCGGGGGGGCTTTACTTGGCTCATCACGCTCTAGCAACTCCTTGTGGTGGGCCGGGCGCCTGCAGGCTGACCTCGGTCGTCAGTTGAATGGCTTTTCTTCCAACACATTGGCGCGGCTGGCAGGTGTTAAGGAGCGCGGTTTGGTGGGCCATGTTTCGGAGCACGCATGACTCGACCTTCGCTTCTCCCAAGCGCATTGGGGAGTTGCAGCGATGTGACAAGATCATAATTGGATATCACGAAATTAGGAAGAAAAGGGGGGTAAAATAAAAAAATATATATATATTTGTTTATGTTCTGAGGACAGAAGTGAACATTCAAAGGAAACAAGCACTCATTAAGATCAGGTGTGGCCAACACACTTGAACATACTTAACAAGATAGAGGATAGAGAGAGTTTTGTCGATGCGGAGAACGGATTGTATACATAATTCTTAAAACGTTCTCTGAACGTTACTAAAGTTTTCATGTCAATGGTCTTAATTAACGTTCTGAGAACGGAATGTATGTTTTTATATTCTTAGAACGTTCTCTGAATGTTATTAAAGTTCTCTTGTGGTTTTTATGTAAAGTTTTCTTAACGTTCTCGGAACAATTTGAGAACATGACTTTAAATACAACCATGAGAACACCTGTAGGAAACGTTATGCTGAAGTATGGAAATTCCGACAGACGAACATTGTTTCTTAAGGGTCTAGAACATTGCCAAAATTGAAATTAAATGTAACCATGTTTGAACTTTTAGGAAACGTCCTGTTAAAGTAATGAAATACCAAGAAAATAAACATTTTTGTCAAGTTCCTTAAAATGTGCTGAGAATGTCCCAAAGCCATGTAACTATCCTGCACCATTCCCAGAAAGTTATGTTAAGGTTTTATGCAAAATAACCATAGGACAACCACGCTCATATGGTTCTCAGAATGTTATGCGCTAGCTGGGTGTGGTCTGCTCTTTACACTTTTATAATAAGTGATTCTAAATATCACATTATTCTATAGAAGTCTTTTGATAAGAAATATTTGCAGCACCAAAGTCAGTAGCCAACTTCACATAGCAACTGGGTTCTCTTTTAGACCCCCCAGATAATCAGGATGTGTCTGTATCACAGGCCTGGGAGAAATGTCCAGCATCTGCTTATCTTCCTGCTGATGTGGGCTGAAGCTGTGGCACAGGAAGTGTCGGAGTGGAGCCGACAGGCAGTATCCTGGCATGTTCCTCAGGGGCAGGGAGTAGAGAGAAGCTGCGTCTAACCACTGATACTGGGTCAGATACTGTTTCATCCCCCTAATGGTTAAGGCTAGGACTGGGGGTAGGGTAATCTGATCCTAGCTCTGTGGTTTGGAGCACTATGGTATATATCGAGCCAGAGGCAGTCCCTCCAGGAAGGATCTGGGAGTGAAGCTAGCTCAGCTTGGGATAGATATCTTCCCTCTCCTCTACATGCATAGAATATGGATAATAATCTGAAATAGGCCTAGAACCTCCAACCTAACCTAAATACTGTACATACTGTGAGAACTGTTGATATGAATATATAAAGCCTCAATGAAGCACATCTTGTTTTTGTGATCAACTTTTTATTTCGTTTTGACATTTTCCTTTTTCAGAGGGGGGTTACAAGTACAAAAACAAACAAAATGCATACAAAGATAACCCTGACCCATTCCCCCTTAGTCCACATCCACTCGCCCGCATCCTCCCTCCCCACCCGGAAAGCATGCTTCCCACCCTGAAGAAAGCATGCCTCGCCCACTCCTTCCCTTCCCATCCCACCCAGCAACCAAGGTTGCTTATCAGTTCATCTCCCACCCATCCATCCCCTGAGTCTCCTCTTAGAATCCCGCCTACCACCCCTGTCCAGTGGGCCTGAATGCTAAGAAAGCAACAAAAGTCTAAATAAATATATATTGTATAATTGGTTTGTATGTGTGGGGCTTTAGCTGAGATTGTTCTTTACAACGTCAAGTATTTCTTGATTATCATTCCATGGTGGTTCAGCAAAGGCAGAGGGTGTTGTGTGAAGTTAAGTTATGCCTTGCAAGACAAGAATGCCACTTCACTCCAAAATAACATCAAGGCATTCGTTTTAGGCCAATAGTCTCCCTGTTTTAACTATTCAAAAGACGATTCATTACCTCATGAAAGACACAACAATGTTCCCTCTTTTGTGCATCTTGTTCCAATGAAATAGTTTGTTGTGCCAATAAATCACCCTGGTTTGCCCCAATTATTCACACATGGGCCCATACACCCTTGAGGTAGCCACACAAGTGCTCACTCAAGACTCAACCACTTCAAGTCTTTTCATCCTTGAACACAGACTAATGTCTTGAGCTTGAAGGGATAGTTTGGGATTTTGGCAATGAAGCCCTTTATCTACTTCCACAGAGTCAGATGAACTTGTGGATACCATTTTTATGTCTATGCGTGCAGTTTGAAGGAAGTTGCTATCTAGCGTTTGCGATAGCGCAATGACTGGAAGCTTTTGTAAATTACAAACTCCAGAAGCCTTTTTATCTCCTAGCCATTAGCTTCTATATATCTGCTGTACCAGCTGAATGTGTTCTTCCAGTCATAGCGTTAACGTTAGTTATCATTGGTTCGTGAAACTACCTTTAACGCTTGAGAGACATAAAAATGGTATTCACGAGTTTATCTGACTCTGGGGAAGTAGATAAATGGCTTCATTGTCAAAATCCCAAACTATCCCTTTAAGAGGTACATTTAAAATGCTTTGAGGCTGAGAAGACCGACATGATGTAAGGTCTGAGTCTGTGACTGAAGAAACTGTGAATGTAATAGCAGCCAGGTTGCAGACTTGGGGTCAATTCAGGGGATGAAATGAAAATGCATCCCCCACCATGCCTGGTTCTTAAGCTTCTCACAGACCCACTATGGCCTCCCTGCTGTCCAATCATGAGTCAGTACTCATGTCCAATGAGCCCTGAGGTTCTGTCTCTTCTATATGCATCACCATATGTCAGTGAAAGCTTCCTCTCTACAAGGCCTATAGCTGACAACAACTACCAAGAAGCCATTGGCACACATTTACATCCTGGGCCTCTCGTGGAGGACAATGCTATCCATCAAACATCCATTTCACATCCCTCTTTCTTTTGCTTCCTTTGATGGATTGCACTGAAATGAAGGGGAAACCCCTCCTTTAGCCAGATCCTCTCATTACCTCACCTCTTGCTGCCTTCCCAATCAAGACCTGACAACTCATTAGGCCCCCCACAAGTAGCCATGTAATGTTTCTATTGCAAATATGTTTTGATGATTCAGACACTTTTTGAACCATACAGCTATTTTACAAGAAACTTAAGTTCGTACTGGCCCTCCAGATTTACCCATTTTTTATACTAACATCTTGTTCCAGCATTAGACTCATACAAACCTAAATTAGGCCTAATTATTAAGTCTAGCCTAGTTACAGCTTACTCCTTTATAATGAAAAGGAAATGTCCAAAGAGAGAAAAGGACCATATATTTATATTCCTACTGTAGCACACATCTGATGATTATTGGGCACGCGCTAGGACCTTTAGCAATTCAGCCTTTTTTGGAGACCATTGTGTCTTCACTACCGGCAGATCAATTCATTAACGTGTACTTTCCACACTATTACAGAACGTAACATTATAACAGACGTGGTCATGAAGAGAAGGACAGGTAAGCGAAGTTTTTAAAAGGAGTAGACAGAGGGAAAAGATAAGTATTCGATTGTCTCACTTTCTCCCGAAGTTCTCGTTCCCCATCCAGTTCTCTCTGTAAAACCTGGGCTCGGTCTTCTGCATCGTCGGCTTGCTGTTGCAAACACTGGATTTTTCTCTTCACAGCGTCCAAAGAATTCAAACCTGCCATTCTCGTACTATTCGTTAAAAAATACCTCTGGTTTCGAAAATTGTAATATTGTGCAAAAGTTGCTTTGGTCTATTCAAACAGGATATAATAATAGTATTCAGTCTTTGGAATGGACCGAAATAGCAGAATAGAAATCTTCAAGTGCAGTGCAATAAGAAAAGTTGTATAAGCCAAGACAATAGGTTTTCCAGGTGGTTATTTAGTTCAGACTCAGCCTAAGAGTAACTTAAAAAAAATATTAAAATATATACTTTGGAATGAAATATGTATGAACGCATTAGCGAAGCGTTCCAGTTTTGAGCGGCAGATAATAAATAAATAAAAGGAAGGAATGATGAGGAAAGTTCCTCCAATACAGAGAAGTTTGAAGTGTGATTCAGATGAGGTCACAGTTTTAGGATAGGCGGGGCGTTCCCGTTCTGCGGGATTCTTGCGGGTGTAGGCAAAGGGGACTTTCAATGAACAGCTTCAATGGCAAGAAATCAATCCATTTTGTAGCCTATAAAGAGTCTTATGTAGGTTAACAGTTGACAATGCCATGGTAAATAATGTATGTTCTTCAAATTCAGGGCTTTAATTTAGTCACCAAAGACAGGGAAAACAGGAAATCCAGTCCAGCAAAAATGAGGCTAAAATGTGACACTTAAGTGCCTATAAGTAGCTCTTCTCTCTGGTTTGATATGGAACATTCATACTTGAACTTTAAGAGATTATTCTGAACAATATTCGTAACAGTTCATTCTTATGATCTATTACAGTGTACAAAAATTCCAGGTTTTATCAACATTTGTCAAATCAAAGTCTAAAGCATTTGATTTTAGGCTAAATGTTGTGGTGTTTTCATGTAGCTCTGGAGACTCCTATTTGTTTGGTTACTGTAACTTGATTGTTGAATACCTCATCAATATGTGTGTGGGTAGCAATACACAAAACAATTCACATGATTCAGTTGTCTCGATACTCCAGCAAGCAGACGGAATCAGCAGGTTTTGATTTATGGTGTCTCGGGTGAGTGTCTTGTGGAAATGTGGTCGGTACAGCTTCAGCTCCAGCTCTGTGAATGCCTATGTGAATTCCCCACCGGAAAAGCTTGGAGCATTTATTTCATTAGACACTGGAGTGTGGGCCTATCTGTTTGCTTTAGCTGCATTCTTGACATTCCAGAACTGCTGCTCGGCCCTGCTGCTCCACAGCCCCTTTCAACCCGTATTCACTACAGCCCATTCTCTAAGGTTACCATGCCCCACAGACACAAAGGACATACCACACGCACGCTTCAGGTTGGAGTTCCCCCTAGGCACGGATCTAAGACCAGCTTAACCTCCCTAAAATCCTGATGTTAAATCATTAGCTGGGAAAATTGATCTTAGACCAGTGTCTAGGGGCAGCCTCACCATACTATTCATTTACAATGCCTCACAGACACAGGCTAACATTAGCAATCAGCTGTTGTCTGGCTTATAGGGCAGTTATTCTCTGCCTACTCATCTGATTTGGCTGTGTTAATTCAGATGTGTAATGAGTTGACCATTGCCTCTAATAAATGACATGTGGCGGAGTGTTCAGGAGCATGTTTTCATGGGAAGCCTGGTCTAAATTCCCCAGAGCTGCCATGTCAGTCCTGCCTTCCTGGGCCTGATCAGCCACTTCCTCTCTCTCTGTCTTTCTGTCTCCCTGTGCAAGACAACAGTGAGTTTCTCTGGGATATCCGGAATCCCAAACAATACGGTCTCCTTGTTGAAGTTGGGGCACACACGGCTCAGATAATCTGACTTTGTTGTTTTATCTACAAACCGCTATCTCTTACGTTAGAGAATTTTTAAAAGTGTTACAGGAACTGTATTGTTACTGCTAATTGTTTTCTTGCATAGATTGTTTATTGTATAAATATTGGTGCTCATTCTTTCTTTCTGTCTGCTTGCAGATCTCAGACACCAGGCCTACTGTGTTTGGGAAAATGAAAAAGTGGGTCTGGTGTGAGAGATAATATCTCATAATGACAGCAGAATAACATCATTCTAGCCACAGGCAAAACAGACACTGCCTTTCTTTGACGAACAGTCGTTCAGAGAGCACAACTAATATCAAAAACTGCCTTTCCCCTTATGAAAAGTTGGTGAATTTCTACATTTGAATAGATCATCTTATTAGATCATCAGATTGTGGATATTGAAAAACAACAATATGGGCTTATTCATATTCAACATAAAAAATATCCATCAAAAGTATGACAAGCACACACTTGATCCTCTTTGAAATTAAGCCTAAGCCTGTATTTAAATTGAACCTTTGTTTAACTAGGCAAGTCAGTTAAGAACAAATTCTTATTTACAATGACAGCCTACCCCGGCCAAACCCAAACCCGGGCAACAGTGGGCCAATTGTGCGCCGCCCTATGGGACTCCCAATCACAGCCGGTTGTGATACAGCCTGGAATCAAACCAGGGTCTGTAGTGATGCCTCTAGCACTGAGATGCAGTGTCTTAGACCGCTGCGCCACTCGGGAGCCCAAATCAAAATGGCACATCATGGTAAGCCTACACATCACAAAGACCTCATTTGAGGTGTTTCTAAAATCCCTTAAAGGCAAAATGATTGGTGGAAAAAACAATTGGAGCCATTTCCCTGTTTGACCGCTAAGTTTTATGGTTATTATGCCACATACTGTGGTACTCTATGGGAATGAATGAAATTGTGCAGTATTTCAATCAAATGTTTCAAGGACAAAATTACATCTATTTAAGTATTTTTGTTGTTGTATTGGAGACAGTAACATTAGTAATCTAAAAAATTAACTTTTAAGAACATTTTTGCTCACTTAATATAATTTAAAAGTATGCAATAGGGTGTGTGTAATATAATACATGCAAAAACAAATGTAGACATGAATAAATTCATTTCTATAACTTCCAAAATATTTTTTACAACGGTGGAAGAGTGCCAAGATGGAGGCATGGTGGTTTCAACACATCGCCCCCTATCAGTCATCTAGTGTATATATAAATCATTGATCCCAACAGGTGGAACCATTCCACTAATGCTTAATATTGTAAAGGAGCTGATCACGGACTACAGGAAACGGAGGGGCGAGCACGCCCCCATCCATATCGATCGGGCTGTAGTGGAGCGGGTTGATAGCTTTGAGTTCCTCGATGTCTACATCACTAACAAATTAACATGGTCCACACACACCAACACAGTTGTGAAGAGGGCACGATAGCACCTCTTCACCCTCAGGAGGCTGAAATTATTTGGCATGAGCCCTCAAGTTCTACAGCTGCACCATTGAGAGTATCTTGACTGACTGCATCACCGCTTGGTACGGCAACTGTAAGGCCATACAGAGGGTGGTGAGTACGGCCCAATACATCATGGGGGGCCAAGCTCCCTGCCATCCAGGACCTCTATACCTGATGGTGTCAGAGAAAGGCCCCAAAAATTGTCAGAATCCAGCCACCCAAGACATAGGCTGTTCTCTCTGCTACCGCACGTCAAGTGGCACCAGTGCTGCAAAGTCTGGAACCAACAGGAGCCTGAACAACTTCTACCCCCAAGCCATAAGATTGCTAAACACTGAGCAAATTTTAGGTCTTGTGAGCGGAATTTGTTTTTAAACTTCCGGCAAGTGTTTACAGTGAACACTGAGGATGTACCCTTGCCGTTTTAGACAGTAGCCAATTGGCTATTCTGGCTATTTGAGCATAATGTAGGCCTACCAACAAAACCAATGCAGCAAATCCCATAACATTTTCACGTGGAAATATCTTTTGATTTCTATGATATACAGTGCATTTGGGAAGTATTCAGACCCCTTTACTTTTGTTACGTTACAGCCTTATTCTAAAATGGATTAAATAAATATTTTTCCTCCTCAATCTACACACAATACCCCATCATGCCGAAGCGAAAACAGGTTTTTAGAAATGTTTGCAAATCAGGCCTCCATGGTCGAATTGCTGCAAAGAAACAACTACTAAGGGACACCAATAAGAAGAGGAGACTTGCTTTGGCCAAGAAACACGAGCAATGGACATTAGACCGGTGGAAATTTGTCCTTTGGGCTGGAGTCCAAATTAGATATTTTTGGTTCCAACCGCCATGTTTTTGTGAGACGCGGTGTGGATGAACGGATGATCTCTGCATGTGTATTTCCCACCGTAAAGCATGGAGGAGGTGTTATGGTGTGGGGGTGCTTTGCTGGTGACACTGTCTGTGATTTATTTAGTATTCAAGGAACACTTAACCAGTATGACTACCACAGCATTCTGCAGCGATACGCCATCCCATCTGGTTTGGGCTTAGTGGGACTATCATTTGTTTTTTAACAGGACAATGACCCAACAGACCTCCAGGCTGTGTAAGGGCTATTTTACCAAGAAGAAGAGTGATGGAGTGCTGCGTCAGATGACCTGGCCACCACAATCCCCCGACCTCAAACAAATTGAGATGGTTTGGGATGAGTCGGACCGCAGGGTGAAGGAAAAGCAGCCAGCAAGTGCTCAGCATGTGTGGGAACTCCTTCAAGACTGTTGGAAAAGCATTCCAGGTGAAGCTGGTTGAGAGAATGCCAAGAGTGTACAAAGCTGTCATCAAGGTAAAGGGTGGCTATTTGAAGAATCTCAAATACTTTTTTGGTTACTACATGATTCCATATGTGTTATTTCATAGTTTTGACGTCTTCACTATTATTCTACAATGTAGAAAATAGTAAAAAATAAATAAAAACCCTTGAATGAGTAGGTGTTCTAAAACTTTTGACTGATAGTGTACTTAACCCACGCCCCCAACCTCCTCCTAGTCCCCTTCCTCCAATCACCACCCAGTGGGTGTGTGATAGGGGCTCTACCCAGGGTGCTTTGCTGCCCACTCACGTCTGCGGCGGTCTTCTCAGACTGTTCCAGTTTCTCCTGGGCGTCTTTGAGGGACTCAGAGTATTTGTCCAGCTCGTCTTCAGTCCCCTTCAGGTTCTTCTGCAGGCTCAGCACCTCGTCTTCCAGCTAGAGCAGGACAGATGTTTGTTAGTTAATAGTACACACAGTTAGCTCTCTCTCTCTCTCACTCACCCACCCACCCACTCTCACACACACAAACATTCACATACATACATATTAGCTCTCCTGCATGCACACACGCACAAACATTGGTGTCTTTTCTTCTTTCAGTATATTAGCCTACTCATCTTGCTTTCTTATATTTCTATTATGATAACTCTTATTATATCACCGTTTTATCAAAGTTAAAGGATAAAGTCTCTTGAAGGAATCTTCACATCAACTTAAGGTTTTTAGTATCAAGTTTCCATCATATGTTGCCGTTCTTGTTTATCTTCTTTAATGAATTAATAAAATGTGAGATTGTGTTTCCAAATTTCTATAAGAAAATATGTTGGTATGGGTAGGAATGTGTATGCTTTGTTCAGTTCTGTCCTTCAGCTACACATCTAGCTGTATCTGTAACGTCTGCTTCCAACTCACACCCTCAAACACCTAGATCCCCTGAACGCAGCTCACTCTCCAGATCCCAATCACCTGTTCACACACCTGTATGTCATTATCACACACTATTTAGTTCAGTTCTTTGCACCCCATCACTGTGAGGTATTGTTTGGTTTGTGACACGTCTTTCCCATGATTTACGCCTCACGTGTATGAGAGTTTTGGCCTGCCTCACTAACGACGCCTTTTGCCTATTCCCTGCCTGTACTTTACCCAACGGCTACAGGACCACCATCGCTATGTCAAGGCTGAGAAGAGTGCCTTTCACGTTACCACAGTAACCTTCCTAGGGTTCGTGCTGACACCAGGAGGGGTCAACATGGACGAAGGCAAAGTCACGGCTGTGCTTAATTGTCCCAAACCTACCACTGTAAAGGAACTACAACGTCTCCTAGGATTCTCCAACTACTACTGTCGGTTCATTCTGGAACTGCAGCAGCACAACCGCTCCTCTCTCAGCTCTCACCAGTCAAAACCCGTACCCTCCAATGGACCGACACCGCCCTTACTGCATTTGAGACCTTGAAATGCCTCTTCACCTCTGCACCCATCCTTAGGCAGCCAGATCCTACCCTTCCTTTTGTTCTGGAGGTGGATGCATCTGAGGTTGGCGTGGGAACGGTTCTCTCTCAGCGAGTCGGGACACCTCCCAAATTACACCCATGTGGCTTCTTTTCCAAGAAACTGTCACCCGCTGAGAGGAACTATGTCGGGAACCTAGAGCTCCTCGCCATTAAGCTGGCTATTGAAGAGTGGTGCCACTTGTTAGAGGGAGCTCATCACCCATTCCTTGTCCTCACTGCCCACTGAAATTTGGAGTACTTAAGAAGTGCTAAGAGTCTCAACCCCAGACATGCTCGCTGGGCACTCTTCTTCAACTTCACCGTCACCTATCTGCCCAGCAAGACAAATGTGAAGGCTGATTCCTTATCCCGTCTATTTGACACCCCTTCCTCTAACCCAGCTGCCGAGCCCATCCTGCCTCCATCTTGTGTCGTGGGACCCATACAGTGGGAAATCCAAGCAGCCGTCCAGGAGGCCCTATGCCATGACCCAGCACCTCCCAACACCCCTGCAGGCAAGACCTATGTTCCTGCATCTGTCAGACTCCAACTAATGCAGTGGTGCCATACCTAGCTGAGTTCTGGCCATCCCAAAATCACGCATCCCACGGAGCTACTGACACGCAAATTCTGGTGGTCATCCCTAACAGCCGACGTCCGAGATTACGTTCTTTCCTGTCCCGTCTGTGCTTGGGCAAAGTGCCCTCGCCAACTACCTACCGGTAAGCTCGAACCTTTACCTACACCACACAGACCATGGTCCCATATCGCCATGGATTTCCTCACGAATCTGCCGGACTCTTCGGGCTTCACAACTATTTTAGTTGTAGTGGAACGGTTCTCCAAGATGTGCCGACTCATCCCCCTTCCGCATCTACCTAATGCCATGGAAATGGCTGAGTGCATGTTCCAACAGGTGTTTTCGTCTGTATGGGATCTTGGAAGACATCGTTTCTGATCAGGGAACCCAGTTCGTCTCCAGGGTGTGGCAAGCCTTCTGCAATCGACTGGGGGTCTCCATCAGCCTATCCTCCGGATACCATCCCCATACCAACGGGCAGACAGAACGCCTGAATCAGGAAATAGGGAAGTACCTTCGTCAACACTGCACACACCAACCATACGAGTGGAGTTGCTTTCTAGCCTGGGCTGAATACGCACAGAACTCCCTGGTGCATTCCTAACTCCATCTCACTCCTTTTCAGTGTGTCCTTGGATACCAACCCCCCATGTTCCCATGGGAGACAGAGCCCGGAACTGCCTGCCGTCGATGAGAGGTTTCAACGGCGCAAGCAGGTTTGGGAGACTGCACATCGGCACCGCCACCAAGCTTCCCTCTCCCAGAAACGGTTCTCTGACCGGTGTCGCCGACCTACTCCACTCTTCCACCCTGCGCAACGTGTGGCTCTCTACCCGTGACATCTGGCTTCGTGACCCCTGCAAAAATTTCAGTCCCTGGTTCATTGGTCCTTTTTAAAATAACACACCGCATCAATCCTGTCACCTACCGTCTCCAGTTGCCCCACCATTACCGGATCTCCTCATCCTTCCATGTGTCCCTTCTCAAGCCTGTGAGGTACAGCCCTCTCCATCCTCCTGTTGCGCACCCCCGCCGTTTGACGTCGGCGGTGCACCGGCTTATTCCGTCCGAACCCTCCTTGACTCCAAGCGCCTGGGTGGTCGCATCCACTACCTGATGGCTTGGGAGGGGTACGGACCCGAAGAACGGTCCAGGGTCACTCGCCCAGGACATCCTCAACCCGGCCATGATCCTGGCTTTCCACCGTAATCGTCCTGACCGCCCAGCTTGAGGCCCGTGGAGGGGTGGGTGGGGTACAGTAACGTCTGCTTCCAACTCACACCCTCAAACACATAGATCCCCTGAACGCAGCTCACTTTCCAGATCCCAATCACCTAAATTCTAATCACCTGTTCACACCTGTATTTCATTAACACACATTATTTAGTTCAGTTCTTTGCACCCCATCACTGAGGTATTGTTTGTTTTGTGACATGTATTTCAGAGCACTGTTTTTCCCGCGATTTAATCCTCCCGTGTATGAGTTTTTGCCTGCCTCACTAACGACGCCTTTTGCCTATTCCTGCCTGTACTTTAGCCTATGGATTTCCTGTTATCTACCTATTGCCTGACCTCCCGGGCTACGTTACTAGCCTTTTCCCTGCCTGTGTATGGCCTGCCCCTGGACCCAGCTACCTGCCTCCACCTGTGGTCCTTTTCAATAAACACCTGCGCCCTTTGCTTGAAACCAGCTCCCTGTCTCCCATCGTGTTTATTACAGTATCAAATTCCTCAGACTCAAATAAAAGAGTTTACATTTACCAGAAGCTTTAATAACTTGTTTGTGTTCAGTGGGCTTTACAGGACCAATGTGTATACCCAGAATCCATCTTGATATTCAGGGGACCTATTTAGCAGCCCCCCTATGGGTACCAATGTTACACCTCTATGATTTGATGGTAAAACATTAGAGAAATGAATGCCTATAAAATTATAACTCTGCAGATGGATTGATAATCTGCTCAAAGCAACAGTGATGAGATGATAAATCTACAATGTGCATGGTGACTTCCCTCGGGGTGTTGAAAGGGTTAGGGTTAGGGTTAGGGATTTCATTTTTTGTCAGAACAATAAAGCGCTAGCATGCAGAGCCGGCACACACACTGGGGGCTAAGTAGTAATCAGAGTTCCCCTCTGTGCCTTTGGGGCTCTGAAGTGCTGATAATCTCGCTGGATTCCACATGGCCGATCTATTGTTTAAAAATACAGCTGCTATCCTTGGTTGACTGTGTTCTCTCAGGCAATGGAGACGCATGTCAGGCACTTGGATGGACGCCCTTGGTCTACCAGTGGTCCTCAGCCAGGCTCCTCTGCTACAGCTATACCTCTCCAGAGCCCCATCACGAACCTCCAAACTCGGGGTGAATAGGATCTGGGGCCTGGGTCTATCTCTGTGGAATTGTAGGACCACAACCACCACTGGGCTTATCCTGATTTGGGCTGAGCCTTGTCAACAGACCATCAAGACGATGCTGCATCCAGCACCTATTTGTTCTTTTTTAAATACATTTTTTTCAGTTGGCATCAGTTTAGTCCAAGCCTGGGGGATAAAGTACTCAGATCATCATTAATCTTTGGACTATGTAACGAAAGGCATAATCGGAGGTTATACTCTGTTTAGCTGTGTTTTATTGCTCTTGTCAAGTCCCAGTGGTACTGTGTGTTGTCCATTGAAGGAGCTGTCATCCTGTCCTCTTTCCCTCCCAAGGCTGCTGTGGGCTGTTGGTAAGGAATCTTTCCTCATAGGTCAGCGTCATCTTTCATGAGTCATTTGTTGATTTAACCCAACCTAAACACTTTTACACTGAGCTGTGCTCTGGTCAGCTGCAGACATTACAGGCATATGCACACTGGATTCACTTTGATTCTTTCAACTTTGATTGACTTGGTCTCACATCTTCTATTACAATTCCCTAACAATACATTTGCTAACACTGTAAATCTTTGATTTAGGTCCACACTTTAATCAAACATATTTGCATTGGATTAATTCAATAAACTGTGACGTGTTTACACATAATTTTCTCCGAAATACATCTGGTATGGAACAAATGTTTAGATTGGCTTACAGAGTGTAGAGCAGTATGAGACATCAGAGCCCGTACATGGTTTGAATTTAAGCATCATCATCCAACTCGGATATCTCTTGTGATGTCCCTTTATGAACATAGCTTTTGATTAAATCCTGCACTTTATCCTTCTGTAGCTAAGTGCCAATTTACTGTGTCAACTGAGTGATGTTTCATAGATCCATCTGCATGTCTCTTTCTCAACTCACCTGCTTGCACTTGTCCTCTGCT
This sequence comes from Salvelinus namaycush, assembly GCF_016432855.1. Lineage (NCBI taxonomy): Eukaryota > Metazoa > Chordata > Actinopteri > Salmoniformes > Salmonidae > Salvelinus > Salvelinus namaycush. Next base: position 17,560,087 of record NC_052315.1, on the reverse strand, counting down.
GCCTTCTTGTCGGTCTCAGCCTGCTCTGCGCGGTCGATGGCGTTCTCCTTGTCCAGCTTCAGCATCTGCATCTTCTTCTTGATGGCCTCCATAGTACCTGATTAGAGTGCGCTCACTGAGAAGAGAAATGTAGCTGAGAAAGTTGTGTTACCCCTGTAGTTTGAGATAGAGCCTGTTCTATGCAGTAATGGAGCGACTACTAGATCCCGAGTCCTCAAGTCAGAGGGCTAGAGAAACAGACAGAGGTAGAGAAAGAGGGAGAGCAATGGATTGAGAGACAGAGGTTGCAAGTGCAGCACAGAGGGATGCAGACTTGAGCCTAGGGCTGCTGTCAATGCTTTAAACTCCCAACCAAACCTGAGTGTAGTCTCTGATGCTTCCCTCTCCCTTCCTCCCTCCCTCCATCCCTCCACGCACCACTCTGCCCCCCTCACCAAACATCCACCCACCCACCCACCACCCAATCAAACCACTCATACGAGGCCTTTCTAAGGAATGGCTTGGACCACTGTAAACACTCACTTACACAGCAGCTCTCAGCCAATCTCCTTATTTGGGTTGCTATGTTTTCACAGAAAAAAGACAGATCAGCCAGGAGAGAGAAACACAGGGCCTAATTCGACATTTAACCCTGTGGATGGAAGAGTTGGCATATGACGCTTAACACACCTCTTGTCCTGCTCAAGAATAGGTTTGGCTCTGGTGTGGGTAAGCCATAGAGAGAGAGATAGAGTTACCAAGTTGTGATTGCTTGGTGAAGATGTCTGTGGTCTGTTGTTGGACGGTCCGTCCAAGTCACTAATAAAGAATGCTTAGCAGCTCCACATACAACAGAGGACAGATAATGAGTTTACATTGAAGTTTCCCCTCACCAGCTGATATTAGTTGGAATGCCAAGGTTTTGAGGTTTGGATGAGGGGATCAGATGTCCTGTTGATGGGAGAGAATGGAGAATAATGTCTGCCATTGAAATAGGAAGATATACGCAAATAAATATGATTCTTATTATTGATTGACATACATCTAATGTATTAAACATATTGAATAATTCAGCATTCTGCAACCAAACACCAACCTCTGAAAGATACCGTTTTTCTTTGATTTCTGCACACCTGAAATTTGAGTTTGAGTCACAGAGAACGGTGGAGAGGTTTTGTCTTATAGGGTGTGGAAAGATGTGCAGGAGGTAGGGGTGTCCCCCCTAAACCTGGACCCACAGCCTGTCTGTCTTCACAGTTTAGTAGCATACCAGCTGCACTAAAACTGTCTATCAATAAAGGACATTGCCCGCTGACTAGCTGTGGTAAACCACTACAACAACAGCCTTTTATCGATTGACTTTGCATCTTGACACATGCCAACCAGATTCTAGTGAGGAACCTGGGGTGGTGGAACAGCCAAGACCTCAGAAAATAAATTGTAGACCTCCACAAGTCTGGTTCATCCTTGGGAACAATTTCCAAACGCCTAAAGGTACCACGTTCATCTGTACAAACAATAATACGCAAGTATAAACACCATGGAACCACACAGCTGTTATACTGCTCAGGAAGGAGACGCGTTCTGTATCCTAGAGATGGACATATTTTGGTGCAAAAAGTGCAAATCAGTCCCAGAACAACAGTAAAGGACATTGTGAAGATGCTGGAGGAAACAGGTACAAAAGTATCTATATCCACAGTAAAACGAGTCCTATATCGACAAAACCTGAAAGGCTGTTCAGCAAGGAAGAAGCCACTGCTCCAAAACCGCCCTAAAAAAGCCAGACTACAGTTTGCAACTGCACATGGGGACAAAGATCATACTTTTTGGAGAAATGTCCTCTGGTCTGATGAAACAAAAATAGAACTGTTTGGCCATAATCACCATCGTTATGTTTGGAGGAAAAAGGGGGAGGCTTGCATGCCGAGAACACCATCCCAACCGTGAAGCACGGGGGTGGCAGCATCATGTTGTGGGGGTGCTTTGCTGCAGGAGGGACTGGTGCACTTCACAAAATAGATGGCATCATGAGGTAGGAAAATTGTGTGGTTATATTGAAGCAACATCTCAAGACATCAGTCAGGAAGTTAAAGCTTGTTCGCAAATGGGTCTTCCAAATGGACAATGACCACAAGCATACTTCCAAAGTTGTGGCAAAATGGCTTAAGGACAACAAAGTCAAGGTATTGGAGTGGCCATCACAAAGCCCTGACCTCAATCCTATAGAACATTTGTGGGCAGAACTGAAAAAGTGTGCACGCTTACAAACCTGACTCAGTTACATCAGCTCTGTCAAGAGGAATGGGCCAAAATTCACCCAATTTATTGTGGGAAGCTTGTGGTAGGCTACCCGAAATGTTTGACCCAAGTAAAACAATATACAGGCAATGCTACCAAATACTAATTGAGTGTTTGTAAACTTCTGACCCACTGGGAATGTGATGAAAGAAATAAAAGCTTGAAATAAATCATTCACTCTACTATTATTCTGACATTTCACATTCTTAAAATAAAGTGGTGATCCTAACTGACCTGAGACAGGGAATTTTTACTCGGATTAAATGTCAGGAATTGTGAAAAACTGAGTTTAAATGTATTTGGCTAAGGTGTATGTAAACTTCCGACTTCAACTGTACTTGTTCTCGTAGTGTTTTCATGCTTCTTTGTTGTGACGTTTTCTCCTCTTGAGAATAAGATATTGCACTGCTGTTTAGCTCACACTGCATTTCTGCATGGATGGATGACACTGGAATTTCCTGACTACGGAGCCCATTTCTGAATGTGGATTGAGAACTAGAAGGATCACATATCATAGCTATTCAAATAGGTGTTACAACTGGCTTCCTCTGTCCCTTCCCTGTCTGTCTCCTCTGTAGGAATAGGCCTGAATTCAGACAGGCTGGCCATACAGTGCCTTTTGAAATTATGTATACCCCTTGACTTATTCCATATTTTCCTGTGTTACAAGTTGAATTCAAAATGAATTAAATCTATTTTTTTCTCTCTCACCCATCTACCCAATAATGAGAAAGTGAAAACATGTTTTTAGAAATATTTGCAAATTTATTGAAAATTAAATACAGAAATATCTCATTTACATATGTTTTCAGACCACTCAGTCAATACTCTGTAGAAGCACGTTTGGCAGCATTTACAGCTGTGAGTCTTTCAGGGTAAGTCTCTAAGAGATTTCCACACCTGGATTGGAAACATTATCCCATTATTCTGGTTGTTGATCATTGCTATTCAACCATTTTCAGGTCTTGCCATAGATTTAAGTCAAAACTGTAACTCAGCCACTCAGGAACATTCACTGTCTTCTTGGTAAGCAACTCCATTGTAGATTTGGCCTTGTGTTTTAGGTTATTGTCCTGCTGAAAGGTGTATTCATCTCCCGGTGTCTGATGGAAAGAAGACTGAACCAGGTTCTCCTCTAGGATTTTGCCTGTGCTTAGCTCCATTCCTTTTCTTTTTATCCTGAAAAGCTCCCCAGGCCTTAACGCATACCCATAACATGATGCCACCACCGCTATGCTTGGTAATGGACCGGAATGGCCGATTAATCGGGGCCGATTTCAAGTTTTCATAACAATCGGAGATCGGTATTTTTGGGCGCCGATTTTCCGATTATTATTATTATTTCTTTATTATTATTATTATTATTTTTTTTTTACACCTTTATTTAATCTTTATTTAACTAGGCAAGTCAGTTAAGAACACATTCTTATTTTCAATGACGACGACGAGGCAGAACGACAGATTTTTAACCTTGTCAGCTCGGGGGATCCAATCTTGCATTGATTACAATGCACTCCACGAGGAGCCTGCCTGTTAGCGAATGCAGTAAGCTAAGGTAAGTTGCTAGCTAGCATTAAACTTATCTTATAAAAAACAATCAATCAATGACTGTCATTGCTCCAATGTGTACTTAACCATAAACATCAATGCCTTTCTTAAAATCAATACACAAGTATATATTTTTAAACCTGCATATTTAGCTAAAAGAAATCCAGGTTAGCAGGCAATATTAACCAGGTGAAATTGTGTCATTTCTCTTGCGTTCATTGCACGCAGAGTCAGGGTATATGCAACAGTTTGGGCCGCCTGGCTCTTTGCGAACTAATTTGCCAGAACTTTACGTAATAAGGTCTGTGTTTCGTGCAGGCTTAAACCGCCTCGACGTTTTGATACCCGTGTAAATCTCACTAGGATAAGGTAACGTTTGTCAACATATTTTCATAAATCCACTCTACAATTTTTTTAATCTTCGCTTATATTTAGCCAATATTGATCAGAGTTACCTTGTCCTATGGATATCTACACAGTTATAAAATTGGCACGGTGATGTAAGCCTACACGAAACACAGACCTTATTTTAAGTTAATCTAAAAATATCCTATGGAATAAATGAAGGAACCGCTTTTCAGATTTTGCTAGGTGTCATGGGAATTATGACTCGCACTTTGGTTGTCAATTCTTACCATGCCCATTATTAAAATAGGATTTCCTGCATATAGAAATTAAAGTTTTTGTTTTCAACATTCATCACAGGTAACTTAAACTCTATTTTTATTCAAACAGTTGAGAGTATTTGTCTCCTAAGCAGACTCTTCAGTATCATTGTCACTTCAGAGCTGTGTGTGTATTTATGTATTATATTAAGTTAAAATAAAAGTGTTCATTGTTCATTCAGTATTGTTGCAATTGTCATTATTACAAAAATGTGTGTGTATGATATATATATATATATATCTATATATATATATATATATATATAGATTTTTTTTTTTTTTATAAATCGGCCGATTAATCTATCGGCTTTTTTTGTCCTCCAATAATCGGTATCTGCATTGAAAAATCATAATCGGTCGACCTCTAATGGGGAGTGGTACTCAGTACTGTGTTGTATTGGATTTGCCCCAAACATAACACTTTGTGTTCATGACAAAAAGTTAATTGCTTTGCCACATTTTTTCTGTATAACTTTAGTGCCTTTTTGCAAAAAGGATGAATGTTTTGGAATATTTGTATTCTTTACGGGCTTCCTTTTTTTCACTCTGTCAATTAGGTTAGTGCTGTGGGGTAACTACAATGTTATTGATCCATCCTCAGTTTTCTCCTATCAGAGCCATTAAGCTCTGTAACTGTTTAATAAAGTCACCATTGGCCTCATGGTGAAATCCCTGAGCGGTTCTCTTCCTCTCCGGCAACTGAGTAAGGAAGGATGCCTGTATCTTTGTAGTTACTGGGTGTATTAATACACCATTCAAAGTGTAATTAATAACTTCACCATGCTCAAAGGAATATTCAATGTCATTTTTTTTTGCCATCTAGCATTAGAAAACCTTTGTGGTTGAATCTGTGTTTGAAATTCACTGCTCAACTGAAGGACTTTACAGATAATTGTATGTGTGGACTACAGAGATGCGGTAGTCATTCAAAAATCATGTTAAAATACCCTAAGGTCGATTAATTAGCATAATACATAAATCCCCATAAAAATCTGTCAGTTTAATCAAGAGATGTTTTTTTTGCATTGGATGCGTCTCAATCCACCTCATATGCCTATGTCGCTCTTCCGCATCTGCGGTGAAAGGTGTTTGTTAGACCATGAAACATCACGAAAAACGGTCTTCTCACAAAATCGTCTGTAGCTTCCGAACTATTATGACCCCTCTGTGGAAAGGTGAGACTCTCACAAACACGTAACTGATTATGTTGCTCTAGGATGCCCACAGGCCTCACAAGACTCGTTTGAAGGTCCCCCATACCAGTTGAAAAAGTTATGGAAGTACATATGGAGTCTATTTAGTGCCAAAAATAAGGAGTTAAATACATAATAAATGTTTCCTGATCCTTCTTATATCTCTCAAATATAGAACAGAACAAACTTATTGTTGCACACAGTGTGTCCGTGCTTATTATGTGACTTGTAAAGCACATTTTTTCCTGAACTTATTTAGGCTTGCCATAACAAAGGGTTGAATACTTATTGACTCAAGACATTTCAGCTTACATTTTTTTCTTGATTTGTAAACATTTCGAAAAACATAATTCCACTTTGACATTATGGGGTATTGTGTGTAGGCCAGTGACAAATGTAATCCATTTTAAATTCAGACTGTAACACAACAAAATGTGGAAAAAGTCAATGGGTGTGAATAGTTTCTGAAGGCAATGTTGGTTGATGGGGCCTCAGAACACTCTGGATCCAGAGATTAGAAATACTTCTGAATATTTCACCATGTTCCCTCTCTCAGCCTCTGTGGCAGAAACTCTGGAGCATAATTTAGTGCTTTTAATATGCTGTCCCACAGTTCCAGGCCCGCCTTCTGTTTCAGAAGAGAAGCCACAGAAATTATTCAAAAGATGTTAGACCAATATGAAATATTTTGCCAACTGAGTTTGAATAGCTGGTACTAGTGTATGGTTTTGATTTATAACCATGAATTATACTGGTCTGACATAAGTAATGGGGTGCGTGTATAGGAAAGGCGGGAGAGTTGTGATGGAATTGATGGATATTCATTCTGACATGGATTAGGAATCTGCACGGCTCTAAACAACTCTTAGACGTACATTTGTTTTCATCATTTTATCTGCTGATCTTTTTCTCTCTCAATAGAAAAGGAATCCTACTCCTACCATAACCATAAGATTTTATGACTGGTAAACCTATATGAACATGTTCATTTCCACTATTTAAACAATTAATTACAATGTAGTTTTACACTTCTCTCAATTTTTAAAACAGTCATGCTTTCTCGGTCTTCTTCCGTATCATAATGTTGAACACAAAACCATGGAGTCATGGCTCTCATTCTCTCCCAGTCATAGAAATGAAAGCAGGCCTGAACTACACCTCCAGTTCCATTCATCACCTTGTAATCCCTCCTATCCCTCTCTCTGACTCTCTGACTGACTCATCCTGGACAGTAAACCACCTGGTCTCTGTTACTAGCCATGGTGTTCTCCTCCTCTATAACACACACACACACACCTGTTGGAATTATGTCATGCACCCCCTCCCCCCTCCACCTGTCAATGCACTTATGTTTGGATCGCATTTAGCCAATCAGACATGAGCTCACCCATGAATTTCCCCTTAAGCACTAGGGCAAGAGGATGACGTCACGTACCATGGTACACTTGCAGAATAACACAAACACATATACGCATACACTGACACAAATGTTCACCAGCATACAGACACACACACCTGTGTGACTCAACCTTTGCTCACCTCATTCGAGAACAAAGCCTGTTCCTGTGCATGTCATCGTGTGACAACTATAGGATCCCAAATCAATATCTCACCATCAGCCCCTTACTCTCCCTAGAATTTCTAAGCAAACAGCGGGAGGCAGGGCTTTCTCCTATAGAGCTCCATTTTTATGGAATGGTCTGCCTACACATGTCGGTCTCAACCTTTAAGTCTTTACTGAAGACTCATCTCTTCAGTAGGTCCTATGATTGAACGGAAAGGCACTGGAGCAACGATCCGCCCTTGCTGTCTCTGCCTGGCCGGTTCCCCTCTCTCGACTGGAATTCTCTGCCTCAAACCCTATTACAGGGACTGAGTCACTGGCTTACTGGTGCTCTTCCATGCCGTCCCTGGGAGGGGTGCGTCACTTGAGTGTGTTGAGTCACTAACGTGATCTTCCTGTCCGGGTTGGCGCCCCCCCCCCCCTTGGGTTTGTGCCGTGGGGGAGATCTCCGTGGGCTATACTCGGCCTTGTCTCAAGATGGTAAGTTGGTGGTTGAAGATATCCCTCTAGTGGTGTGGGGCTGTGCTTTGGCAAAGTGGGCGGGGTTATATCCTGCCTGTTTGGCTCTGTCCGGGGGTATCGTCGGACGGGGCCACAGTGTCTCCCAACCCCTCCTGTCTCAGCCTCCAGTATATATGCTGCAATAGTTTATGTGTCGGGGTCTAGGGTCAGTCTGTTATATCTGGAGTATTTCTCCTGTCTTATCCGGTGTGATGTGTGAATTTAAGTATGCTCTCTAATTCTTTCTCTCTCTCTCTCTCTCTCTCTCTCTCGGAGGACCTGAGCCCTAGGACCATGCCTCAGGACTACCTGGCCTGATGACTCCTTGCTGTCCCCAGTCCACCTGGTCGTGCTGCTGCTCCAGTTTCAACTGTTCTGCCTGCGGCTATGGAACCCTGGCCTGTTCACTGGACGTGCTACCTGTCCCTGACCTGCTATTTTCAACTCTCTAGAGACAGCAGGAGAGGTAGAGATACTCTGAATGATCGGCTATGAAAAGCCAACTGACATTTACTCCTGAGGTGCTGACCTGTTGCACCCTCTATAACTACTGTGGTTATTATTATTATTTGACCCTGCTGGTCATCTATGAACATTTGAACATCTTGGCCATGTTCTGTTATAATCTCCACCGGGCACAGCCAGAAGAGGACTGGCCACACCCCATAGCCTGGTTCCTCTCTTGGTTTCATCCTAGGTTCTGGCCTTTCTAGGGAGTTTTTCCTAGCCACCGTGCTTCTACACCTGCATTGCTTGCTGTTTGGGGTGTTAGGCTGGGTGTCTGTACAGCAGCACTTTGACATCAGCTGATGTAAGAAGGGCTTTATAAATACATTTGATTGATTGATTGATCAGAAAATACTGAGTCACAATGCTCACTTCACCCCCTACTGGAGACTGAATAGGCTATAGGCACGTGGCCAACCATTGCAGGACAATTACAAGGTTTAGTCTATCAGGTTTGGTCTCCAATGTTCACATCATGTCCACAATTCTTGATTTGTTCTGATCAGAAGACAATAATCCAGAGAGTTCATTGAGAATTGTCCTGAGGCATGTTGGTGACAGAAACCTGTTGCACAAGGTTAGATGGGCCTATAATGAGCAGGAGGCACACAAACAGTAATCTGATCACTCACTTGTGAAGCATTGATATCACTGGAGAGAGAGAGATTGTTTATTTCACTTTTGTTTATCCATTTTACTTGCTTTGGCAATATAAACATATGTTTCCCATGCCAAAAAAGCCCATTGAATTGAGAGTGAGAGGGAGAGATAGTGAGAGAGATCTATACCAATTATTAATATTACTCAGATTAATACAGTAGTTATTGTATGAGTTCTGATTACTGTATTCAGTAGGCTGTGTTTCTGTCACAACACGCTTGTGATGCTGCAAGACCTATTTCCTCAACATGGATGATTAAGTGCTCATATCCAACCTAATGACGAGTGACTGATGACACACCAAGACCCGTGGCAATTCTCCACAGTAGTCAGTAGATCAGGAGCTTTTCTCAACATGTGAAAGTATAACTTACATGGACATGAGATGACTGAGTAATTTACTATTGTCTGGTCTGAGGAGGAATCAGGAGGATGCTCCTCACAGAGGATGTTATGGACTAAGGATAATTTAATGTTTCAATGAGCACCTAGTACTTGAAGTGCTCTCTCCCCCCCTCTCTTTCTTCACTCATACAGTGCTGTCCGCTGGATTAATAAAGGCCTAGTTCACAAAAATGTTTCCTTACAAAAATTACAAAATAATCTTTAAATGTTGATTTATCCGGGGGGTTCTTCAGTACCTTCAGCACTCCTGCTTCCTGCGGTTATGTCTCGCTCTTCATTTCTCACTGTCTCTTCCACCCACCCCCACCCAGCCTCTCATTATTGTGTAGTTGCAATGGGCAGTCAAATGGTTTGGAAATATCTACAGTATCCTTAAGGCATTTGAATCATTGGGCTCTGACTTTTGGGTTCTTTAGTGAAACATGTAAAGCAGCATGAGAGCGATGAGGAACGCCTTAAAGTATATTTAACCTCTGTTAAGTAAGGGGCCAGGTCAGCCTGGACTGGAAGGGACAGCGAAGACAGAAAGAGAGAGCCGGCCCATAGGGCCACACACCCGCTGTGTACAGTACATCTGGCTTTGTGGGGACTGTGCTCTACTCCGCCTAGAACAGGAAAGAGACCAGAAGTGAACATGTGTATGTGTGTGGGGTGTGTGTGGGTGAGGGAGGAGGGGCAGGTCCAGGCTCTCAGTTCCAAAGGCGGAGAGAGGAAAGGCCTCCCACAGGAAACCACAGCTCAACTAGGCATGTCCTTTTAAGGTAAAAAACTCCCCAAAAAGCTGGTCAACTGGGGAATAGAGGTAAGATATAGCTGGATTTAAAGCTACAGAGTCACAGTAAAGTGAGGGCAGAGTGTATTATTGAGGGAGAAAACAGGGCTTGGACTGTAACACTGCTACTATGAACATGGTAGTCTAAAAGTATTTTTAGGGTAGATAAGATACTCTTAAAGACCAAAAATGTAATGTTAAGTAGCAGACGATACCCAAGTAGTCACTGGCTTCATAAATAAGTGCATCGATGTGCATCTGTGACGTTGTCCCTCCAGTGACCGTATGTACATACCCCAACCAGAAGCCATGGATTACAGGCAACATCCGCACTGAGCTAAAGGGTAGAGCTGCCGCTTTCAAGGAGCGGGTCTCTAACTCGGAAGCTTATAAAAAAATCCCGCTATGCCCTCCGACGAACCATCAAATAGTCAAAGCATCAATACAGGACTAAGATTGAATCCTACTACAGCAGCTCCGACAAGCTCTGCAAACTATTACGGACTACAAAGGGAAGCACAGCCGCGAGCTGCCCAGTGACACGAGCCTATCAGATGAGCAAAATTACTTCTCTGAGCGCTTTGAGGCAAGCAATACTGTAGCATGCATGAGAGCACGGGCTGTTCCGGACGACTGTGTGATCCTGCTCTCTGTAGCCGTTGTGAGCAAGACCTTTAAACAGGTCAGCATTCACAAGGCCGCAGAGCCTGACGGATTACCAGGATGTGTACTCCGAGGATGCGCTGACCAACTGGCAAGTGTCTTTACTGACATTTTCAACCTCTCCCTGACCGAGTCTGTAATACCAACATGTTTCAAGCAGACCACCATAGTCCCTGTGCCCAAGAACACCAAGGTAACCTGCCTAAATGACTACCGACCCTTAGCACTCACGTCTGTAGCCATAAAGTGCTTTGAAAGGCTGATCATGGCTCACATCAACACTGTTATCCCAGAAACCCTAGACTCACTCCAATTTGCCGCCCCAACAGATCCACAGATCACGCAATCTCTATTGCACTCCACACTGCCCTTTCTCACCTGGACGAAAGGAAAACCTATGTGAGAACCCTGTTCATTGACTACAGCTCAGCGTTCAACACCATAGTGCCCCCAAAGCTCATCACTAAGCTAAGGACCCTGGGAATAAACACCTCCCTCTGCAACTGGATCCTGGACTTCCTGAAGGGCCGCCCCCAGGTAGTAAGGGTAGGTTACAACACATTTGCCACACTGATCCTCAACACGGGGGCCCCTAAGGGGTGCATGCTCAGTCCCCTCCTGTACTCCCTGTTCACCCATGATTGCATGGCCAAGCACGACTCCAACACCATCATTAAGTTTGTCGACGACACAACAGTGGTAGGCCTGATCACCGACAACAACGAGACAGCCTATAGGGAAGAGGTCAGAGGCCTGGCAGTGTGGTGCCAGGATAACAACCTCTCCTTCAACGTGATCAAGACAAAGGAGATGATCATGGACTACAGGAAAAGGAGGGCCGAGCACGCTCCCATTCTTTTCGACGGGGCTGTAGTGGAGCAGATTGAGAGCTTCAAGTTCCTCTGTGTCCACATCACCAACAAACTATCATGGTCCAAACACACCAAGACAGTCATGAAGAGGGCATGACAATGCCTATTCCCCCTTAGGTGACTGAAAAGATTTGGCATGGGTCCTCAGATCCTCAAAAAGTTCTTCAGCTGCACCATCGAGACAATCCTGACTGGTTGCATCACCGCCTGGTATGGCAACTGCTCGGCCTCAGACCTCAAGGCACTACAGAGGATAGTGCGCATGGCCCAGTACATCACTGGGGCCAAGCTTCCTGCCATCCAGGACCTCTATACTAGGCGGTGTCAGAGGAAGGCCCTAAAAATTGCCAAAGACTCTAGCCACCCTATTCATAGACTGTTCTCCCTGCTACCGCACAGCAAGCGGTACCGGAGCGCCAAGTCTAGGTCCAAAAAGCTTCTTAATTCTACCCCCAAGTGTAACCGATGTGAAATGGCTAGCTAGTTAGCGGGGTGTGCGCTAATAGCGTTTCAATAGGTGCCGTCACTCACTCTAAGACCTTAAAGTAGTTGTTCCCCTTGCTTTGCAAGGGCCGCGGCTTTTGTGGAGCGATGGGTAACAATGCTTCGTTGAAGGCAGTTGTTGATGTGTGCAGAGGGTCCCTGGTTTGAGCCCAGGTAAGGGTGAGGAGAGGGACAGAAGCTATGCTGTTACAGTGATGCTGTTGACCCGGATCACTGGTTTCTGCGGAAAAGGAGGAGGTCAAAAGGGGCGTGAGTGTAACCGATGTGAAACCATAAGACTCCTGAACAGCTAATCAAATGGCTACCCAGACAATTTGCATTGACCCCCCCCCCCGCCATTTTTACCATGCTGCTACTCTCTGTTTTTTATCTATGCATAGTCACTTTACCTACATGTACATATTACCTTGATTACCTTGACTAACCTGTGCCCCTGCACGTTGACTCTGTACCGTGTATATAGCCTCGCTACTGTTATATTATTGTTGATCTTTAATTATTTTATATTATATATTATTATATATATATTGTTATTTTTCAATTTCTTTATTTTATATTTTTATATTTTTTTACTTCAGTTTATTTGAGTAAATACTTTCTTCATACATTTTTCTTAAAACTGCATTGTTGGTTAAGGGCTTGTAAGTAAGCATTTCACTGTAAGTACAATTTGATTTAGAACACCAATAGCATTGCTTACTTTCTCTTGTAATCCTTCGTGAAGATACTGCACCTAGTTTACAGTTGTTTGAGTTGGTTCACGTCACGGTCTCCTACAGTAATATCTGCAAAAACACCATAGTAAATACTACAGTATACTACAGTCCGCAAAAACACTACTGTTTAACTATAGTAATACTACAGTATTTATACGATAGTAAACTGTAAATACTATACTGCCCTACCAAGCAAAAAGGCAGTAACTGCTCATAGTGTGGAACTGAGAAAAATGACTTTTATTTACCTTGGTTTCACTGTAACCTTATGCAGTTACTGCTAACATGACCCCCATTTTCTCCAAAACACAATACAATAGAGGCAGGAGCAGTGAGCAGTTACTGCCTTTTTGCTTGGTAAGGCAGTATAGTATACTACAGTAATATATGCAAAACACTATAGTAAATACTACAGTATAGGAACGTCTGCAAAAACAAAACAATTTTTAAACAATGGTAATACTACATTATATATTTTTTCATGTGGGCTCTCACACATGGCACATTTTCATAACATTTCACTATCGAAGCATTTATGTGCAGGGCATACATGAAGCTCAGACATTTCTGTATCCTTTATTTTGTAATATAAGCCAATGAGTCTTGGTATTGAGGACGTATTCTAAACATTCCTCTCTGTGTTGTCCTCTCCAGACGTTTACAGTACTGTATGACTCACAGGCAGCAATGTGGGAAAGAGACCAGTAACAGGCAGGTCAGGGACCCCAGCTCTTGACCATGGGAAATATGTCATAATTACAAAGTAAGAGTAAACATGAAACGTGTCCATAAAACACAGTTGATCACTGAAAAAAACATAAAATAGGACCCTTGTGTCTGTTTCGCCTCCATGTTCCCCGTTTGGCCTCTCGTGACCAGCGATTTGCCTCCAGGACTCTTTTCATCAATAACATTTACCCTCCATGCCCTCTCTATTCTGACTAGAGTTATACTGTGAGAGCTGTGTTCATGGTACTGCATGAGGTTACAATAACACGGATAACTCAACTCTGACTCCCTCTTTATTGCTCTCGCCATCATTGGAGCACGTCATCATGTAGGCACCCTACAGGGCAGTAAAAGCTTTGGGAAGAAGGCAGTCTTTCTCCATACAAAGAGCTAGCTGTATCAGTCTATATTTTACTGCTGAATCATCATATCCTGTCATACCCTGCACTGTTATCTGCCCTTACATTTGCCTCCTCTGGCTGTTCAAAGAGACAGGGTATAAATAAATTGCTCAGCCTATTTACAATGTTTATCAATTTATTACATTCATTCATAAATGGCTACCACGAGTGGCACAAAGGCTGGGTGTTGAAAGGGAAGGAAAATAAATTAGAGTAGTAACATGGATGAGACATGAGTGAGACCAGGCCAACAGAATGTTTGTGCACAGCAAATTCTCCAGTGTTAAATCAACAGGGGCGGCAGGTAGCCTAGTGGTTAAAGCGTTGAGCCAGCAGAGCGTTGGCCCAGTAACTGAAAGGTTGCTGGATCGAATCGCTGTCGCTCTAAAAATATGTCGTTCTGCCCCTGAACAAGGCAGTTAACCCACTGTTCCCCGGTAGGCCGTCATTGTAAATAAGAATTTGTTCTTAACTGGCTTGCCTTTTTAAACAGTGTTAAATGTAACACTGTTCCAGTGTCTATACGGTTCCACACATTTCAGTGTTAAATTAAGCCTTATTAGCGGAGGTTTACATACACTTAGGTTGGAGTCCTTCTTATGGATAGGGGGCAGTATTTGGAGGTTTGGATGAATGAGGTGCCCAAAGTAAACTGCCTGTTACTCAGGCCTAGAAGCTAGGATATGCATACATATATACATATTGGTAGTATTGGATAGAAAACACTCTGAAGTTTCCAAAACTGTTAACATAATGTCTGTGAGTATAACAGAACTGATATAGCAGGCGAAAACCCGAGGAGAATCCATCCGGGAATTTGTTTTTGTTGAGCTCACCACTCTTTATAATGGCTGTCTATAGGAATATAAATGGAATACCTCCCAGATTGCAGTTCCTAGGGCTTCCAGTAGATGTCAAAAGTCTTTAGAAAGAGTTTCAGGCTTGTTTTTTGAAAGTGGCTAAGTTTCTAAGTGGCTCCCATTTTGGCTGTAGTGTTGTGGTGCGCGACGGTGAGGGCGCGCACTTCATTATTTATCTCCGGTAATGAACATACTATTCTCCGTCTTAAATTTGATCATTTATTTACATGTTAGGGTACCTGAGGATTGATTAGAAACATTGTTTGACTTGTTTGGATGACGTTTATTGGTAACTTTCGGGATTCGTTTGTATGCGTTTTGAACGAATTTACTCCCATATCTTCAGATATTCAAACAAATACACCATGACAGCGCAATACACAAGGGGTGGAACAGTGGCAAATGTACCCACAGGACAAACAGAATAATATTAGTCTGAGGAGAGATTAAATAGCATTAATACAACAAAAATAATTCTAAACACACCTCAGACTAATATTATTCTGTTTGTCCTGTGGGTACCTGACCCAGAATTGAAGCATACGATTGTTTTTCAAAACCATTTTAATAGTTTAGTTTAATAGTAATAGTACATCTATAAATTCTACACAACCATTCACTGTTCCATAATTAAAAGGAGCATCCATTTTCCTCAGAACATTGAATAATAATTTCGTGGTCTAACACAAACTATCTGAGATATATGAGAAATAGCTTATCCTGTAATTATTATTTTGTTTTCTTATACACCATGACAGAAGGCTGAAGTCATGGAGGAAATCGAAATCAATCACAATATTTACCATTTGGCGCTTCCCTTTGAGTCAATGTTTTGTGTTCCTTTACTCAACTGGTAGTAAGCACAGGGGAGGTTAAAGAATGTTTTGTACTTTTTCTTTATTGTAGATGTTTTGTACTTTTTCTTTATTGTAGATATATTGTTATTGATGGTGAATATTAATAATGTTATGATTTTATTTTAATGTATTACTCATTTTGAATTTACTCCCATATCTGAATATCTGAAGTGTTTGAATATCTGAAGGCTCTGAATACGTACTGGATAAGCAGTGTAGTGGTGGAGTTTCCATAATCCACCATGTTGCTTTCACCTTACAGATCTGTTAACATACCCGGTGGATAACTGAGTCAAGCGCGCCAACTAAACATACTTTTTGGTGATATAAATAAGGACTTTATCGAACAAAAGGACCATTTGTTATGTAGCTGGGACCCTTGTGATTGCAACCAGAGGAAGATCTTCAAAGGTAAGTTATTTATTTTATCGCTATTTCTGACTTTCGTGACGCCTCTGCTTGGTTGGAAAATGTTTGTAATGCTTTTGTATGTGGGGCGCTGTCCTCAGATAATCGCATGGTGTGCTTTCGCCGTAAAGCCTTTTTGAAATCTGACAAAGCGGCTGGATTAACAAGAAGTTAAGCTTTTAAACGATGTAAGACACTTGTATTTTCATGAATGTTTAA
The DNA here is from genome assembly GCF_016432855.1 of Salvelinus namaycush. Classification (NCBI taxonomy): domain Eukaryota; kingdom Metazoa; phylum Chordata; class Actinopteri; order Salmoniformes; family Salmonidae; genus Salvelinus; species Salvelinus namaycush. The sequence goes on along the minus strand of NC_052315.1, from coordinate 17,543,763 downwards.
TATTACGAATTTTGTATTTTGAATTTTGCGCTCTGCAATTTCACCGGATGTTGTCGAGGTGGGGCGCTAGCGGCACGCCTATCCCAAAGAGGTTTTAAAACCTCTTAAGGATCCACCCCTTTTTTCAATTTTCACCTAGATTTTGGCCACTAGATGGCAGCAGTGTATGTGCAAAGTTTTAGACTGATCCAATGAACCATTGTATTTCCGTTCAAAATTTTAGACTGCCCAAATGTGCCTAATTTGTTTATTAATATCTTTTCATGTTCAAAATTGTGCACTCTCAAACAATAGCATGGTATTATTTCACTGTAATGGCTACTGTAAATTGGACAGTGCAGTTAGATTAACAAGAATTTAAGCTTTCTGCCAATATCAGATATGTCTATGTCCTAGGAAATATTCTTGTTACTTACAACCTCATGCTAATCGCATTAGCCTACGTTAGCTCAACCGTCCCGTGGACGGGACACTGATCCCGACAAAGTTGGGCTCTGACACACAGTGAGTTGTATTGCTGAAGTTATCTGGGTAACACTTAAGAGCCCAGGAACAATGCATGACGATATCGGCCTGCCATTCCACTGACAGGCCAGCAGTAGACAGACTAGCCATGCTAAGTGCACCGTGAGCTGTTGAAACATAGGTAGACTGGGTACATGGACACAGGTCACTGCGTGAGTAATCAACACTTCGACTGAAGTGTGCAAAGAGCAGTTAAGAGAGGAGGCCATCAGAATGAATCACTGTCCTAAGACTTGTAAATTAATCAAACTCACAATGTAGCAACATAAAATTGTAGGAAAATAATGTTGCTTGATTCATAGTAAGAAGGCATGTTTTAGGTAAAGAAATTACAGATTTAGAGTTTGCAAAGATGAAATGACAATACACTGCAGCTTTCATTGAATTCAGCCCTGAGATCATCATAGGCATTCCGGGAGACCAAAGCAGTAGAAAGAAAACTTGTTGTCTGCTTTTCCATTGGACCACATTTTTCTCCGCCTCATTTCCATTTTCTTAGAAGCTAGTTCAGCACAACATAGCTTTGATATTCAGATTAGTTTATCCGCCCTGCCTTTTTTCTCTGTCCTGCCCCAGCCAGCATCTCCAGAGCTGAATAAGATGTCAGTGTGTCCACTGAAGTCCTGGATTACTCTCCAAAACAGCACAACCCAGACCCCTGTTTTACTCTTGACAGTCAAAAGTGACACCTTACTGAAGATACACATAGACTAGTCTTTTCATGATTAGTTCCATATAGGATTATAGCTTGCTGTGTGAGTGAGTTTATCTGAGTTCATAAGTCTATATAAATTATCTGGAAGAGAAAACACACAGGTCCAGGAGTGAGAGGATATGGGGCTAATTTCTCAGTGTGCTACAGTAGGATAAGGTTCAGTATGTTATGGCGATGTGGGGAGTCACAGAGGGATACATAACATAGAGCTCATGCACACCCCACAGTCATCTGAACTGCAGCACTCATAAGCCATTTCCTGGCTTCGTTATTGTACAGAATTGACAACCAGGTCTTCAATCAACATTAGTCACATTCTCTTTTGTCATCATTGGATTTAAAAATCCATGAACAGCAATACTTACTGTTATACTGTAATCCATCAGTGTCTCAGTGTGCTTTCCTCTCTGGCCCCTATGGCCAAGTCTATTACTTTAACCACGACTCTAACAGATCAAAGGATTGTGTGTGTGTCTGTGTTTACAGTTCCCTGAGGTAAATCAGATTTCCTGGCCAATGGTAGCAACTGTCTGTCTATGCATCGCTGGGATTCTGTGAAGTTTACAGCCTTACTAAATAGATGTCACTTGTCCTCAGCATTCCACACGCACACAAAGAAACAACCACATTGTACAGTAACTAGCTCCAAATCAGACCTTGCCCTTACGTACAGATCTAGGATCAGCTTACACTTCACAAATCCAAACCTGAACCATTGATTAAAAAAAAAGAATACAGATCAGTTTCTAGCAGCAACGTCATCCTAATTCACCATAGTCTGTAGCCATAATGGGTTGTGAGTGTTAGTACCTCTCTCTGCTGGGGACATCTTTGGAGTTTATTACACTGACTTAGACAGGAACTCAATGCTAAGAGTACAAGTACATCTTGTGATTTATAATACTGTGGTACCCTCTAGTGGTTTATATTCAGAGGAACAGTGTCTTAAATTCCAAACGCTTCACATCTCAGCATTAGTGTCCCATTCCCAATGTGTTTAAACAAAAATGGTGACAAATTATGGCTACCTATGTAAATTTATTACTAATGATAATTTCTGAACAGAAGACCCGTCTTGCAAACTAAACTACATTGTGAGACCGCAAAAACAATTTTGGTGAAAGGCTATTGGAAAGCAATTAAGTCGTATTCACTAGGCACAAAAAGGAAGCAACTGGGCCGAAATAGAGAAGTACTACCCAAACTTGTCTGTGCAAAACATTTTGCTACGGTTTGCTCAGTGTGCACTAATTAATACACCCCCTTATCTTGTGGATAGTCCAACCACCTACCTAAACCAGCAGAGAGTGCAATAGTACTGCTCATAAGAGATTTGAAAAGTGTAGTTATTTTACAATGGTAAATTTCCCACTTCTCCAAGAGTTTAGAACTATTCAAATGACCTGTTAGCCTTGGTATGATAGGCTTACTACACAGCAGGAACCATTCAACTAAGGAATGTGACTCTGAATAAGAGTATCTGCTAAATGACTAAATAAAGGTTAAGTACAAATTTAAATAAAAAATAAAAAATCTGCTAAATGACTAAATGTAAATCTAGGCAGGATATCAAAACCTTTAGCTTATCTCTTCAGTTCCGTGAGTGAACTTTCACATTTGTCTCGCTTTACTGTGGTTAAGGGTCAGAAACTAAACTCAAAACAGACTCACTCACAAACAAAATGACCCAATAAGATGCACTTTCCTTAGAACTCATTACTTCAGTTGCCTCAGAACGTTTAACATATGTGGATTTTTCTTTTACTGAGTCATTAACTCATTTTATCCAGGACCGTCTGAGCTCTGATGGCTCCCTGTGTGCAAAACTATTAGCAAAGTACATTATTCAATACAAATTCCTGTAGCCATCCCCTGCACACACCGTGGTCAAACAGCAGCTGTAAAGACCCTCAAACATAACACATGTACCTGTCAGCTGTGTATTTTCCATTTGCATCTATCCTCTACCCATCTCCTCCCTTTCCATGTCTGAACCTGCTAAAACACCAGCCATGACCAGCATCTTGGACCCTCTACATCCGTGTGTGCAGTAAGACTATAGCTATCGTATGGTTCCTTTACCTCATCCCTGAGCAACTATCATCCCAAAAGGCTCTCCAGATGGAGGGCATCTGAAGTCTAAAGTCAACACAACCACTCCAATACAACCTAACGGTACAGAGTGGAAGCACACATGTAGACCTGGTGACAGACAGCCACTCCAAGTCAGAGGCTCCAGTCTGTACACATAATGCAGTTCTGTGTCATCCACCCACACAGCAACATCACATCACTCATCCACATTAAATGGCTTTGGAAATGGTTTTGCTTGTTGTTTCTGTTGATGAGTGTTTTGGACCTGAACTTATACACACGCAGGTCTAACTAGGCCAACATCAGGACCTGCACATGTAGGCAGTCTGAGGATGCTGCACTCTTTGAGATGCACCGCTCTCCTGACATGCTTCGTCTAGCTCCATCTTTCCAAAACAACCACCACACCAGATGTCTGAGTCACAAGGCTCTTCCCAGAACTATCCTCCCTCCCTCCTTCCACCCCCCTCTCTCTCTAAGGTATAAAAGAAAGTAGGACAACATCCACGATAGCGTTCATAATCTGATTTTTTGCCATCCATTTATTATTGATACTATTTACATCTTTCGTGTTCATAATACTATTTTTGGTGGTCCTTTTGTTCATTGACATTTTACATAGTTCATAATATTATGATGCCGCAGGTACCTGAGCCCCACCTGATCACAGCAGTGTGTCAGATTCATGGATACAACAGCAAAACATGGGGGGGTTCTGGAAAACAGAAAGTGGAGTTGTGACGTGTTTGTTTGTAACAGTATCCATGTGTTTTCCCTATGATGTAGTGTTAAGCCAACTATTTCTATAATTTCTCTCTTAAAATTAGATTTTCAACTTAAACCTAACCCTAACCTTAACCACAGTGCTAACCTTATGCCTAACCGTAACCTTAAATTAAGACCAAGAATAACATTTTTACAATATTGGCAATTTTGCCTTTGTGGCTGTGGTAACTAGTGGAAACCATAGTGTTATACTACAATTGAGACCCAGATTTCTTCCTGGTCAAGTCATGAAAAAGTCCTAGCCTTAATTATGATTGGTCCAAACTGAGGTGCGAGACACATCTGTATTGCCGCGATTACGGGGCACATGAACAGCATCCACAAGCCAGAGGATGAGAAGCAGGAGGTGAAGAGAGAAGGAGTTGAAGAGGAGAGGGGCCAACCAAAGGCCTCGCTCTGTAGATAGGTCAGGACCCTCCCTTGACAGAAGAAAGAAAGTAAAGCTGTGACAACATCTTTATTATCACTTCATGTAATTCAAGCTCAGCTACATAACTGGAGCTCTGGGGAGGCAGCATTCAGGACCATAAAGGAGACTGTCTCCGTGGTACAACAAGAGGAAGGGGAATAAAAGAGTGGTGATGGAATTGATCAACAAGGCTGATCGCCAAGAACAATAAAAGAAGCCCCAACAAACACATACAGTACATATATATTCACACACATATGTACTCTCTTAAAAAAAGTAACCTGAAAGGGTTCTTCGGCTGTCCCCATAGGCGAACCCTTTGAAGAACCCTTTTTGGTTCCAGGTAGAACCCTTTTGGGTTCCATGTAGAACTCTTGTCACAGAGGGTTCTCCATGGAACCCGAAAGGATTTTACCCATGGAACCAGAAAGGGTTATAACTTCTTAAGGATCTGAGGGCCCATGACAAATCTTTTCAGCCTCCTGAAGTGGACGAGGTGTTGTCGTGCCCTCTTCACGACTGTGTTGGTGTGTTTAGACCATGATAGGTCCTTAGTGATGTGGACACGAGGAACTTGAAGCTCTCGACCCACTCCACTACAGCCGCGTCGATGAATAGGGGCGTGCTTGGCCCTCCGTTTTCTGTAGTCCACGATCATCTCCTTTGTCTTGCTGACGTTGAGGGAAAGGTTGTTGTCCTGGCACCACACTGCCAGGTCTCTGACCTCCCTATAGGATGTCACATTGTTGTCGGTGATCAGGCCTACCAAAGTCGTCTTGTTGGCAAACTTAATGATGGTGTTGGAGTTGTGCGCGGCCACGCAATCATGGGTGAACAGGGAGTACAGGATGGGACTAAGCACGCACCCCAGAGGGGCCTCCGTGTTGAGGGTCAGCGGATGTGTTGTTGCCTACCCTCACCACCTGTGGCGGCCCGTCAGGAAGTGCAGGAACCAGTTGCAGAGGGTGGTGTTCAGTCTCAAGGTCCTTAGCTTAGTGATGGACGTGGAGGGCAGTATGGTGTTGAACGATGAGCTGTAGTCAATGAACAGCGTTCTCACCTTTTCTCCAGGTGGGAAAGGGCAGTGTGGAGTGCAATAGAGATTGCGCCATCTGTGGATCTGTTGGTGCGGTATGAAAATTGGAGTGGGTCCAGGGTATCTGGGATGATGGTGTTGATGTGAGCCATGACCAGCCTTTCAAAGCATTTCATGGCTACAGATGTGAGTGCTACGGGGCGATAGTCTTTTAGACAGGTTACCATGGCATAAGGGACTATGGTGGTCTGCTTGAAACATTTAGGTATTACAGACTAGGTCAGGTAGAGGTTGAAAATATCAGTGAAGACACTTACAAACTGGTCAGCACATGCTCTGAGTATGCGTCCTGGTAATCTGTCTGGCCCTGCAACCTTGTGAATGTTTACCTGTTTAAAGGTCTTACTGACATCGGCTACGGAGAGTGTGATCACACAGTCGTCCGGAACAGCTGGTGCTCCCTTTCCACGGTTCAGTGTTGCTAGTCTTGAAGCTAGCATAGAAGGCATTTAGCTCATCTGGTAGGCTCGCATCACTGGGCAGCTTGTGGCTGGGTTTCCCTTTGCAATCCTTGATATTTTGCAAGCCCTGCCACATCCGACGAGTGTCAGAGCCGGTGTAGTAGGATTTGATCTTAGTCCTGTATTGACGCTTGCCTATTTGATGGTTCATCGGAGAGCGTAGCTGGATTTCTTATATTTTTTAAGCATCCGGATTAGCATCCCACTCCTTGAAAGTGGCAGCTCTAGCCTTTAGCTAGCCTTTAGCTCCTGTAATCCATGGCTTTTGGTTGGGACATATACGTACAGTCACTGTGGGGATGACGTCGATGCACTATTAATGAAGCCAGTTACTGATGTGGTAAACTCATCAATGCCTTCGGATTAATCGAATGGAACATATTCCAGTCTGTGCTAGCGAAACAGTGCTGTAGCTTAGTATCCGCTTCCTCGGATCACTTCCATATTGAGCGCGTCACTGGTATTTCATGTTTGAGTTTTTGCTTGTAAGCAGGAATCAGGAGGATAGAGTTATGGCCAGATTTGTGTGTGGAGTAAAGGTGATCTATAGTTTTTTCGCCTCTAGTTGTACAGATGATATGCTGGTAGAAATGAGGTGAGATGGATTTCAGTTTTCCTGCATTAAAATCACCGGCCACTAGGAGCGCCACCTCTGGGTGAGCATTTTCTGGTTTTCTTATGGCCCTATACAGCTCATTGAGTGAGGTCTTACTGCCAGCATTAGTTTGTGGTGGTAAGAAGATAGCTACGAAAAATATAGATGAAAACCATCTTGGTAAATAGTATGGTCTACAGCATGAGGTATTCTAACTCAGGTATATTTTCCATGTCCTTGTTCATCCATGATTTGGAGAAACATAGGATATTACAGTTCTTCAGATCACGTTGATAGTATAGTCTCGAACGGAGCTCATCAAGTTTATTCTCCAGTGATTGCACGTTCGCCAATAGAACTGAGGTTTGAGGCGGTTTATCCACTCGCTGCAGAACACATGGTGTGGTTTTAGAAGACACCAAAACTGGCTTTATAGCATCTACAGACACATCATTGTAGTGAACTGGGTAAGGCCACAATGTAACAAATTTCACAACTTTAATTAATTATTTCTCAACAATTATTTGGAGTCAAATGTCAAATGCATGCCAAACATCCATTCCCCAAAGGACCTTTTTTATGGATTTCATTTCAGGAAGATCCAAAACATAAATATATTTTGGCCATCCTGGCATAGAACTGCCCAATGCTTCCCCATTTCACATACTTAAATATTCCAGTGTGTGTGTGGTTACATATATATATGTGCGCATGTGGGTGTATTTGCAATTGTGAGTTGGAGCGAACCTGTGTGCAGGCATGTTATGTGTTTACTACCCACTGAGCACAGACGTCAGTTCAATGTCTAGTTTGACTTACATTGAGTCCCCAAAGAATGTCACTTAGTCATTGGATTTAGGTTAAAAGTTAGGTGAAAGAAATACAAATTGCCCTTGCGTTGATTATTTTTTGATTCAACCACTTTTTGCCCAGTGGGTACATGTTTGTGTTTGTGAGTACACTGTACACTCTTAGGAAAAGGGGTTCCAAAAGGGTTTATACATGTATTTATTTTTATTTAACCTTTATCTAACTAGGTAAGTCAGTTAAGAACAAATTCTTATTTACAATGATGGCCTAGTTTTTCGGCTTTCCCCATAGGTTCTACAGCTGCACCATTAAGAGCATCTTGACTGGCTGCATCACTGCTTGGTATGGCAACTGCTTGGCATCCAAACATAAGGCGCTACAGAGGGTATCCAGCCACCCAAGTCATAGACTGTTCAAGTCTGGGACCAAAAGGCTCCTGAACAGCTTCAACCCCCAACTCATGAGACTGCTGAAAAGATAATCATATGGCTACCCTGACTATTTGCATTGAACCGTCTTGCATCATCAACTCACTGGACTCTACCCACATACTCACACATACTACACAAACACTCCAACACACACACACATACGCTCACACACACACGAAACACACACACATGCATATTGACGCTACACACAGACACATACTCACACATAGACACACTTTCACACTTCACATACGCTGCTGCTACTCTGTTTATTATCAATCCTGATTGCCTAGTGACTTTTACCCTTACCTGCATTACTTCAACTACCTCGTACCTCTGCACATTCACTCGGTACCGGTACTCCAATGTGTATAGTCTCGTTATTGTCATTTTATTGTGATACTATTTCCTTTTTTGCAATTTTTTTTGTACTTTTTACCTCTGCATTATTGTGAAAGGGCACGTAAGTAAGATTTTAACAGTAAAGTCTACACCTGTTGTATTCGGTGCATGTGACAAATACATTTGATTTGATTTGAAATATGAGTAGTGTTTAGATTAAGAACACGATTTCTTTACATTCATTTATGGATCATTTAAAATATGAACTTAAGGGACTCCTGAGTGGAGCAGCTACAGATCTGGGTTCGATCCCGGGCTGTGTCGCAGCCGGCCGCGACTGGGAGACCTATGAGGCGGCGCACAATTGGCCTAGCATCGTCCAGTTTAGGGGAGGGTTTGGCCCGGCCGGATGTCCTTGTCCCATCGCGCTCTAGCGACTCCTTGTGGCTGCTGGGCGCATGCACGCTGGCTTCGGTTGCCAGCTGTATGGTGTTTCTTCCGACACATCGGTGTGGTTGGCTTCTGGGTTAAGCCAGCAGTGTGTCAAGAAGCAGTGTGACTTGGCGGAGTCGTGTTTCAGAGGATGCATGTGTAACAGTATAACTTTAGACCGTCCCCTCGCCCCGACCCGGGCGCGAACCAGGGACCCTCTGCACACATCAACAACAGTCACCCACGAAGCGTCGTTACCCATCGCTCCACAAAAGCCGCGGCCCTTGCAGAGCAAGGGGCAACACTACTTCTAGGTTTCAGAGCAAGTGACGTAACTGATTGAAACGCTAGTAGCGCGTACCCGCTAACTAGCTAGCCATTTCACATCCGTTACACTCACCCCCCTTTCAACCTCCTCCTTTTCCGCAGCAACCAGTGATCCGGGTCAACAGCATCAATGTAACAGTATAACTTTAGTACGTCGCCCCGACGCGAACCAGGGACCCTCTGCACACATCAACAACTGACACCCACGAAGCGTCGTTACCCATCGCTCCACAAAAGCCGCAGCCCTTGCAGAGCAAGGGGCAACACTACTTCTAGGTTTCAGAGCAAGTGACGTAACTGATTGAAACGCTAGTAGCGCGTACCCGCTAACTAGCTAGCCATTTCACATCCGTTACACATGGCTCTCGACCTTCGCCTCTCCCGAGTCCGCACGGGAGTTATAGCGATGGGACAAGACTGTAACTACCAATTGGATATCACAAAAAAGGGGTATAAAATAAAAACCTGTCATATTAACTGGGGTGGCAGGGTAGCCTAGTGGTTAGAGTGTTGGACTAGTAATCGAAAGGTTGCAAAATCAAATCCCTGAGCTGACAAGGTAAAAATATGTCGTTCTGCCCCTGAACAAGGCAGTTAACCCACTGTTCCTAGGCCGTCATTGAAAATAAGAATTTGTTCTTAACTGACTTGTCTAGTTAAATAAAGGTTAAAAATTAAATATCTCAAAGGTACTCTTTTTGATTTAGTTTATTTTCAGACATATTGTTTGGAACAATACACTCTTAAAACACCTCAAATTTCCAGAATGATCTTTCTGGTACTTTTTAAGATACAACCCATTTTATACATAGAAGTTTACATTATAGACCATTAATCAATCACTGCTCTTGTGAATGTGAATTGCACATTCAGCAAATCACCAGCAGATGGAGTTCCCTTTGAATCCATGTGTTGGTGGTGCTCATAACTTCAAAAGTAGCAAACAGCCCACTCTGGAAATTTGATGTACTTATATAGTACATTGTTTAAAACAAAATGTCTCAAAAAGAATAACATCTAAAAGAGAAATTTTGAGATATTTTTGTTTATACTTTTTACTATCCCAAAATTAATATAAATAACTTGTATTCTTAAATCTAAACACTCATATTTCAGAACCCACGGTAAGGGTTCAGATTACATCACCACTGGCTTTGTAGCATCTACAGACTCATCGTTGTAGTCAGTGTTTAGGTAAAAACAAAATGTCACAACTTTAACTAGTTATTTCTCAAGAATTATTTTGGATACAGATTTCAAAAGGTATGCCAACCGTCCTTCCCCCAAAGGACCTTGTAAGGGAATTCATTTCAGGAAAATCCACAACATCATGTATATGATATCAAATAACTTTGGGCCATCCTGGCATGGAATTGCCCCATTGTGAAATGGGTTAGCTGAGTGCAGGGTTGGAATGCCTCTGTCCCCTGGGCCTGGGTGGGTGGGTAGATGTGATGAGTTGTGAAATGCTGTTTCACAGTGGAGGCTGGCTGACTGGCTGCTGTGCATGGAGTCTGCTGGCTGGAGCTGCCTGAGATGGATTCCATGGCCAGTCATGTTCCTGGGTGTACACAAGATACATTATCCTGATGGGTCACTCTCCATTCCCCACATAACTGACTGACAGCAATTCCTCTTACACACAGACATGCGCACGCACACACACACACACGCACATGCACACACACACACACACACACACACACACACACACACACACACACACACACACTAATTAAATTAGGGCAAATTAATACATAAGCACTTTCACGCCTAAACTGACTTGAGCAGCATAGGTGCTAGTTTTACAGTAATGCTTATGACTTCCAGTGACAGTTTAAAACAGACAGTGGAGTGGTCCTATACAAGTGGAGTTGTATAGGACCTGAGCACTGAGACGTGTGGGAATGTGGGAAACACTGCCCTGGGATCTGTAAAATTGAGATGAGGTTTAGTAAAAGGACATGGAGTACCTTTGCCCTCATGAAGTCCCTCTTTGTTTTATACCAGTTACGAAGGCATGTCTCCTACACAGAGGGAACACATGTGGCAAAACAGATGTGGCATTCAGCACATACGTTTCCCCTTTCTAAGAATGTGTGTGCATTTGTATGCATGTGTGTGGGTGCGTGCGTGTGTGTGTGCGTGTGTGTGCGTGTGTGTGTGTGTGTGTGTGTGTGTGTGTGTGTGTGTGTGTGTGTGTGTGTGTGTGTGTGTGTGTGTGTGTGTGTGTGTGTGTGTGTGTGTGTGTGTGTGTGCATGTCGGGGGGGTTATATACCAAGACGGAAACTGAGTGGGGGAGGTAGCGGACATCGGCATGTAGATTGTAGAATAAGGTTTCACCTATATAACTGCAGCTGTACTGTAGTTGTCTCACCAGTCATAACTAACTCCTAAGGACTGTTCATTCAGCTCACGGTGGACTGTACACATCACTGGTTTACATCACTGGTTTACACCACTGGTTTGCATTGTGTAAGTGGAATGAGGATGAGGCGGAGTGGACTTACAGAACAGTCTGGTTCTTATTAGAGGCCAAACTGGTTCCCCCCTGCAAGGCTCAATGTCCCTGCACTTTACCTACTCTTCCTACACTATAAAGGGGAAACCATACATTTAGAGACATATACACACACACATGTGTATATATATATATATATATATATACACATATATATACACACACACACACACACACACACACACACACACACACAAGCATGCCCACACGCACGTGCACACACACATTTAGACACAGACACACACAGTGTCACTCAGCCTCCATACAGTACACAGCCTGAGGACAGAACATGGCCATTTCCTTCATGTCATGTCAGGACGGAGGGAGGAAATAGGAGAGTCATTTTCTTTCTTTCTCGCTCCAATGTTTCTCCACATAAAGGCTTCACAATTCATAAAGGTCATGTTAACTGACCGATATTATCTCATAGAACAAAACGTATTTCCCCATTCATTTTGCCCATAGGGATGGCTGAACGAACCAGAGGTAACTGATTTCCGGGTTTTAGGACTACAAGCTGGCGAGCTCTATGTCCCACTGAGTTAAGCCATGGGGGTTGTTATAAAGCAGTATGTCAAACTCATTCCATGGAGGGCTGAGTGTCTGTGGGTTTTCACTCCTCCCTTGTACTTGATTTATGAAATAAGGCCACTAATTAGTAAGGAACTCCCCTCACTTGGTTGTCTAGGTCTTAATTGAAAGAAGGAAAAAAACGTGCAGACACTGGGCCCTACATGGAATGAGTTCGACACCCCTGGTTTAAATGGTGACTCGTGTTTTTTACATTCCAACTCAGCTGGGCTGGTCTCAAGGCCTTAGCAACACCTCAATCTTTTCCTATTGTGTCTTGGTCATGGTGATACGGAGAGCGGCTGGAAATACTACAAACTCACTTTCAGATAAAGAAATCAGTATGCAGGACACATCTGCAAAATAATTATGCTATGTGACCATTTTCACCTAGCAATCAAACCTCACTGTTTTGTGCAGGGATTTCTACTGTAAGAGTCCCTCTCCTCTACCCTCCCTCCCTTGTTCAAGGTCAAGGTCCAGGGCAGAGGGCCAACATGTGTTGGTGTTGTGCCATACTAGGACAGGCAGGCAGGGGTCCCTGGCAGATGGATATACGGGTCGGGGGTCTGGAGTGAGGTGAGGTGGCAGGTTTAATGTAGGCTGTTTAATGTAGAGGGTTCTACATGGAACCCAACATCTTTCTACCTGGAACCAAAAAGGGTTCTCCTATGGGGACAGCTGAAGAACTCTTTAGGAATTCTTTTTTCTAAGAGTGTAGTGTGGAAAAATGCTGAATCCACTGCAGTACATCACAGACAGTTTACTTATTACACATCATAAGACCAAAGGGCATGGACGTACAGCTTGGCTCACAGCTAAAGCAAAGAATAGATAGAGTACAGTCCCTTCATGTGGAAACCAAAGTCCTGCAGCCATACAGCGCTGTACACACCTTCCTGCTGGCTTCCTCCTGAAACGTATTTGTGTTTCATCGCGCTAAGTAATTAAGACAAGTTTTTACTTGTTTACAGTTTTCCCACAGCGTATCCAATCTGTGACTAATCAGATGGGGGTTTAGCATGAGGATGCTGGACACCTTGGCAGTGGGGTGTTTGATGCATATGACTCTTTTGAGGAGGGTTGAACAGTTCTTATAAACAATGGACTGACTGCAAACTCAGCTGGAGGACCTATGCGCGTTTGTGTGGTGCAGAGAGAGAGAGGAGACCAGATGGAGCAGTATTCACTACATATAAATGTTTATAATTAAGTATTTATTACTAATGTAAATGTTAGTAATTAATGCTGACATAGCTCGTTGACCTCCTAGACAGAGCTGCAGGCTTTTTAGACTGGAGTTTCTAGCATGGCCATGGCTGCAATCAAACTATACAGAATAATGTCACAGAATGGTCATGTTTGTTGTTGTAGGTCGCGCATGCTGTTTTCATGCAAAGAGAACTATTTGCTCTATTCTGGATGTCCGGCTTTTTGGACACAAACGGACAGGAAATTGATCTGTTTTGTCCAGATGCTGTGAACTCGCAGTGAGCCTTTAATTTCCTCAGCAGAACTCACGGTCAAAGCCAAGCTAATAAGAGACAAAGGACTGCATGACACCAAACTGTGATATTAGACCTGTACAGACTCCAATACGCCCCCATCTATCTGGCACTATGTTTGTCTGACTGCTTAGCTATATATCTGGCTGGCTGGCTGCTTGGTTCTCTCTGTCTGTCTGTTTGCTTGCCTGTATGTCTCTGTCTGCCTTCCTGTCTGTCTGTTCTCTCTCTCACGCTCTCTCTGTGTCTCTGTCAATTCAATTCAGGGGGCTTTATTGGCATGGAAAACATATGTTTACATTGCCAAAGCAACTGAAATGGATAAACAAAAGTGAAATAAACAATAAAAAGTGAACAGTAAATATTACACTCACACAAGGTCCAAAATAATAAAGACATTTCAAATGGCATATTATGTCTATATACAGTGTTGTAGCGATGTGCAAATAGTTATAGTACAAAAGGGAAAATAAATAAATATCTCTTCCTCTTTCCAGCTGTCTCCACATGGTGCGACTGCCATTATTTATCCTCTCTGAAGTGGTTGTTGGGAAATGTGGGTCTCCATGTTAATCATACCAATGAAGACACAAGTAGACTTATCCTCAGTGTTGTCAGGAAATCCCAGAGGTGAGTATTGTGTATTGCACAGTCATGCTTACATTTCTGCCTTATCTTCTATCAATATGCTTCCCCTTGGGCAAAGATGACAACCACAGTGTATAGTCTGTCTGAGATTAGGGAGATATAGGGGGAGCACAGCCAATAGGCATCCTTCTCCTTAATTACAACGTGTCTTCAGTGGGTTAGACATCACAGATCAAGGCTAGGCATCACTCCCATCTTAAACACTGGGTTGGGCACATTGGTAGCCCTAAGCATCAATTCCCTTAGTTAGTCATGCACATAACCAGAGACAATTCAAAGAAACAGTGTGTTATATTTGTAATGAGAAAGCTTATTGAATGATTACCAGAAAACGTGTAGTTTATCATTGGTCCATATTTTGCCAGCAATGCTGTATTTGCATTCGGAAAATGTCACATCTAAATACAATATGCATTCCTAAGTACAGAGTTGATATTTCTCCACAAATCTTAGTTTTACTGGTTACATAAGGTGATCTGTATACAGGGCCAGTCCTAGCCTTTTTTGGGGCCCTGAGCATCTCATGGGCAAAACATTTTAGTGGCTCCACTTTTAAAAGCAGAGAGAAGAAAAGTTTTAAAACAGGTTTGCTGCAATTCTACAGATTTTGTCATGGGGTGGAGAGAAGATTTATCAATTTCATTAAATATTTTATGCAATTCTACTCATTTTGTCATGGGGCAGAGCAAAAAATGCAGTTTTATCGCTAATTTCCAGCAATTCTACACATTTTGTCATAGGGTGGAGAGAAATTCTTGTAGTTTTAAAGATAATTTCCTTCAATTCTACAAATTTTTCCATGAGTTATGCCATGTCCTTTATTCCTCGAACAGTGGGGTCACGGCCAGGGTGTGCCATTATCAACAGCAACCCTGGAGCAATTAGGGTTAAATGCCTTGCTCAAGTGCACATCGGCACATTTTTCACCTTGCCCCTGGGCAAGTGCCCTGTGTGCCTGGTAGGTAATTTGACCATGATTACTACAAGTTTAGATAGCTGGCTAAACTAATTTACCAATCTAGAAATGTTTTGCTGACATGGGCCAATTGAGTGACTGTCAGTAACTGCCATAACAAGAGAACAACAGATGTGTACAACCAAATTGAACCTAGTGTATTCTGCTTTTATAGCTCAACAGTAAGTTGAAAATGTATTTATTTTGGGGTCTGGGGCCCCCTTGCTCTACGGAGCCCCAAGTGGTCACTTATCTCACTTATGCCTTGGGCCGGCCCTGTCTGTATAAGTTACTGTACACATTAGATACACAGATCCTCCCTAAAGGTCAACTCAGATTCATATGTGGGTACTTTTGTAGCGAGGGCAAAGCACAAAGCCTCCCAGATAAATAGTACTGTACATGTTCATACATGCTCCTCTGACCGCGGGTTTAATCTATTTTATGGCATTTCTTCCTACAGATTCTAAGATTTAGTGAAACAATATTCCTCCAGAGTGAGATCCAGGTTTGACATGTTCTCTATTCAGTGGACAGGCTATAGATCAATAATATGACATTATATACAATCAAACAGTACATGTTATTGCTCTCTCATCAAGTTATGTCAAGTTGACCCTCAGGTTAATATGTTTTGCCTGATGTACCAGACAACTGTGGAGGAGAAGACAATTGGCATGCATCACTCTCTGTCCAGACATGAGTTATATATTCTCTGTTCATAACACCAGTCATACTGGTCACACTAATTTCCCACCCACACCACTGCCTCTCCCCCAGTGTAATTTCAATCTCACAATTTATTTTGTGCTACATGCAAAAAAGATTAAAGTTAATAGAACCTTAAAACTGTTCAGCTGCCAACATACTATATAAATTGTGTTTTAAACATCTGGTTTTCATAGTCCAATTAAATTAGTTATTTATTGGAGTATGCCAACCCAGTGGGCACAGACATCAATTCAATGTCTATTCCATGTTGGTTCAAGTTATTTCATTGAAATTACATGAAAACAAGGTTGATTCAACCAGTGTGCCCAGTGGGAAGAGACTGCTTTGTGGAGTTTAGTACTGCATAAATTAACATAACGCATTGAAATATGTCCTTCAGAATTTCCACACAGATCTGGTATGCAGGCACACTCACAAGACACTGTGAGACAGTCTTGTATCATTTGTGAGTCAATCGAGATTTGTCATCGTTTCCAAATTCAGCTGATCGACCAATGAGAGAAGGGGCTTGCTTACACAACACACCCATTGCCCTTCTCCTTCACATGGTGTCCACCACGTCGTTCTCAGTAAAGGCAAGTGCCAAGAGTGTAAGACACATCAATTCTGTAATCCCTGTAAGATCAATGCAACATATTTTCTAGTTTTAAAGTATAGCCTATTAGGATATATTTTATAACGGATTTAAACGAGTTATAGCATACCACAAATATGACATTATGCAAGTACATTTCAAATGATATTGACACATTTTATTGAATAAATATTAGTAGGCAAGTTCTTTCAGCACACAAAACGTATAACTTTTCGCTATATAGAGATAGATCGAGATATAATTGGACATACATATATTACGATTCATAAATATTGCGGGGGAAAACGCATTGTTACTTAAGACGATGTCACTGGTTCCTCTCAAATGACATTTTAACAAGGCACATGTGTTTTATGAAACACTCTAGTTTGCTGCATTGTGTCTGGTAGGCCTGAATCATAGAAGAGCAATAAACTGGAGCATGAGATTGTAGCGACTGCATAGCTCACACACCTATAGAAGCCCATTTCTGATGAATAAAAGTTTTACATTTTTTTATTTTCACAAAAAATATATTGAAAAAAAGTTTAAAACGAATTAGGCTAAAGCATTGAATCTCAAAAGAAATAGCAAGTAAATCAATTTGGTGAACATATTCTAACCATGACAAGATATTATTCTGAAATGAAGGATTACAAGTGAAAGCTATAGAACATAAATATAACATTTCCACATTTAATGCGCATTGGTGAAGGCACAGAGTTGCGAATGATTTTTGTTGCAATTTTGCATTTGGAACCAGCCCACTTATTTCAGACCAATGGAGTTTGTTTATTCAAATGAGCCTCTCTTAAAGACAACTTGGGCGGCAATTGTGGCAGACTTCGTAAGAAAGTTTACTCTCATCACAGTCAGACCACAGTTTTTAACCGGAGCTGTGTTCCTACTGACTTATACAATTGGATCTACTACTCCTAAACCAATTTTCAAGGAACTTTTCATTCGGGACTTGACAGAGAAACCTCTTGATCAACAATAATATGGGAAAAGAAAATACCTATTTGGTCACCGTTTGGATAATTCTTGCAAATATCTGTGCATCTTTTTCAAGTACACCAGAACAAACACTTTTTGGTAAGTAAAGGATATGTCTCCTGTTTGTAGAGCTGACTTTGGCTTTGTTAGAGAGAGGTTAAATAAATACATTATTTTCCTGGGGGCTGACTAGCCATCTGACATTACGGGCAAATGCCAGATGGGTTGGTCAAGTTTTTTTGTCCAGTGGGCCTGTCTAACTTGTTTTTTTTTGCACAAAAGTATAATTACTTTGCTAATAATGGGTTCCTCAAGGAAAAATTGGTCCAGTGTGAGGGCCTCAAGAAAAATAATGGTCTGGTGTGTTAGAAATGCCAGGGCTGATTTCTGGTCCCAGTCCGCTCCTAGTTGAATTTCTGCCATAAAATAAACACTCAAGCCACCTGGAAGGAGTATAATTGGTGCAGCCATCTCCAACTGACCCATAGTAACCCAGAAAATAGTTTATAAAGTTGTCAGACCTACCTACCCCACTCTTTTGTTTAGGGTGCGCAGTGGGAGCTCTTTCCAACCATTGCAACAACAACAAGAATTCGATCAGAAAGAAAATGAGGCATTTTCATGGCAGATAATTATTTGCAAATTCAAGTGCAATTACAACAATACTTTGAGAACTAAAATATGTTAGCATTTTTTTATGCAAAATAACTACTTTCCATTTGTTTGACACATTTTTGCATAATAACACACACACATATATATATATATATATATATATATATTATAATTAACATTATATTCAATATTTAATGTGGTCGATAGGCTTATTTGTGATTTGTTTTGTGTGAAATAGCATTACTAGAAAATGTGGAATCATGAATGAATGTTTGGTTGGTAGAAATGCAAGTGGCAAAAGGGGGCGACACTTGACTGTTAAAACGTTTCATGATATATTTTATCATGCTGTTAATTGGACTAGATTATACCAATTGATAAACTGATAGATTCTGCAGATTATGTTTTGTAATTATTTTCTTCCAAGATAGTCAGTGTGTGAATATAAAAAGCTGAATTGCCACCACTTGAAAGATCCAATAAAAAATACTGGAATTTGTTTCCTTGAAAGGAATTGTAGATGCTGGATCTGATTTGTCATGCAAATCAGAAGTACATTTTTGGTAGTGGTAAAGGCTTTGAATTTCTAGTGCCGTTGAGCAAGGCACTTAACACTAATTTGTCCTGTAAATTGCTCTAGATAAGAGTGCCTGCTAAATGACCAAAAAAATGTCAATCATCACTCATGCAGGTAACAACAACACTACTGAATGGCTTGAGGACTTCACTGACATTGTATCCAAGTTCTCCCTGAGAACCGCTGAGGTACCAGATGATGACCTGTGCTACATTGTTCCTGGCCAGCCCTTAACCATCCCAGAGTGTGAATTCAACTCTGAGACTCAGACGTTTGTGGTTATTCATGGATGGACGGTAAAAAGCTTTGACATTCTATTATGATTGATTACCACTAAAGCATAAATTGTTTACCATAATTTGAATAAGCTGTATTGTTTATATTATGAGCGAATTAACTCAACAATAATTGTCCCTAAAAATAGATTCAGCAATGATAACTAGATGCATGATGAGAAGCCTCCCACTGTCCCTAGTTATAACGCTCCAGTGCTCATTCATGTGTTAAAGTGCTGACATTTGGCTGGTCTTCAATCAGTGCAGTGAGCAGACAATGGGGGATAGGGCCACAGTGGGTCACGCCAGCCACTGACCCCATAACTGTGTCTCCTCCAGGTCACAGGGCTGTTTGAGAGCTGGGTCCCTAAGCTGGTGACAGCGCTGTATGAGAGGGAGCCCAAGGCCAACGTTATCGTGGTGGACTGGCTGACCCGGGCCCAGCAGCACTACCCTACCTCCGCCGCTTACACCAAGCTGGTGGGCAGAGACGTGGCCAAGTTTGTCAACTGGCTGCAGGTAAGTGATCTCAAGGTCACTGTGAACACAGGAAATAATATAATATTAACTGGGTGGTTCGAGCCTGAATGCTGATTGGCCGAAAGCCGTGGTATATCAGACCGTATACCACGGTTATGGCAACAACATTTTTTTAAAGCTCTAATTAATTTGGTAACCAGTTTATAATAGCAATAAGGCACCTGGCATTGGTAATATACCACAGCTAAGGGCTGTATCCAGGCACCCAGCGTTGCGTCGTGCTAAGGACTGCCCTTAGTCGTGGTATATTGGCTATATACAACACCCCCTCGGCCCTTATTGCTTAAATATAAGCTTCACACAATGGCCTGATTTCTAACTTGAGATCAGACTTTCAGGCAGTAGTGTAAATGGGTGAGTTGAACAAAAGTTGCATCTGAAGTTTGGAATCGATCTAGTTATTAAAAATACACTGAACAAAAATATAAACGCAACATGTAAAGTGTTTATCCCATGTTTCATGAGCTTAAATAAAATATCCCAGAAATGTTCCATAGTCACAAAAAGCTTATTTCTCTAAAATGTTGTGCACACATTTGTTTACATCCATGTTAGTGAGCATTTCTCCTTTGCCAAGTTAATCCAACCACCTGACAGGTTTGGCATATCAAGAAACAGCATGATCCTTACACAGGTGCACCTTGTGCTGGGGACAATAAAATGCCACTCTAAAATGTGCAGTTTTGTCACGTGGAATTGGCATGCTGACTACAGGAATGTCCACCAGTGCTGTTGCCAGAAAATGTAATGTTAATTTCTCTACCGTAAGCCACCTCCATCGTCGTTTTAGAGAATTGGGCAGTATGTCCAACTGGCCTCACAACCGCAGACCACATGTATGGCGTCATCTGGGCGAGTGGTTTACTGATGACAACCTGGTGAACAGAGTTCCCCATGGTGACGGTGGGTTTGTAGTATGGGCATGCATAAGCTACGGAGAATGAACACAATTGCATTTTATCGATTGCAATTTAAATGCACAAAGATACTGTGACGAGATACTGTGACGAGGCCCATTGTGAGGCAATAAAATAAAAAAAAGATATCTGTGACCAACAGATGCATATCTGTATTCCCAGTGATGTGAAATCGATAGATTAGGCCCTAATAAATGTATTTCAAATGACTGATTTCCTTATATGAACTGTAACTCAGTCAAATCTGTGAAATGAATGCGTGTTGCGTTTATGTTTTTGTTCAGTATACTGTATATTACTGGTGATGCAATGTTTTAGAAGTCAGAGTTGTGGATATGTTTTCCTCCTGGTTCTGATTTAGTATGCCTCATAAAGGCTTTTTACTGCCATGTTGTTGATCCACATCATTACACAGAACATTATTGATAGAAGCGGCACGTGGAGCTAGTGAAGCATATCCTCTGCTAGAAAAATACTTTAGGGCGAGGGAGGACACATTGGTATGATAAACCGCCTGAAATGGTTACATGTGAAAGCGGACAGTATAACTGACGGAACAGAATATACTTGAAAGGGTGTTAGCATCGCATAACCATGGCATAAGTGGTTTTACAGCTAAGTCTTTACACAGTCACAACACACTTGGCAGTTTAGGAATTAGGAATAAACCATGTTTGCTTTCCCTCTTGTCAGAAAACACTGGACTACCCCTGGGAGAGGATACATCTGCTGGGATACAGTCTGGGGGCTCATGTAGCCGGCATCGCCGGTCTCCTCACCAACCACAAAGTCAGCAGGATCACAGGTGAGCAGACAGTCCTTCTCTGCTGAAGAGGTTTTATTGTTTGTCTATCAGTCCATGTACCATGGATGCAAACATACATGCATAGGCCTACATATGCAAGTTCTATCTCAATGAATTTAGCCTCAATAGTCCCTGAATTTGTCTCCATAAAGTTTACTCAACTATGAAATCTCTTTGACCTGCTTAGAATATTAACATATTTATCCCTAAACCAGATCAGGCCCTGGAGGCAGCAGACCATTAAACACCATAATCACATCCATTGAGTACATTGTGGCTTTACTTCAGTGCTGGAAGCACACTGAGGCTTTTGCCTGCATGTTCTCATGTACAGTATTACAGATGGACTGTGACTGTTCTCTCCCTCTCTCTCTCTACTTCCCCCTTCTCTCTCCTTCCATCCGTCTCCCAGGTTTGGACCCAGCCGGCCCGACCTTTGAGCACGCTGACACCCAGAGCACCCTGTCCCCTGATGATGCTCTCTTCGTGGACGTCCTGCACACCAACACCCGGGGCTCCCCAGACCGCAGCATCGGCATCCAGAGACCGGTGGGCCATGTGGACATCTACCCCAACGGAGGAACCTTCCAGCCAGGCTGTGACCTGCAGAACACCATGATGATGATTGCCACCACAGGCATCCATAGTACGTAGTGTAATTTAACACCGCAATGTAATAAAATCACACTCTGTTATTACAGTGTAGTAAATCTTCATGAGGCGTGTTCCTTTAAGTTTGAATAGCTGCATCAGATACTTTGACCTCATTAAAAGTGTCATTTTCAATGTCTTAACTTTTCTTTAACTTTAAGTCTGAATAAGCAAATGTCCCAGACATGGTTGCACAGTTAGTCCGGTGTATATCAGAGAATCAGCCAGTGATTCAGTCATCATGGTCCTAATGGTGTTGTTTTATGTGGGTCCTCTGTAGATATGGACCAGATTGTGAAGTGTTCCCACGAGCGCTCCATCCACCTGTTCATCGACTCGCTGGTGAATGCAGCAGAGCATCAGAGCATGGCCTACCGCTGCAGCTCCAAGGAGGCCTTCATGAAGGGAATGTGTCTCAACTGCCGCAAGAACCGTTGCAACAAGGTGGGCTACGGCGTCAACAAGGTCCGCCTGCCCCGGAGCACCAAGATGTACCTCAAGACCCGCGAGATGATGCCCTTCAAACGTAAGAGCGAGAGAGATGTAGGGGAATTGTTTTAGGATGAGAGAGCACGCATGCACAAAGGAACAATTGGATTAATCTTTGTCACAACAGAAGGTTCATTCCCTGGCACTAAAATAGATTTTCATAAGTTAAGACTTGATGTACATTTGTTACCAAATCCTCAATGTATTGGTCTAGAAGTCTGAATGTAGTTACGGTAGTGGTGGCATGGAGCTAGGCTTAGCTCAAGCTGGCCTTGAGAGCTTTAACTGAACACTGAGTCTCTTTACCAGGCCATGTATGTCACATTAGTACAACGGGCCCCCAGTGCACATACTGTACCAGTACTAGATAACCCTGTTCAAACAGTGTGACTTCTGAAGTCTACACAAGTCCCTCCTTTATCAGTCCCTCCTGACTCCCTATCCATAAAAGATTCCATAACATATGTCCAGCCTGCGTCCATTTTTCACCCCCCTCACCCCACTATTGTAGGATTGGCACAGTCTAACACATCTGATATGTTAGTGGCATCAAGGTCAAACCAAAACAAGCAGGGGGGATAAAACAAGGTTTATGGTGCAAGCCATGAAAGTCACAGAGTGAGGCTATTAGTATTTCAGTAGTTTGGTAACTTGACACCACTGCGCGTGATTGCTTAGGGTGGAAAGTTAGAGGATACTTTACATGCCAATTCTATTCGTTAATGCTTAATCTGCAGTTAAGCATTTTCCTACCCTTAGTCACCCTTAGTCATGGCAGTAAGCAATAATATGGGTATGTAAAGACAGGTCATAATCATGGAGGTACTACAGTTCTGTGGGAGCAGAATAAGGATCTTTAGCTTTAACTGTGGGCATCCGTGATGGGATAATGTCCACATGCCACAAACACTTCAAACAGTTGGAGAATATGTCTCAACTGGGCACACTGCAGGTATTTGCATCGGCAAACATACTCAGGGTTTCAGACGTCTGTGTGTGGCGTGGTTCTAAATTAAGGTCTCTGTCATTCTTTCCCCAGTTTTCCATTACCAAGTGAAGGTGCATTTCTTCAGCAGCGAGAAACTGGACTACACTGAGCAGCCCATGAAAATCTCTCTGTACGGAACCCATGATGAGAAGACAGACATTCCCTACATCATGTACGTATAGTCTGATATTAAAGAAAATAATAAAATCATTATTATTATTATTTATTTTTTATATACTTAGTTGTCCAGAAATGCTTGATATAATTTCTAAACATATCCAAACTTACAAATATCATACACTGACATAATTAACCCCAGAGATAACATCTCGTCGCCTCTCCTCAGCTGGGTACTGTATACAGTACAGAAGGTGAAATGACCCCCTAACCGTTGACCTGTGTGTGACCCCTCAGGCCCTTCCTGAACACTAACAGCACTGTGTCCTTCCTGCTGACCACCGACGTGGACATCGGGGAGCTGCTTATGGTCAAGCTGCGTTGGGAGAAAGACGCTTACTTCAGCTGGTCTGACTGGTGGGGTAACAGCAACTTCCACATCCGCAAAATGCGTGTCAAGGCCGGGGAGACTCAGTCCAAGTAAGTTATGATGAACTGAATATTCCAATTGATGAGATGAATCAATCAAAACCCAGCAGTACTGTGTACCATATTTGAATATCTTTGACACTGTACATCATCTTTCACATTGCCAGTCTTTGAAGTTGTATGATACATGTTTCAGAAGTCTTTACTGTCTGACTCCAGGGTGATCTTCAGCGCTAAAGATGGAGAGTTTGCCTACCTCGTCAGAGGAAAAGACGACGCAGTCTTTGTCAAATCAAAAGAGGACAACATGAGCCGGAAAGAAAAAACGTAAGAAATCTAGAACATTTTGAAACTTTGTGAAACTTTGATTGCATAAAATCTATCATATCCAAAGATAGGATTCAGAACTTCCTTCCTCATTTTCTTTTGTGAACTTTTTTTTCTCTTCTCTCTTATCTTTAGGATGCACAGGCTCAAGATGCAGGGAAGCCTCTTCAAGAAGAACACTGCATGAAGCAGCACTTGAATACAGTCTGCACTGCACCCCACAGCCAAAGCTGGATGAAGCCAGGGAGAACGTGCTGGAGAGAAGATAAGGGATGTTAGTCTCTGACATGTACCGTTTTCTGCTTTCCATTCTGTCATGTCATCTCCATCCCCAAGCACAATCTATATCACTTTATCCACTGTGCTGGGAGTCAGTTTATGGGCTTTTTCTTCTATTAACCGTCATCATGGAGAGTGTTACAAATGTCATTCTAAAATCATCTTTTTCATGGTTTTGACTTTGTCTAACGTTGCTACATTATCTTTGTAATCCTTCATCTGTGTTCATGTATACAAATCACATCAATGTATTTCTAACCCTATACTGGGTAGTTCCGATTCAAACTTTTGATTCAAAGAGATTAACATAGCTTCTGCTTTTATGAAAGCTTTTTGACACATTCGGTATGCACACTATAATAGTCATGTCACTAATGTCACATCATGCCTAAACCACTAACTGCCACCACCACAGGGACCAAAGATGGTGACACTGTCTACTGAGTTGAATATTACAGTGATCCGTGTACATGGCTTTTCAATCAGTGTTATACAGTATATATGAGTTGTTGTAGATTAATTCCCTGCTTGTTCTTTGTGTGCATTTGGTTATTGTGTTTGGCATGGGTCACTTGAAGGGCGTTAATCCACGTCAGTCGATTTGATCATTCAACAACTAGTCAAACTGGATTGTTGTGTTAAGATCAATATTTCATTGGCCACTTGACTTGAGAAGAATAGAGGTCACAAGCAGAAGTTAGCATATCCTGAAAACTTCTATAACTTCCTTTATAGGTCAAAAATTATGTGGAAACAATTACCTTAACCCTATTGGTCAATCATGCCCTTTTGAAAGGTCAAACAAAATGCTACACTAAATACAGAACATATCTGTGAGCCTTTGCAAACATTGGTAGACAGCCCTACATAATAGCCATAATGCATCCCAATAATGTTTCATATTCTATTTATTGAATGTACCTGTATATATTTGTATATTAAGCTGTAATATATTTGGGCAAGTTTCCATTGCTGTCTTTGTTTTTATAGATGAAGCTTTGGGATTTTACACGTGTGGCTTTGGACAGACTGATCAAATTGGTCTCCATGCCAGCTGATGAGTACATTTAATTTTATGAACTGAAATGCAGTGCACTGTATGAAGGAAAATCATGATACTTTAATAAAGTGAGTACATTATACATCTGGGTATTATTGGATTTACTACTCCCCTGATCTACATATTGTGTTCTTGAATTCCTTAAATCTTATTCTAACCCTAGAACATGTAACTAGATACAACATGGAGCTATTCTTAGGACATTATTAAAATCTCTCTCAACATCACTCAATAGTGTATAATTGTTGGCAATACATAATTTACAAGACTGACTATATAAGCATATAGTCGGCAGGTAGTCTAGTGGTTCGAGGCGAACCAGCACCCGGAGGGTTGCCAGTTTGAATCCCGGGTCTGATGGGGAAAAATCTGGCGGGAAGTGAGCTGGCAACTGGAATCTGGTATCAAACCCTAGATGCCATTGCCTGCCATTGTGCCCTTGAGCAAGGCACTTAACTCAAACAACAACAGCTCCCCTGGCGCCCAGTGTGGCAGCCCCACGCACCTCTCCAAAACTTTATAAGTACAGTATGTGTGTCTTTAGGAGGGGTTGGGTTAAATGCGGAAGTCAAATTTCAAAGTACAATTGTACAAAGTACAATTGACCAAAAAAGCGTTCTTAATCTCTTGATATGATCACATGCTGAACCTAGTGCCATCAATATAGAGGCAGTTGTCATTCACAGGTATTATCAATATTTGCAAACAAGCAAAAGAGAAATAATATATAATTTGATGTGGATGGCTACTGTTGTAATAGCAGTGTTATTACTCCTGTGCTTAACACACAGTGGTCTCATTGTGCCTAATCTGACACCTGCGGCTCATTAAACCTTGCGTCTGACATGTGCTATTAGCACAACATCCACATTAGAGCCTATCATCAGTACCCTAAAATACCAAAACAAGTTACGCAACACATAGTGGCAATACACAGAGAAATAGTTTTGGACCCCAAATTCCCTGAGTTGGAAATACATGGTAGAATTCCATAAAAACAGTGAGGTTATTGGGTAATTATTGGAATTTGGACCATCCAAAAAATAAGGAAACATGATAGGATAGGTATTTTCCCATGACTCACTACTGTGAGTACTGTACAAAACAACATGAGATAGATGACACATTGTCAACATTTTGCTTTAATCCATTCATTAATACACATTTTTCATGGATTAAGAAGATATATCTTGAAAGTATGTGGCGAAAACATGGAAACCATCTGTCATCCGGTAAATTACAGTCGGATTGAGGAATGACACTGATGTGTTTAAGCAATCCGGTCTGCCTGTGTTCCCTCAGGGGTGATGGGTCTAAGTAGGTGCTGGACAGAGGTAGGGTTAGGAAACCTCTTCCCTCCCTTGAGCTCATTGAAATATTTCCTTATTGTGTTTTTGTGGTTGTGTACGACTGTAACCCCTACAAAGATGTGGTTAAAACCTTACTTTTCACTGAACTTATTGTCCCAAAACAGTTGTCCCCAGAATGCCTCTCTAAGATGTTATTGTCATTTTTCCATTGGAGTTCTTATTAAAAGCTCCAAAAAACAAAGCAAACAACGTGAGACAAATGTTTGCATTGAAGATGTAATAGTTCAGAATAATTTTAAAGATGTTCCTAATGGGAAAAATATCCACTTCTGGCTCATTTAGCTACACAACACACTATACATCACAACCATGATAAATGAACTAGGATATCTTTACAGTTCACATGGTAAGAACTTCCTGAAGCCATTAGAACCACACATGTCATTCTTAAAAAGAACCCTGGAAAAAGCAGTCCAGAACAATTTATCACTTCCAAAATTTTGGACAGCAGTTTGCTTCCAAACCACACCATTTTACTGGCTCTTGCAAATCTCTACAGTACAGCTTTCCAACATTATCTCATCAAAACAAACTACGTCACCATAACACTGAATGAGATGCTTCCCTCCAAAATCGAATCAGCTTCCCTCCAGAATTGCAGCACCGTAGCAATGGGGAGTGATTGCATCTGTTTTTCTAATACTGCTGTTCCTGCTTTACAGGGAAACTCGGTCATGTTCCTAGAAAAGCAACATTAGATTGGATGACAACTGGAACGCTACAAGAGCTGCTTTTTCTGGGGGGAGCAGCAGGGGATATGTGTGTTGAATCTGGCAACAGTACAATAAGACAACTTCTGTGGGGATTTTCCCCCCTTTGTCCCACTTGTTCCATAACAATAAGCATCAGAGCCAAACTTTGTTTCTATCTCATTATGAGCAACCAGGGGCCTCTGATAGGTTTGTCAGGGCATCCATTCTGGACTTTTCCTTGGCGCTTGACAACAATGGTCCACCATAGAGGCTAGACACACTTGCCATGTGCACATTCTTGAAGGAAAGCATGTAACCCTAGCAGGTGACATTATTCTTAGTCCTACGTACACACTGGTGTACTGCTTAGATAATGGAAACACAGGACTGGTCCAACAGACCTCTGAGGCTGACCAACCACAATTCACACGGACTCCAGATCCCTACTGACTGATACAGTATGTCAAATGTTGAGAAGATCAACGGTCTTAAGTGAGGAAGCGGGTTAAAAACAACTAGGCCTATGTCTTGCTGATTGGTTGTAGGCCTATTCCTCCCACAGTACAACCAGTGGGTGCCCCAGCATAAAGAGTCAAACAACAACTAACTAAAAGCATGCATTTGTTCATTTGTTATTAATGTGTACCCACAGAGATCACAGGACAGTTAGGCTACATCTCTGAATGTACCTAAGCAAATGATCAAGCTAAACATCCAATTGAAATTTGCTTTGCAACAGAAAGCAAGTTTGGATAAGCTCAAATGCTGTTTTGTTAGAAAGCGGGGGAGAAATGTTGTTGAAGCGATCTTGCATCATTACTAGACCACAATTTCTACGTAAGTCAAGGGGCTATGGATGTATAACATGGTGAATGGTGGCTAGGGGAAGAGGCTCGGGGAAAGGGGGTAGAGGGGTGGTTGGTTAGGATTGGACTATGATTTATACTGGTCCATCTGGCCTCCTCCACTCAGAGCAGTCTTCTGGAACTAAAGACAGTAATGTTGATGACATCACAGGTTTCGCACATTGCTTCTCATAACATGATGTTCCACTTTAGTAGTGCTGCTAAACCCCACATGGCCCACTTAACACATACCTGCTGTAGGAAACAGTCCCCTCAAGCAGACCTAATGTGGGCTGAGGTTCCCCTTGCATGTAAAATGCCATAAAACCCTCTGCACTGTGATATGTTGTATAGGGAAAAAAACATGATCATATGTCCAATAGTTATGGCGTCATGTTATCATAAATCAATTGACAAAATAACTCAAACCCAGCTAGTACATTTGTTTCCTTGGAAGTTGTGGGAACGTATGTTTTTGGTTTCCATTGACTGTAGGAACGAAGCCATATGTTTCCTGAATGGTGAAAATTAACGTTTTTTAAACATTCTGAGAACAGAAGTGAAAATTTCACCTGTTCTAAGAACATTGGTTTTTAGGATGTAGGGAGATTCTGAAAACGTTTTACTCTGGTTCCTTGACATTTTTCCTGTGAGGTAATATTAACGCTCTGAGATTGAAGTTTTTTAATAACTTCCTTTTTGGGTTAACATTTGGGTTAACTTTTTTGAACTCCAAGCATAGATTGGAGATTCATTTCCTTAGGCATTAATCAGGCAAAGACATTCACTTTTTATTGTGACACGGCATCAGTGACATTCAAACCTTCTGTTCTCTAGCCATGGAATTAGCCCACTGCGCCACCAGGATGGAGCTAGTATGCCATGTTTTTTAATACATACAAAGCTGTCCATTTGAATTTTTTCAAACACTCCCCCTTTCAAAGGAAGCAAGCTCTAATTAAGATCAGGTGTGGCCAACACACCTGAACATACTTAACAAGAAAGATGATAGAGTTTTGTTGACGCTGACAACGGAACTTATATATTTAAGCAATAAGGCCCGGGGGGGGGGGGGGGGGGGGGGGGTGGTATAGCTAAGGGCTATTCTTAGCACGACGCAACGAGGAGTGCCTGGATACAGCCCTTAGCTGTGGTATATTGGCAATATACCACAAACTAGTTACTTACGTAATTAGAGCCGTAAAAATAAATGTTTTGTCATACCCGTGGTATACGGTCTGATATACCACGGCTTTCAGCCAATCAGCATTCAGGGCTCGAACCACCCAGTTTATAATTTTAAATAACATTCTTAGAACTTCATCTGTCCAGTGTGTGTGATATGATGAAGTAAGTTCCCCTATGTTATTTTATTGTAGGAGAAATGTAAGTTAACTATATGTATTATGAGGCCTAAACTCATAGCATGTCCTTTATATCCATGCTATTGCTCCTTTATGTTATTCCTGGCAGTCTCCTTAGTTTATAGATGTTATGTTAAGCCTAATTCCCCATAGTCACCTGGCACTACTTTGTTGTGTTCCTAATGTTTCCCTTTTTGTATTTCCCTTCCAGAGCACCACATCCAATCTATCTCCAAGGCCTTACAAGCCACAACTTCTAACACATCCTTCCCACCGGCTTTATAAAACCATCCAACCCCACCTCCACCTGCAATCTCCTTATTTGCATTTTGACGATGAGCCATGGTGGCAGCAGAAGTTAGTCCACCAAAAGCCTAGTCCTTTTCTTCAAGAACCATGAGGAAATGTTATGCTGAAGTACTGAAATTTCCACAGAACGTTTCGTAATGTTCTCTGAACTATTTGAGAACATTCCCAATGTCAAATCAGTTAGAGAACATTACACAAATCTAACTGTTTGAACTTTTAGGAAAGGTTCTGTCAAAGCAATCAAATACCAATATTATTTTGTTTGGTCAAGTTCCTTAAATGTGAGTGTTCCCTAAGCCAAGCAACTATCCTGCACCCTTCCCAGAAAGTTGTATGGGGAAGCGTTAAATGAACTATTTATTTTCAGGCATGAAACTTCCCTCATGAAGTCAAGAGCAAGCCCATTTGTAGCTATGGGCAACAGCAAATTCAGTCTAGCCAGATCTGATTTAACATTTGCCTGTGCTATTTCACATAGTAAATAACATTCGCTTGAATAAAATTATTAACTTCATTGCCAGTTATCAATGTCTTACATTATACCCTCATTCCCTGCGCGGGGTAAAAGCAACCAATAGGTTTGCGACAGAGGGAGAGGTTCTCTTTAGGAACCGGGCACTTCAAGGTGGTTCAGATAGCAATACTGCGCGCCACAGAACGTACGGAATCTCTTCTAACCGGTGGAAAATTGTCACCATTTTACATTCGATACATTTTTTTAGGGTCTGTGATTGCAAACTTGACATTTCCCCAAATAAGAATTATTAGGTTGAAAAGAAATGAAAGGGTTGCAAGCGCAATGTCTTTACTTTCTTGTGTTAAATTCAGTATTTTATGTCTCGTCTTTGGAAGAGGACCACTCCGTTCATACCCTTGGTGAGTAGCTAATCCATGAAACTACTGTTGAGAATTACTATTCTCCGTTTTGTGATCTGATTAGAAAACATTGCATTTGTGCCGCTAAAATGACATTTTCTGAAGAATCGAACTTTTCAGATTATTATAAATGTAATTGACAGCCTTTAGATACTGTCACTTAAATGATGAGGCTGTATCAAATTTCTGGGATTTTGTGATGACGTAGACTAAATTGTTAGTATAGGATATGACCTCAAGTATTCGACTGAACGCCCATTCATTCATGCGATTTTTGAGTAAGGTTACTATAATTAGGTATTGAAAAAAATCCTAATGTTGATGTATATTGGACATAAAAGTAGACAAAAGATAATGAACAAAAACAAAAATGCAACATGTGTTGGTCCCATGTTTCATGAGCTGAAATAAAAGATCCCAGAAATGTTCCATACACAAGAATATTATTTCTCTCATTTTGTGCAAAAATGTATTTGTGCAAAAATGTATCACTGTTAGTGACCATTTTCTCCTTTGCCAAGATAATCCATCCACCTAACAGGTGTGGCATATCAATAAACTGATTAAACAGCATGATCATTACACAGGTGCACCTTGTGCTGGGGAAAAAAGGCCACAAAAAGATGCAGTTTTGTCACACAACACAATGCCACAGATGTCTCAAGTTTTGAGGGAAAGTGCAATTGGCATGCTGACTGCAGGAATGTCCACCAGAGCTGTTGAGTTGAATGTAAATTTTTCTACCATAAGCCGCCTCCAACGTGGCAGGAAGTCCAACTGGTAAGTCCAACTGGCCTCACAACCGAAGACCACGTCTAACCACACCAGCCCAGGACCTCCACATCAAGCTTCTTCACCTGTGGGATCGTCTGAGACCAGCCACTCTGACAGTTGATGAGTGTTTCTGTCTGTAATAAAGCCCTGTTGTGGGGAAAAACTCATTCTGATTGGCAGGGCCTGGCTCCCCAGTGGGTGGGCCTATGCCCACCAATGGCTGCGCCCCTACCAGTCATGTGAAATCCATAGATTAGGGCCTAATGAATGTATTTCAATTGACGGATTTCCTTAAATGAACTGTAACTCACTGAAATCATTGCAATTGTTGCATGTTGCATTTATATTTTTGTTCAGTATAGATAGGCTACAGAAACTCAAAAGTTTTATACAAAACTTGATGTAGGTCTTCTGCAATGGTGAAGTAAGACATAAATGTAGTCAGATTGCATATGAATACAAAGGCTATGGTCTATTTATTATTCAAAATATAACGTATTTGTGTCTGCTTTAACCGTCATGGAATGCAACCTCCATTCATTGCAGTGCAGTAGCTTAGTGCTTACCTATAGCCTTGGCCAAGGAGTCCGCTGACCCACTGTGAATGCAGCTACTTTTATACCCTGTGCGATTTGTCAGAGCTAGAGGAACAAAGCTGGGAAAAGCTGTGGTTTCTATGGGATCTGTCTGACCGACTGAACCCTAGTAGCCCCCATGGTACTGAGGGGCCTGTGCAGTCAGGCATCCCCACCACCACCAGTGTGATTTAAGATTAGAAATAGCAGCATGGATCAAAACATTTTATAATCCATAGGCCTACAGCTACTTTCTATTGTCTTGCATTCTGCCTGTCTGGTTTATGGTCCAATTAATATACAAATATTTCTAAAGCCAATGTGTTGTGTTCATATTCCTCTCTTAGATAATTTAATGGACAACTTCAAGGACTTGTTTCAAAAGAACGATGCCACTCCTCATGCCTACACCAAATTCTCCCTCCGGAAGCCTTTGATGCCAGAAGATGACATCTGTTACATCATCCCCGGCAACCCAGAGTCTCTCAAAGAATGCACTTTCAACAGCACCTCTAAAACTTTCCTTGTGATCCATGGCTGGACAGTAAGCCCCTCCAACCTGTAGCAGCATGTCTGTGACATTAAGTCCTTCACAACTATTGCTCAAAGGCTTGGATTCCCTGTCACTAACAAAAAACATTTGTGCTTTCTCTCTGCTGCAACAGGTGAGCGGCTTGTTTGAGAGCTGGGTGGCCAAACTGGTGTCAGCGCTGTATGAGAGAGAGCAGGATGCCAATGTGATCGTGGTGGACTGGCTGTACACAGCCCAGAACCACTATCCTGTAGCCGCCCAGAAAACCAAGATGGTGGGACAAGAGATCGCTCACTTCATTGACTGGCTGGAGGTTTGTACGATGACTCAACTTCTAAGTCACTGCACTGTTTTTCAGAGAAAGTATAAATAACATGTTATAAACATAGGTAACAAAGTACAAAGATTTACTGTAAATTGTTTCTATTAGGGATGTGATAAATGGAAAACATTTCTTACATTTAAACTGCAATTTTTTGTATCGGTTTTCCATTTTCAAATTATTAAAAAAAAAAAATAATTCCATGTTAATTCACAATGCAAAATAATGGTCCTATTAAGTATGCACAGTGGCTTGCGAAAGTATTCACCCCCTTTGGCAATTTTCCTATTTTGTTGCCTTACAACCTGGAATTAAAATATATTTTTGGGGGGTTTGTATCATTTGATTTACATAACATGCCTACCACTTTGCAGATGCAAAATATGTTTTATTGTGAAACAAACAAGAAATAAGAAAAAAGGAAAACTTGAGCATAACATAACTTTTCACCCGCCCAAAGTCAATACTTTGTAGAGCCACCTTTTGCAGCAAATACAGCTGCAAGTCTCTTGGGTTATGTCTCTATAAGCTTGGCACATCTAGCCACTGGGATTTTTGCCCATTCTTCAAGGCTAAACTGCTCCAGCTCCTTCAAGTTGGATGGGCTCTGCTGGTGTACAGCAATCTTTAAGTCGTACCATAGATTCTCAATTTTATTGAGGTCTGGGCTTTGACTAGGCCATTCCAAGACATTTAAATGTTCCCCTTAAACCACCCGAGTGTTGCTTTAGCATTATGCTTAATTGTTTTTGATGGTAGGCCACTCTGGTAGGCCTACATTATGAGCAAATAGCCACAGTAGCCTACTTGGCCACTGTTAAAACTGTAACTTAAAGGGGATATAGCCTCAATTCTCACAGTAAATGCACACTGGAAGTTACACAGAATTTTCAGAATGTTCAAGTTTGCGCTCAGCAGACCTGAAATTTGCTCAGTGCTTTAATTTATTTTTGAGGGAACATTGCACGCCACTTACAGACAAGTAAAATGCCTTTCATGTCTCCAGAGAAGGTTTCGTGTTGGCGTTTAAAAAGCCGTGGTTTGTCCTACCCTAACATAAACAAACATGCCGTAGCCGAAGCGCTTTCAAGGGGCCACACACCATTATATCTGAAAAGGGTAATCGATACAAGCTATACCAGTAGCCTATTGTAATTTCCTAATATGAGACAAAAACACCCCCACCCGCTCAGCAACGAAGAGGAGCTTACCCATGCTCACAAGACTGGCCCGAAGATAGCTCTGTATCCTGGCGACATCGGTCCCATGAATAGCCTAAGCCTGGATATTATACATACAACAGACCGAAGACTGAACACACACTCTTGTCATTAGCAAAGAGAAAGAGCAGGCAGGCAGAACCGTGGCTATATGTCTTACTAATCTGAATCTCGCAATGTCTTAATTGTCTTGCATGCCTCGCGGATTCACCTAAGTAGCCCAAAGTTCGCCTCTTCCTGTCTGGTTTTATTTCAATTCCGCAACTTTCCCCCAGGCCTTTTATAGCCATATAGTCTAGTTAGGCTACAACATGGAAGATAATGTTTTGTGATAACTGCACTGTGATTTAAATTGTGGGTTAGAGATTTTTTTTAACATTAAGGATCCCAACTTTGTTTAAATGTTTTAATTTTTAAATGTTCACACTCCTAGTTTCTATGGCAATGAACTTGACACTTTACTCCAATGTGTTTTATAGGAGGCAACCGACATCCCTCTTGAAAACCTCCACCTTATTGGCTACAGTCTGGGTGCTCATGTGGCAGGATTCGCTGGGAGTCACGCCTCTAATAAAGTGGGCAGAATAACTGGTAAATATAATGTCTTATAGAGAAACAAAGACCAGATAATAGCACTGTTGCTAATCATTAGTTGCTTCTTTGGCCTGCAAGAACTTTCTTTCATAGGGCTTTGGCTTGTTCCACTACCCACTGATTGGCCCGCTTCTCTTTACAGGTCTTGACCCAGCCGGTCCAGACTTTGAGGGAGAGCATGCTCACCACCGCCTGTCCCCAGATGATGCTCACTTTGTGGACGTTCTTCACACCTTCACGCGGGGCTCTCTGGGCTTCAGCATCGGCATCCAGCAGCCTGTGGGTCATGTGGACATATACCCCAATGGAGGCAGTTTCCAGCCAGGCTGCAATCTGCAAAGCACCCTGGAGACTATTTCCAAATATGGTCTCTTTGGTGAGAATCACATCTAGATATTTTTGTGTGTCACTATAAAATTGGTGACATATTAGACATACACTTAGTGCACAAAATATTAAGGACACCTTCCCAATATTGAGTTGTAGCCTCCCCTTTGTCCTCAGAACAGCCTCAATTGGGGTTGATACACAAGGGAAACTGTTGAGCGTGAGACCCAGCAGCGTTGCAGTTCTTGACACAAACCTTGCACCCACTACCATACCCCGTTCAAAGACACTTACCTATTTTGTCTTGCCCATTCACCCTCTGAATGGCACATATACACAATCCACGTCTCAAGGCTTAACAATCATTCTTTAACCTGTCCCCTCCCCTTCATCTACACGGATTTGAAGTGGATTTAACAAGTGACATCAATAAGGGATCACAGTTTTCACCTGGATTCACCTGGTCAGTCTATGTCATGGAAAGAGCAGGTGTCCTTAATGTTCTGTATACTCAGTGTATATAACAACACTCGCAATCACTTTCCACACAATGACTCTGTTGTCAATTTGGGTACTGATGTATCATTGGCTAAGGCAGACATGTAATTGTCCACTTGTAACTTATTTGAAGATGGCAGGGCTTGTGAACAATAGGGTGGTGAAGTCAGTACAACAATATAACAGAAGTTGCAGTAACTTTGCAGCTAGTCGCTTATCTGTCTTTACGACTAACATTGTAGCTGTCAGCCTGACAAAGGCCCATTCATTACTGTTAAAACAGAGGCCCCCAAACATCACAGCTAGAGATAATCCCTTCAGAAGGTCACCAGCAACATAACTCTTATTGTAGGGCCCCAGAAAAAGGTTGATATTACTATCTATAATGGTAATTTTAGGGAAGGAAACTTTCTCCTTCAATTGAGAATCTCAACTCTGGTTTTTGAACGTGGACCAGTAATGCAACTATACCCTTTATGTTCACAGCCATCACTGACATTCCCAGATGTTCCCATGAGCGTTCCATTCACCTGTTCATCGACTCCCTGGTCAACGAGCAGGAGGCCAGCATGGCATATCGCTGCGGGAGCAACGATATGTTCGACCGCGGAATGTGCCTCAGCTGCCGCAAGAACCACTGTAACACCGTGGGCTACAACATCAGAAAGATTCGCATGACACGCAGCATCAAGATGTACACCAAGACCAAAGACTTCATGCCGTTTAGAGTCTATCATTACCAGCTGAAGATCCACTTCTCCAGCAAGGTGGACAGGTCTGAGATGGAGCCTTCACTGACAGTCTCTCTGATTGGAACCAAAGGAGAGGTTGAAGACCTCAAGCTGACACTGTGAGTACCTGCTCCAACAGGTAGTTAAATCTTAAACCATACAACAAAGCACATGCTATATCAACATAAGACACCTGACATCATTTATCACGTTTATAATGACATAAGTCTTTATGGTCTGTAGCTCAAGTTTTCGTGCTACTGTATTCTATGATTAGACATGACACCTTCACTCAGAGGTAAATTAGTTGTTCTTGTGAAGTGAGGTGACATTAAAACCTGTTGAGCATCTATGCTCTTTCTCATTGGCAGAAAGGAGAAGATAACGACCAATAAGACCCATTCCTTCCTGTTGGTAGCGGAGAAAGACATAGGTGACCTCCTGATGGTAAAGTTCAAGTGGCAGGAGTCTACTAACTGGTCAGCCTCGTCCATGCTCAAAATGGTGTCATCTTGGTGGTCAGGTGACTCTGTGGATTCTGAAGTGGAAGTTCACAAAATACGCATCAGAGTCGGGGAGACGCAGAAAAAGTGAGTTTTGAGAGGCCAAATTTATTTTAAAATCATGAAATGAAGACAATTGTCATCCATAAAATCATTAGAAATATGAACGTTTTGAAAAATCTGTGCAGAAATGGACTGTATGATGTATTCTGTGTGATGCATATGATGCAAAATGCATTATACCGGCTGTATTTCTGTAATTTGAAAGTTTTATATATCTTGAATTTGATTGCTGACATTTAAAACATTTTGGCACTATACCAACAATGGGCTAATAGTTTTTGTGTGGAATTTACCTTAAGAAAATGTTTAAGTAGTTGACTTGACCTTTAATATTCTATTCTTTGACCCTTTTCCAGGATGGTGTTCTGCATTAAAGGTCCTCATGCCCTCAGCTTACAACAGGAAGTGACGTTTGTAAAATGCAAAATGAATGGGAAAAAACAAACATAAAAAAGTTTATTTTTTTAACAGCTATTTTTTTTCTTCCTGCAATACTTTTTTCCTGCATTATTGCCAGTCAGGGATCCATTGACAAAAATCCTGTTTGTTTTACAGAGTTAACCTCAGGAACCGCTAATATTGAATGTATGGAGCAACGGACGATTGCCCTCCTTCCACTGCCGAAGCACTTAGAAAAATAATTTATACAGCTGTAAATGATTTTGTCATTCAAACTATAGAAATACATTTCCACCTTGTATATAGTGTACAGAAATGTGCTATTACAAATGTGTGAATATTTTGTATTTATTTATTTTTTAAGTCTACTTGTGCCACATCAACTACGATGTGGTGCTAAAGGATAGTGAATGCCATCGTCTTTGCTGATTTTCTGGCAACCCCAAAGAGATGGTTCTTATACAAAGTCGTTGGTGCCTCTGACTGACGGCAACCCATAGACAGAATGAGAAGAGGCCTCGAGGTACCTGCAGTTAAAACCTCATGTGTTGCCTATGTTATGCTTAAACTGACAGAGCATTCACCATTGTCGTCCTCAATACTTTGTGATTATAGGATCGGACTCAGTGTGCCTTAAAATAACTTATTGTCAATTAACTTGTCTTAACCTACCGCATGTATTTGTTGATACTGTATGTTTTTTTTTCATAGTTATTTGTATCTTTTACATGGTGTTTGAGACAGTAATATTGTGAGGTCCGAAATGCAAATTATTCCCGATAACTTTGTGATTATAGTCAAGCACTTGAGCAATAATGCATTGACTGCTGTTTTTATACAAGTAAATTCATTTGAGACCAGCAATAGTCCGGCCTTTGCAGCCGAATACACTACATATCAGTGGGATAACCGTTATTACAATGTTATACAATATTATACCTTTTAAAAGAAAAATAATAATTACAACGATTTATACAGAACCCTTACCTCTGTTTCATTGCAAGTGCTTATGCGATGTATTTAACTGACATATCCATGGTTGCTGCTGAACTATAACCCAAATAATGTTAATTTAGCTGTGGATGCCATTTTATAACTGTGAACAGGAAGCTTCTCTGAAATAAGTCAATGAGTGGTTCTTGTAAAGTGAGTCGACATCAACAATAGAAACATGACAGCCTTCCTCAGTAGACTGCACAGTTTACTTTGCATCATAGTTTAAGTTACAGGTAATAATTGGCAGGTAATGAGGATATTATAAACAATGTTATTGTGATCATATCTAAATGTCAGACTATTTTCAACAGCACTGAGTAGGCTAATTATAACAAATATGATATATTTTGAGATCGGTATTGTAAATCATTGTGACTCATTTAATTTCTGCCTGTTCTATTGAGCCTGTATAAAGGGGAGATGAAACACTTTTGCACTGAAAACGGAGAAAAGGTTACTAAAGCGGTTACTTGCTAAGTGCACCATGTGTAAATACCATGTTGGCATATACTTCTATGGTACAGAATATTACTATATATTTTTTTACCCTCTTTTACCTCTGAAGGTATATCTGCACTCTATTGATACCTGTAAATACTGTATGTGACTATATACATATTTTAATAAATTGGAACTGCTATTTTGAAGTAGAATGAGTGCTTTAATGGAAAGATAGTTGTAAACATGAACATTTTTCCAGGATCATCCTTAGCAGAGATAAACAGACAATATCATTCAATAATACACAATCTACATTCAATTTCAGAACATATAACAAAGCTTCCAGTGACTTCCCGCTCCTTAATCTTATTCAAGTAAGGGGTGGCAGGTAGCTTAGTAGTTAAGAGCATTGGGCCAGTAACCGAAGGTCTCTGTTTCAAAATCCCCCAAGCCAACTAGGTGAAAAATCTGCCAATGTGCCCTTGACCAAGGCACTTAACTCTAATTGCTCCTGTAAGTCACTCTGGATAAGAACGTCTGCTAAAATGTAAAAAGGTGTCACGCCCTGACCTTAGAGAGCCTGTTAATTTCTCTATTTGGTTAGGTCAGGGTGTGATTTGGGTGGGCATTCTAGTTTTCTATTTCTTTGTTGGCCAGGTATGGTTCCCAATCAGAGGGGACAAGACCCTGCCATGGAAGCAGGCGGAGGCAGCGAGAGGAACGGTGACGAGACCAGGAATATAGGACTCGACGCAAGCACGAGAGGCAGCCCCCACATTTTTGGGGGGAGTGGCACACGGAGTGGTCGGCGGAGCCGAGGGGTGAACCAGAGCCAGTCAGCGAGTCGAGTGAGGAGCTCGACGCAAGATTCCGGAGAGAGGTGCTGTTGTTGAGAGCGCTGCAGAGAGGGCGTGCTGAGGAGCGTGACACCAGTCCGGTGTCATGTGCACCGGTTTCACACATCTGGCCTTCGGTGCGCCTCCCCAGTCCGGTGCGTCCTGTGTTTCCTCCGCGCACTCGCCCTGGGGTGTGTGTCACCGTTCAGGCACCATGTTATGCGGTTCTACGCACTGTGTCTCCAGTGCGCTTTCACAGCCCAGTGCGTCCTGTGCCAGAGCCCCGCACTTGCCGGGCTAAAGTGAGCATCCAGCCAGGACGGGTTGTGCCAGCTCTACGCTCCAGACCTCCAGCGCGCCTCCACAGTCCATTACGTCCTATGCCTCCTCGTCGCACTCGCCCTGAGGTACGTGTCATTAGCCCGGTGCCACCTGTACCGGTCCCACGCATCAGGCCTCCAGTGCGCCTCCGCAGTCCAGAGCTTCCGGCGACAGTACCCAGTCCAGAGCTTCTGGCGACAGTTCCCAGTCCGGA
Source organism: Salvelinus namaycush (assembly GCF_016432855.1). Lineage (NCBI taxonomy): Eukaryota > Metazoa > Chordata > Actinopteri > Salmoniformes > Salmonidae > Salvelinus > Salvelinus namaycush. The sequence continues at coordinate 17,503,367 of NC_052315.1, read as the reverse complement.
GCTTCCGGCGACAGTTCACAGTCCAGAGCTTCCGGCGACAGTTCCCAGTCCAGAGCTTCCGGCGACAGTTCCCAGTCCAGAGCTTCCGGCGACAGTTCCCAGTCCAGAGCATCCGGCGACAGTTCCCAGTCCAGAGCTTCCGGCGACGTTTCACAGTCCGGAACCTCCTGAGGCGGTCCACAGTCCGGAACCTCCTGAGACGGTCCACAGTCCGGAACCTCCTGAGACGGTCCACAGTCCGGAACCTCCTGAGACGGTCCACAGTCCGGAACCTCCTGAGACGGTCCACAGTCCGGAACCTGCTGTGATGATCCATGGCACAAAGCCTGCAGTGATGATCCATGGCCCGAAGCCTCCAGTAACGATCCAAGGTCCGGAGTCTCCAGCGACGGTCGGCAGTCCAGAGCCTCCAGCGACGGTCGGCAGTCCAGAGCCTCCAGCGACGGTTGGCAGTCCAGAGCCTCCAGCGACGGTCGGCAGTCCAGAGCCTCCAGCGACGGTCTGCAGTCCAGAGCCTACAACGACGGTCGGCAGTCCAGAGCCTCCAGCGACGGTCGGCAGTCCAGAGCCTCCGGCGACGATCTACGGTCCAGAGTCCCCGGCGACGATCTACGGTCGGGAGCCTCCGGCGGCGATCCACAGTCCGGCGCCTCTGGCGACGATCCACGGGCCGGTTCCACGGAAGCGGAGGGATCAGCAAGCGGAGCGGGGTCTACGCCCCGAACCGGAGCCGCCACCGAGGCTAGATGCCCACCCGGACCCTCCCTCATGGAGTCAGGTTTTGCGGCCGGAGTCCGCACCTTTGGGTGGGGGGGTACTGTCACGCCCTGACCTTAGAGAGCCTGTTAATTTCTCTATTTGGTTAGGTCAGGGTGTGATTTGGGTGGGCATTCTAGTTTTCTACTTCTTTGTTGGCCGGGTATGGTTCCCAATCAGAGGCAGCTGTCTATCGATGTCTCTGATTGGGAATCACACTTAGGCAGCCTGTTTTCCACCTGAGTTTGTGGGATCTTGTTTTTGCACTGTAGCTGTTAGCCCTGCAGAACTTTACGTTCGTTGATCTTTTTTTTTTTTTTTTGGTGTTCATTCGAAAATAAATTAAGATGTACACTTTCCCCGCTGCGCTTTGGTCTCATTCCGACGACGGACGTAACAAAAGGGGTAATCGCATCTTTTTACTGGAACCTTCAACAATAGAAACACCGCCTATCAAATGTTCAAAAGGGGGCTTTTGACAAATTACAGATTAAAACCAACCATTTTCACCCTGTTTAAATTATCCTCCTTTTTAAATGAAGCAATACAGAGTTGGTTAAAATTCCAATTTCATCCTCCACATGAGGCAGAACAAATATTACAACAAATAATAAACTCTAAATCGTAAAATGTATATGTTTAATTTAAGGTTAAAATTAAATATTTTTTTATGTCCCAGTACCATAGCATCGGGTTTATGAACTGCTATACAAAACAACAACTGACGCATCAATCCATGCTTCTCAATTTAAACTATTATATAAAATTCTTGGCACAAAAAGAAAGCTCAATATATGGGGCATTGAACAGTCAGCCTTGTGCAGACTCTGCCACAAGGAAACAGAATCAATAGATCATCTATTTTGGTACTGTCCTTCTGTGGTTCGGTTTTGGAGTCAGGTCCAGAAGTGGTTGTAAGTGATAATATCTGTGTTCAGATGGATATACAAACAGTACTGTTAGGAGATCTGAAAAACCATGATCAATCAATGGGAAATATGATTATACTCATAGGTAGTTTTTATTTTTAGAGCAATCTTGGTAGAAATGGTAAAAAAATAGAGGCTCAAGACCTTCATAAGACATCACAGTAAAATAGAAGGATGTATCGCAAAAGGAAATAGTAAAATGGTATTGTACTGGGAAAGATGGTGTCACACACTGATCTGTTTCACCTGTCCTTGTGATCGTCTCCACCCCCTCCAGGTGTCGCTTATTTTCCCCAGTGTATTTATCCCTGTGTTTCCTGTCTCTCTGTGCCAGTTCATCTGGTATGTTTCCAAGTCAACCAGCGGTTTTCTCTTTCTCCTGCTATTTGCATTTTCCTTTTTCTAGTCCTCCCGGTGTTGACCCTTGCCTGTTTCTGGACTCAGTACCTGCCTGCCTGACCATTCTGCCTGCCTCGACCACGAGCCTGTCTGCCACTCTGTACCTCCTGGACTCTGATCTGGTTTTGACCTTTTTTGCCTGTCCACGACCATTCTCTTGCCTACCCCTTTGGATTAATAAACATTGTAAGACTTCAACCATCTGCATCCTGTTTCTGCATTTGGGTCTCGCCTTGTGCCTTGATAGATGGGTTAGTCTGGGGACATCTGCGGATTGGAATTAAGATTATGGATTGATTGGCCAACACACTTGGAACCAAGTAAGATCAGGAAATAAACTATATACACTTGAAGTTGCAAGTTTACATACACCTTAGCCAAATACATTTAAACTCAGTTTTTCACAATTCCTGACATTTAATCCAAGTAAAAATTCCCTGTTTTAGCTCAGTTTGGATCACCACTTTATTTTAAGAATGTGAAATGTCAGAATAATAGTAGAGAGAATGATTTATTTCAAGCTTTTATTTATTTCTTAACATTCCCAGTGGGTCAGAAGTTTACATATACTCAATAAAAATTTGGTAGCATTGCCTTTCAATTCTTTAACCTGGGTCAAACGTTACGGGTAGCCTTCCACAAGCTTCCCACAATAAGTTGGGTGAATTTTGGCCCATTCCTCCTGACAGAGCTGGTGTAACTGAGTCAGGTTTGTAGGCCTCCTTGCACGCACATCCTTTTTCAGTTTTTCTGCCCACAAAATGTCTATGGGATTGAGGTCAGGGCGTTGTGATGGCCACTCCAATACCTTGACTTTGTTGTCCTTAAACCATTTTGCCACAACTTTGGAAGTATCCTTGGGGTCATTGTCGATTTGGAAGACCCATTTGCAACCAAGCTTTAACTTCCTGACAGATGTCTTAAGATGTTGCTTCAATATATACATGTAATTTTCCTCCTTCATGATGACATCTATTTTGTGAAGTGCACCAGTCCCTCCTGCAGCAAAGCACCCCCACAACATGATGCTGCCACCCCCGTGCTTCATGGTTGGGATGGTGTTCTTCGGCGTGCAAGCATCCCCCTTCTCCTCCAAACATAACGATGGTCATTATGGCCAAACAGTTCTATTTTTGTTTGATCAGACCAAAGGACATTTCTCCAGAAAGTACGATCTTTGTTCTCATGTGCAGTTGCAAACCGTAGTCTGTCTTTTTAATGGCGGTTTTGGAGCAGTGGCTTCTTTCTTGCTGAGCGGCCTTTCTGGTTATGTCGACGTAGGAGTTGTTTTACTGTGGATATAGATACTTTTTTACCTGTTTCCTCCAGCATCTTCACAAGGTCCTTTGCTGTTGTTCTGGGATTGATTTGCACTTTTCGCACCAAAGTACGTTAATCTCTAGGAGACAGAATGTGTTTCCTTCCTGAGCGGTATGACGGCTGCGTGGTCCTATGGTGTTTATACTTGCATACTATTGTTTGTACAGATGAATGTGGTACTTTCAGGCATTTGGAAATTGCTCCCAAGGATGAACCAGACTTGTGGAGGTCTACAATTTATTTTCTGAGGTCTTGGCTGATTTCTGTTGATTTTCCCATGATGTCAAGTAAAGAGGCACTGAGTTTGAAGGTAGGCCTTGAAATACATCTACAGGTACACCTCCAATTGACTCAAATGATGTCAATTAGCCTATCAGAAGCTTCTAAAGCCATGATATTATTCTCTGGAATTTTCCAAGCTGTTTAAAGGCACAGTCAACTTAGTGTATGTAAACTTCTGACCCACTAGAATTGTGATACAGTTAAATAATCTGTCTGTAAACAATTGTTGGAAGAATTACTTAGATGTCAGTACATGTCCTAACCGACTTGCCAAAACTATAGTTTGTTAACCTCTTGACGCTAGGGGTCAGATTTTTATTTTATTTTTTAAATAACGTTCCCAAGGTAAACAGACTATTTCTCAGGTCCAGATCGCAGAACATGCATATAATTTACAGATTAGGATAGAAAACACTCCAAAGTTTCCAAAACTGTCAAATATTGTCTGTCAGTATAACAAAACTGATTCTGCAGTTTTGTTATACTCACAGAAGTGATTTCTTTAAAAAAAATCTGTGTTTCCTGGCCCATCTTTCTTCCATTTAAAGGGGTATCAACCAGATTCCTTTTCCAATGGCTTCCTCAGGCTGTGACCAGGCTTTAGACATAGTTTCAGGCTTTTATTTTGAAAAATGAGCAAGATTTTTCAAAACTAGTCAGGTGTCCTCTGAATAGTTCCTGCGCGTGAGAGGGTAGCTCTCCATTTTCTTTTTCTCTCTTATTGAATAGGTTACGGTTCGGTTGAAATATTATCGATTATGTTGTTAAAAACAACCTGAGGATTGATTATAAAAAACATTTGACATGTTTCTACGACCATTACGGATACTTTTTGGAATTATCGTCGAACGGAACGAGGCTTTGGTTTTCTGAACATAACGCGCAACCCAAATGGCGTTTTTTTGTTATAAAAGTAATATTTATCGAACAAAAAGAACATTTGTTGTGTAACTGGGAGTCTCGTGAGTGCAAACATCCGAAGATTATCAAAGGTAAGCGATTAATTTTATTGCTTTTCTGACTTTCGTGACCAAGCTAACCAAGCTAATATAAGGCTAACTGTTCTACCATTGATTGATACACTCACAAAAGCTTAGATTGCTTTCGTTGCAAAGCATATTTTCAAAATCTGACACGATAGGTGGATTAACAACAAGCTAAGCTGTGTTTTCGTATATTTCACTTGTGATTGCATGATTATAAATATTTTTTGTAATATTTTTGAATCTAAAACGTTTGGGAATTTTATTCTGCCTTTCAGCACCGGAACGAGGCTTTTAGTTTTCTGAACATAATGCGCAACCCAAATGGCGTTGTTTTGTTATAAAAGTAATATTTATCGAACAAAAAGAACATTTGTTGTGTAACTGGGAGTCTCGTGAGTGCAAACATCCGAAGATTATCAAAGGTAAGCGATTCATTTTATTGCTTTTCTGACTTTCGTGACCATGCTAATTTGGGGCTAGCTGTTCTAGCATTGATTGATACTCACAAAAGCTTGGATTTCTTTCTCTGTAAAGCATATTTTCTAAATCTGACACGATAGGTGGATTAACAACAAGCTAAGCTGTGTTTTGGTATATTTCACTTGTGATTGCATGATTATAAATATTTTTAGTGATATTTTGCGTGCTGCAATTCAGCGGTTGTTTAGGAAAATGATCCCGTAAAAGGGATCCGTAGCGCAGAGAAGTTAACAAGAAATTTGTGGAGTGGTTGAAAAACATGTTTTAATGACTCCAACCTAAGTGTATGTAAACTTCAGACTTCAACTGTAGATACACAACTGTTCAACTTAGAAATGTCCTTGTTTTTTAAAGAAAAGCTATTTCTTTTCCATTAAAATAACATAAAATTGATCAGAAATACAGTGTAGACATTGTTAATGTTGTAAATGACTATTGTTGCTGGAAACAGCTGATCTTTAAGGAAATATCTACATAGGCGTACAGAGGCCCAATATCAGCAACCTCACTCCTGTGTTCCAATGGCATGTTTGTAACGCACGTCGTCGGGAGAAGGAGAAGAGGACCAAGGTGCAGCGTGGTAAGTGTTCATATTATTTAATAAAATACGCAACACTTGACAAAACAACAAACACAACAAACGAACAGTCCTGAAAGGTGAAACAAACACTAAACAGGAAACAACCACCCACAAACACAGGTGGGAACAGGCTACCTAAGTATGATTCTCAAACAGAGACAACGATAGACAGCTGCCTCTGATTGAGAACCATACCAGGCCAAACACACAGAAATACAAAACAAGGACAACATAGAACACCAGACATAGAATGCCCACCCAAACTCACGCCCTGACCAACCAAAATAGAGACATAAAAAGGATCTCTACGGTCAGGGCGTGACAACGTTGTGTTTTCTAATCCAAGTTTATCATTTTAAAAGGCTAATTGATCATTAGAAAACCCTTTTGCAATTATGTTAGCACAGCTGAAAATTTTGGAGCTGATTATAGAAACAATAAAACTGGCCTTCTTTAGACTAGTTGAGTATCTGAAGCATCAGCATTTTTGGGATCGATTACAGGCTCAAAATGGCCAGAAACAAAGAATTTTATTCTGAAACGCATCACTCTATTCTTGTTCTGAGAAATGAAGGCCATTCCATGCGAGAAATTGCCAAGAAACTGAAGATCTCGTACAACGCTCTGCACTACTCCCACAGTTGACAGTGCATGTCAGAGCAAAAACCAAGCCATGAGGTCGAAGGAATTGTCGGTAGAGCTCCGAGACAGGATTGTGATGAGGCACAGATCTGGGGAAGGGTACCAAAAAATGTCTGCAGCATTGAAGGTCCCCAAGAACCCAGTGGCCTCCATCATTCTTAAATGGAAGAAGTTTGGAACCACGAAGACCCTTCCTAGAGCTGGCCGCCAGGCCAAACTGAGCAATTGGGGGAGAAGGGCCTTGGTCAGGGAGTTGACCAAGAACCTGATGGTCACTCTGACAGAGCTCCAGAGTTCCTCTGTGGAGATGGGAGAACCTTCCAAAAGGACAACCATCTCTGCAGCACTCCACCAATCAGGCCTTTATGGTATAGTGGCCAGACGGAAGCCACTCCTCAGTAAAATGCACATCACCGCCCGCTTGGAGTTTGCCAAAAGGCACCTAAACACGATTCTCTGGTCTGATGTAATCAATATTTAACTCTTTGGCCTGAGTGCCAAGCATCACATCCAGAGGAAACCTGGCACAATCCCTATGGTGAAGCATGGTGGTGGCAGCATCATGCTGTGGGGATGTTTTTCAGTGGCAGGGACTGGGAGACTAGTCAGGATCAAGGGAAAGATGAACGGAGCAAAGTACAGAAAGATCCTTGATGAAAATCTGCTCCAGAGCGCTCAGGACCTCAGACTGGAGGTCACCTTCAAATAGGACAACAACCCTAAGCACACAGCTTAGGACCTCAGACTGGAGGTCACCTTCAAACAGAACAACAACCCTAAGCACACAAAGGAGCAAAAATTGCTTTGTCATTATGTGGTATTGTGTGTAGATTGATGAGGAAAAAAACGATTTAATCAATTTTAGAATAAGGCTGTAACCTAACAAAATGTGGAATAAGTCAAGTGGTCTGAATACTTTCTGAAGGTACTGTATATAAAGGGTTTACAAATGATGCAAGTAATGTTATAACACCCATTGTGTTTTTGATACAAGTTATAATCCTTCTGCTGCACCCAAATAAACCTGACTGATTCCATTGTGTCCCTGAGTTTCTGACCCCATTCCATTAGGTTAACCAGGTCAGGGTGACCCCATTATCTTACATCAGAAAGCGCACTGATTGTGCCTGTACTGATCAACTGGTTGAAGGATAATCTCCTGTGGGCAGATTCTGCTGTAGATGTAGAGAATCTGCCAGGACTGAATGGGATGTGTGAGATCCTAGTAGCATTAGTTTCGGTTTGGGGTGTTTCGTCAAATATTGCAAATACTGCATCCAAAATAACCGTTTTTTTTACTGCAGTAATTTTGCGGTGTGTACAATACTGGTTCGATTCCAGACTGTATCAAATCTGGCCATGATTGGGAGTCCCATAGGGTGGTGCACAATTGGCCCAGCATCGTCTGGGTTTGGCTGGGGTAGGCCGTCATTGTAAATAAGAATTTGTTCTTAACTAAGGATCCGCCCCCTTTAAAAATAATTTTAGCCTTAAATGACATACCCAAATCTAACTTCCTGTAGCTCAGGCCCTGAAGCAAGGATATGCATATTCTTGGTACCATTTGAAAGGAAACACTTTGACGTTTGTGGAAATGTGAAAGGAATGTAGGAGAATATAACACATTAGATCTGGTAAAAGGTAATACAAAGAAAAAAAACGTTCTTTTGTATTTTTTGTACTATTATCTTTGAAATGCAAGAGACAGGCCATCGTGTATTATTCCAGCCCAGGTGCAATTTAGATTTTGGCCGTTAGATGGCAGCAGTGTACCTGCAACGTTTTAGACTGATCCAATGAACCATTGTATTTCTGTTCAAAATATTGTATCAAGACTGCCCAAATGTGCCTAGTTTTTTAATAACTTTTCATGTTCAAAATTGTGCACTCTCCTCAAACAATAGCATGTTATTCTTTCACTTTAATAGCTACTGTAAATTGGACAGTGCAGTTAGATTAACAAGAAATTAAGCTTTCTGCCAATATCAGATATGTCTATGTCCTGGGAAATTTTCTTGTTACTTACAACCTCATGCTAATCGCATTAGCATACATTAGCTGAACTGTCCCGTGGAAGGGACACCGATCCCGAAGAAGTTTTTTAAATAAAGGTTAAATAAAAAATAAATAGGTATGTAGGTTGTACGATTCTGCTTGCTCTGGACTCCATAGAAGTGACAGTACATCTCTACTTGATATATTGGCTGCTAACGTGAATGACTTTCAACAAAAAATGCAGGTGTAAAAACTTAGTTTATAAAAAAAAATGCAAATGAATGAAAATGCATTGCTGTTTAGTGCTGCAATGTCAGACTTCATTTGCCCAGCCATTGTGCATGTGTGTTCGCGCGGGCGCAGGTGTATGTGCGTGCGTGTGGGGCCGCAAGCTTTGAACCACTGCTTTTTGCGGGTTTGCGTGTCAAAAAGTTTGAGAACCACAGAGCTAGCGAACAGATTGCGGATTTTCTGTACAGCTATAGGATCGGGTGCAGTGCAAACGTCAAATGGAAGGGAGAGAGGATTGCCATAAATAAATGTCTAGCTCCCACAACATTTTGGTGATCAAGAATATTAATTGTTTACTTTGCAAGCTCACAAGTAATGGGTCATCAAGCAACAATTACTAGCATAGTCTTTTGGTATGTCAAAAGTGCTTGAAATATATCAAAATATGTTGTAGACAAAATAATGAAAAGTGCAGTCTGGTAGCCTCATTAAACAGAAAAAGCTGCACAAGTCATTGCATGTATAGATTATTTATTTACTGACTTGAGACTTGACTTGAAAAAACGTGTGACTCTACTCGAATTGACTTGCTTTAAGAATGCACGACTTGGACTTGACTCGAGTGTCACTGCCGTTAAAAGAAGAGGACCAAGGTGCAGCGTGGTCAGCGTACATGTTCCTTTAATTAATAAAAATGACGCAGAACAAAACAATAAACACTACAAAAACAAACCGTGAAGCTAAAGGCTATGTGCCCTAAACAAAGTCAACTTCCCACAAAGACAGGTGGAAAAAAGGGATACCTAAGTATGGTTCTCAATCAGAGACAACGATAGACAGATGCCTCTGATTGAGAACTACACCCGGCCAAACACAAAGAAATAGAAAACATAGAAATAAAGAAACTAGAATGCACACCCTAGTCACACCCTGGCCTAACCAAAATAGAGAATAAAAGCCTCTCTATGGCCAGGGTGTGACATCGAGACTCAACCCGTTCGACTTGGGACTCGAATTGAGACTTGAATGATAGTGTATTGATCCCACCTCCGACGTCCTCCAACCTATCAGAGTTCTTGCAGTATGAACTAACATCTTGTCCATCCAATCAAATGATCAGAGAATTAATCTATTACTGAAAGCATAAGCTAGTGTGGTGAGTAGTTGACTTAAAGAGAAAGACAATAGTTTAACTGTTTTGAAGAAATACATTTCTTTAAAAATTAAGAAGAAGCAGCAGAGAGATACATTTCATTGTATTTTTTGAATTCTTAATTTACCCCTTTCACTTACTTAGCTAATGCAGCTAATTTAGCCTACTCAACAACCTGACTGAAACAGAGAAGAATGCTATTTATCTTAGCTAGCTGGCAAAAGCTATCCAACACTGCAACTCTTCAAAGTCAAGGTAAGCTTTCGTTTTTATAAATGTATTGCTACCTGAGCCCACCGTGGTAACTGCTAAACTGCTTGCTGTACACTGTACTGTGTAATTGTACACATGGCTTGGATTGTGGGTTTACTAACACGTTAGTTATAGTTTGATGACTATAACGTTAATATGGTGACAACGATGTAGGCTGTGTAGCGGTTAGTGGTTATGTTATGAAGGTTTGGCTTGGAGAGGTTTTTGTGCCTAATCACGGACTGCTGTTGAGTTATAAACTGAAGTCCACAAGTGAAGGAAAAAGGTGAGAGAAGGAGAGCGCGTAGATGCGAGAATTAATTATACAACGAGCAAAGTGATGATGCTGTATGTGGCTGCTATGAAAGTGAACTATGTGTGCAGGTGATCAGGGGAGTATTCATTCCGCCGGTTCTGTTACAAAACGTATAGTTTTAGTTGCAAAACTGAACGTTTTCTAACTGCTTGGACTAATGATTACACCCCAGATCAGATAGATGCAGGCAAGAGTGTGCAAGGCGGAATTGAATGTGAATGTGATTACTCCAATTTGTCTCTAGACCTGTGCACCTACGTTATAAACTTTCATTTTTAGACTAGGTTGTAGCAACCTCATGATGGGTATAGGGCCAATTCGAGTAGCATGTAGTAACCTAAGCCTATCGATGTTACATTGAGCTGGGTGAAGGGAATATGAATGGCAGTCATCCAATATGCTGTAATCGAAATAAGGCCATGCTCATAAAACATATTGCCGCTCTCCCTAATCTTGAATGGCACCAACTGCCACTGTTGGAGCTACAGTGGTTACTCTGGGTCACCCATGTCCAGGGTACGTCCACACAGGCACACGGTGCTGACCATCACGGCAGACAGAGTCATGATGGCCAAGAGAATGGCCCACCAGTGAGTCTGCAGACGACAAGAGCACAACAAGTCAAACACTCACCCACTTTAGTGCCAATCTGCTATTGTCAGATGTTAAATAGTCAAAACACCACTGCAACTTACTTTAATTCACATTGACGTGTTCTTTTCTTCAAGAAGCCATTTGTTACAGGATGTTAGTCAGCTAGCATTCCTTATGTGTCACACTCATTTGGATGGAACCAATGGGCATGCAGTAGCCAATTCATATGTGGTATGGAAACACTACTACTGCCATATCTAAGCCTAATAACCATTAGCTGGCATGGCTCCCAAACCAATTGTGTGAGCGGTACATCTAAGCACTAGTAGGTGTCACCATCTCGCTAACTCAACATGACGCACCTGAACAGATCTTTTAAATCCCTGTGGGCATTCCTGATTCGCTGCGCTTTCTAGCGAGACCAAAGCTCAAAGCCAACTGAGGCTGGAACATCTGAACGAAGAACATCAACAGAGGAAGCTTTCTACAGTCGTGGCCAAAAGTTTTGAGAAGTGTCTTTTTTTGTTGTTGTCAGATGTTACTATGGAATACTGAAGTAAAATTACAAGCATTTCAAAAGTGTCAAAGGCTTTTATTGACAATTACATAAAGTTGATGCAGAGTCAATATTTGCAGTGTTGACCCTTCTTTTTCAAGACCTCTGCAATCCCTGGCATGCTGTCAATTAACTTCTGGGCCACACCCTGACTGATGGCAGACAATTCTTGCATAATCAATGCTTAGAGTTTATCAGAATTTGTGGGTTTCTGTTTGTCCACCCGCCTCTTGAGGATTGACCACAAGTTCTCAATGGGATTAAGTTCTGGGGAGTTTCCTGGCCATGGACCCAAAATATCAATGTTTTGTCCCCCGAGCCACTTAGTTATCACTTTTGCCTTATGGCAAGGTGCTCCATCATGCTGGCAAAGGCATTGTTCATCACCAAACTGTTCCTGGATGTTTGGGAGAAGTTGCTCTCGGAGGATGTGTTGGTACCATTCTTTAATCATGGCTGTGTTCTTAGGCAAAAATGTCAGTGAGCCCACTCCTTTGGCTGAGAAGCAACCCCACACATGAATGGTCTCAGGATGCTTTACTGTTGGCATGACAAAGGACTAATGGTAGCGCTCACCTTGTCTTCTCCTGACAAGCTTTTTTCCGGATGCCCCAAACAATCGGAAAGGGGATTCATCAGAGAAAATGACTTTACCCCAGTCCTCAGCAGTCCAATCCCTGTACCTTTAGCAGAATATCAGTCTGTCCCTGATGTTTTTCCTGGAGAGAAGTGGCTTCTTTGCTGACCTTCTTGACACCAGGCCAACCTCCAAAAGTCTTCGCCTCAGTGTGCGTGCAGATGCACTCATACCTGCCTGCTCCTGAGCAAGCTCTGTACTGGTGGTGTGTCACGTTCCTGACCTGTTTTCTGTTGTTTTGTATGTGTTTAGTTGGTCAGGGCGTGAGTTGGGGTGGGCATTCTATGTTATGTGTTTCTATGTTTAGGTTCATTGGTAATTAGCCTTATATGGTTCTCAATCAGGGACAGGTGTTTGACGTTTCCTCTGATTGAGAACCATATAAAGGTAGGCTGTTCACACTGTTTGTTTGTGGGTGATTGTCTTCCGTGTCTGTATGTCTACCACACGGGACTGTTTCGTTTGTCGTTTCGTATATGTAGTCTGTTCCTGTTCGTGCGTTCTTCGTAGTTTGTAAGTTCTCAAGTCAGGTCTGTCTACATCGTTTGTTTGTTGTAGTGTTTTCGTGTTTCGTATTTACTTTATTAAATTCATTATGTCATATCACAACGCTGCATTTTGGTCCAATCCCTACTCCTCCTCTTCGGACGAAGAGGAGGAGAACGATCGTTACATGGTGCCCCGATCCCGCAGCTGAATCAACGTTAGGAGACGGTCCTGGCGCTTGCTGGACTTTCTTGGGCGCCCTGAAGCCTTCTTCACAACAATTGAACCGCTCTCCTTGAAGTTCTCGATGATCCGATAAATGGTTGATTTAGGTACAATCTTACTGGCAGCAATATCCTTGCCTGTGAAGCCCTTTTTATGCAAAGCAATGATGACGGCACGTGTTTCCTTGCAGGTAACCATGATTGACAGAGGAAGAACAATGATTCCAAGCACCACCCTCCTTTTGAAGCTTCCAGTCTGTTATTCGAACTCAATCAGCATGACAGAGTGATCTCCAGCCTTGTCTTCGTCAACACTCACACCTGTGTTAACGAGAGAATCACTGACATGATGTCATCTGGTCCTTTTGTGGCAGGGCAGAAATGCAGTGGAAATGTTTTTGGGGGATTCAGTTCATTTGCATGGCAAAGAGGGACTTTGCAATAAATTGCAATTCATCTGATCACTCTTCATAACATTCTGGAGTATATGCAAATTGCCATCATACAAACTGAGGCAGCAGAATGTGAAAATTAATATTTGTGTCATTCTCAAAACTTTTGGCCACGACTGTATATACACTGAGCTCAACACGCATCTCAACACACCCCATCTGCTAGGATCCTCTGGCCTGTTGTAAAATAAATACGTCATAGAGTAGATAGATAGCCGACCCCCTCAAGCACAACAAACATAGAACAAACCTTTATCCACTCAGCCAGGTCATCAAACTCATCCAGGTCTACCAGGTGGAGGAAGGAGTTCTTCAGCCTGGCGATGGGCCCGTCAGCGTCCAGGATGCGACACACCTGGAACATGTCGCAGTAGCCCTGCTTGGCTGAACACGGTGCCCCGGCAACCAAGGCTACACGCTTTCCCTGGAAATGCTTGGTCAAGACAGAGGATGTGGTGCTGGCGCAGGTTGCAGGCTTGTCTGAGGTGAAGAAATACATGGAGAAATACAGTGAACATTTTGTTATAGGTGAAATGATTGAGTTTACTGAGTGGAAAAGCACATGCACACATTTGTAACTAAGCTCCTTATCCTTGTTAAATTTAACTTTTCCACAGCACATCAGATGTTCGAACAGAAGAATGTATTATGATGGGAAAATCAAAGCAAATGTACACAGCTTTGTTTGTGCCCCAATCATAAACACAGTCCCCAGATCTAAGCACATCAGAGGAAACGAGAGTGAGGGAGGAGAAGAGGGATTGTGCTTACCTGGCTGTTGACAGCACATGTGGCACTTTTCTTTTTTGGACTCTCCCAGACAGTCACACTGCTCGAGGCCGTACCTCACACACAGTGATTTAGCACAGTTCTGAGAAATAGAGGGAGAAATGGAGAGAAAAGGATAGGGAAGAGTGAAGGAGGGAAGGAGGGAGAGAGAGAGAGAGATGGAGAAAGTGAAAAGGATAGGGGAAGAGGAGGGGAAGGATAGAGAGAGAGGGAAAGAAGGATGGTGAAATAGAGGAGAGAGGGGAGAAGACATAAAGAGAATGAAAGGAGAATAACAGAGAGGAGAACACCAAAGTCTGGATGAGCTCTGGTATATTATGGCCACCAGTGAAGTCTCACAGACAAAAATGCAGGACAGGCCTGCTCATTTCCACAAATCCTAAACATCTGTATTCAGTTAACTTGTTCCCTGCTCCAGGCAGCCTCAGAAATGTGTTCTGGTCCAAATCTTATATTTCAGGATTTATGCCCCCATAGTGAGCCATACGTATGTAATTTACATTGAAAAACTTGAGCAATCTTCACATTCAGAACAACTTTCCAAACTCAGAACCCCATTTATCATCTGAATGGGTGAAAAAAATTAGTAAATGTACTCAAGTTGGCAGCCAAGGACAACAGATCCTGTGAAAGTGGATACTGTTGACTTTGGAATATCGTCGAAATGAGACAGTGGGTGCAATGGGTGAAAAGGTTGAGTCATTGTCTGGCCCTCCTACGGTGCTCACCCCGTTGAGACACACCCGGGTGCCCAGACTGCATACGGTCATGTTGGTCTTGGCCACAGGCTCGGGGCAGATGGGGGAGAGACCAGAGCATATACTCTCCAGCTGACAGTCTGACTCCTCCTCACAGCTGACCCCTGACGGTTTCAAGACACATGCTGGCCCACAGCACAGACCCTGACTGGGACTGAGGGGACAGACAGAAAGACAAACAGACAGATAGACAGAGAGACAGACAGGCAGGTGGGCGGACAGACAGACAGATAGACAAAGAAAGACAATTTCTTAACATAGGTGTTGTGGTTTACTGTTTTGTTTTTGAATGGTAAGATAGAGGTAATTATCCTCACATCCACAACTCTGCTTTGACAAAAATGTTCCATGGGTGATGTTATGTAACTTTGTATAGAAATTACCCATAGAAACAGATCTAGAATCAGCAAATTGCAAAAGGACAATTTTAATCCTACTACTGATTTTAATTGCGAAACTTTGGAACAGAAGTTACCTGCACTTCTTGCCAGGTTTCAGGCGACACTGGATGCCCACAGATTCCTTGGCGCTTTGGCAGCAGAGGTCTGTCTCGTTGTGGCCCACGTCACACTCCTCCCCCTCCTCCACGATCTGATTCCCACAGATGGGCTGATCACTGACTGACAGGACAGAACACATATAGCCACACACATTAGCTCATTTCAACACTGCTGACTCATGTAGATGTCCTGTAGTATCTTCATAAATGATTGGAATAAATCAGATCCAGAGAGAGAGAGAGATAGATACAGAGAGAGACACACACAGAGAGAGACACAGAGAGATACAGTGCCTTCAGAAAGTATTCATACCATTTGACATATTCCATATTTTGTTGTTACAGCCTGAATTCGAAATTGATTAAAACCTATTTTTTTATCTCACCAATCTACACACAATACCCCATAATGACAATGTAAAACACGTTTTTATACATTTTTGCAAATTTATTGAAGATGAAATAGAGGTGTGAATACTTATGTAATTAGATATTTCTTTGAGTCAATACTTTGTAGTAGCACCTTTGGCAACGATTACAGCTGTGTACACCTGGATTGTGCAACATTCACCCATTATTCTTTTCAAAATTCTTCAAGCTCTGTCAAATTGGTTGATGATCATTGCTAGACAACCATTTTCAGGTCTTGCCATAGATTTTCAAGTAGATTTAAGTCAAAACTGTAACTCGACCATTCTCTGTCTTCTTGGTAAGCAACTTCAGTGTAGATTTGGCCTTGTGTTTAAGGTTATTGTCCTGCTGAAATGGGAATTCATCTTCCAGTGTCTGGTGAAAAGCAGATACTTGTTGCCTTGTTGCAAACAGGATGCATGTTTTGGAATACTTTTATTCTGTACAGGCTTCCTTCTTTACACTCTGGTTAGTTAGGTTAGTATTGTGGTGTAACTACAATGTTGTTGATCCATCCTCAGTTTTCTCCTATCACAGCCATTAAACTCTGTAACTGTTTTAAAGTCACCATTGGCCTCATGGGAAAATCCCTGAGCCGTTTCCTTCCTCTCCGGCAACTGAGTTAGGAACAACGCCTGTATCTTTGCAGTGACTGGGTGTATTGATACACCATCCAACGTGTAAAAGTAATAACCATGCTCAAAGGGATAATAAATGTCTGCTTTTTATGTTTACCCATCTACCAATAGGGGCCCTTCTTTGTTAGGCATTGGAAAACCTCCCTGGTCTTTGTGGTTGAATCTGTGTTTAAAAATTCACTGCTGGAACTGAGGGACGTTAAAGAGAATTGTTAAAGAGAATTAAAGAGAATGTGTGGGGTAAAGAGATGAGGTAGTTTTTCAAAAATCACGTTTAACACTATTATTGCACACGGAGTGAGTCCATGCAATTTACTATGTGATTTTTACTCCTGAACTTATTTAGGCATGCCATAACAAAGTGGTTGAATACTTTTGACTTAAGCTTTTCATTTTTAATTAATTTGTAAGGTATTGTGTGTAGGGAAGTGACAAAAAAATCTACATTTAATCCATTTTAAATTCAGGCTTTCACACAACAAAATGTGGAAAAAGTCGATGGGTATGAATACTTTCTGGAGGCACTGTAGAGAAACAGATCACTACATGCTATTGATGTCCTCTTTTCCACAGAGGAGGTCTGGTTTGTTTAGACCTACATGTAGAGCCTCACCCACAAAGCAGTCATCCTTCTTGACTTTCAGGACTCGGCTGATATGCTTGATGCTGCAGGGAGAGAACTTATCGTTGTTCTCCCGGACCTCATTGGTAGCGTGAGGGAACATCAAGAACCTGCCTTTCCCTCCAGAAGAACCCAGGTTCCCACAATCCAAACCTTCATCATGCTGAGAAGCAAATACAACACAGAACATAAAGGTTCTACTTCACAGTAGAATGAGCTCAAGAAGTTTTGTCTCCTTCTAGTACAAGATTATGGACATTGGGGCCCTCATATTCAAACATATTTATGTAAAATTCAATAATTTCCACCAGATGAAAAGGAAGTTAATACTGAATATCCTTTTTCATTAAAAGTAAGACTATCGGAGGGATTTGTATGGGGTGATTCTGGGAAAGCAACTACTGAACTCATTGTAAAAAATTAAGAACAAATTATTATTTACAATGAGGGTTTGGCCAGGGTACAACCCGGATGACGCTGGGCCAATTGTGCACCACACTATGGGACTCCCAACCACGGCCGGTTGTGATACAGCCTGGAATCAAACCAGGGTCTGTAGTGATGCCTCTAGCACTGAGATGCAGTGCCTTTGACCGCTGCGCCACTCGGGAGCCCCCAAGATGTAACCTTTATTTAACCTGGCAAGTCAGTTAAGAACAAATTCTTATTTATGACGGCCTAGGAACAGTGGGTTAACTGCCTTGTTCAGGGGCAGAAAGACAGATTTTTAGACTAAAAAGGACTCTCTTTATTGCTGGATACAAGCGCTTGTTAACTTAAATGAAGGTAATTTTAGGAGAGAGACAAAAGTGCTGTGTCACTGTAGGCCATGGTTCTGGAAGAGGAATACAATGTTCTCATAACAAACGACACACCCAGGACAGCACAGATAGATACAGCCCTGAGGTCTTCTTCTCTGAATCTCTCCAAGACCAACTTTCTCTGATTATCTACCAGAAGAAATGACGAGGTCCGATCGTTCATGTGTTTAAATCTGCTGTTGAGATGTTAATGTAGACTGGGAATGTAATCACTTAGAACAGTTTAAGGGGCAAATAAACTATGTGTAGACAAATGACTTAGGCCCCTTTGTTAGGTTCCTCTCTCACTCTTCCCTCTCTCTTCCCTCTCTCTTCCCTCTATCTCTCGGAGGGCCATGCTGTCACATTAAGGATAGCAAGAGGGTTTCCAGACACTATGGGACTATGGGAGAGAATATCATCACCAAAGTAGGCCGAAGGCCTGGCCCCCTCTCTCCCCTCAGACCCCTTACCTCCCCCTTCCCCCTCATCATACATCTCAGGTGAAGCAGGCCCTCTGATCTCTCTGTGCCCTATCCCATCCTCCATCTGGAAACAATGAGGCATGCCTGTCAGTGTACCCGGGGTACCGCACCGTTCAGCCAAGAACCTGCTGGATTTATAAAAGGGCCACAGACCGACATGCTGTAGCAGAACTAATCTGTGCAGGAACGCCTGGGAAGAATCCATTGCTGCCTATGGAAGTGTGAATAACATCTCTGGGGGAGCAGGGTATAGGGAGGGGGGTGGAATGTTGGCATTTGAGGCAGTGGGAGAAAGGTCGTAGATGGTGCTGCTGGTGGTTATGGAGGGAAAGTGGGTGTGTGGGGGGGTTGCTGTAAGGGGTACCAATAATGGGTGGCAGGCAGCCTATCAGTTAAGATAAGAGCATTGAGCCAGTAACCAAAAGGTTGCTGACTCGAATCCCCAAAACGATTAGGTGAAACATGTGCCCTTGAGCAAGGCACTTAACTCTACTTGCTCCTGTAAGTCGCTCCGGATAAGAACATCTGCAAAATGACTCAAATGTAAAAATGTAATGTTCTGCAAACAACACCTTTGGAGAGGGAGAAAATGGAAAGCCTCCCATTTATGGCAGGCTTTCAAAATAATGTGTAAGCTAGTGAGTGAGCATGTGCCAAGACTTTATAACATACAGTGCATTCGGAAAGTATTCAGACCCCTTGACATTTTGTTACGTTACAGCCTTATTCTAAAATATATTCAATTGATTGTTTTCCTCATCAATCTACACACAATACCCCACAATGACAAAGCTAAACCATGTTTTTTGACATTTTTGCAAATGTATTCAAAGTAAAATAATTTACACATTTACATACGTTTTCAGACATTTACTCAGTATTATGTTGAAGCACCTTTGGCAGCGATTACAGCCTTGAGTCATGTGTGCTTAAGGTTGGTGTGACGCTCGTCGGAAGAATTTGACCAAAGCGCAGCGTGGTACGTGTTCATGCTTCTTTATTAAAACCGAACACCAAACAAAACAACAAAAGAACAACGAACGTCATGTTCTGAAGGCTACATAGAGCTAACAAAAACAACATCCCACAACCTAAGGTGGCAAAACAGGCTGCCTAAGTATGATTCCCAATCAGAGACAACGATAGACAGCTGTCCCTGATTGAGAACCATACCCGGCCAAAACATAGAAACACAAAACCTAGAAATAAAGAACATAGAATGCCCACCCAAATCACACCCTGACCAAACCAAATTGAGATATAAAAAGGCTCTCTAAGGTCAGGGCGTGACAGTTGGTGTCCTGTTGGAAGGTGAACCTTTGCCCCAGTCTGAGGTCCTGAGCACTCTGGAGCAGGTTTTCATCAAGGATCTCTGTACTTTGCTCCGTTCATCTTTCCCTCGATCCTGACTAGTCTCCCAGTCCCTGCCGCTGAATAACATCCCCACAACATGATGCTGCCACCACCATTCTTCACCGTAGGGATGGTGCCAGGTTTCCTCCAGACGTGACGTTTGACATTCAGACCAAAGAGTTCAATCTTGGTTTCATCCAACCAGAGAATCTTGTTTCTCATGGTCGGAGAGTCCTTTAGGTGCCTTTTGGCAAACTCCAAGCGGGCTGTCATGTGCCTTTTGCTGAGGAGTGGCTTCCGTCTGGGCACTATACCATAAAGGCCTGATTGGTGGAGTGCTGCAGAGATGGTTGTCTTTCTGGAAGGTTCTCCCATCTTCACAGAGAAACTCTGGAGCTCTGTCAGTGACCATCTGGTTTTTGGTCACCTCCCTGACCAAGGTCCTTCTCACCCAATTGCTCAATTTGGCTGGGAAGAGTCTTGTTGGTTCCAAACTTCTTACATTTTAGAATGATGGAGCCACTGTGTTCCCCAGATCTGTGCCTTGACACAATCCTGTCTCGGAGCTCTACGGACAATTCCTTCGACCTCATAGCTTGGTTTTTGTTCTGACATGCAAACATTTGTAAAAACCTGCTTTCGCTTCGTCATTATGGGGTATTGTGTGTAGATTGATGAGGAAAATTGTTATTAAATCTATTTTAGAATAAGGCTATAACGTAACACAAATACTTTCCAAATGCACTAATCATTAGTAATGCTGAGCGATTAGTGCTTTTTGAGATTGGTTCGGTTTGGTTCGATTAATACATTGAATGCACTATGCATTATGTGGGTTGAATGCTGTAACAACACAGAATAAAACAATGAATAAAAGTCCCATGATGGTAGTGACTGAACATTACTGCTTATCACTTGTTAACCATAATTTGTTCACATTACTTAACTTTTTTTTATTTTTTATTAAGTTGTTGTGTATATTACGTTTGTTTTATTTTGTCTGTGGCTTATTCTGTCTGACAAAATCACAATTTTAGTAGCAAATAAGGTGTAATTCTTTGACTGCTGAATACCAACGATCAATCACTTAGGTCATTTATTTTTAGGTAGAGATACAGTACCTTGGGAAGCAACTGCTCTCTGTCCATCTATCCCTCTATATCTCTAATCCTTCTGTATATTTTATGTAGCAGGCTAAAAGAAACACACAGACTGGACAAGTAGGTTTTCAATGGATTATGGTCATTGTAATTAATTACCACGTTTTCTGCTCTGAACTATGTAGAATATTGGCCTGTGTGGAAATTACAACTCCCTTTTACATTTCACAGTATGGGCTTGAGCTCATTTATCTCTACAGAAACTGCACAATGTGCGCATACAGCTCACATAAAAAAAACTAACGAAATTAAATAAAAATAATTGAAGGTCAATTACATAGGTAAATTAGTTGTTTAAAAACAAAACAAATGCCCATATTTTTGTTAATCGCTCAACACTATACATTAGTCAATAAAGACCAACTTTTATAACATCGGCAGCAGTGAAGTGGATCATTTGCTGATTTCTTCGGGAACAATGCAAACAACCACGTAGCGTTAAGTGTGCTCAATACGTGGGAAATGCAGAACTGACAGATCATTGGGATTGGTCATGCTACATATACACACTCACAACAAATCCTGTTTTACCAAAGGCCAGGGCAGGAAGGTCTTCCTTACAACAACAACAAAAACGAAAATCACATGGTTTTTGGACAAGTGTGAAGTTTCACGTTAACTTTTCACGTGTTTTTCCCTCACGTTTATCTTCACACTGTCTGCTCTCCCATCCAGGGACTGACAAGGACCTACCCTGCTAAGCTTCAGAAGAAAACCAGCAGTGGGATGTAGGGTGCTATGTTGCTGGAATTAATACACTAAAACTAGCAAATGAAAAAAAATACCAGGGTAACATAACCAAAGATAGGGAAAATTGTAGGAAAGAAGGAGTCGTTTTATTTAATTACGCTATTATAAACATTTTTAAAAAGCACTGAAAACTATTTTTGGGTATCCAGTTATGATACAACCTGGGCGTCTGTAGTGATGCCTCTAGCACTGAGATGCAGTGCCTTAGACCGCTGAGTCACTCGGGAGAATAGTAAATGTGTTTAAAGTTGAGGGATGAGGCTGGAGAAATGCAACCACTCTCAAATCAATAGACTACACTATGGATGCAAGGAGACTATGCCATCCATGATATAAAAATTATAGTTTTAACCATGGTTTTAGGCTATACAATGTTTGTATACATTTACTTTGTTTACAAACATTGGCGTAAATGTGGAGTTTTCTTTCATGTGAACCTGCAAATTAGATTTTCACATGTGATTGATTTTCACATGTCAACCTACAATTCCAAATGTGAAAGTGAGATTTTTTTAACATGTGAAATGGCATATCCGATTCTCTGATATGAAAGTCTTAACATGTAAAACTGCAAAAACATGAAAACATATTATTCTCCTCACATGTGAAAAGGTGGTGTTAATATTTAACATTTAATACATATGTTTCACATGTAAACCTTAAGCTCAACATGTGAAAACAGCTATTTCACATACTGTCTGAACTTCAAAACATAAGAACGCCTTTGCGCACAGGGGTTCAAATCCTGCAACGAATGAATGCAGAGAGCTGCAACACGACCGGTACAACAAAAAAGGTAAAGTGATGAAATTACATGTATCAGTAAAATAACACCAAATATCAGTAAAAT
This sequence comes from Salvelinus namaycush, assembly GCF_016432855.1. Classification (NCBI taxonomy): domain Eukaryota; kingdom Metazoa; phylum Chordata; class Actinopteri; order Salmoniformes; family Salmonidae; genus Salvelinus; species Salvelinus namaycush. The sequence goes on along the minus strand of NC_052315.1, from coordinate 17,480,982 downwards.
AACAAGTAAAGGAAAGTGCTAGGACTCCAATGGGGGTAAAACATTAAGGATAGCCAAGGGTGATACTGTCCAGAACTCACAGGGGCGCCCAGGCTGTGGCCCAGTTCGTGGGCCAGGGTGAGCTGAACGTGTTGGGGGGGCAGGTACTGGCCGTAGTTCTGCAGCGTGATCAGGCCCGTGTTCAGACTGGCGTTGCTACCATCCCGCATGAGCGTGTGTCGCGAACAAATCCCTCCCCAGTTCCCTGAAATATATGGGAAAAGTAAGGAGAGTAAAGATAAGGTATGAATAGGGTCTAGACTTGATACTATCATTTAGGTGAAAGGGCAATTTCCTTGGCAGAATGTGTGCAGTAGACAACATGTTCAGCGCAGTATAAATAAAGCGTGAGAAACCTCAGCTGCAACTGGGTTGCTTAACGTCATGAACGTGTTAGTTGTTACTAATGTGCAATTTTTACTGTAATAGCTGTGTTATGGCTGTCCACCCTTCACTATATGCTTACAGTATAGGTTGCATACGTGACCTTGACCTTTCTCTTTAACACCACAGGGCCGTATTTATGTTTTATTGAGGTTGTCCCCAGCCCCCTAAATATCAATGAAAGTATGGACAGTATGGACGTTTATCATATATGCGCAGTCACTTTAACTATACATTCATGCACATATGTACATACTACCTCAATTGGCCTGACCAACCAGTGCTCTCGCACATAGGCTAACCGGGCTATCTGCATTGTGTCCCGCCACCCTACACCCACCACCCGCCAACCCCTCTTTACGCTACTGCTACTCTCTGTTCATCATATATGCATAGTCACTTTAACCATATCTACATGTACGTACTACCTCAAATCAGTCTGACTAACCAGTGTCTGTATGTAGCCTCGCTACTTTTATAGCCTCGCTTTCGTATATAGCCTCGCTACTGTTTTTCACTGTCTTTTTGTTGTTTTTATTTCTTTACTTACCTATTGTTCAGTTAATACCTTTTTTGCACTATTGGTTAGAGCCTGTAAGTAAGTATTTCACTGTAAGGTCTACCTACACCTGTTGTATTCGGCGCACGTGACAAATAAACGTTGACTTGATTTGACAGGCCAGAAGGCAGGCTAAGTTCTCACTGGGGCAGATAAAAGCCTCATGGCCAGATGGGTCTGTGTATAGGTGACTTGCCTTAACTTGTTGGCTTATATAATGCTCCTGCACTGCATGCGATCCCACCGGCCACCAATTACAAACAGCTGGCCTTTTTCCTCACAGAATGCAGTACTATGACATCATCTTTCAGCTAGCCCACCACTCATTTCAGAGAGGCCCGTTTTGTTACAGTATGTGGATCATAGAAAAGCTTTGGTCATGGAGCTGACATGGGCTATAGGAGTTGGGAGTTAACCTTGGCTTTAAAAAAAAATACATGTTTTGTTTATTTTATTTTTTAAATGTAACCTTTATTTAACTAGGCTTGGCTTCACAGTATGCACTAGATATATTTGCAAAGGGGCACAGCCACTATTGCCACAGGCAAAGGATATTTGCAGCTTAGTGAGCGAAGGACAACACTTATGTCCAATTCTATTGTTCCCCAGGCAATATAACCACCTCTAGTAATACAACTCCCACTACTACTACTACTACTACTACATTACCATTATAGTCATATACACTGAGTGTATAAAACATTAGGAACACCTGCTCTTTCCATGACAGACTGACCAGGTGAATCCAGGTGAAAACTATGATCCCTTATTGATGTCACCTGTTAAATCCACTTCAATAAGTGTAGATGAAGGGGAGGAGACCGGTTAAAGAAGGGTCTTTAATTATTAGGGATAGCCCCCTTTTTTCAATATTTGCCTAAAATGACATACCAAAATCTAACTGCCTGTAGCTCAGGCTCTGAAGCAAGGATTTGCATATTCTTGGTACCATTTGAAAGGAAACATTTTGAAGTTTGTGGAAATGTGAATTGAATGTAGGAGAATATAACACAATAGATCTGGTAGAAGATAATACAAAGAAAAAAACTACCAGTTTTGGCAGCAGTGTATGTGCAAAGTTTCAGACGGATAACATATGTATGAGCGAACTAAATTACATTTAGTGTGATGTCACCCAGGTACATTTGGGCAAATCGTGAAGGAGACATTAGCATTCATATTAAATTTTTCTGCAAGAATATCGTCAAATCTGTATACTTGAACTTTGATTTCCCAGTGTTAGTAGCCATATTATAAGTTCAACATTTGCAAAACAACCAGTTTTCATAACTTCATAACTGAATATTCTTATAATTTTTGTCCAAAAGGAAAAGGCAGGCTGTCGTACAAGGTTAGTAGCTACATTTTACGACAGATACAGGGTTTCCGGATACTCCTGTAAAGCCCAGCTCATTGGCTATCCATCTAGCTTTGTTTGACCCCAATTGGTGCTTATTTGACAAAGTTAGAGTCGTTCAAGTGAAGATCGCCCGTGTCATCGGCGTGCCATGAAGGCGTTGCTCTCAGACCAAATAGGGTGTCCTACAGGTTATACTACACCCCTAATTATATAGTGAAGTCTCGTTACATTCAAGGATCTGAGGAATACATACGAACGGGATTTGACTGGTTGAAACAACGTTTAGGGTTAGATTTTCACAGATTCCTTTCTTTGGAAATTGAACGAGTGGAAATACAAAATCGATCGTGCATGCTATATGGACCTTTTGGGGATATGAAAAAGCATTTAATCTAACAAAACGACACTTCATGTTATCTCTGGGACCCTTTGGATGATAAATCAGAGCAAGATTTCAGAATGTAAGTACACATTTCACCTTCTGAGGTGAATTTATCAAACCTATCGCAGTGAAAAAAGTGTTTTGTTGTTAGGAGCTCTCCTTAAACAATAGCATGGCATTTTTTCACAGTAATAGCTACTGTAAATTGGACAGTTATATTAACAAGAATTTAAGCTTTCAGACGATATAAGACACTTATATGTACCGACATTTGTTGTTTCTCTAAAATCTGCGATCGTGACACAAGGCGCTGCATGATTTACAACTGGCCCGTTGACAGGACGCCTATCCCTATAAAGCCTTGAGACAATTGAGACATGGATTGTGTATGGGTGCCATTCAGAGTGTGACTGGGCAAGATAAAAGATTTAATGAGGAAAACATTTAATTTAATTCATTTTAGAATAAGGCTGTAACAAAATGATGAAAAAGGAAGGGGTCTGAAAACTTTCCAAATGCACTGTATATATGTATATATATTTTACAATAAACAAAAACATACATAGACAGAAACAATAGACAACTTAACAATTACACAAACATTAATGACATCACACTTGCTCAGACCAATGCTCAGACATCAAACTTGCTGAGACCCATGTTCCCATTGTATCCACACCCAATGTTGTTTCGAATGCTTGTAAGAATAGGATTTAAAGTGCGTTTCAAGTTTGATTCAGTGCTATTCTTTAACTTAGATTTTGAGTTGAAATGGAGACGTGAATACAACATATCTGTAACGACCTGGGTGTCGGGGGGTGTGAAATCAGACGCAGGAACAGCAGAGCTTCAATACGGTGATTTTTAATGCCCAACCGGCAAACCAAAATGTCCAACACGGACTTACTGGGTGTCATAAACACCTGTCTACAAACACGGGAGACAAACCCAGTACACAATACAAATAACCACTCCCGAAATCCAAAGCTACAGACGAACAATCCCGCACAAAGAAGCGTACGGGCTGGCTGACTAATAAAGCCACACTAATTACTAATTACCTAAACACAGGTGATACGAATAAACACATAAGGAGGGGGAGGAAAAAGAGTCAGTGGCAGCTAGTAGGCCGGTGACGACGACCGCCGAGCGCCACCCGAACGGGAAGGAGAGCCTGCCTCGGTTGAAGTCGTGACAATATCAGTTATTAATTTGTAGACAAAATGGAAATAAATCCAGACTCAATGGCACCGATGGAGCTATCCAAGCAGAAGAAACACCTCCTTAAAATGTTGATATTTTCTTGCCTTGACAACCAAACAAAATTCAATATCACTTTTGCAATTCGTTAGATAGCCTGGCCTATTAACTTGTCAACAAGTTAACAAATTGTATGTTGGATTAACTTCTCCATCTCAACCAAAAATAAAAGTTAAAGAAATTCAATAATAGGATTAAGCCAGTGGCTCAGATCTAACTAATCAAGCAGTAGAAACATCTCCTTAATTTTTTTTTACCTTTAGTTACCTTGTCAAACAAACACAATTAATATTACTTTTGTAAGACAGTAAATAGCCTAATGTTAAGGCTATTTTACAAACTAATTAACAGTATTTATTCAACCTTAAAATGAGTAATACATCCATGACCACATTTTGAGGTTACTTTAACAATAAATGTCTTCTTATATAATCATATAAAGTGTGCATGTTCAGGGTTACAGGTCTGTGGAAATATTCACAATTGCTGTAATAATCTGCAGAGAATCTCAAATGGCATTGATGACTTGCACTGTGTACTTTCATGTAATCTCAACTGCAATCCAGGTAATTTGGTTGTTCTATTAGAGGAAGCACAGCGATAACACATTAAGTTGTTGTATAGTATAGGGACAAGTATAGGGACAAAGTGGAGGAGCATTTCAGCGGGCCAGACCCAGGCATATGTGGCAGGGGCTTCTAACGGTCATGGGTTACAAAATGAAAGCCAGTCACGTCACGGACAACAACATTGCCCTACAGGACGAGCTAAACACCTTTTTCTCCCACTTCGAGAATAGCGACTCTGAGCTGCCGAGGAGCCCCTGAGGACAACAAGGGCAAAGTGCTAATTCAAGCATGTTAACCCTCGCAAGGCTGCCGGCCCAGACAGTATCCCTAGCCGCACCATCCGAGCATGTGCAGACCAGCTAGCTGTTAGGTTTCCTGACATTTTCATCTCTCTCTAGCTAAGGCTGTTATCCCCACCTGCTTCAAGATGTCCACTATCATCCCCGTGCCCAAGAAAGGGAAAGTAACTTAACTGAATGACTACCGACCCGCAGCACTCACTTCTGTCATCATGAAGTGCTTCTAAAGTCTAGTCAAAGACCACATCACCTCTTACCTCCCTGACACACTCGACCCTCTCCAATTCACCTACCGCCCTGACAGATCCACGGACGACGCAATAGCCATTGCACTGCACATAGCCCACACACTGATCAAAAGGAATGCACATGTGAGGATAATGTTCAATACCATAGTACCCTCTAAGCTCATCACAAAGCTCACGACCCTGGGACTGAACTCCTCCCTATTGTATGCAACTGGGTCCTGGACTTCCTGACGGGACGCCCCCAGGTGGTAAATGTAGGCAACATTACCTCCTCCACACTGATTCTCAACACGGGGGCCCCACAAGGGTGCGTCCTCAGTCCCCTCCTGTACTCCCTGTATACCCACGACTGCTTGGCCTCACACAGTTCCAACTCCATGATCAAGTTCATTGACGACAGTAGTGGGCCTGATTATCAACAATGACAAGACAGTCTACAGAGAGGAGGTAGGCACTCTGACAGCATGGTGCCAGGTAAACAACCTCTCCCTTAACATCAACAAAACAAAGCAGCTGATTGTGAACTTCAGGAGGAACCAGGCTAGACACGCCCCCATCCTCATCAACAGGGCGACTATGGAGACAGTCAAAAACTTAAAGTTCCTCGGAGTAGACATTTCCGATGAGCTGAAATGATTAAACCACATAGACACTATGGTGTAGAAGGCACGGCAGCTACTCTTTAACTTTGGGAGACTGAAGAAATTTGGCCTGTCCCCGAGGGTAGGCTATTATTATTGTTTCATTCACTTCTCAGTTCCCCCCCCTGCTGCTCCCACTATGGACATTCTACACCCTGTGCATGTGACCCTGTGCATGTGACTAATAAACAAATCTAATCTAATGTATTCTTGTATTCCCATTTAAACTTTGACACCTAAACCAGAAATCAGATAGATTTTCCATTGGAATTTGGTTGTGCTTTTAGATGGTTGACAACATAGTGAAAACACATTGGGAATTCAACAAACTTTTGGCTGTCTTTTTGATTGAGTGAAAATAGGTTGAACTCTCACTGATCAACATATCTACCAAATATTACCCAATTCTCCACGTTGAAATAATGTGGTGTGCCCAGTGGGCTATATCTTAAACATTTGAATCGGGGAACGATGCTTATAGGTGAATCGTCACATCCCTAGTACAAAGGCAAGAACATGATCAGAAGTTCTGTAAATGTATTTGAGCATTTTATCATTGCTGTATTACTGTAGAAACGTTTCAACACAGATCCCAAAATTGCTTTATGTGATTGAATGATGTGAGCGTGTTGTTGTTTTTTACAGCGCACGTGGCCCATTTACTCTCCATTTCACCCCTTCTATTTCTCGATCGTCATAAGAGAGCCTCACTAGATCCAGGTCCTCACTGTAATGTTGTGTGTTACTGTGTTTGTCCAAGACTGTGAGAGAGTATGTGCTGGTGTAGATTTGTAAGGGGTGCTTGTGTTTGTCAGTGTATTCATGCTTGGATGTGTGCATGTATGTGCATGTTTATGCATGGGTGTGTGTGTGTGTGTGTGTGTGTGTGTGTGTGTGTGTGTGTGTGTGTGTGTGTGTGTGTGTGTGTGTGTGTGTGTGTGTGTGTGTGTGTGTGTGTGTGTGTGTGTGTGTGTTTGTGCTGTGAGTCTATGTGACTAATAATAGGAGGCATTCATCAGGGATCTTTCTAAGGAGGAGAGGAGGACGAGGGGGACACAAACCTAAACAGAGCTGATTGCAGTTGGCTTAGCCAAACCACAAGCTAGGCTCATAACAACACTGGTGCCAAAGCCATGCTCTTTCTAAGTAACTCATCCCTCTGAATAGCCCCATTGGCTCAATTCAGAGAGTGAGGATGCGTACAGCATTCTTAATGGGCCTGGAGATGTTGAGGTTGGCAGCCCGGCCTGTATGGGGAGTTCTCCAAGCGAAGCATGGCTGCGTTGGCTATGCTCACTCAAGTAGGGGCTCCTTTTGATGCTGATCCTTAATTGCCTTTTGATCAGCCTCAAAGCCATGGGAATCTCTAGGACTTGTGTAATTCCTGGAAGTCATGTGATGCTGAATCCCACAGGGATGAACAATCTCGGATTAATGTACATTTTAATAACAGGCCCATCCACAAAGCAGCATGGATAGGATGCTTAAATTAGAGGTAGCCCTAACCCACAGATATAGGATCAGATTACCATATCCCCAGTACTAACCTTACATAATAACCTTGACTAAATAATATATGACTGACTGCATCCTTGTATTGGCAGGCAGGTGAAAGAGGGCAGCCTTGTTTTGCAGCTCAACCCTCACTGTTCACTGACTACACTCTTGGAGGTGATCCTTCTAAAGTATGTCCATCAGCAATCAATAAAACAAGCTATTGTATTAGTGAGAGGCCCAGGGGGACACTGTTCTGTGTCAATAAAACTATGAGAGTTAGCCTCTGATATGTTTAGCAGACTCCAAACCTCCTTTCCCCCAAATATACCTGCAACAGCTCATTGGTGCTGACACATTGTTTAACAGAGTTCTTATATAAAAGACATGGGTAGCACGTGCTGGACAGTGTTGGACAGGCCTGATACCCAAAACATACACATCAGGCCTTGGGACTGTTATAGGGGAAATGAGACAGACTGGGTGGTAGGGAAGTGTGACAGGAGTTTCCTTGGTCTTGTTCATTATTTGCTGAGTATAAAACAAATTAGACATTATTCTTAAAAGATGGTGGTAGTGGTGGTGGTGATGGTAGTAATGTTAGTAGTGGTGGTGGTGTATACCACCCTGCATCCCACTGCTGGATTGCCTCTGAAGCTAAGCAGGGTTGGTCCTTGTCTGTCCCTGGATGAGAGACCAGACGGTGCTGGAAGTGGTGTTGGAGGGCCAGTAGGAGACACTCTTTCCTCTGGTCAAAAACAATATCCCAATGCCCCAGGGCAGTGATTGGGGACATTGCCCTGTATAGGGGGACGTTAAATGGGTGACCTGACTCTCTGTGGTCACAAAATATCTGGTGTCCTGGCTAAATTCCCGAACTGGCCCTCATACCATCATGACCACTTAATCATCCTCAGCTTCCTATTGACTCATTCATTCCCCTGTAACTATTCCCCAGGTTGTTGCAATTTGTCGGACATGGACTACAAGGAGTTGAAAGCGTTCCACAGGGATGCTGGCTCATGTTGACTCCAATGCTTCCTGCAGTTGTGTGAAGTTGGCTGGATGTTCTTTGGGTAGTGGACTATTCTTGATACACACAAGAAACTGTTGAGCGTGAAAAACCCAGCAGTGTTGCAGTTCTTGTCACACTCAAACCGGTGCGCCTGGCACCTACTACAATACCCTTCATCTACACACAGTGCCCCATAATGACAAAGCGAAAACAGGTTTTAGAATTTTTTGCAAATGTATAAAAAATGTTACACAGAAATACCTTATTTACCCAAGTATTCAGACCCTTTGCTATGAAACTCGAAATTGAGCTCAGGTGCATCCTGTTTCTATTGATCATCCTTGAGATGTTTCTACAACTTGATTGGAGTCCACCTGTGGTAAATTCAATTGATTGGACATGATTTGGAAAGGCACACACCTGTCTATATAAGGTCCCACGGTTGACAGTGCATGTCAGAGCAAAAAACCAAGCCACGAGGTCGAAGGAATTGTCCTCAGAGCTCCAAGATAGGATTTTGTAGAGGCACAGATCTGGGGAAGGGTACCAAAAAATGTCTGCAGTATTGAAGGTCCCCAAGAACACAGTGACCTCCATCGTTCTTAAATGGAATAAGTTTGGAACCACCAAGACTATTCCTAGAGCTGGCTGCCCGGCCAAACTGAGCAATCAGGGGAGAAGGGCCTTGGTCAGGGAGGTGACCATGAACCCGATGTTCGCTCTGACAGAGCTCCAGAGTTCCTCTGTGGAAATGGGATAATCTTTCAGAAGGACAACCATATCTGCAGCATTCCACCAATCAGGTCTTTGTGGTAGAGTGGCCAGACAGAAGTCACTTCTCAGTAAAAGGCACATGACAGCCTGCTTGGAGTTTTCTAAAAGGCACCTAAAGAACTCTCAGACATGAGAAACACGCCTGTTGTAAATTAAAGGAGAAGAAGACTCTCTCACCCCCTCCAGTATTAACTAAAGGAATGTTCTTTGTTAACAGAGGTTTCCCGCCTAAACTCTAACACGTCCTAAAGCGAATACTGGAACAATATTTCTAACATAAGAATGTGGGGAATGGTCAGAATGGATCTAAAGAATAATCATGTCATATGGTTGTTATTTTTTTATGTAAGTAAAATGGTTATAAAGGAAATACTGTAACTTGAAAAGTATATGCACCACTTGTATGAAGTCTCCATCCTTAACGTTGTATATGAAATATAAAAAATGATGAACATGTTTATGTAAAGATAGGAATGTGATTTTAGGAGCCATAAGAACATTTTCCTCCTATAAAATTTACACAGTAAGTAGCCACGCCCAGAGTGAGGTCAGAGAGTGTGTCAGCCTGACGGAACCGTCCCTGTCTCTCAGAGTGCATAAAAAGATTGGTAAAGAAAGTAACATTAGACCAGAAAAACATGAAGCGGTAGCTACACGTTTGAAATGTTTGGAACTTTGAACCTCAACACGAGATGAAGAAAATAAACTCACTTTCCAGACGAGAGACGCGTGTAGAGCTGCAGCTCACATCCAGAGTGGCTTGAACCCTGAATACCAACACGATTTGGAGAAGAAAACTCCCCTCTCAGACAATCACTGGTACAGCTGATTAGCTGTTCTAAGTCAAATATCTAGGAAAGCTCATTTAAGTGGGACCATCCTACTACTCTTCTCAAATCACCATAATCTACTACTCCCGTCACCAATGGGAACCGTCGACACGGATGGCTAGTTTATCTTCCAAGGAGCATCTTCAGAGTGAACAACAGTAAAAGAAGGGGGAGGGGTGAACAACCCCTTTTGGACAATCAGAGCCTTACAAGCGTGCCGTGGAAAGGCCAACAACCTTCCTAAGAAGGACTGGTTCCGACAGAGATAAACGGCGAATGAAGGCATTCACACGTAAATACATTCATGATTTCTTCCTCCAAACGGACGGCAGTTCGTGTGCAAAGTATATGATTACTGTGAGAATAGTTTCTAAAATGTATCAACGATGGGTCACTCTCTCTCTCTCTCTCTCTCTCTCTCTCTCTCTCTCCCTCTCTCTCTCCCTCTCCATGTCATTGTGTAAAAATCCACCATATTGTGTCAGTTCGTCGGGGACATTTTCTTAATGTATTAAGTGTGTATGTTATCCTGTGTTATAATTTAGTTAGCTAGTAAATAAATAATTAAACCAATTTGTGTAGTACTGAATCATAAGTAAGGCTGGGGTTTTTGAAGATCCAAGGAGGTTACGACTGTTCAGAATTATGATATTTCTTATAGTGGATATTATGTTGAAGATTTGATGTTGTTTCAAAGGTAGAAATCCAATATATTTTGTAAGGTTTTTCTATCTTGAAAATCATTTCAAATGTTATGAATCACTTGTTCACTAAATGTTTTTGCTCATATTACATTCTTTCTACCTTCTGAAAATATCGCTCATTTTTTGTGACAACTGATGCGTCCTCTCCTTCATTGTTGAACTGCATGTAACTGTGAAGACAGTCATCGATCTACAAGTCATTTTGCATGACGAACAACCCCAGGCAATGTCAGTAGCCTAGTCAAACGGTGCACTGTGCCCAGCTTCGCGTGCTGCCCAGCGGCCTGTTCCTGATCTGCGCGTCACCTTGAGCATTCAAATGCTAAAGTGGCTTGTGTGATATTAGGCTTTGTTAGTTGAGTGACAACCTATGTAATTTACTAAGTCATTGTTATCTATACGCTGTTGATAATTGTTTTTTACTGTAATAAAAGTAACTCTCAACTGGCTTTACTTGCTGAACAGAGCTTACAATAGATTTTATTTTGATTATTGAGGATCACCAACAGCAATATTTGTTTTGCTTTAAACAATCTGTGAATATGGTTATTTTTAAATTTACAGAGTAATGTTCATAATTTCATAATGAGGACAGCAATGACTTTTGCTAGGCGCACCGCATGGCGAAAGCGAGGGGAGAAAGAAGATCACTCTGTAAAAAATGTCCAAACGGTAAAAAACATTCTATTTTGAGATGGGGGGTGAAATCCAAAGTTCTCCTATACAGTTGAAGTCGGAAGTTTACATACACCTTAGCCAAATACATTTAAACTCAGATTTTCACAATTCCTGACTTTCAATCCAAGTAAAAATTCCCTGTCATAGGTCAGTTAGGATCATCACTTTATTTTAAGAATGTGAAATGTCAGAATAATAGTAGAGAGAATGATTTATTTCAGCTTTTATTACCTTCATCACATTCCCAGTGGGTCAGACGTTTACATACACTCAATTAGTATTTGGTAGCATTGCCTTGAAATTGTTTCACTTGGGTCAAACATTACGGGTAGCCTTCCACAAGTTTCCCACAATAAGTTGGGTGAATTTTGTCCCATTCCTCCTGACAGAGCTGGTGTAACTGAGTCAGGTTTGTAGGCCTCCTTGCTCACACGCTTTTTCAGTTTTGCCCACACATTTTCTATGGGACTGACGTCAGGGCTTTGTGATGGCCACTCCAATACCTTGACTTTGTTGTCCTTCAGCCATTTTGCCACAACTTTGGAAGTATGCTTGGGGTCATTGTCCATTTGGAAGACCCATTTGCAACCAAGCTTTAACTGATGTCTTGAGATGTTGCTTCAATATATCCACATAATTTTCCTCCTCATGATGCCATCTATTTTGTGAAGTGCACCAGTCCCTCCTGCAGCAAAGCACCCCCACAAGATGATGCTGCCACCCTCGTGCTTCACGGTTGGGATGTGGTTCTTCGGCTTGCAAGCCTCCCCCTTTTTCCTCCAAACATAACGATGGTCATTCAATCAAATCAATCAATCAAATGTATTTATAAAGCCCTTCTTACATCAGCTGATGTCATAAAGTGCTGTACAGAAACTATGGCCAAACAGTTCTATTTTTGTTTCATTAGACCAGAGGACATTTCTCCAAAAAGTAATATCTTTGTCCCCATGTGCAGTTGCAAACCGTAGTCTGGCTTTTTTATGGTGGTTTTGGAGCAGTGGCTTCTTCCTTGCTGAGCGGCCATTCAGGTTATGTCGATATAGGACTCGTTTTACTGTGGATATAGATACTTTTTTACCTGTTTCCTCCAGCATCTTCACACAGTCCTTTACTGTTGTTCTGGGATTGATTTGCACTTTTCGCACCAAAGTACGCTCATCTCTAGGAGACAGAATGCTTCCCCTTCCTGAGCGGTATTGGCGGCTGCGTGGTCCCATGGTGTTTATGCTTGCATACTATTGTTTGTACAGATGAACGTGGTACCTTCAGCCATTTGGAAATTGCTCCCAAGTATGAACCAGACTTGTGGAGGTCTGCAATTTCTTGGCTGATTTCCTTTGATTTTCCCATGATGTCAAGCAAAGAGGCACTGAGTTTGAAGGTAGGCCTTGGAATACATCCACAGGTACACCTCTAATAGCCTATCAAAAGCTTCTAAAGCTATGACATCATTTTCTGGAATTTTACAAGCGGTTTAAAGGCACAGTCAACTTAGTGTATGTAAACTTCTGAACCACTGGAATTGTGATACAGTGAATTATAAGTGAAATAATCTGTCTGTAAACAATTCTTGGAAAGATTACTTGTGTCATGCACAAAGTAGATGTCTTAACCGACCTGCCAAAACTATAGTTTGTTAACAAGAAATGTGTGGAGTGGTTGAAAAACGAGTTTTAATGACTCCAACCTAAGTGTATGTAAACTTCCAATTTCAACTGTAGGTGGTGGTAAAATTGACCAGGTAATCGGGTTAGATAATAAACAGAGTAGCAGCAGCGTATGTGAAAGGGTGTGTGTGTGTGTGTGTGTGTGTGTGTGTGTGTGTGTGTGTGTGTGTGTGTGTGTGTGTGTGTGTGTGTGTGTGTGTGTGTGTGTGTGTGTGTGTGTGTGTGTGTGTGTGTGATTAACTGTTCAGCAGTCTTATGGCTTGGGGTAGAAGCTGTTCAGGTGAGGGAAAGATGTAAATCCCTACTTAGCACCTGACTTGCATATCTTAGACCACCTATTGCAAAACATTAAATACAAATGTCATCAGTGAATGCAAAATTCACTGTGAAGTGTTTTGTTCATGGAATATTAACACAGTGTTTTCATCAGAAGAAATATCGAATAAACTCCCACTGCCTTCCATTCTGCTAGCAAACGTGCAACTTTTAGAAGATAAAATTGATGACCTACGCGGAAGATTAAACTACCAACGGGACATTCAAAACTGTAATATCTTATGCTTCACCGAGTCGTGGCTGAACGACGACATTATCAACATACAGCTGGCTGGTTATACGCTGTATCGGCAAGATAGAACAGCGGCGTCTCTTAAGACAAGTGGCGGTCGACGATGTATTTTTGTAAATAATAGCTGGTGCACGATATCGAAGGAAGTCTCAAGGTTTTGCTCGCCTGAGGTAGAGTATCTCATGATAAGCTGTAGAGCACTCTATCTACCGAGAGAGTTTTCATCTGTATTTTTTGTAGCTGTCTACATACCACCACAGACTGATGCTGGAACTCAGACAACACTCAATGAGCTGTATTCCGCTGTCATGACGTTGCCCTCTTTGGGTACAGCGAGCACCATCCCCCTCTTTCTGTCTCCTACAACCAGGCTGCTGTGGTCAGAGAGGTCGTAAATTCCTGGAGGAGATTATCTACTCATGGCCACAGTATAGAGAGAGCGTGAGTTTTCTTAGAGAGAACAAAGGAATTTCTTCCACCTCACAGAACTTGAGGTCCGAACAGCATTTATGTTCTGGAGAAGGTATAAAAGATCGGTGAAGAATCCAGCTACGAACTGGTCCGTTTGGTACAATTTTGTGAAACTCATGGGAGACAATACGGCCACATTACCATAACGCTGTTTATATAATAGCCTCAGTTATGAGGCTTACATCTAATTGTTGTATAAGATGAATGAGTGAGGATGATACTGTTTGTGAAATTGTGTACTATGATTTTGGACTGTTTAATGAATGAAACTCCAATTCCCTAAAAAGTTTCACTAAGTCATTGGCACGCCCCCAGGGGCACAGACAGGACCTGGCTTCATGAGACAGCCCTTTTCGATGTTCTGAATAAACCCCCACCTGGGTTTTCTATCAGCAGACCAGCTTACCTCGATAACGAGAGGGCCAAGGTTTGAGAGGAGACCGAGCTTACCTCAATTACGAGATGGCTAAAGGTTGCAGACCAGCTTACCACGAGAGGGCCAAGGTTTGAGTAGAAGCCATAAACCTAAGGTTTGAGTAGATGGCTGAATCTTTTAACCATACCACGTGGTTAAACTCTTAGACTATCGATACCGACAGAATAAGAACAAGTCTTTGATATTAATTACTAGTCTGCAGCTAGGAATTCGGTATCATTGAACGCGAAGACCGACAACCGCTGAAACACCTATTCTGTAACGACATGAATGAATGTCACTCTGAGCTATCCATTCTAACCACGACAGAGAGAGAGCGGACAAACTCTCCAACAGAAACAAACTTTTCAACAGAGATCCCGACGACACACTGAGCGTAAATATATATATTGATTGCAATTGTTCCCGAATGAGTGAGCGTTCATGTGCAAAGGATTAGCATTTCAATTGTTATAATTATCACTCTGTCTAACAAGCCGCCATACCGGTTTAGCCCACTAGGGCACATCCCCCTATAATTTCTTTGTAAACATATCTATTTTGTTTGTTTGGTGTGATGCATTTCTGTGAATTACTTAGTTAGTAAATAAATGATTTTAAGACAATTGATGTATGGATGACTCATAGTGAAGACTGGGTTCGTGCAGATAACCAACAATTTACGACGTTTAGAATGAGACTAACGTGAGGTAAATAATAATTCATTAATCAGAAGACTAAGTGATCAGATATTAAAATATCTGAAAGTTATATTAGGAAAATTATAACTTTATAATCTGAATATTTTCCTTGGTGCTGTCACGCCCTGACCTTAGAGGTCCTTTTTATGTCTCTATTTTGGTTTGGTCAGGGCGTGAGTTGGGGTGGGCATTCTGTGTTTTGTGTTCTATGTTTTCTATTTCTGTGTGTTTGGCTGGGTGTGGTTCTCAATCAGAGGCAGCTGTCTATCGTTGTCTCTGATTGAGAACCATACTTAGGTAGCCTTTTCCTACCTGTGTTTTGTGGGTAGTTGTTTTCTGTTTTGTGTCTGCACCAGACAGAACTGTTTCGGTTACGTTCGTTCTCTTTGTTGTTTTTGTTATTCAGTGTTCAGTTTAATGAATAAATCATGAACACTTACCACGCTGCGCTTTGGTCCACTTGTTCATGCAACGATGGCCGTTACAGAACTACCCACCACCAAAGGACCAAGCAGCGTGGTGAAAGGGACTCCTGGACAGGTGAGCAGTGCTATCTGGAGTATGAGACAACCTGAGAGGAGATAGAGAGGTGGTCGGTCGACCCAGGGAGAGTGCCGGAACCCGCCTGGGATGCTCTAGAACACTTCTTCATGCAACGATGGCCGTTACAGGTGCCCCCCGACTTCCTAGTTAATTACAGTTACATGATTAATCAGTTTAATCGCGTAATAATAATTACAGAGAATTTTTGATAAAGATACGTTTTCAGTTTTAATGATGCTTAAGACACGACACCGCCATAAGCAAACAGGAAAACACTCACATAAAGGCGACGCTCCTAGTGGCCGGGGACTTTAATGCAGGGAAACTTAAATCGGTCTTACCAAATTTCTATCAGCATGTTAAATGTACAACCAGAGGGAAAAAAAACTCTGGACCACCTTTACTTCACACATAGAGACGCATGCAAAGCTCTCCCTCGCCCTCCATTTGGAAAATCTGACCATATTTAAATGCTCCTGATTCCTGCCTACAAGCAAAAATTAAAGCAGGAAGCAGTGACTCGATCAATAAAAAAGTGATCAGATGAAGCAGATGCTAAGCTACAGGACTGTTTTGCTAGCACAGACTGGAATATGTTCCGGGATTCCTCCGATGGCATTGAGGAGTACACCACATACGTTATTGGCTTCATCAATAAGTGCATCGATGACGTCGTCCCCACAGTAACCTTACGAACATACCCCAACCAGAAGCCATGGATTACAAGCAACATCCACACTGAGCTGAAGGCTAGAGCTGCCACTTTCAAGGAGCGGGACTCTAACCCGGAAGCTTATAAGAAATACCGCTATGCCCTCCGACGAACCACCAAACAGGCAAAGCATCAATACAGGACTAAGATTGAATCGTACTACACCGGCTCTGACGCTCGTCGGATGTTGCAGGGCTTGCAAGCCATTGCAGACTACAAAAGGAAGTACAGCCGAGAGCTGCCCAGTGACACGAGCCTACCAGACAAGCTAAACTACTTCTATGCTCGCTTCGAGGCAAGTAACACTGAAACATGCATGAGAGCACCAGATGTTCCGGAAGACTGTGTGATCACGCTCTCCGCAGCCGATGTGAGTAAGACCTTTAAACAGGTCAACATTCACAATGCCGCAGGGCCAGACGGATTACCAGGACGTATACTGTGAGCATGCGCTGATCAACTGGCAAGTGTCTTCACTGACATTTTCAATCTCTCCCTGTCCGAGTCTGTAATACCAACATGTTTCAAGCAGACACCATAGTCCCTGTGCCCAAGAACACTAAGGTAACCTGCCTAAATGATTATCGACCCATAGCACTCACGCCTGTAGCCATGAAGTGCTTTGAAAGGCTGGTCATGGCTCTCTTCAATACCATTATCCCAGAAACCCTAGACCCACTCCAATTTTCATACCGCCCTGACAGATCCACAGATGATGCAATCTCTATTGCACTCCACACTGCCCTTTCCCACCTCGACAAAAGGAACACCTATGTGAGAATGCTATTCATTGACTACAATTCTGCGTTCAACACCATAGTGCCCTCAAAGCTCATCAATAAGCTAAGGACCCTGGGACTGAACACCTCCCTCTGCAACTGGATCCTGGACTTCCTGACGGGCAGCCTCCAGGTGCTAAGGGTAGGTAACAACACACCTGCCACGCTGATCCTCAACACAGGGGCCCCTCAGGGGTGTGTGCTCCATCCCCTCCTGTACTCCCTGTTCACTCATGACTGCACGGCCAGGCACAACTCCAACACCATCATTAAGTTTACCGATGACACAACAGTGGTAGGCCTGATCACCGACAACGAACAAACAGCCTATAGGAAGGAGGTCAGAGTTCTGGCCGTGTGGTTCCAGAACAACAACCTCTTGCTCAACATGATCAAGACAAAGGAGATGATTGTGGACTACAGGAAAAAGAGGACCAGGCATGACCCATTCTCATCGACGGGGCTGTAGTGGAGCAGGTTGAGAGCTTCAAGTTTCTTGGTGTCCACATCACCAACAAACTAACATGGTCCAAGCACACCAAGACCGTCGTGAAGAGGGCACGACAAAACCTATTCCCCCCCAGGAGACTGAAAAGATTTGGCATGGGTCCACAGATCCTCAAAAAGTTTTACAGCTGCACCATCGAGAGCATCCTGACTGGTTGCATCACTGCCTGGTATGGCAAATTGACTCTGTACCGGTACCCCCATGTATATAGTCTCCCTATTGTTATTTTACTGCTGCTCGTTAATTACGTGTTACTTTTATTTCTTATTCTTATTGTATTCAGCACGTGACCAATAAAAATTGATTTGATGTGATGATTTAGTCACTAAATCATGATGATCAAAATGTATCTACTGGGATTTTTAAAAGACAGACTAACTTTCTGTTTTGTCTGCTTGGACTCAGGAGACAAGTATGGTTGTGTTAATCTTTTGCAGGCACATTTTTTACCGTATAATATAGTTTTGATGAATGTATTTATGTTTTGAGAAGGCAACTACAATTATTGTTTGCAAAAGGCCACAGAGTTCTGTGTCTTGTGGACAATTTTTTTTTATTTTATCGACCACACTGTTCCAAAAAATGCTTGTACGCAATTGAGAAAAAACTGTAGATAGCAAAAGTCTAGGTGGTGGAGTGGTGCGACCGGACCGTGCGAGTCCTTCTACAGTGATGTGAGACTGATTTCAGTCTTGTGCAAGGCAGTGTGTGTGTGTGTGTGTGTGTGTGTGTGTGTGTGTGTGTGTGTGTGTGTGTGTGTGTGTGTGTGTGTGTGTGTGTGTGTGTGTGTCTTGGGTTGTGTGTTTTGCTTTGCTCATAGTGCCCTCATTCCCTTCAGAGTTCAGCGGGTTCAACAGGGTTTAGAGCACCATAAAGGGGGAGGGGGAGAGAGGAGGTCCATAGGACGCATGAAAGTCTTTCTCTCACGCCCCTCTGATCAGCCAATCAAAGGCGTCCCAGCTAACGATGTGATGGAAACACCCAAGGTGCTCCACCCCCTGGTCCCCCCTTCCTCACATACAACAATAATAAAACAGAGAAGGCTTTGTCACATTGTCCCTAGAATGGCAGCACTGTGTGTTTCATTGATGACATTCCTGAGGTGTTTTGCAAAGATGATTTGTTTCCGTAAAACACTTTACCCACAAAACCTGGGGTATTTAAACAGGTTGAGTTAGGTAAAATAAGACGCATATGAGATGTGGAAAGGTCAGATGAGATTTTGGCTTCTAGAGAAGACATTGGACACGCAGCTTTGATTGGAGATGTGATCAGATGTGACTCTGTGATCAAAACTCAGGAATGTGTGAGTTTGTGTGGGTTTGTATGTGTGTGTAATGCGGTAGTGTTTAGGAGGGTAGCGGGGCTGTTTTTATGCTTGTGTCCGTGTGTGTGTCTCTATTGCTTTCCTGATCCTGCCTCTCACCTGTCTTGCCCTCCCAGGCCAGCCCCAGCACTCCACTGTAGTCCCTGTTGGTCAGCAGGTAGGACAGACAGTAGTTTCCCCAGTCTCTCTCAGAGAACAGACTGAGCAGCTTCTCTGGGCCGAGGAAGGGCCGATTCAAGGGGTTGGTCTCGTCCTCCTCTCTCATGACCTGTAGGAGACACATTAGCAGCACCTGAGGATGCTGCATTATTTCTATAATAGCTCTTCCCAAAATCACCCATAAAGGAGCCTTTGAGTCCAAGAAGGAGAGGAAGAAAGGGAAAACATAACTAGTTTGTGAATTGCACATATCAAGTTGGTAGCTTAGCTAATCTAAAGTGGATAAGCCTTGAAACACGGAACATTGCAGCCATTGTGAATGAGTGGAGTTCTTACACTGAGTGATTTCACTTTGAAGTTGATTAGCTTGAGACCGTCAAAGTCGGCCTTGTCATAAATATCATTCACCGCTCTCACGTAGGAGGCAACCTAGGACAGGAGGACACAGAGACAAAAGAGGGAGAAGATTCTCATAAAACAGCTCACAGTGTTATATACACTGCTTCTCTTTAGAGGACATTCTACTTCGCTGCTTGAGGAGAGTCATTGCAGAACTGTGGATATGGCATTAATACAATTCATAATCTACTCCACAAAGCTATTTAATCCACTGTATTATCATCATGGGTGGGAGACTGGTGACATTGTACCCTGCATACCGTACACATGCAAACCAGTCACATGCTAACCAGTTCCTACAGAACATAGTATAGAATCCCTTTTCTTCTGCAAACAACAACGACGCACAGTGTGAACTTTCCATAAATATTTATGCTTCGGAGTGAGGAGACAGCAGCCTCGTCTCTGTCCTGTGAGAATGGTCACCAGTGACAACAAGATCCATATTTACACGCAGATGACATCAGTGCATCATTTACAATGCTTGTTTTAAAAATAAAGACATCCAGTGCCCACAACAAGCGCCATGGAAAACATAAATTGTCACGAGTGGAAAGAATCTGGCTAGGTCAGGAGAGGTAAGACAGGAGCAGATGGCGTGGCTGCCATGTGCCATTAAAGCTGGCAGGGAGATCACATTCACTTACTGAGTGACAGACCTGGGTTCAGAGTATTTGTAATTTAAATACAATGTTCTGTGTGATTGTTTATTCTAAAAAAACACAGCCAAAACAAGTACTTTTATTTGAG
The DNA here is from genome assembly GCF_016432855.1 of Salvelinus namaycush. Taxonomy (NCBI): domain Eukaryota; kingdom Metazoa; phylum Chordata; class Actinopteri; order Salmoniformes; family Salmonidae; genus Salvelinus; species Salvelinus namaycush. Next base: position 17,460,744 of record NC_052315.1, on the reverse strand, counting down.
TATTTAAATGGTTATTTGGTTAACTAAATTGTATTTACAAGTATTTTCAAATACTTATTTCAAATACTATTTTCAAATACCTGGGTTAAATGCATGGGAGTGTATTTGAGTCAGTGTATTTTTGCATTTTCAAATACTTTCCAATTGCATTCCCAAATACATTCCAATATTCAACTACCTGTTTTTCATATAAAGGTTATCTGAATACTTAAATGTATTGAAAAGTGATTGAAGTGCCTGAAATAGTATTTGAACCCAGGTCTGCTGAGTGGACGTTCTATTTCCTCTGGACTGGAATGGTCCTGTGTGACTTCATAGCAGAGGTGGTCAGACTTGCGCAAACCTAGTTTACTCCGAAGATAAACTACGCATAGGCCTGGTAGTTTTTCATACAGTATAGTGTACAGCATCCCAGCAAGTTAGGCAAGCAGCGGGTGGACAGGCAGGCTGGTTGGCGGGAGGTCACATTGAGCCTTTGACCCAATCGGTCCACCAGTTATGCCAGAGTTCACTACAGGTCTATGGGACTGGGCCTGTGTCATGGGCATGGAGTCTCAAAGTCACACTACTCACTACTGGTGTCAAAGACTTGGCTGCAGCCATCTTGGCAGCCCCTGCTGCCATAGTAACAGTGCTGGGCATGGCCATGATGTTACTACATACCGATGGGTGTAGCTGGCACAGAAGAGATAGAAGGCATCCAAATGGCACTTAAACCTGTGTTGATATACCCTCAGCATTGGGTTAATTTAGCCATGTGGGGTAGTTAGAGCTTACGACTGGCACACCCTCTTGGCACCTATGTCACCCTGACAGCTCTCTCCTAATCCTTCCCAGTGTAATGCCACAGCAGCTGTGTGGTCAAGAAAGGAGAAGGATTGTAAATTGGCATAGAGAAGGTGGTTTTCTGCAGGCACTGACTGCATAACCACCACCAAATACGATGACTCTGGCCTTTTACGAAAGTTTAACATAAAGAGCGAATTAATTAATTCATATTGTACATACCAAATGGAATTCCAAATTGTCTCCTAATAATCTGTTTAATCCAGTCATCTGACTGAATAGCAGCATTGAACTGTTGTTGACATTTATATTTTATTCAATCTAATTAATCCTGATAACATGAAATACTATTAGGATTAGGGCTGTAGCGGTCATGACATTTTGTCAGCCAGTAACTGTCATGCAAATAACTGCTGGTCTCACGGTAATTGACTGTTAATGAACATAAACACATTTATCATCTCCAGGCTTCCACGCATAGCCTACAAACCACTAATGTGAACCTTTTGGAACACCTACATTTAAGAAATGTTGCCGTTTTAAAGCACGTTCTCTGCAGTTCTACACATTTTGCCATGGGGGCGGGGAGAGAATTTTGCAAATTTATAACACATTTCATGCAGTTCTACTCATTTTGCCATGGGGAAGAGATACTTATTCGCAGTTTTAAAGCAAGTTTTTTTCAGTTCTACACATTTTGCCATGGGGTGGAGATACCCTACATTTTTGCAATTTTATAACAAACACTTCATGCAATTCCACTCATTTTGAGAGAACAATTTACGTTTGAAAGTTAATTTCCTGCAATTCTACACATTTTGCCATAGGGTGGAGAGAAATGTTTGCAGTTTTAAAGATCATTTCCTACAATTCTACACATTTTGCCATGACTTATGCCATGTTAATGATATCTGAGTGAGAGTGAGGGCACCTGTCCTGAGTGCTCGGTCGGTATTCGGACATGATTACTACAAATTTAGATAATTGGCTAGACTAACTTTCCAATCATGGTGGGGTGGTCCAAAATAGGGGAGGGTTGTCTAAGTTTTAATTTTGCTTTGGGGAGGGCTGTGTGTTTTTTTTATTGGACACAGGGGAGGAGAGTGTGTGTTTTTCTCTGGTTTACATTAGCCCTTTTGCAGGTTTTACTGTATAATTTCTTCCATCCTTGCCAAATTTCCTCATATGCTTGCATGCGCCCTTATGCACTTTGGTACAGCCCTTATGCACTTTGCTTTTCCGTGCGCTAACTTTTACTATTCTAACTTTTTGATGTTAACTTTTACTATTCTAACTTTTTGATGTTATTGATCATAAATTATTATTGAAGAAGCTCACTTGCTATGGCTTTACATCACCTGCCATCACATGGTTGGTTAGTTATTATCCAATAGAACGCAGAGTGTTCTTCAATGGAAGCTTCTCTAACTGTCACACGCTGATCTGTTTCACCTCTCTTTGTGCTTGTCTCCACCCCTCTCCAGGTGTTGCCCATCTTCCCCATTATTATGTCTTTATACCTGTGTTCTCTGTTTGTCTGATGCCAGTTCGTTTTGTTCGTCAAGAGAGTTGGACACTTGTCGGGTGAGTCGGGCACCTGTCGGGAGTTTCTCGCTCAGTGTTCCCTCATCATCGAGCTGCAGCACTCCTCCTTCCCCTCAGACACCTCTAAGATAGCGTACCTCATCACGCTGATGTCCGGGAGGGCTCTCACCTGGACTACAGCAGTATGGGAACAACAGTCGGCCATATGCTTCAGTCTGGAGGAGTTCGTGGTGGAGGTGAAGAAAGTTTTCGATGCTCCATTGTCCAGGAGAGAGGCTGCCCGGAAGTTACTCCAGCTTCGGCAAGACTCCCGCAGTGTGGCAGACTATGCAGTGGATTTACGCACGTTGGCAGCTGAGAGTACCTGGATGCGCTGTTCGACATGTACCTGCACAGAGTATCAGAGGAAGTAAAGGACGAGCTTGCAGCCTGAGAACTACCAACTGATCTCGACTCGCTCATCGCCTTGACCTTTCGGATCGATGAGCGACTATGGGAGCGAAAGAAGGAGAGGAGGTTCAATTTCACTCACCCGCCCAAGGTTTCCACCCTTGTCACACCACCCTGGATTATTGACCTCTGCCTGCCCTGACCCCGAGACTGCCTGCCGTTCTGTACATTATGGACTCTGATCTGGATTACTGACCTCTGCCTTCCCTTTTCCTGCCCCCTGATTTAGTAATAAATCTGTCGTATTGAGGAGACAAAGGCGCAGCATGATATGTATACATTCTTCTTTTAATGAAGAAAGAACACAGAACAAACTAACAAAGTAACAAAACGAACGTGAAGCTATATAAGACGAGTGGGAAAATGGCAACCTAAATAGGATCCCCAATCAGAGACAACGATAAACAGCTGGCTCTGATTGGGAACCAATTCAGGCCACCATAGACCTACAATATGCCTAGACTTACAAACACCCCTAGACATACAAAAACCCTAGACAACACAAAACACCCATACCCACCCTCGTCACACCCTGACCTGACCAAAATAATACAGAAAACATAGATAACTAAGGTCAGGGCGTGACAGTACCCCCCCTCCCCCCAAAGGTGCGGACTCCCGACCGCAAACCTGAACTTATAGGGGAGGGTCCGGTGGGCATCTACCCTCGGTGGCAACTCTGGTTCTGGACGCCGCCCCTCATCTTTACACTGGTCCCTCCACCTTTGTAGAGCTGAACCGTGGCTCATCGCCGGAGGCTCCGGACTGTGGATCATCGCCGGAGACCCCGGGCTGGGGACCGTCGCCGGAGACCCCGGGCTGGGGACCGTCACCGGAGACCCCGGGCTGGGGACCGTCGCCGGAGAACCCGGGCTGGGGCCCGCCGTTGGAGGTTTCGGACTGTGGCCCGTCGTTGGAGGTTCCGGACTGTGGCCCGTCGTTGGAGCTTCCGGACTGTGGCCTGTCGTTGGAGGTTCCGGACTGTGAAACGTCGCCGGAAGCTCTGGACTGGGTACTGTCGCCGGAATCTCTGGACTGGGTACTGTCGCCGGAAGCTCTGGACTGGGTACTGTCGCCGGAAGTTCTGGACTGGGTACTGTCGCCGGAAGGTTGAGGGCTGAGGACACGCACCTCAGGGCGAGTGCGGGGAAGAGGCACAGGCCGTACTGGACTGTGGAGGCGCACTGGAGGCCTGGTGCGTGGTGCCAGGACTGGTTGTACCGGGCTGAGGACACGCACCTCAGGGCAAGAGCGGGGAGGAGGAACAGGACGTACTGGACTCTGGAAGCCTGGTGCGTGGTGCTGGAACTGGTGGTACCGGGCTGGGACACGCACCTCAGGGTGAGTGCGGGAAGGAGGCACAGGATTCACTGGGCCGTGGAGACGCATTGGAGATCCGGAACGTAGAGCTGGCTCAATACGTCCTGGCTGGATGCCCCTTCTAGCACGGCAAATGCGAGGAGCTGGAATAGAGCGCACCGGGCTAAGAATGCGAACTGGAGACACCGTGCCCTTCTCTGCATAACACGGTGCCTGACCAGTTACACGCTCCCCACGGTAAGCACGAGGAGTTGGCTCAGGTCTCCAACCTGACTCAGCCAATCTCCTCGTGTGCCCCCCCCAAAAAACATTGGGGCTGCCTCTCGGGCTTCCGTGCTAGCCGTATCCCCTCATATCGTCGCTGTTCCTCCTGCACTGTTTCTACCTGCCTCCATGGCAGAGTCCTGTCCCCTCGGTACTTCTCTTCATAGTATCGCCGTTCCGCCTTCGCTGCCTCTATCTCCTCCTTAGAAAGGCGATACTCCTCCGGCTGCGTCCAGGGTCCTGCTCCATCCAGTATTTCTTCCCAGGTCCAATTCTCCACAAAGCGCTGTTCCTCCTTTTCACACTGCTTGGTCCTTTTTTGGTGGGTTCTTCTGTCACGTCCGTAGTATTGAGGAGACCAAGGCGCAGCGTGATATGTATACATTCTTCTTTTAATGAAGAAAGAACACAGAACAAACTAACAAAGTAACAAAACGAATGTGAAGCTATATAAGACGAGTGCTGACAGGCAACTACACATTGACAAGAACCCACAAAACCAAAAGGGAAATGGCAACCTAAATAGGATCCCCAATCAGACACAACGATAAACAGCTGCCTCTGATTGGGAACCAATTCAGGCCACCATAGACCTACAATATGCCTAGACTTACAAACACCCTAGACATACAAAAACCCTAGACAATACAAAAACACGCATACCCACCCTCGTCACACCCTGACCTGACCAAAATAATACAGAAAACATAGATAACTAAGGTCAGGGCGTGACAATTTCCCAAAAGTCAGACTCTTCCCAGACACCAATTAATTTTCCTCAGCTTCAGAAGCATCTAAATTCACCAAATATTGTGCGTTTATATTCTTGAGACTTGCCCAGAGAGAATTGTTGATATTATACAACATTACGTTTTCTTTTTAATAAAAAAATGCATTTCACATACGTATTTACTATTTTACAGATAGAAAGAGGAAAAAAATATTTATCCACAATCTGAGTTAAGTCTGGTCCAGGAGTGTTTTAACAAAATTACATCAAAATATTTAGGATAACTTAATCCAGTGTCCCGATGTTACAGATTTTGTTTTTTCCATTTATGTTTTGAGGTTGGACTTGCGGCACGTATAGCTCGTTAGCACGTTGGACACACCATTTGGTGTCACCTCGTTAGTCAGTATGTGCTGCACCTGTGCTGGTTTCCATCTCGTTAGTGGGAAGGTGTTTCACCTGTGCTGGCCCAGGTGCTATTTAAGAGTGTCTGGCCCAGTGTTCCAGTTGTCTTGAGAGATGTGGAAGGTCAACACTATTATTTGGCTTTCCCTATTTGAATTCTAGAAAGACAATCCTTCATCTGATCTTCCCTGTTTTCATTTTTCTCCACTTTTTGGTTTGTTTCCTGTTAAGTTTGGTGGGGGGGTTTCTTTTGTTTCCTCTTCTTAGGCAAATTTAGTGGCCGCTAATGGTCAGTGGTGTGTATTCATGGATGCTAAGGGAAACCAGGCTTCCCCCAAAAAATCACCAAGAAAAAACAACAAAATAACTTTTTTCTCTCACTCTGTTTCATAATTTTACTTCAATTCGCAAGAGGCTGAATGTATCTCACAGGAGAAGGCATCCGAGCAAGCGAAACAGTGGCCCTTTGTCTCTCTACGTGTAGGCCATATATCTGATGCTGTCTGGTACAAATGAGTTTGACATTGTTGCCGCTCGTAGCATTGAATGCAAGGGAAACCAAAAAGCATTTGGGCTCCCTTGACAAAAAAAGTATACAAAATTAGCCAATCAGCTTTGAGCTAAACTGAGCGTGCTCAACTGTGAATGGTCCTGGACACCAAAAAAAGTGTCAAGGGAAGCCAGCTTGGATTTGGCGTCTCTCCTATCAAATCGCATTGAGAGCATACGAGAGCACCAGCTGTTCTGGATGACTGTGTGATAACACTCTCGGTAGCCGATGTGAGCAAGACCTTTAAACAGGTCAACATTCACAAAGCCGCGGGGCCAGATGGATTACCAGGACGTGTGCTCAAAGCATGCGCGGACCAACTGGCAAGTCTCTTCACTGACATTTTCAGCCTCTCCCTGACTGAGTCTGTAATACTTACATGTTTCAGGCATACCACCATAGTCCTTGTGCCCAAGGAAACGAAGGTCACCTGCCTAAATTATTACCGCCTCGTATCACGCAGACCGGTAGCCAGGAAGTGCTTTGAAAGGCTGGTCATTGCTCACATCAACAGCATCCTTCCAGATACCCTAGACCTACTCCAATTCGCATACCGCCCCAACAGATCCACAGATGACGCAATCTCAATCGCACTCCACACTGCCCTTTCCCACATGGACAAAAGGAACACCTATGTGAGACTCCTGTTCATTGACTACAGCTCAGGGTTCAACACCATAGTAACCACAAAGCTCATCACTGAGCTAAGGACCCAGGGACTAAATACCTCCCTCTGCAACTGGATCCTGGACTTCCTGATGGGCCGCCCCCAAGTGGTAAGGGTAGGCAACAACACACCTGCCACGGTGATCCTCAACAAAGGGCCCTTCAGGGGTGTGAACTTAGTCCCCTCCTGTACTCCCTGGTGTGGCCAAACACAATCATTAAGTTTGCTGACGACAAAACAGTGGTAGGCCTGATCACCGACAACGATGAGACAGCCTATAGGGAGGTCAGAGAACTGGCAGTATGGTCCCTCAATGTGAGCAAGACAAAGGAGCTGATCGTGGACTACAGGAAAAGGCGGGCGAACAGGCCCCCATTAACATCGACAGGGCTGTAGTGGAGCGGGTCGAGAGTTTCAAGTTCCTTGCTGTCCACATCACCAACGAACTATCATGGTCCAAACACACCAAGACAGTCGTGATGAGGGCACAACAAAACCTTTTCCCCCTCAGGAGACTGAAAAGATTTGGGATCGGTCCCCAGTTCCTAAAAAAGTTCTACAGCTCCACCGTCAAGAGCATCCTGACCGGTTGCATCACCGCCTGGTACGGCAACGCTCGGCATCTGACTGTAAGGCGCTACAGATGTACAGCCCAGTACATCACTGGGGCCAAGCTTCCTGCCATCCAGGACCTATATAATAGGCGGTGTCCGAGGAAAGCCCATAAAATTGTCAGACTCCAGTCACTCAAGTCATAGACTGTTTTCTCTGCTACCGCACGGCAAGCGGTACCAGAGCGCCGAGTCTAGGACCAAAAGGCTCGGACCAAAAGGCTCCTTAACAGCTACCCCCAAGCCATAAGACTGCTGAACAATTAATAAAATGGCCACTGGACTATTAAATTGACCCCCCCCCCCCTCCCCCCAATTTGTTTTGTACACTGCTGCTACTCGCTGTTTATTATCTATGCATAGTCACATCACCCCTACCTACATGTACAAACTACCTCAACTAACCTGTACCCCCACACACTGACTCGGTACCGGTAACCCCTCATTATTGTTATGTTATTGTTACTTTTTATAATTTTTTTATTTTATTTTTTACTTTAGTTTATTTGGTAAATATTTTCTTAGCTCTTCTTGAACTGCACTGTTGGTTAACGGCTTGTAAGTAAGCATTTCACGGTAAGGTCTACACTTTGTATTCGGCGCATGTGACAAATAAAGTTTGATTTGATTTTGATACGTCATTGACAGAAACAACTTGAATTGTTGCATCTCGTTGTGTTGTCCTCTGGTGTCTGGCTAGCTAGCTAGATAAAATTGTCCCTTTCCTAAATTAGCCATGGATGGAGATATGGATTTGGACTTGTGGTTTTACTTAATTCTCCATTCTGGCCAATCATTACAGTATAACGGCGAATTCTGCTCCAACCATTAATTCATACATTGTTGCGCCCCTGGCCTGAGAGAATGGAAGTTCAATATGTAGCTAGATGTAAAATGATAATGTTAACTAGCTAACGTTGCCCATGAAAGGAAGTTAGGCTAGCGAGCCAGCATTTTAGCCAGGTAGCCTAGAACAAAAAATAAAAGCGTTTACTGTATGACAGAGTGATAGACAGTTTCGTCAACATGAAAGAGAGGAGGATGGCATTGGCATTTCTCTACAAGTACGGCGAGTCAACATGTTTTCAACTTGTGCATGTATGCACGCACACACCCACACACAAATCAGAACCATGGACAGCCACATCATATTTAGCTTACATTGATTGGAGTAAATTGTTTATGGAGTCTTTTAGTTGTCAATGTATTAGACTAAGCAGAGTTGATTTGATTCTGTTGAAGTTGAATTGGTGCTGGATTAGTGGAGGCAGCCCCTGTTTTTTTGTGACTTGCGGTCACTCTCTGTGGTTCTAAATCAATAGTTGTTTAGTGGTCCGAAAATGTTGGAAACATTAACTTGCTTCACCATGCTACTGTTCATGTAACTGTCTGTTATATGCAATATGCTTTGTGGACTTCACCAGACAGAGGTTGCTATCCAATTTTGTGATAAAACAAAGGTGTGGTTGAATTTATTCTGCCACTGTGACTTCTTATTGTCTCAGCATTTAGGCCCATATATCACGGTCTAAAGGCATATGACTTAACAGGTTATAGAGCAAACAATGCAATTATCACAACACAGGTTGTAATATGGCTTTTGGGGGGGGGGGGCTTGGCTACCCAAGTGATTTTCCCCAAGCACTGATACTGCTCATGGTGGGTGTCTTTTAGGTTCCAGTGGTTGTTGCTAGGCAACTTTTAGTGGGTGGGGGGGGGGGGTGGGGGGGGGGGGGGGGCGGCATCCCATATTGGGGTGTGGTGCATGGCTTTAAATAACATGTTTGACAGACAGTTCAGGTCCAAAAGATCTAGAGTTATCAAGTTAGAACAATTCAGAGCAATAAGTGCGACAACAAACCATAACATCCTGATAAGAAGTTCTGATAGACGATTTAAATATGCTGGACAATGGTTAAAACAAATGACTAAATGGCAAGAGAAAATTACCCAAAACAAGTCAGTGAACTTTTGTCCAGATGTGTCCAATATTGTGTAGTACCTCCAGTTCTGAATGCGATATCCGAGAACAAAGTTAGTAAATAGAGCGGACAGGATTACTGAGGGAACTGAGGGAAATCCTGATGCATTATCTCTGACATACCAATGTTACATAATGACTGCATCAAGCATGCTAGGGTTTCAAAAGTACTGCATGTTCTCTGGGTCCTGAAACATAGAACAGGTCATTTTTGGCAGACACCCTGGGCCCCGACCCTTCCCATCGAAGGAACTCACAAATGGCACGCGGAAAGGGCGGAGGTTGGTTATCAGTCCAAAAATACAATTAAACTCTCCATTCCATAAATGGAAATTTGGGGTACAAACTTCAGAAAGTAGTGTAAGGCCACTGGGCTGAAAGGACAGGCACAAGAAGGCCCCTTACATACCCATAGACATGGATGATTTATTTTTAAAGACATCCAATATCATACAGACCATCTATTTGACCTTTTTCTTACGACCAGTCACCTGAGCCACAACAGCCTCGACACTCTTGAACTTCCTGTAGTAGAAGTGGTCAGCATGGAGGTGGAGTAGACAGCTGGTTTTAGACTGGTCCAATGTTCTCTTCGACCTGGACACTGGAACTTCCTGTGAATGTCACATGAGACAGTAGTCACTAGAGATAGACATGATCAAAATGACAAAATAGGAAGCTAGTCAAAACCATTCAGGAAGAACATTAGTTATTTCATTTTACGGCCTTTTGCATTCTCACTCCACCACAAATGTGTGGTTATTCACCAATAACGCACATCCTGTTGGGTAAATCTAAGGTTTGTGGTTAAAATCCAATTTTCATCCTTTCTAGCATGACCACATAGACAGAGTGTGACCTCAGGGCCAGTCACCTGTGGGAAAGTGTCTGAGGGAGGGTGAACAGGATCGGCAGGATGGAAAGTTCCTCAGGCAAAAACATCTGCTCGATACATTTTATAGCTAATCTCAAAATAAAGGATATTCTGTATGTTTACAAACAAGTGGCTCTAAATAAATAACTATACATGATGTTCTGTACATATTCAATTGTCCCTGTATCCATTGTTGATCAAGATGTAGGGACCACAAACCAATTAGCCTCACGCCTCAGAGACAATGGCCTGCCTGCCTACAATAGATTGAGGAAATACGTGGAGCTGGCACGCAAAGCCATGCAGGCTGTTTATTGAATCAGTTTACAGGGTAGCTTATTATGGCGCTAAAGAACAATATATATACTCATCAAAAATATAAACGCAACTTGCAACAATTTCTAAGATGTTACTGAGTTAACGTTCATATGAGGAAGTCAGTCAATGGAAATAAATGAATCCTAATCTATGGATTTCACATGACTGGGAATAAAGATTTGCATCTGTTGGTCACACATACAGTACCTTAAAAGAAATGAGCCTCACAACGGGCCTCAGGATCTCATCACGGTAGTTCTGTGCATTCAAATTGCCATCGATAAAATACAATTGTGTTCATTGGTCATAGTTTATGCCTGCCCATACCATAACCCCACTGGCACTCTGTTCACAATGTTGACATCATTAAACCGCATGCCCACAGGATGCTGTACATGGACGCCGTGTCTGCAGTAGTGAGGCCGGTAGGACGTACTGCCAAATTCTCTAAAACAACGTTTTCAGTTGCTTATGGTAGAGAAATTAACATTAAAATCTCTGGCAACAGCACTGATGGACATTCATGCAGTCAGCAACCCAATTGCATGCTTCCTCAACTTGAGACATTTGTGGCATTGTGTTGTATGACATAACTGAACATTTTAGAGTGGCATTTTATGGTGCACCTGTGTAATGATCATGATGTTTAATCAGTACCTGTCAGGTGGATTGATTATCTTGGCAAAGGAGAAATGCTCACTAACAGGGATATAAACACATTTGTACACAACATTTGAGGGAAATAAGCTTTTTGTGTGTATGGAACATTTCTGGGATCTTTTATTTCAGCTCATGATACATGGAACCAACACTTCACATGTTGCATTTTATATTTTTGTTCACTGTATGATCTTCAATAGATACTATATCTGTAGATCGTCTACAGAGGAAAAAGAAGCAAATCAATACTACAAATCAAATATTTTCTCTCATCTTTTATTTACACACCTTTTTCTCATGAATTCTGTCAAACATTTTGTTGGTTAGTTCTGGTTATCAAAGGGTTCGGAAGCCAATTACAATTATGGTTTCACAGATGAGAAAATGCTAAGCAAGATTGAGGACAAAAACTGAAATTAGGACAGGGAAGTGTCTCTTTTCAGGTGTGTGTGTGTGTGTGTGTGTGTGTGTGTGTGTGTGTGTGTGTGTGTGTGTGTGTGTGTGTGTGTGTGTGTGTGTGTGTGTGTGTGTGTGTGTGTATATACACACTGCTCAAAAAAATAAAGGGAACACTAAAATAACACATCCTAGATCTGAATGAATGAAATATTCTTATTAAATACTTTTTTCTTTACATAGTTGAATGTGCTGACAACAAAATCACACAAAAATTATCAATGGAAATCAAATTTATCAACCCATGGAGGTCTGGATTTGGAGTCACACTCAAAATTAAAATGGAAAACCACACTACAGGCTGATCCAACTTTGATGTAATGTCCTTAAAACAAGTCAAAATGAGGCTCAGTAGTGTGTGTGGCCTCCACGTGCCTGTATGACCTCCCTACAACGCCTGGGCATGCTCCTGATGAGGTGGCGGATGGTCTCCTGAGGCATCTCCTCCCAGACCTGGACTAAACCAACTCCTGGACAGTCTGTGGTGCAACGTGGCGTTGGTGGATGGAGCGAGACATGATGTCCCAGATGTGCTCAATTGGATTCAGGTCTGGGGAACGGGCGGGCCAGTCCATAGCATCAATGCCTTCCTCTTGCAGGAACTGCTGACACACTCCAGCCACATGAGGTCTAGCATTGTCTTGCATTAGGAGGAACCCAGGGCCAAACGCACCAGCATATGGTCTCACAAGGGGTCTGAGGATCTCATCTCGGTACCTAATGGCAGTCAGGCTACCTCTAGCGAGCACATGGAGGGCTGTGCGGCCCCCCAAAGAAATGCCACCCCACACCATGACTGACCCACCGCCAAACCGGTCATGCTGGAGGATGTTGCAGGCAGCAGAACGTTCTCCACGGCGTCTCCAGACTCTGTCACGTCTGTCACGTGCTCAGTGTGAACCTGCTTTCATCTGTGAAGAGCACAGGGCGCCAGTGGCGAATTTGTCAATCTTGGTGTTCTCTGGCAAATGCCAAACGTCCTGCACGGTGTTGGGCTGTATGAAGGCCCGACGTCCCACCTGTGGACGTCGGGCCCTCATACCACCCTCATAGAGTCTGTTAGTGACCGTTTGAGCAGACACATGCACATTTGTGGCCTGCTGGAGGTCCTTTTGCAGGGCTCTGGCAGTGCTCCTCCTGCTCAAAGGCGGAGGTAGTGGTCCTGCTGCTGGGTTGTTGCCCTCCTATGGCCTCCTCCACGTCTCCTGATGTACTGGCCTGTCTCCTGGTAGCGCCTCCATGCTCTGGACACTACGCTGACAGACACAGCAAACCTTCTTGCCACAGCTCGCATTGATGTGCCATCCTGGATGAGCTGCACTACCTGAGCCACTTGTGTGGGTTGTAGACTCCGTCTTATGCTACCACTAGAGTGAAAGCACCGCCAGCATTCAAAAGTGACCAAAACATCAGCCAGGAAGCATAGGAACTGAGAAGTGGTCTGTGGTCACCACCTGCAGAACCACTCCTTTATTGGGGGTGTCTTGCTAATTGCCTATAATTTCCACCTGTTGTCTATTCCATTTGCACAACAGCATGTGACATTTATTGTCAATCAGTGTTGCTTCCTAAGTGGACAGTTTGATTTCACAGAAGTGTGATTGACTTGGAGTTACATTGTGTTGTTTAAGTGTTCCCTTTATTTTTTTGAGCAGTGTATATATAATATAAGATGTCTGGTCTGAACTACCTGATTGGGTCTGAGGCTTTGGACAAGGCGCCGCAGACGTTCTGCACCACAGAACCCGTCACGACTGCTTCCCATGGGAGGAGCATCTATATGTGGATAAACACACACACATATGTAAACACACACTGGAAAAGCACACGCATAGTGTCCTCAGCAAATATTCAAACCCCTTGAATTTTTCAAATTTTGTTGTTACAGCCCGAAATGTAAAAGGGAGTCAATTTAGATTTTTGTGTCACTGGCCTACACACAATATCCCATAATGTCAAAGTGGTATATTATCATTCTTTTTTTAATATAAAAAAATAGAAGCTAAAATGTCTTGAGTCAATAGGAATTCAACCCTAAAAACATAATTCCACTTTGACATTATGGGGTATTGTGTGTAGGCAAGTGATCAAAATACTAAATTTTATCTATTTTAAATTCAGAATGTAACACAAAATGTGGAAAAAGTCAAGAGGTGTGAATACTTTCTGAAGGGACTGTATTTTCAAGCATAGTGGTGGCTGCATCATGTTATGGGTATGCTTGAAATCATTAAGGACTGGGAAGTTTTTCAGGATAAAAAATAAACAGAATGGTGCTCGGCACATGCAAAAGGGAAACCTGGTTCAGTCTGCTCTCCACCAGACACTGGGAGATGAATGCACCTTTCAGCAGGGCAATAACCAAAAACACAAGGCCAAATCTACACTGGAGTTGCATACCAAGAAGACAGGGAATGTTTCTGAGTGGACAAGTTACAGTTTTGAATTAAATCTGCTTGAAAATCTATGGCAAGGCTTGAAAATGGTTGTCTAGCAACGATCAACAACCAATTTGACAGAGCTTGAAGAATTTTTAAAATAATAATAGGCAAATGTTGTACAATCTAGGTCTGCAAAAAGGTGATTCTATATATTTCTGTATTTCCTTTAAAAAAAAAATCTAATAAAAAGGTTTACACTGTCATTATGGGGTATTGTGTTTAGATGGGTGAGAAAATTTTTTTTTAATCCATTTTGAATTCAGGCTGTAACACAACAAAATGTGGAATAAGTCAAGGGGTATGAAAACTTTCTAAAGGCACTGTACGTTAACATATACTAACTACTGTCTAAACACATGAACACATGCACAAATACACAGTAACAAGATGGTGCCGGAGGGGAGGGCTGCCGTCTTATCGGCTCTTAACCAACCATGCTATTTGTTTTGTTTTTTGTGTTGTACTTGTCCTCTTGCTCAGTTGTGCACCTGGGCCTCTGTTCTGTGAAGGGAGTAGTACACAGCGTTGTATGAGATCTTCAGTTTCTGTGCAAATTTCTCGAAAGGAAATGCCTTCATTTCTCGAAACAAGAATAGACTGACGAGTTTCAAAAGAAAGTTATTTGTATCTGGCCATTTTGAGCCTGTCATCGAACCCACAAATGCTGATGCTCCAGATACTCAACTAGTCCAAAGAAGGCCAGTTTTATTGCTTCTTTAATCATCACAACAGTTTTCAGCTGTGCTAACATAATTGCAAAAGGGTTTTCTAATGATCAATTAGCCTTTTAAAATTATAAACTTGGATTAGCTAACACAACGTGACATTGGAACACAGGAGTGATGGTTGCTGATAATAGGCCTCTGTACGCCTATCTAGATATTCCATTAAAAATCAGCCGTTTCCAGCAACAATAGTCACTTACAACATTAACAATGTCTACACTGTTTTCTGATCAATTTGATGTTAATTTAATGAACAAAAAAACACGTTTTTCTATCAAAACAAGGACATTTCTAAGTGACCCCAAACTTTTGAACGGTAGTTTATATGAATGCAGCTGACAATGTATTAAAGCCATTGGATGCAGTTTATCATAGCACACTATGCTTTATTAGAGGCGACAGGTTCAGTTCACATCACTGCATTCTGTATCAGAAAGTAGGCTGGCCCTCCATGAGGTCTCGTCGATTGATACATTGCACAATTTTTGTTTCTAAAGCCCTCTTACACAAACTTCCACCGGACCTTACTTCACTGTGAACCTACAGACGTACGAGCTACCTTACCCGGTTTCAGTGATGGTTAACTCTGTAGATCCCTTCAATCTCCACTGAGTTAGGTAAATCTGCTTTAGTATTTTTGCACCTCAGTTGTGTAATAATCTCATACTCTATAAAATTGGATGTTTTGGTAAGGAAAACTTTGAAAACGGAATATCATATGAGACGTATTTGAACTTGGAGGACTGAGGACGGAATCCTGAACAAAACACACTAAATACATAACATTTTAAGAAAATCATTGCTTTTCCAGCAATACCTTTGTTACAGCCTGAATTTAAAATGGATTAAATTCAGCTTTTCTTGTCACTGGTCTACACACAATACTCCATAATGTCAAAGGGGATTATTTTTTATAAATTAATTAAAAATGAAAAGCTGAAATGTCTTGGGACAATAAGTATTCCACCCCTTTGTTATGGCAAGCCTAAATACGTTCAGCAGGAAAAATGTGCTTAATAAGTCATAAATTGCATGGACTCACTGTGTGCAATAATAGTGTTTAACATGATGTTTGAATGACTACCTCATCTCTGTACCTGTAAGCATACAATTATCTGTAAGGTCCCTCAGTCGAGCAGTGAATTTCAAACACAGATTCAACCACAAAGACAAGGGAGGATTTCCAATGCCTTGCTAAGAAGGGCACCTGTTGGTAGATGGGTAAAAAACAAACAGACATTGCATATCCCTTTGAGCATGGTGAAGTTATTAATTGCACTTTGGATGGTGTATCAATACACCCAGTCACTACAAAGATATATGTGTCATTCCTCACGCAGTTGCCGAAGACGAAGGAAACCACTCAGGGATTTTGCCATGAGGCCAATCGGGACTTTAAAACAGTTACAGAGTTTAATGGCTGTGATAGGAGAAAACTAAGGATGGATCAACAACATTGTAGTTACTCCACAATACTAACCTAATTGACAGAGTGAAAAGAAGGAAGTCTGCACAGAATAAAAATATTCCAAAACATGCAACAAGACACTAAAGTAATACTGCAAAAAATGTGGCAAAACAATACATTTTGGGCCTGAATACAAAGTGTTATGTTTGCGGAAAATCCAATATAACACATTACTAAGTACCACTCTCCATATTTTTAAGCATAGTTGTGGCTACATCATGTTATGGGTATGCTTGTAATCACAAAGGACTGGGGAGTTTTTCAGGATAAAAAAAATGGAATGGAGCTAAGCACAGGCCAAATCCTAGAGGAAAGCCTGGTTCAGTCTGCTTTCCATGAGACACTGGGAGATTAATTCACCTTTCAGCAGGACAATAACCTAAAGCACAAGGCCAAATCTACACTGGAGTTGCTTACCAAGAAGACAGTGAATGTTCCTTAGTGGCCGAGTTACAGTTTGGACTTAAATCTACTTGAAAATCTATCCCAAGATGTGAACATGGTTGACTAGCAATGATCAACAACCAATTTGACAGAGCTATAAGAATTTTGATAAGAATAATGGGCAAATGTTGCACAATCCAGGTGTGGAAAACTCTTAGAGACTTTCCCAGGAAGACTCACAGCTGTAATGCTGCTATTTCTACAAAGTATTGACTCAGGGGTGTTAATACTACTGTCAATTTGATATTTCTGTATTACATTTTCAATTTTTAGCTAACATTTCTAAAAACATGTTTTCACTTTGTCATTCTAGGGTACTGTGTGTATATGGCTAAGAAAATAAATCTATGTAATCCATTTTGAGTCAGGCTGTAACACAACTACATTTGGAATAAGTCAAGGGGTATGAATACTTTCTGAAGGCACTCTGAAAGTATTCAGATCCCTCAACATTTTCTACATGTTGTTTTGTTACAGCCTTATTCTAAAATTGATTAAATAGTTTCCCCCCCTCACCGATCTACACACAATACCCCATAACGGCAAAGCAAAAACAGGTTTGTAGAATTTTTTGCAAATTTATAAAATAAAATAAAAAGTTCATATCACATTTACATAAGTATTCAGACCCTTTACTGAGTACTTTGTTTAAGTAGCTTAGGCAGTGATTACAGCCTTCTTGGGTATGACACTACAAGCTTGGCACACCTGTATTTAGGGAGTTTCTGCCATTCTTCTCTGCAGATCCTCTCAAGCTCTGTCAGGTTGGATGGGGAGCGTTACTGCACAGCTATTTTCAGGTCTCTCCAGAGATGTTCGATCAGGTTCAAGTCCGGGCTCTGGCTGGGTCGCTCAAGGACATTCAGAGACCTGTCCCGAAACTACTCCTGTGTTGTCTTGGCTGTGTGCTAAGGGTCGTTGTCCTGTTGGAAGGTGAACCTTCACACCAGTCTGAGGTCCTGAGCACTCTGAAGCATGTTTTCATTAAGAATCTCTCTGTACCTTGCTCCATTCATCTTTCCCTCGATCCTGACTAGTCTCCCAGTCCCTGCCGCTGAAAAACATCCCCACAGCATGATGCTACCACCACCATGCTTCACTGTAGGGATGGTGCCAGGTTTCCTCCAGAAGTGATACTTGGCATTCAGGCCAAAGAGTTCAATCTTGGATTCATCAGACCAGAGAATATTCCTTTAGGTGCCTTTTGGCAAACTAAAGGCTTGAATTGGTGGAGTGCTGCAGAGATGGTTGTCCTTCTGGAAGGTTCTCCCATCTCCACAGAGGAAATCTGGAGCTCGGTCAGAGTGACCATCGGGGGTTGTTGGTCACCTCCATGACCAAAGCCCTTCTCCCCCGATTGTTCAGTTTGGCCAGGCGGCCAGCTCTAGGAAGAGTCTTGGTGGTTCCAAACTTCATTCATTTAAGAATGATGGAGGCCACTGTGTTCTTGGGGACCTTCAATGCTGCAGTAATGTTTTGGTACCCTTCCCCAGATCTGTTCCTTGACATAATCCTGTTTTAGTGCTCTACGGACAATTCCTTCGACCTCATGGCTTGGTTTTTTCTCTGACATGCACTGTCAACTGTGGGACCTCATATAGACAGGCGTGTGCCTTTCCAAATCATGTCCAATCAATTGAATTTACCACAGATGGACTCCAATCAAGTTGTAGAAACATCTGGAGGATGATCAATGGAAACAGCTCAATTTTGAGTCTCATAGCAAAGGGTCTGAATACTTATGTAAATAAGGTATCTGTTTTTAATTTTTTATTCATTTGTGTGAAGTATTGTGTGAAGATTGATGAGGAAAACAACAGTTGAGCTAATGTAGGCTAATGAGATTAGCATGAGGTTGTAAGTAACAAGAAAATTTCCCAGGACATAGACATATCTGATATTGGCAGAAAGCTTCAATTCTTGTTAATCTAACTGCACTGTCCAATTTACAGTAGCCATTACAGTGAAAGAATACCATGCTATTGTTTGAGGATAGTGCACAATTTTGAACATGACAAGTTATTAATAAACAAATTAGGCACATTTGGGCAGTATTGATAGCCTTATTCTAAAAATGATTAAATCGTTTTTTTCCCTTATCAATTTACATACAATACCCCATAATGACAAAGCAAAAACAGGGTTTTAGAAATTTTTGCTCATTTATAAAAAATAAAAACTGAAATATTACATTTATATACTAAGTATCAGACCATCTACTCAGTACTTTGTTAAAGCACCTTTGGTAGCATTTACAGCCTTAAGTCTTCCTGGGTATGACGCTACAAGCTTGGCACACCTGTATTTGGCGAGTTTCTCCCATTCTTTTCTGCAGATCTTCTCAAGCTCTGTCAGGTTGGATGGGGAGCGTTGCTGCACAGTTATTTCAGGTCTCTCCAGAGATGTTCAATCAGGCTCAAGTCCGGGCTTTGGCTGGGCCGCTCAAGGACATTCAGAGACTTGTCCTGAAGCCACTCCTGCATTGTCTTGGCTGCATGCTTAGGGTCGTTGTCCTGTTGGAAGGTGAACCTTCACTCCAGTCTGAGGACCTGAGCGCTCTGGAACAGGTTTTCGTTAAGGATCTCTCTGTACTCGATCCTGTTTAGTCTCCCAGTCCCTGCAGCTGAAAACATCTCACACAGCATGACGCTGCCATTACCATGCTTCACTGTAGGGATGGTGCCAGGTTTCCTCCAGACGTGACACTTGGCATTCACAGAAAGAGTTCAATCTTGGTTTCATCAGACCAGAGAATCTTGTTTCTCATGGTCTGAGAGTCTTTGGGTGCCTTTTGGCAAACTCCAAGTGGACTGTTATTTGCCTTTTACTGAGGAGCGGCTTCCGTCTGGCCACTCTACCATAAACTTCTTCCATTTAAGAATGATGGAAGCCACTGTGTTCTTGGGGACCTTCAATGCTGCAGAAATGTTTTGGTACCCTTCCCCAGATCTGTGCCTCAACACAATCATGTCTCGGAGTTCTACGGACAATTCCCTCTATCTCATGACTTGGTTTTTGCTCTGACATGCACTGTCAACTGTGGGACCTCATATAAACAGGTGTGCCTTTCCAAATCATGGCCAATCAATTACATTTACCATAGGTGGACTCCAATCAAGTTGTAGAAATATCTGAAGGGTGGTCAATGCAAACAGGATGCACCTGAGCTCAATTTCAATTCTCATATTAAAGGATCTGAATGCTTATGTAAATAAGTTATTTCTGTTTTTTGTTTAAAATACATTTGCAAAAAATTCAAAAAATCGGTTTTCGGTTTATCATTATGAGGTTTTGTGTGTAGATTGCAGAGGATTTTATTTTATTTAATCCATTTTAGAATAAGGCTGTAATGTAACAAAATGTGGATGAGTC
Source organism: Salvelinus namaycush (assembly GCF_016432855.1). Taxonomy (NCBI): domain Eukaryota; kingdom Metazoa; phylum Chordata; class Actinopteri; order Salmoniformes; family Salmonidae; genus Salvelinus; species Salvelinus namaycush. The sequence goes on along the minus strand of NC_052315.1, from coordinate 17,440,677 downwards.
AAGGGGCCTTAATGCTTTCCGAAGGCACTGTATTTTAAACTGACTACTACACTTTTTATTTGAAATGTGCACAGTTTAAACATATAATGGTTTTAAATCTGGAAAAAAACTCTGAGTGGGTTGACCTGAAGATCAAACCAATTCAGGGCTAAAGAAGGATTTCATAAAACTGAAACAATGTGCTATGCTCAGCCACAGAGTAGACCAGAACCCTCAGTCACCAGACATATTTTTTGATCCTATAGGACAGGTATTCCCATACTGGGGTATGCGCAATACCGTCAGGGGTACGCCAAGTAAAAATGTGATTTAAAATTATTATTTGTCAAATACAGGTAGCCTAGTCAAATAATTAACATCCAATCACATTAACCGTTACTCTCTCGTGGGAAACCTTCACACTTGCTCAGACATTTAGAAATGAAACATGACAATTAAAAAATAAGCCACAGGAGGTTTTTGAGCGAGAATAAAGACAACTTTCGAGTAGGAAAACATGTATAAAAGCAACAGATACCTTCAATAAGAAGGGGCTAGAAGCGTCTTATATGGTGAGCTACCGAGTGGCTAGGACAGGCAAGCCCCGTACTATTGTGTAGGACTTAATTCTTCCTGCTGCCACGGATATGGCTGGGACAATGCTGGGGGAAAAGGCCCAAAAAACTATACAGACAATGTCTTCATCAAACAACACTGTTTCACAACGCATCAGTAACATGGCAGGAGTTGTTTTGAAACAATTACTGCTTCGCATACAAGCCAGTGAATTATATGCGTTAAAGCTGGATGAGTCAACAGACATGGCGGGCCTGGCACAGCTCCTGGTACATGTCTGTTACATTTACGGGGGGGTTAATTAAGGAGGACATCCTCTTCTGCAACCCACTGGAAACCAGGACAACATGAGAGGATATTTTTAAAGTACTGGACAGCTTTGTGATATCAAATCGACTTTGGTGGTCAAGATGTGTTGGTATCTGTACTGATGGCGCAAAAGCCATGACCGGGCGACATAGTGAAGTGGTAATGCGCGTGCAAGCAGATGCTCCCGACGCCACTTGGGTACACTGCAGCATCCACTGAGAGGCTCTTGCTGCCAAGGGAATGCCTGACAGCTTGAAAGACGTTTTGGACACTACAGTGAAAATGGTTAACTTTGTTAAAGCAAAGCCCCTGAAATCTTGTGTATTTGTTGCATTATGCAATGATATGGGCAGCGACCATGTAATGCTTTTACAACATACAGAAGTGCGCTGGTTATCAAGGGGCAAAGTATTGACAAGTTTTTAAATTAATTTTCACTTGTCTGACCGCTTGCATGATGACGAGTTTCTCACATGACTGGCCTATCTGGGTGATTGGGCTCTTTTCTATCTGCATTAACAAGGACAACACTCAGGTCTTTCCATCATTGTATGATTTTTTGTGTGCAAATTAACTCAAGCTTACGGACAATGTCAAATGTCATATATCGAAGCACCTGCGAGTTGGGTGCGCAATTAGGCAGGTACTTTCCTGAAACGGACAACACAAACAACTGGATTTGTTATCCCTTTCATGCCCTGCCTCCAGTTCACTTACAAGAGAGCCTCATCGAAATTGCAACAAGCGGTCTGTGAAAATTGAATTTAATCAGAAGCCACTGCCAGATTTCTGGATAGGGCTGCGCTCAGAGTTTCTTGCCTTGGCAAATCGCGCTGTTAAGACACTGATCCCCTTTGCAACCACGTACCTATGTGAGAGTGGATTCTCGGCCCTCACTAGCATGAAAACTAAATACAGGCACAGACTGTGTGTGGAAAATTATTTAAGACTGAGACTCTCCAATACAAGCCAACATTGCAGAGTTATGTGCATCCTTTCAAGCACACCCTTCTCATTAACCTGTGGTGAGTTATTCACAATTTTCGATGAACAAAGATGGCTAAATAAAGAGCAAAATTATTGATTATTATTATATTATTATTTGTGCCCTGGTCCTATAAGAGCTCTTTGTCACTTCCCACGAGCCGGGTTGTGACAAACTCACACGCATTCTTATGTTTAATAAATGTATCGTATAGTGTGTGTGGCAGGCTTACAATGATGCCAAAAAACAACATTTGAGAGTGCGCTGACCCTGGTGCTAGAGGGGGTACGCAGCTGGAGGTTGAATGTTTGAAGGGGTACGGAACTATAAAAAGTTTGGGAACCACTGTTATAGGAGAACTTGGCCACATCCCCTGAATGTGCTGATGGAAAGGTTCTATCATTGTCACAGAGTAATTTGCTAAAAGTAGTCTGCCTGAGACATCCTTCCATGGTGGGCTACAAATCATGTCATTAAGCATGGCCAGGAGATAACACTAGGGGGGTTCAAGACCTGAAATGTGGTCTCTGGGTATTTCCCAACACGGATTCTTCATGCGAAATTCCTTGAAGGGACTGAATTTAGTCTGAGTCCGGATGCAATTCAACTAGAGGACTGTCCCTTTACAACACACAAGGTGAACAACGTTGAAAGCACTGTGTGAGGACTGCCCATGTTTCGAATAGATCTTAAAACAAAAATGCTTTCACACATCTGGAGTACGTATTCTTCTTCACTGTTGTTTTTGTGTGATTATTCACTTACAGTCAGAACTAGAGACTTTGTCATCTGTTTGCTTGCAGGGTGTGGGTTGAGTGAACCTCTTAACTAATCACACCCAGAGCGGAAGGAGTGCCAGCAGGGTGAATGACAGAGCCCCAGAGAGCATGGGAAATGCTCGATAGTTACCCCTCTCTCACACCATGGTGGTGTGACTTCAAAAGAGTGGTCACATGACCAGGGGTAACCACAGAGCGCTCACAAACAGGCACACTCGGACACTCCTTTCTCTGGTATTTTTTTTACTTTGGGTTGTCTGCTTCTCCTCTTTCAGCACTCCATACAGCATGGGGACTTGTCAGTACTAGCCTGCCCCCACCTCTCTATCTCCTCACTGCACTCATACACGCACGCACGCGCAGGCACGCACACACACACACACAAACACTTCAAAAGGCTACTCTAATCCAAGCCACTGGAGATAATCTCAATGCTTTATGACTCCATGGATGGGGGGTAAAACTTCCTCCATAGTGTCTTCTTTATTAGCTTGTGATGAGCTTGGCCTTCAGTTTGTCTGTTTGTCTGTCTGTCAGGAGGGATGTGTTTCTAAAGGCCTATTTACAAACAAACCTGGGCCTAACCCATGTCTGGGGACCAGGAGACCTTCATCCTTATCCAACCTCAAGTTCAGATGTCAACCACAGGCAGTTACTGTAGTACAAAATGGCCCCATTACCTCTGGCCCACTCACACTAGTTGTGGGGTAAGTTGAGTAATTTTTTACATTCAGCATCACTCCGTGAAGCAAAATATAGTATTCTTTCTAACAAAGATATCTACATACAGTATATTTCAGGATGTTGTGTATCCCTGGAAATAATCAAATATCATGTAAACATTACAGTTTTGAAAACAGCGCTTTCAAAAAAAGGGTAAGGGCTAAACGTAACCCAAGTGTGGGGTAAGTTGAGCCGCGGGACAGGGTAAGTTAAGCTGCCTACACATTTCTGTACTTAATGAAAAACTACCACTACCTTTTTAAACCATGTCTACCTTTAGTTCACAAACACAATGCAACACAGTCACAATACATTTTTGTCTTTTAATAATTTTAAGCATATTTTATCACCTAATATACACTTTGTATTTTTTTAGAACAATTTTAACCATTTTAATTATTTTACCTAACTTGCTAACACTTTCTCCATGTGGTTTCTTCCTTCTCAGACTCAATGAAATGAAGACCTCTTCCTAAATATTTGGTCAAATTATTAATTGTGTGTATGGTTTACTAGAAACAAAGGTGGCTCAAGTTACTCTTTGGCTCAACTTACCCCACTCTCCCCTACTGATATAACACTCCATCTGTCTCCATCAGTTACACTGTGTTTCAATGAAATATCACATACCATATAACTTCCTGCTTATACTGTATATTGGCACGTGTATAAAAGTACAGAACATTGTCTACAACCAGCATCAGCAAACCTCTAAAATCTACAGTTTGGCTTTGGGCTATTTTAGGGGAGGTGGAGGCAAAAACCTTGAGAAGACTCCAGTACAAGCAGGGGGTCTTGGTTTTGTGTGCGTAATATTGTTCCACCTCTTTCCTGGAATTGAATTAATCACACACACACACACACACACACACACACACACACACACACACACACACACACACACACACACACACACACACACACACACACACACACACACACACACACACACACACACACACACACACACACACACACACACACACAGGATGACAGCTTTCCAATGAGTGCCACCTGGCCAAACCTCTCAGATGGGGTCCTAATATAAAAATCGCTATGAGAACCAGCTCCAAGGGTTCACAGCCCTGGGAGGATGCCAGGTCACCTGACACTCCTCCTCCTTCCTCACACCAGCTCAGGTTTTTTTTCTCTTTGGCTGGAGCTCTGAGTGAGTCTCCACCTCCTCCCACCCCCCAGAGCTCCTTAAGAGGACTCTGCTGTTAACCCGTTAACCCTTTCTGCTCTAAATAGCACAGAGATTGACTGCATCACTGACCCACTGTAACCCCGGCTCACAGCCTACTGGTTTAAGGCTTTAGACTGGGTTAGGCTAAAAGGAAAGATAGGGAACCATTGACAGTCATTAGTCTGGCCCTGGAGCAGGATCTTCTCTGCTGATCTGCCCTGGTTTTGTGTGGTAAGGAGTAGGAGGCATCAGGCCATGACATTGACCATTAGTCCATTTCATCTGAACATGATGTCATAAAATACAGTGCATTCGAAAAGTATTCAGACCCCCTCCCCTTTTCCACATTTTGTTACGTTACAGCCTTATTCTAAAATTGATTAAATACTTTTTTCCCTCATCAATCTACACACAATATCCTATAATGAGAAATGGAAAACAGGTTTTTAGTCATGTTTGCAAATTTATTACAAATAAATTATTCAGACACTTTGCTATAAGACTCGAAATTGAGCTCAGGTGCATCCTGTTTCCATTGGTCATCCTTGAGGTTTTTCTACAACTTGATTGGAGTCCACCTGTGGTAAATTCAATTGATTGGACATGATTTGGAAAGGCACACACCTGTCTATACAAGGTCCCACAGTTGACAGTGCATGTCAGAGAAAAAAAACAAGCCATGAGGTCAAAGGAATTGTCCGTAAAGTTCCGAGACAGGATTGTGTTGAGGCACAGATCTGGGGAAGGGTACCAATGTCTGCAGCATTGAAGGTCCCCAAGAACACAGTGGCCTCCATCATTCTTAAATGGAAGAAGTTTGGAACTACCAAGACTCTTCCCAGAGCTGGCCGCCCAGCCAAACTGAGCAATCTGTGGAGAAGAGCCTTGGTCAGGGAGGTGACCAACAACCGGACGGTCACTGACAGAGCTCCAGAGTTCCCCTGTTGGGAGAACCTTCCAGAAATACAACCATCTCTGCAGCACTCGACCAATCAGGCCTTTATGGTAGAGTGGACAGACTGAAGCCACTCCTCATTAAAAGGCACATGACAGCCCGCTTGGAGTTTGCCAAAAGGGCACCTAAAACATGAGAAACAAGATTCTCTTGTCTGATGAAACCAAGATTGAACTCTTTGGCCTGAATGCCAGGTGTCACGTCTGGAGGAAACCTGGCACCCTCCCTATGGTGAAGCACGGTGGTGGCAGCATCAGCGGCAGGGACTGGGAGACTAGTCAGGATCGAGGGAAAGATGAACAGAGCAAAGTACAGAGAGATCCTTGATGAAAACCTGCTCCAGAGCCCACAGGTTCTCAGGGATGGGTTCACCTTCCAATTTCTAAAAAACTGTTTTTGCTCTGTCATTATGGGGTATTGTGTGTAGATTGATGAGGGGAAAAACAATTTAATCAATATTAGAATAAGGCTGTAACGTAACAAAATGTGGAAAAAGTGAAGTGGTCTGGAAACTTTCCGAATGCACTGTATGTCATCCTAACCTTTGGTAGATGAGTTCATGGTCTGATTATAGGTTTATATTGATTTCTTTATTCCAAAAATGAGGAAGGGTGGATACACACATGTGACGCAATAGGAGAGATATTTTGAGATTCGTTTGAAATAGACCATTATCATTTTGGGGAAGCAATATAGCCGTTAAAGGCCCAGTGCAGTCAAACTGATTTTCCTGTGTTTTATATATGTCCACACTATGAGGTTGGAATAATACTGTGAAAGTTGTGAAAATGGTGATAATGCCATTTTAGTGTAAGTGCTGTTTGGAAAGATCACCTGAAATTTCAGCTTGTTTTGTATGGGTGGAGTTTTTGCCTGCCTGGCGACATCACCATGCGGTATAAGTTAATAGACCAATAACAAAGAGAGTTTCAAACCTCACTGCCAATAACAGCTAGTTTTCAGGTTACATATCTCTCCCATTAGACTATTTTTGACTGCTTTAGTTGAAAACAATCCCAGTAAGGTACTTCATTTTTACACAGAGATGATTTGATATTGAGATAGAAACGGCTGCATTGGACCGTTTTAATATACACTTGAGAAGAACATTCATTAGATGTTCAACAGTCCTCTCTTACCCATGTCGTCCTCATGGTAGATGATGGAGTGGTGTTGTGTGGGCTGGCTGGTGTATCTGTGGACGGGCTCTATGTAATACGTTCCATTGGCTGTGAGGACAGAACCCTCAAACTGGCCCTGGATGACCGAGCCGTGACAGGAAGATCCCTTCTCATCTGGTGAGAAACAGACAGGTGGGAGTTAGCGAGAGATGGAGGGGGGAGAGAGACTGATAGGCAGATTGAGGGGAGGCAGGCTACAATATGTTGGATTATAAAGCCACGAATCCCTGAAGTGTCATATACCTTCAAGTTCTCCAGAATATAGATGGGAGAGGTCTGCTGTACTTGATATATTTTCAGAGAAGACTTCAAAAGGCTCTGTGAATCCCGTCGTGTCTCGCCTCAAACGCAACCGGAAGGTCCTACAGTAAACAATCGTGTGACACAAAGCACAAAGAGTGAAGCAAACATTGAAAGAAGTGTTGACAATTATATACTCAATTGGAAAGGAAATGAAACAGCAGCTCCTGGGCTTGTGTCCAGTACCTGAGAAAAGCTCTGAAGTCCAGCTGCAGTGTCTGGTCCTGAGTCTGGGTCTCTCGTTTGGCACGCCGGTGTCTCCTGTGTAAGGCCTCACGATCATAAGACAAGCCTTCGTAATGCCTTATGAACGGGCTAATACCATTCAGAGCTCCTAGAGAAGTTGACATAGAAATGACAGAGGAAAGTTTAGATACAGTGGCTTTATCTTGTCTGGTGTGAGAACTGTTTTACCTGCTTTGTGACATAATCAAAAACATTTTCCAGAAAACTGCACAAACAATGCTTAAAAGACTTAACAGCTTCTACCCCCAAGCCATAAGACTGCTGAACAGTTCATCAAATGGCTACCAGGACTATTTACATTGACCCCCTTATTTTATTATTATCTATTACTATGTTTAGCACTGACTCGCTTGCACAGGCTCGATGTACAATCACTGGACTAACCTCACACTCAAAACACACACGCACACACATGCATATTGACGCTACACACACACACATACATTCACATTCCTTCCCACTCTTCACATACACTGCTGCTACTCTGTTTATTATCTATGCATAGTCACTTTACCCCTACCTACATGTACATGTTGCCTCAATTACCTTGACTAACCCGTACCCCTCCACTTTGACTTGGTACCGCTACCCCTTGTATATAGCCTCGTTATTGTTATTTTATTGTGTTACTGTTGTTTTTTTTAGCACAAATTTCGTACTTTTAAAACTCTGCATTGTTGGTTAAGATCTTGTAAGTAAGAATTTCATACCTGTTGTATTTGGCGCATGTGAAAAATAAAAATGTGATTGATTTGATAATATAACAACGTTTGAGAGGGGCAAAACAAACAATGTCTATAGATAAATGACCTACTGTAGGGAAGTGATGCACGGAACTGGGGCTTACTTTCTGTAGAGTCAGGCATTATGAACATTTCTCATCCATTTCAACTTTGCCATTCAGATTGTGTTATAAATATCAGGCATTTCCCTATTTCTAGTAGGCCTATGGACAGCAGATAAAAGTGACATAATTTCATCATAACAACAACTTCCCCATTATCGTGCTACATTGTTTTCTCCTTTGTCAAAGATCATGCCAAACAGAAGGTCAAGGGCTTACACACACTGTCCATATAACACTCACACAAAGCTTCCATAAAGAATATCTCATATCATATCTAATCAAACAAAACACAGCATTAACAAGACATGGAGGCCTTTGTAACAATGTAGTCCTATGTGTTTGTTGGCCATTGCATTACACAGAGGACAAGCTCAGGCAGATCCCCTGTCTTGTCTGATAGTTTCAAGCTAAGGGTAGGCCACCAAACCCCCCTGCATCGCGTGACTTGTCACACCTCAAAAATAACCTAACAGTGTCAAGTGTCACACAGGAAATAAAAGCCATTCTACCTGCATTGGGTCCGCCCGAGTAGATAAGCAATATCAGAAGGCAGTATTGGGGTGTATTCATGATGTCTTCTGTGCTTCCTTCCTTTCTCTCTCTCTCTCTCTCTCTCTCGCTGCTTACCTGTGGTCTCCTCACTGTGGAATGTGACTAGATAGCTGCTCATGCCATGACTTACCATTGGAAGATAGGAACACACACAGTCCAAGGCAAATTCAGACTTGTTGTTATACAGTTAGGGAGTCCTTTAAAATATATGCAAAAAATATATGCAAAAAAACACATTTCCAATTCACACATGCGTATTAACACACACTTGTACATGTGTGAAATAGGACAAATATAAGCACCCACCAAATTATTATATATTATTTAAATATAATTAGTGAAGACGAATGTGTATTAGGTAACAGTGGTTTCACAACAATGGTGTTACTGTTTCATAGAGGTAATGATAAAGGTCATAAAAAAAATTGTGGTTGGTACAGTCACAATAACACGAATTGGGGTGAGAAGTTACCATTATCTTTATTTAGGCTAGTTGTATTAGATAATGTTAGCTGGAAACTCCCCTTGGAGACAGTGATAGACTGATTAGCCTATAGGCATACTTCCCCCACAAATTAGATCTATTTGGAGAATGTTTTATAATAGACAATGTGTTATATTTTGGGGAGCAATATGGAACAAAAGTCAAGATATTCTGATTGAAAGACTGTCATCAGACTTATATAAAGGGAAGTAAAAACCCATAAGTTAAAAGCAGTGCTGTCACGTGTGCTCCCTCTCCGGCCTCTAGGTCACCAGGCTGCTTGTTATGGCGCACACCTGTCACCAGCGTTTTGCGCATCTCTGCATAATGACACTCACCTGGACTCCATCACCTCCTTGATTACCTGCCCTTTATACAGTTGAAGTCGGAAGTTAACATACACTTAGGTTAGAGTCATCAAACTCGTTTTTCAACCACTCCACAAATTTCTTGTTAACAAACTATAGTTTTGGCAAGTGGGGTTAGGACATCTACTTTGTGCATGACACAAGTAATTTTTTCAACAATTGTTTACAGACAGATTATTTCACTTATAATTCACTGTATCACAATTCCAGTGGGTCAGAAGTTTACATACACTAAGTTGACTGTGCCTTTAAACAGCTTGGAAAATTCCAGAAAATGATGTCATGTCTTTTTGAGTCAATTGGAGGTGTACCTGTGGATGTATTTCAAGGCCTACCTTCAAACTCAGTGCCTCTTTGCTTGACATCATGGGAAAATCAAAATAAATCAGCCAAGACCTCAGAAAATAAATTGTAGACCTTCACAAGTCTGGTTCATCCTTGGGAGCAATTTCCAAACGCCTGAAGGTACCACGTTCATCTGTACAAACAGTAGTATGTAAGAATAAACACCACAGCCGTCATACCGCTCAGGAAGGAGACGCGTTCTGTCTCCTAGAGATGAACGTACTTTGATGCGAAAAGTGCAAATCAATCCCAGAACAACAGCAAAGGACCTTGCGAAGATGCTGGAGGAAACAGGTACAAAAGTATCTATATCCACAGTAAAGGGGGCGGCAGGGTAGCCTAGTGGTTAGAGCGTTGGGCTAGTAACCGAAAGGTTGCAAGTTCAAACCCCCTAGCTGACAAGGTACAAATCTGTCGTTCTGCCCCTGAACAAGGCAGTTAACCCACTGTTCCTAGGCCGTCATTGAAAATAAGAATTTGTTCTTAACTGACTTGCCTAGTTAAATAAAGGTTAAATGTAAGTTGCTCTGGATAAGAGCGTCTGCTAAATGACTTAAATGTAAATGTAAAACCACAGAGTCCTATATCGACATAACCTGAAAGGCCGCTCAGCAAGGAAGAAGCCACTGCTCCAAAACCGCCACAAAAAAGCCAGACTATGGTTTGCAACTGCACATGGGGACAAAGATCATACTTTTTGGGGAAATATCCTCTGGTCTGATGAAACAACAAAAATAGAACTGTTTAGCCCTAAAGACCATCGTTATGTTTGGAGGAAAAAGGGGGATGCTTGCAAGCCGAAGAACACCATCTCAACCGTGAAGCACGGGGGTGGCAGCATCATGTTGTGGGGGTGCTTTGCTGCAGGAGGGACTGGTGCATGTCACAAAATAGATGGCACCATGAGGCAGGAAAATTATGTGGATGTATTGAAGCAACATCTCAAGACATCAGTCAGGAAGTTAAAGCTTGGTCGGCAGGTAGCCTAGTGGTTAGAGCGTTGGACTATTAACCGGAAGGTTGCAAGATCGAATCCCCAAGCCGACAAGGTAAAAATCTGTCCTTCTGCCCCTGAACAAGGCAGTTAATCCACTGTTCCTAGGCCAGCATTGAAAATAAGAATTAGTTCTTAACTGACTTGCCTAGTTAAATAAAGGTAAAATAATAATAATAAAATTAAGGGGTCTTCCAAATGGACAATGACCCCAAGCATACTTCCAAAGTTGTAGCAAAATGGTGTAAGGACAACAAAGTCAAGGTATTGGAGTGGCCATCACAAAGCCCTGACCTCAGTCCTCTAGATAATTTGTGGGCAGAACTGAAAAAGTGTGTGTGAGCAAGGAGGCCTACAAACCCGACTCAGTTACACCAGCTCTGTCAGGAGGAATGGGCTAAAATTCACCCAACTTATTATGGGAAGCTTGCGGAAGGCTACCCGAAATGTTTGACCCAAGTTAAACAATTTAAAGGCAATGCTACCAAATTCAAATTGAGTGTATGTAAACTTCTGACCCACTGGGAATGTGGGAATCATTCTCTCTACTATTATTCTCACATTTCACGTTCTTAAAATAAAGTGGTGATGCTAAGTGACCTAAGACAGGGAATTTTTACTAAATGTCAGGAATTGTGAAAAACTGAGTTTAAATGTATTTGGCTAAGGTGTATGTCAACTTCCGACTTCAACTGTATGTCACTCCCTTTGGTTTCTTCCCCAGTCATCATTGTTTCTGTTTCTGTATCATGTTGGTGCGCTGGTCATGTTTCTTGTTGTGTTCGTTTATTTATTAAATGTATTCACTCCCTGAACTTGCTTCCCGACTCTCAGTGTACATCGTAACAAGTGCGATACACTGAGTATACCAAACATTAGGAACACCTTCGTAATTTTAAGTTACACCACCCCCTTTTGCCCTCAGAACAGACTCAATTCTTCAGGGCATGGACTCTACAAGGTGTCGAAAGTGTTCCACAGGGATTCTGGCCCATGTTGACTTCAGTGCTTCCCACAGTTGTGTCAAGTTGGCTGGATGTCCTTTGGGTGTTGGACCATTCTTGATACACACGGGAAACTGTTGAGTGTGAAAAACCCAGGAGCATTGCAGTTCTTGACACACTCAAACCGGTGCGCCTGGCATCTACCCTGTTCAAAGGCACTTACATATTTTGTCTTGCCCATTCACCCTCTGAAAGGCACACACAAAATCCATGTCTTAGTTGTCTCAAGGCTTAAAAATCCTTCTTTAACCTGTCTCCTCCCCTTCATCTACACTGATTGAAGTGCATTTAACAAGTGACAATCAATAAGGGATCATAGCTTTGACCTGGATTCACCTGGTCAGTCTCTCATTGAAAGAGCAGATGTTCCTAATTTTGTACACTCTGTTTATAAGGAATAGGGTGCCATTTGGGATGCACCCATGGACGTCACCAGTTCTAATAAATGCAACCAGTTGAGGGATTCCTCACGAAACTAGAACAAAAAAAGACCATCTGGGGCTTTCATAGACCTCCTTTTACTTGCAAATCCACTCATTCAATTAACAAACGTGAAAGTTTTCAGTTGAGGAAACTTCAAAGGAGACATTCCCATCCCAAACGGAACAAGGCAACCCAATGACTGGACAGAACTATGGTGCACTCTCAGTCATAAAGGGTCAAAGCCAGGTTCCTATATAAGAGATTACACACAGCAGGATAACAGTTGCTTTAAATCATATTTTACTGTAATGTGTTTTCATTTGGATGTTGTTCAGTAGGCCCTGCAGTGCTGCATGACAAACTGGCTACAGCTGAGAAATGCATCTCCTCCGGCCACACTGTGATGACACAAGCCAGACACCAGCACTTCATCTGGTCTGAGGTATGCACATATTACCTCAATATGAAAGGAGAGGTGGAAGAGTGCTAAGACAAGCACTGCATATACGTACCTAGAGGGGACACAGAATCGAACTGATCTAAAAATCACAATTAATACAAGTTATTGTAAATGGTAATAGATGAAGAGCAACTGCTGAACATGACATTAACTATTTTCATGCCAGGGACAGAGGAGCTAATCATGGCAGTAAGAATAGTAGCCAGACAATGTCCTGTGTCTGACACTGAAATGAAGACCTAAACCCTAATTCCACTTCTTGTCTGATCTGGTTTACCTCCAGAGAAACACAGCTGTCACGACTAGAGGTGGGCTCCTCCAGGTAAATATTTTGCTCTTTACGGCTATATTATAGGGGCATCATACGAAGAAAGCTAGATCTACTCAGGGTTTTCTAAAGCTAACCAGCTTCAGTTAGTTTCACATTCCAGCTTAGGTTTCATCCGCACTACAACAGCGGACTACGACAGCGGATATTGCTTGACCGCCTGCGTGTGTAAGTCACACATGGCTAGTCGAACACCAAACTCTTAATTGAGACAATACTGAAACATAAATCCATGGGCAAGTCAGTGTCACATTTAAAATTGTGCCGAAATCAAAATGAAGGAAAAGTTATCTTGCAAATTCAACAGGCTATGTTGTGAAATAGGCTTTTTGAAGTGCTCTTTTTTCTTATCGTTAATGCCGTCTTTAACATCTTATTCTTTTTTTTACACAAAAAAACATTTGATTCATAAAATATTTAATCAGTTCCTCAAATGAAGGGGACGATGTCGCAATTCTTGTGAGAGGGAGAGAATCCCATTTCATTGGTCATCAACTCAGGTCCTAGACACTTCATTCAAGACAAACGGAGTTAGTCCTGAGTTAGCCTGTCACGGAGCAGGTTAGTTCTGAAGGATTCGTTGCTATAGAAATTTACCTGACTAAAATGTGAGCCACATTCGTATGACCAGTTATCCTGTGTTGAACTCCGAACTGACCAAAGTTTGAGTTAACTTCTCAAACCTGAATCATAGGATACCCTCTATCTCTCCTGCTGCTGTTCCTCTCCCTGACAGACTCCCCCAAATCACCCTGCCTTAAACCGATTGGCCAGGGTTGAACGGCCTGATGTGAAATATGACATCAAACACCCACATGTAACCACGTGACCTCAACATTTAATGAGGTCTCTAAAGTTGTAAATGTACGGCTGTCTAGTCCGATATGGAGTCTTTAATAGTCAGCCCTAGGAAAAGCCAAGATATAGAGCTCTCTTCTCTCCTCTGTTCCCTGCACACTCAGCCTTTAGTTCTAATCCCATAGGAATAATATGTTTTTACCACGGGTATCAATGGTTCAAACTAACTTTGTGAGCTTTTTTGGTTGCTAGTGAAACTAATTCAAACCAACATTAGATGTGACATTTGACCCTGCAAATGAGCGGAATTCAGAGACAAAGGGTCGGGAGTGATTAGTGAAGACTATGCCCTAGATTACTTGGATCTCCCTGGGTTCGTAGGTTATGGGAATTATCAAACCACCTTCATCTTTAGACTTACCCAATCCATCTATTAACCCCTTTAGTTCATAACCCACTTCATAAAATGATTCAATACAGAGAAGCCCATCGATTTCATGCCTTTAAACCAAATAATGTCCACACTGTGATGTGTTCAACAAATTGCCTGTTGTTCTCATTACACTGACATAGCTCAACAGACAACCATTCTAATTAATGTACAGGGCATTCAGAAATTATTCATTTTGCTGTGTTTTACACATAATACCCTATAATGACAAAGTGAAAACATGAAATTAAATATTTCATTTATATACAGTTACAGTCAAAAGTTGACACACCTACTCATTCAAGGGTTTTTCTTTATTTTTACTATTTTCTACAATGTAGAATACCAGTGAAGATATCAAAACTATAAAATAACACATATGGAATCATGTAGTAACCAAAAAAGTGTTAAACAAATCTGAATATATTTTAGATTCTTGAAAGTAGCCACCCTTTGCCTTGATGACAGCTTTGCACACTACTGGCATTCTGTCAACCAACTTAACCTGGAATATCTTTCCAACAGTCTTGAAGTTCCCACATATGCTGAGCACTTGTTGGCTACTTTTCCTTCACTCTGCGGTCCAACTCATCCCAAACCATCTCATTGGGTTGAGGTCAGGTGATTGTGGAGGCCAGGTCATTTGATGCAGCACTCCATCACTCTCCTTCTTGGTCAAATAGCCCTTACACAGCCTGGAGGTGTGTTGGGTCATTGTCCTGTTGAAAATCAAATGATAGTCCCACTAAGCACAAACCAGATGGGATGGCGTATCGCTGCAGAATGCTGTGGTAGCCATGCTGTTTAAGTGTGCCTTGAATTCTAAATAAATGACAAACGGTGTCACCAACAAAGCACCCCCACACCATCACACCTCCGAGATCATCCGTTCACCTACTCTGCGTCTCACAAAGACACGGAACCAAAAATCTCAAATATGGACTCATCAGACCAAAGGACAGATTTACACCGGTCTCCATTGCTTGTGTCCATTGCTTGTGTTTCGTGGCCCAAGCAAATCTCTTCTTATTGGTGTCCTTTAGTAGTGGTTTCTTTGCAGCAATACGAACATGAAGTACTGATTCACGTAGTCTCCTCTGAACAGTTTAAGTTGAACCCTGTGAAGCATTTATTTGGCTGGTAACTAATGAACTTATCCTCTGCAGCAGAAGTAACTCTGGGTCTTCCTTTCCTGTGGCGGTCCTCATGAGAGCCAGTTTCATCATAACGCTTGATGGTTTTTTCAACTGCACTTGAAGACACTTTCAAAGTTCTTGAAATTTTCCAGATTGACTGACCTTCATGTCATAAAGTAATAATGGACTGTCATTTCTCTTTGCTTATTTGAGCTGTTCTTTCCATAATATGGACTTGGTATTTTACCAAATATGCCTATCTTCTGTATACAACCCCTACCTTGTCACAACACAAATGATTGGCACAAACGCATTAAGGACAGAAATTCCACAAATTCACTTAGAACAAGGCACACCTGTTAATTGAAATGCATTCCAGGTGACTACCTCATGAAGCTGGTTGAGAGAATGCCAAGAGTGTGCAAAGCTGTCATCAAGGCAAAGGGTGGCTACTTTGATGAATCTCAAATATAAATTATATTTTGATTTGTTTAACACTTTTTTGGTTACTACATGATTCCATATGTGTTATTTCATAGTTTTGATGTCTTCACTATTATTCTACAATGTAGAAAATGGTCAAAATAAAGAAAAACCCTTGAATGAGTAGGTGTGTCAACTTTTGACTGGTACTGTCGGTATTAACACCCCTGAGTCAATCCTTTGTAGTAACACATTTGGGTATGTCTGTATCAGCTTTGCACATCTGGATTTTGGAATTTTCTCCCATTATTCCTTGTAGATTTTCTCAAGGTCTGTTAAGTTAGATGGGGAGAGGCGGTAAACAGCAATCTTCAAGTCTTTCCACAGATTTCCATTAGGATTCTAGTCTGGGCTTTGGCTGGGCCACTCAAGGACTTTCACATTCTTGTTATGAAGCCATTCCACTGTTGCTTTGGCTGTATGCTTGGGGTCATTGTCCTGTTGGAACGTAAATCTTCTCCTCCAGTCTAAGGTCATTTGCACTCTGAAACAGGTTCTCATCAAGGATTTGCCTGTATTTGCCTCCATCCATTGTTCCCTCTGTCCTTAGTAGTCTCCCTGCCTCTGAAAAGCATCCCCATAGCATGATGCTGCCACCACCACCATGCTTCACAGTAGGGATGGTGTTAGATGGGAGATGAGCTGTGCCTGGTTTTCTCCGGACATAACGCTTTGCATTCTTGCCATATCATGAAAAAAAATCTACCAGTCTTTCACATGCCTTTTTGCAAACTCCAGGCGTGCTGTCATCTGCCTTTTTTTAAGAACTGGCTTCTGTCTGGCCACTCTCCCATCAAATCCAGATTTGTAAAATGCTGTACAGACTGTTGTCCTTCTAGCAGGTTCTCCCATCTCAGACAAGGAACATTCTAGTTTTGTCAGAGTTTGCTCAGTTGGGTCGGACAACCAGCTCTAAGCAGAGTCTGGGTTGTTCCATTTTTTTCAATTTCCCAATGATGGAGACCACTGAGCTCTTGGAAAATTTCCACACTCTAGAAATTGTTTTATACCCTTGCCCGGATATATGCCTCATCACAATTCTATCTTGGAGATCTACGGACAGTTACTTGAACTTCATGGTATAGTTTCTGCTCTGACACGTTATATATACAGATGTGTTTCTTTCTAAATCATGTCTAAACTATTGAATTTGCCACAGGTGTACTCCAAGGAAGTTGTAGTGACATCTCAAGGATGATCAAAGGAAATTGGATGCACCTGAGCTCAATTTGGAGTGTTACAGCAAAGGGGTATAAATACTTACGCAAATTAAATATTTCTGTATTTAATTTTCAATAAATGTGCAAACATTTATAAAAACATGTTTTCACTTTGTCATTATGGGGTATTGTGTGTAGATGGGTGAGAGAACATCAATGTAATCCATTTTGAATTCAGGCTGTAACAACAAAATGTGGAAAAAGTCAGGGGGTATGAATACTTTGTGAAGGCTCTGTATGTCAGTCTGGGGTCCATGTATGAAAGTCAATAGTGCAGGAGAGCTCAAGTGTAACCAAGGGCCAACATTTTGACCCATTTCTGTCCATTGAAGCCCATTCAGGCTGCAATCATAGAATAATGGAACGTGTTAGACTCTAGACTGGCCACCAATGTCCCATGTGCCGCAGGCTGCTACCCCAGCCATAGTGAACTATTTTCAAGATGCTTCAAAGATTGGGAAAGGTGAAGGTATATGGGTTGTTCCACAAAATGAGTGCCTTTGTGTCCCTTTGATATTTTAAGTAGAATTGTGCACAAATATTGCATTTTAAATGCCTGTTATATTAAATGAAGTGCCCTTTAATATTGAGCACTGCATGGAACATTCAATAAATACAATTTTTTTTAAAGAACTGCTAAAGTGCCAGGAATGTACCTCTGTACACCCTCTGTAACTACTGTGAAGATTTTAACTAATTTTAAATCACCCAGACATTTCTCGAAGGTGTAAAGTCCTAGTTATTTTGTTGCTTTGACAGTCATTTCTGGCGATTATTATTTATTTAATGCGATTGGTGATTCATTTTAAGGTCGACCCTGTTATATGAACTGAACTTTAATTTTAACATGGTGAAACTATTCCTTTTGACTATTCCTTTTTTTTCAGAAGAAACATTTAAAATCTTATAGTCAAACCCTAGTGTCAAAGCAGGTTATACTCTTTTAGGCAATTTTCTGGTGTTTTGTGGTGGAAAACTGAGTGGGTCGAGCATAACACGTGAACCCTGTTACCCATAGATAGGCTAGAAAAGCTTGCATTCAATTGCCCTCCCTGTTGCACACAACAAGCTTCCATTCCATGGCTGATTTAAGATTAAATCATCAACCCTGTTACTTTACTTGGCACTTAATATGCACTCACTATAGTCATTTTTTATTTTATTTAACACCTCTTGAGATAGGAAAGTATGTTTTTTATTCAGTTGAACGTGATCTTTGTGACAGAATGTTAAAATTAGGTGAAAACAAGTTTTTCTTCCTACCAAGTTACACTACTCAAAAGGCACCCACCCAATTGGTGGAACGACCCATATCGTTTCACTACTCCCAGTTCTAGAGGGGAGAAAGCCTGATAGACATAATGTGTGTCAATAGACCCACATTCCCACCACTAAGAGAAGATTATCTGTTTGAAAAGTCATATCCTCCATGAGACCTTCAGGTGCAATCAATTCTAGATGTAACCTTGGGAGGTAATGGCAATGGAAAATAATTTGAATCCAAATGTGGTATTGCATCGCCCCCTGCTGCAAGCTTTGGGGAATTAAAGTATCTTGAGTGCAGAAGACCCTCTTTGAGGCAAGCATGGTATTTGGGAAAGGGCCATCAGTTGCAGCACTGCAGCCAAGAGACCAACACTTCAACAGACACAAGGACATTCATGCTAGAGGCATCCCAAAACAAGAGGATAGGCAAGGACTTCTAGGTGGGATGTTTGAAGTAAACATTCAGTGGCTATCTCTACTGATTAGGAACTGTCCGTGATCAGCTACTTAATATTAGAAACAGCATGCGATAGTCCTCTGGGGATATAAAATAAAGTACAAATGACCTTTCTAGCCTATTTCAATTTTCTGTGTTTTGTTAAATAATCAATCCTTGAATGGCAGATGTTTTTCTTAGAGGAGAAAAGCCTAAACACGTCCTTGTGTTACCCGACATGTATGGGTTCCAGGGTATCTGCAGCTGGGTGAAGCTATGACTAATAATAATTACAATATAATATTATTAGCAATATCACTCACAATTCCTATTACATATGTCATAATACCATAAAACAAGATAAGATTAACGTCTGAGAAAACTCAAGAATGTTGTAAGAAAAACATGCCTGAGAAAAATCTAATACAGTAGGCCTATGTCCTGAATAGGGTTGCAAATTCATCTGTAATTTACTGTAATCTTCAGTAATTGTGGTCATTAACAGAAAATCCATGGCATTCTACCGTAACTTTGGTCATTTATACTTGAATAACTTTAAAAAAATGGAGTTTATATTGTCCATGAGTTTCTAGTAGATAGACCATATGGTTCAAGAGAAAATAGCCTAATTAAACTTCTTATGGCTGCAATCCCGTTAACAGGATGATATGACAACAGCCAGTGAAAGTGCAGGGCGCCAAATTCAAACAACAGAAATCTCATAATTAAAATTCCTCAAACATACATGTGTTTTATACCATTTTAAAGGTAATCTTGTTGTTAATCCCACCAAAGTGTCCGATTTCAAATAGGCTTTTCAGCGAAAGCACCACAAACGATTATGTTAGGTCACAGCAAAATCACAGAAAAACACAGCTATTTTTCGAGCCAAAGACAGGTGTCACAAAAAGCAGAAATAGAGATAAAATTAATCACTAACCTTTGATGATCTTCATCAGATGACACTCATAGGACTTCATGTTACACAATACATATATGTTTTGTTCGATTAAGTTCATATTTATATCCAAAAACCTCAGTTTACATTGGCGCCATGTTCAGAAATGCCTCCAAAATATCCAGAGAAATTGCAGAGAGCCACGTCAAATAACATAAATACTCATCATAAACATTGATGAAAGATACATGTTTTACATAGAATGAAAGATACACTTGTTCTTAATGCAACTGCTGTGTCAGATTTCAAAAATCTTTACCGCAAAAGCACAATATTCAATAATCTGAGAACAGCGTTCAGCCACTAAAAGGAAGCCATACAGTTACCCGCCAAATTGTGCAGTCAACAAAACTAATAAAAAGCATTATAAATCTTCACTTACCTTTGCTGATCTTCATCGGAATGCACTCCCAGGACTCCCACTTCCACAAAAAATGTTTGTTTTGTTCGGTAATGTCCATCATTTATGTCCAAGTAGCTACTTTTGTTAGCGCATTTAGTACATAAATCCAAACGCTCGTGCAGGTCCAGGCGAACTTCGGACGAAAACTTCAAAAAGTTATATTACAGGTCGAAGAAACTTGCCAAACTAAGTATAGAATCAATCTTTAGGATGTTGTTATCATAAATATTCAATAACGTTCCAACCGGAGAATTCCTTTGTGTCCATAGAAGTAATGGAACGCAAGTCGATATCATATGGAATGCGCGTGACCATGACCTGGCTCTCTGCCAGACCACTGACTAATTCCCCTCTCATTCAGCCCCACATCACAGTAGAAGCTTCATTCAACGTTCTACCGACTGTTGACATCTAGTGGAAGCCGTAGGAAGTGCAAACAGATCCATATCCTAAGGTGTTTTCAATAGGCGATGAGTTGAAAATCGACCAACCTCAGATTTCTCACTTCCTGGTTGGATTTCTTCTCAGGTTTTTGCCTGCCTTATGAGTTCTGTTATACTCACAGACATTATTCAAACAGTTTTAGAAACTTCCAATACTAATAATAATATGCATATATTAGCAACTATGACTGAGGAGCAGGCCGTTTACTCTGGGCACCTCTGTGCACCTTTCATCCAAGCTACTCAAAACTGCCCCTGCAGCCATAAGAAGTTCATGAAAAAAGCATCTATTTTTAATTAACTCTGCAACTCTTCCAACTATTGTTTTCAACTCTCTAGAGACCGCAGGAGCGGTAGAGATACTCTTAATGATCGGCTATGAAAAGCCAACTGACATTTACTCCTGAGGTGCTGACTTGCTGCATCCTCAACTACTGTGATTATTATTATTTGACCATGCTGGTCATTTATGAACATTTGAACATCTTGGCCATGTTCTGTTATAATCTCCACCCGGCACAGCCAGAAGAGGACTGGCCACCCCTCATAGCCTGGTTCCTCTCTAGGTTTCTTCCTAGGTTTTGGCCTTTCTAGGGAGTTTTTCCTAGCCACCGTGCTTCTACACCTGCATTGCTTGCTGTTTGGGGTTTTAGGCTGGGTTTCTGTACAGCACTTTGAGATATCAGCTGATGTACGAAGGGCTATATAAATAAATTTGATTTGATTTTGATTTGATTGACTTTTTTCACAACTGCCACCAGTTTGATGCCGAAACATTAACAAATACATATTAACATATAAAAATAAATGCAAGTTTGTAAAACAAATATATAGATTATATTTCATGTTGAAACCTTCATAACACCAATGGTATTCACTAAGTTAATGGTTCATATTTAGGATAAGACAGCTTTGTCATTCTATTTTTTATATTTTAAAATCATATTATTCAATGATTTCATATCCTGTAAGTTACATGTGATAAAGCCACACAGAGGGCCAGAGATTGTTAGACAGCTGTGATAATCTGAAGTACCCAAAAGGGCCACTAGATGTCTTGTGAAAGATTACATAAAATCCTTGAAAAATACACATGTTAGTTTACTGGTAAACTTCAAAAGTTTTTAGTAATATATCCTCCTTTGCAACCCTAGTCCTTATTTACCTTACACTTGACCTAAAGTAGTCAGGGTGGAGTTATATAATTTCCTTCCATTTTTCTGTTAAAAGTATGAGTCTGCAGTATTAATCAAATTACTCTCTTCCTCAATACAGGTGGCTGCCATGCCCTGGCCGATTTGGACAACATGTGCCACCACACAAACCAGAGTTAACTTTCATTAACAGGGTTGGATAGTAACCTGACATGACAATTACATTTTAAAGGACACTTTCCCACTTGTATAGGCCATGCCATGTTTCTTAACAGTGGCCATATACATAATCTAGTTGTCTCGTGTAGAAGTTGAGGGTGCTGTTACCATTCTTCTTTCTGAATGAAATAGCCATTGTCTTGAAGAAACCCCACAAAGAGGGGGAGCAATGGATAGAGAGGAACATATCAGAGAACTCCAGAAGAGGAACAATAAGCATTGGGCTCAAAGAATTGAGAAATTAGAAGAATTCCTTCCATGTTTTTGAAACGTACTGATGTTTTGTTATTGATTTGAAAACACTACTTTAAAAAAAATCATAAGTAAGCAAAAATGTATTCTCTGGTAGGTATCTGTTTGGGTATTGGCATCTCTGTATTGTTCACCAAGGAGAAATATGAACAATTATTGCAATTTGGAAAAGGATAAATGTAGGGTCAAGGCAACACAATTTGTACAGTACAGTGTACGGGTCGAAGGTCATCCATCCCGCTATCTGCTTTCACCTTATTTCATCAAAATTGACTGGCACATTCTGTGCAACATTTCACCCTTGAGGATTCTAGTTGGGCACATTTCATTAGAGACAAGCAGTCACCCTTTGTCTGCAGTGTTCTTAACTCAGACCAGAGATGTGGCAATGACATTAATTTAACTTGTCATCTTTTGCATAATGTTCTCGTTTTTAGCCAAACATTGCACTTGAATGCAGTAGGCTGTAATAAAGAACACGATCATAGACCATCAAAGATCCAATCATGGAATTAAATTGTGTGAGATTCATTCAACAATATCAGAATGTAATTTATAATTTGAGGTAAACGGGTAGTACTGTAGTTTGGAAGCCTGTGCTGGTTTAGGAGAGGGAGCAGATAGAATTCATAGATTGCTTCCCCATTTAGTACTTTGAGTTTGACTAAATTTGAGACTGAGGTGTGATTCAACACAGACATGCACCTTGTTCAAAACAACAACCCAATTAAGAGACCAGTGTCAATAGACCGTAGATCTGGCTTCATAACATCTTTAATTACGTTTTCAGTCCTGCTGGTAGATCTATGTCTCTGTACACAAATGTTATGTATGAGAATGTCATCTATGAAATGCAGTACCTGTCAAAAGTTTGGAAACACTGACTCATTCAAGGGTTTTTCTTTATTTTTACTATTTTATACATTGTAGAGTAATAGTGAAGACATCAAAACTATGAAATAACACAAATGGAATCAGGTAGTAACCAAAAAAGTGTTAAACAAATCAAAATATATTTTAGATTTTAGATTCTTCAAAGTAGCCACCCTTTGCCTTGATGACAGCTTTGCACACTCTAGGCATTCTCTCAACCAGCTACATGAGGTGGAATGCAGTTCAATTAACAGGTGTGCCTTGTTCTAAGTGAATTTGTGGAATTTCTTTCCTTCTTAATGCGTTTGAGCCAATCAATTGTGTTGTGACAAGGTAGGGGAGTATACAGAAGATAGCCCTATTTAGTAAAAGACCAAGTCCATATTATGGCAAGAACAGTTCAAATAAGAAAAGAGAAACGACAGTCCATCATTACTTTAAGACATGAAGGTCAATCAATCCGGAAAATGTCAAGAACTTTGAAAGTTTGAAAGAGGAGGAAGGGAAGCGCTACTAAGGTACACTATAGTAGATTTTGGTAGATAGAAGGTGCTCTTTGGTAAAAGGGGTAAATTGGTCATCAAAAAGAAAGGAGGACCAAGGCACTCTTCATATAATTAATTAAAATGCCTTTAATTAGTATGGCATGTTCAATAGAAACAAAGTTTTTTAAAAACCGACACGTTTCGGCTGCATGGCCTTCCCTGACGAAGGCCATGCAGCCGAAACGCGTCGGTTTTTAAAAAACTTTTGTTTCTATTGAACATCCCATACTAATAAAGGCATTTTAATTAATTATATGAAGAGTGCCTTGGTCATCCTTTCTTTTTGATGAACTTTGAAAGTTTCTTAAAGTGCTGTCGCAAAAACCATCAAGTGCCATCATGAAACTGGCTCTCATGAGGACCGCCACAGGAAAGGAACATCCAGAGTTACCTTTGCTACAGAGGATAAGTTCATTAGAGTTACCAGCCTCAGAAATCATCAATTAATTGCACCTCAGATTGCACCTAACAGAGTTCAAGTAACAGACACATCTCAACATCAACTGTTCAGAGGAGACTGCGTGAATCAGGCCTTCATAGTCGAATTGTTGCAAAGAAACCACGACTAAAGGACACCAAGAAGAAGAGATACTGGTTAAGTGGGCCAAGAAACACGAGCAATGGACATTAAACCGGTGGAAATTTGTCCTTTGGTCTGATGAGTCCAAATTTGAGATTTTTGGTTCCAACCGCTGTGTCTTTGTGAGACGCAGAGTAGGTGAACAGATGATCTCTGCATGTGTGGTTCCCACTGTGAAGCATGGAGGA
Organism: Salvelinus namaycush; assembly: GCF_016432855.1. Lineage (NCBI taxonomy): Eukaryota > Metazoa > Chordata > Actinopteri > Salmoniformes > Salmonidae > Salvelinus > Salvelinus namaycush. The sequence continues at coordinate 17,416,269 of NC_052315.1, read as the reverse complement.
AGAGGTGTGATGGTGCTTTGCTGGTGACATCATCTGTGATTTATTTAGAATTCAAGGCACACTTAACCAGCATGGCTACCACAGCATTCTGCAGCGATACGCCATCCCATCTGGTTTGCGCTTAGTGAGACTATCATTAGTTTTTCAACAGGACAATGACCCAACACACCTCCAGGCTGTGTAAGGGCTATTTGACTAAGGAGAGTGATGGTGTGCTGCATCAGATGACCTGGCCTCCACAAACACCTGACCTCACCCCAAATGAGATGGTTTGGGATGAGTTGACCTCCCTAATTTTTTCCAGTCACGCTGGTCTACTTATTGACCACCGCCCCCGGGGGGCTGCTCCAGAAGCGAGACACCTTACTGGCTAATTTTGTCTGTTCGGGGCGGGTGGAGACCGCGGGGAGGGAAACAATAGATCAGCGCCATTGGTCTCTTGCGGAAAAGCATGCTCACTTGAACGGCCACTTACGCAGACTTTGGTTCGAGCTTCTTAAAAGGGTGTGTGTTTGTGTCAGTTAGACTGACAGTCGCAGGGCCCCCTGGGTTAAATTCTGGGGCTTCCCATCGAATTTGCCAGGTCAGAAGTGTGAGCGGTGCAGGAGGCCATCAAAATTCTGATTGGCTGGTGCAATCGATTGGTTAGAAAATAGAAAACGCATGTTTTCTTGTTTGTATTATCTTTTACAAGATCTGTGTTGTTCTCCAACATTAATTTCACATTTCCACAAACTTCAGTGTTTCCTTTCAAATGGTATCAAGAATGTGCATATCTTTGCTTCAGGTCCTGAGCTACAGGCAGTTAGATTTGGGTATGTCATTTTAGGCGAAACATTTTTTTTTAAATGACCAATCCATAAGGTTAAGATAGAATTTTGCATGGGCTGTGTCTCAATCCACTGCATCTGCCAATGGCAGCCTTCCGCATCTGCAGTGGAAGGTGGCTGAGCTACAGCGATGTTTGTCAGACTATGAGACATCCCGAAAATCATTCCTCACAAACTTCTGTAGCATCCAAACGGTTTGGCCTACCGTTTCTCTTTGACACCCACAAGACTCACGGACTCGTGTGAAGTTGGTACCGCCTATCTGCCAACATAAATTTTTCTTTGTATGAATTTGTTACTCAAAACGGTTCTATGGGCTAATACAGAGTTTCCCTAACTCAGTCCTGGGGACAATATTTGTTTTTGCCCTAGCACCAATTCAAATAACTCAAGCTTTGATTATTTGAATTAGTTGTGTAGTGCTAGGGTAAAAAAATAAAAATACATGCATCCTTGGGGTCCCCAGGACAAGGTTTGGGTCAAAAACCTATTTTCCATAATTTTTTTTTTTATACTATACCTAAATGGTTCCTAAAACTCATAATTCAGATTTAAGGATTAACTCTAAGAAAGTACCTGTATCCTCCACTTGAAATCACTTTGGGTGGATCCCATTTGCAAGCAACTGTGTCTTAGCCATCATATTGAATGCATGGCACGAACTGGAGCTGCCAAGCAAGTTTACAACACTCAAAAGGTTGTCACTAATTACAACAGCAACATGGGCTAAATGGTAAAAAAAATGTAATGTGCGTTTGTCTTAATTCAAGGTAAGGCATAAGGTTAAAGTGGTTAAGTTTAGTATTAAAATCAGATTTTAATGAAACATTTTGGAAATATGTAGGTTTTTAGCTACAATTGACTTTGTGGCTGTAGTGATAACCACACGTTTGGAAAGGTCATTAGTTAACACAGCCACAAAGATCATAATTATGGCTTAACCCCACCCATTTATACAATTTCTGATTTTAAACCTAACCACTGCTAAATGTAAGGCTCAAACAACCTGAAATAAACACACAACACATTTCACAAGGATTATGTCCTTGTTCTTTTACTGGTTGCATGAAGAGTCCTGAGCTTTTATAAGCCCACTATTCTATTGGATTTGTGGAGAGTTGTACATCTACCATGATCCTTTTGTTGTTAACCATGTTTGACAGGTAAATGTTAATCATTATATTGTCATTATGATGAGAAAGACACGTCAAAAAACCGTTTAGCAGTTGCACTGCAAAAAGAATTTTATTAGGCAGCATTTTCATTTCGCAGAAAAATAGCCATCAGGTGCCATCCAGTGGTATAGTACAACTGCAGTTGAATCTGACACAGTTGATTTGTTTCCTATTGTGAACATGGTACTTCTATTCTGCGAAGAAGTTACAGTGTCAATACAAAGTCTGAAAAAGAGTTGTTTAAGTACAAAAACTAAAGACAATGTGACAGTTACTGAAATGAAGTCTGAAACACAATCATGATCATTAATGGGTTCGTACTTCTCCGCAACCAAGTTCCCCACAGGTTTTAGCGAACGGTTTAAGCAGACGCATTCCTGAGCATTTCTACCAAAACTCAAACCCATACAAATCACTTAAAATACACCAAAAATAAAATCCAATCAATTTGAAAACAAAAGGACAGTCAGAATGAAAAACCGATGGATGATCTGATCAGAGACATTTAAAACTCAGATGTTCAGTTCAATCGTGTCTTAGTTTGAGGAAAGAAAGTCAAAGGGACTATAAAAGCAACATCTGAATTCACGAAGCTTCCGTGAGCAATATACAAGCTGCAGACGGTTTCACTTGCATACACTTAAACGTGTGACTGGGAACAAGGGTGTTCAGACCTCAGTAGCGGCGACCGAATGCCCCGCCACCCTGCATCCCACTGCCTTGCATCATCTGGTTCTGACGATTCAGAGCTCCAGAGAGGGACTGGGAGGTCCCCGTTGGCATGTAGCCACCACGACTGTGGGTGAGAAAAGACACTAAGTATCAGTATTGCTAAAAGGTTTTCGCCCTAACTGGAGGGAATAAAAGTTGCACCTGGCTCAAAAGATGAATCCATCTATATATATATTTCAACTTACCCTGCCATTCCTCCCCGTGCCCCAATGTGACTTTGGCCTGGGATGCCACCGTCTCGACCTGTTTGCCATGTTCGGTCCCCATCTATTTTCCGTCCTGAGTCCCAGTCACGGCCCACCCTGAAAGAAACAGCAGACAGTTGACGCAGAGAAGTGCAGAACACACATTGGTCTCCAACTGGTGAGAGGTAAATAAACTTGTCAAAGCCATCTAAATCAAGCTGACCTTGGATTAATAGTACGCTTGTCATAACTTCCTGCAGCGGTCCAGGTGTCACGAGTGTCCCTTCCGTGCCTCTCGGTACGGTCGGAGAAGTGCTGCCGAGAGGGAAGCACGATAAAAAAAAAAACAATCAAGTACACATTTAAAAAGCCACTAAATGGGAGAAAATGTTGTAAAACAGAGGTGGTCCTACAAGGACCTCAATGCATACATATGGCCATGTCTCTTACCGCACTATCCCGGTCCGCAACCACAGCCCGTGAAGTGTCCCTCCTACAGGAAAGATCTCAGATTATTAAACAAACATCCAGCAATGATCAAAGCATGTGGCATACAACTACAAATTCACCACAAACAAGCAGTTGGCCAGTAATACTACCTTTACATAAGTTTACATATAGGCATCTGTTACAGAATCAGTCGAAAAATATTTGACACCCCTATAAGGCCTACACAACAAGGACAATGATGTCATAAACCTTCATAACAGCTGATGTCAGCTCGCGGCAAATAACCTTAGTCTACTCTGTACCTGTCAATGACGGAATCGTCCTGGTAGCGACTGCGGTCCCTGTGGTCAAAGTCGTGGTAGCGCTCCTGGCGACCGAAGTCTGAGCGCCCCCCATAGCGGTCATCCATAGCCAGCCTCTTGTTGTCCTGCCAGTTGTCTTTCCTACAAGCAGCAGGTCTTTGTCAGTCAGTCGCAATAAAATATTCCCAAGCCACGCACACCTTTACATGACAGGCATGCATACGGAAGATCTAGAGGCTGAGGTTGTGGTTGTGGCCATATCCATCTAAAAACCTGCCCAGGAACTGCGGTCGCAAATTAGCCAGTTGGCTAAAACTGGCACTTTTACTGAAACGTTGATTAATGTGCACTGTCCCTGTAAAAATAAACTAAAATCTATTTTATAACAGCGACATAGACTGATGCTATGGAGAGGGGGAAAGACAGGGATAAAATGTGTACCTGCTGTCCACGTCGGCGTATGGCCTCTTGAGGGGCCGGCGGTCCTGCTCGAAGCGCAGCTGCTCCTGCTGCCTGCGGAGCTCATCCCTCTCCCGCTGGATCCTCTCCTGCTCACGTCGGCGCTCATACTCCACTCGCTGACGCTCGCGCTCCAGGAACTCACGCTCCAAGCGATCAAAGTTCAGCCGCTCCTTTTCCACCTCCAGGAAGTTTCTCTTACGCAGGAGGCGTTCACGCTCCTCCTTCTCCCGGAACAGGCGGATACGCTCGCGCTCCGTGCGGCTGTCTGCACCACTGCCGCGCTCACTGGAACAAACAAAGGACGAGAGATATTTTTTAGCTGATCCCACTTTGAACGACGAGTCCCTTTTCAAAGCATACTACCAACTGTTATAACAAGCTGGCTTCAGGTGAAATGTCCTGCAACTAGAGCAACTCCTCACCCAGAGTGTCTGCGTCTCTCCACCTCCCTGATGTCCCTCTCCCGCTGTCTCTGTCTCTCTCGCTCCCGCTGCTCCTTGATCTGGTCAAACGACAGTATATCCTTCTCTTTGCTTGCAGACTTGCGGTCACGACTCTTGGTGCTCTGGATTGAATAACAGATCATGTAGCGTAACCACTTTTCAAAAAAGTTTGAAGTGAAAGTTCAATAGATGGAGTACAGAGGTCAACATGTGGGTATCTTACCCGGTCTTTGCTTTTGGCTTTCACGCTGACAACAGGCTCTCCCTTAGACTTGTCCATCACCACTGTTCTCTCGTTGCGTTTTCCATCTTTCCCGACCTCCCCTTCAGCCTTTTCATCCTTGTTTGCATCGGACCTGGATAGAGAAAATGTTAAAGGAATAGTTCACCCAAACTACAAAGTGACATATTGGTTTCCTTACCCTGTACGCAGTCTATGGACAAGGTATGACAGCAATCTATGCTTTGGTTTAGTTTCCCTGGCACGGTTTCCAAATGCTGGAAACAGTACCAGCCACTGCCAGGGAAATGAAACCAAAGCATGGATTGCTGTCATACCTTGTACAGACTACATGACATACAGTACATAATAACTTAATGTGTAATGACGTGTTCTCAGCCTTTACTTGGAGTCTGAGGAGTGTATCCCATCGGTGCCAGACTGGTCAGCAGGTTTCTTCCCAGCAGGCTCATTCTTAGCCTGGAACAGCGGTCAAAGTGACAGATTAGAATGGTCAAACCTCACTTCTCTGAATGAAGGCAACCCATTAATTTGAGAAACACTACAGGTTTACTGTTGTGTGTACAGCAGTGGTCGGTCTCAAAGGCAACTGATATGCACGGTGGTAGATAATGACCCTCACCCTCTCAACAGAGATCATTCTCCCGTGGAGCTCGGTCCTGTGCAGGTGGCTGATGCACTTGGTGGCCTCATCTGTGGAACACATGGTGACAAAGCCGTAGCAGCGAGCACCGGGGCTACGGGCATTAGTCACCACTTTAGCTCCAACAACCTGAGGGATGGAGAATGATAGGACCCTAATTGTTGGGCAAGGAAAGTGTGTGTGTGGGCTCCAAAAGAACAGGTAGTACCATTCCACATCTTCCTCAATTATTCTGACCAAAAATAAAACGTAACAATTTCAAAGATTTTACTGAGTTACAGTTCATAACAAAAATCAGTCAATTTAAATAAATTCATTAGGCCCTAATCTATGGATTTCACATTACTGGGAATACAGACAAGTTATGTGACCAACAGATGCTTACAAATGAAAGGAAGGAAGTGGATCAGAAAACAAGTCACTGTGGTGTGCCCATTTGCCTCAGGCAGCACGACATCTCCGCATAGAGTAGATCAGGCTGTTGATTGTGGCATGGAAAGTTGTCCCACTCTTCAATGTGCGAAGTTGCTGGAGATTGATGGGAAACCGGAAGACCAGGTTGATCTTACACGTTGATCCAGAGCATCCAAAACATGCTCAATGGGTGACATGCCTGGAGAGTATGCAGGCCATGGAAGAACTGGTACATTTTCAGATTCCAGGAATTGTGTACAGATCCTTGTGACATGGGGCTGTGCATTATTATGCTGAAACATGATGTGATGCCAGCGGATGAATGGCACGACAATGGGCCTCAGGATCTCATAACGGTACCTCTGCATTGAAATTGTCATTGATAAAATGCAGTTGTGTTCATTGTCCGTAGCTTACTCCTACCCATACCCCACCATGGGGCACTCTGTTCACAACGTAGACATCAACAAACTGCTCGCCCAAACAACGCCATACAGTTGAAACCGTGAAAAGAACTTCTCCAGCATGCCAGTGGCCATCGAAGGTGAGCACTTGCCCACTGAAGTTGGTTACGACACCAAACTGCAGTCAGGTCAAGACTTTGGTGAGGACGACGGGCACGCAGACAAGCTTCCCGGAGACGGTTTCTGATAGTTTGTGCAGAAATTATTCAGCTGTGCTAACCCACAATTTTATCAGCTGTCCGGGTGGCTATTATCAGACAATGTGGAGGTCCTGGGCTGGTATGGTTACACATGGTCTGCCGTTGTTAGGATGGTCGACGTACAGCCAAATTCTCCAAAACGACGTTGAGGCAGCTTATGATAGAGAAATTAACATTAATTTCTCTGGCAACAGCTCTGGTGGACATTCCTGCAGTCAGCATGCCAATTGCACACTCCCTCAAAACCTGAGACATCTGTGGCATTGTGTTGTGTGACAAAGCTGCACATTTTAGAGTGGCCTTTCAATGTCCCCAGCACAAGGTGCACCTGTGTAATCAGCTTTTTGATATGCCACATCAGGTGGATAAATGTGCACAAAATTGAGAGAAATACGTTTCTTTGCATGTAGGGAAACTCAGGGAAAATTTATTTCAGCTCATGAAACATGGGACCAACACTTTACATGTTGCATTCATATTTTTGTTCAGTGTACATGCATGCACATACACCAAAAAGGGTGGTATTTCTCCTCAGGATACTGACCTTCCCATACTTGCTGAACAGAGTCTTCAGATCAGTCGCTCTTGTGGTGGAGGAGAGCCCGCTAACCCACAGGTTTCTGCCACTACTAGCTGGAGCATTGCCTGCAGGGGCTTTTGGAACACAGACAAACATGACTCAGGTGGACATTCAACTCAGAGCTGATTCAGCACCTCATTCAGGCGAGAGCACATTACTTGCAATTATCTACAATGGACATCCCAATTACAAAACGATAGAGGGGGACAATATTCACACTTACCCTTATCCTCTTTTGAGTCAGGCTTGCTACCCTTTTCCTCATCAGAACTAAAGGCAAAGAGAACACACAATGAATATTTGGAACTTAGAAGACCTGGGGGAGGGGGTCTCATCCAGATGAATTATACTTACCCTGTGCACACAGGAATTATCCCCAGCATATACAACATCACAGTGATTTGGGTGGGTGTCAATGTCACTAGGCTGCCTTAGATGGTCAAAGAAACTCCCAATAGATGCAGTAAAGAGGTCAATGGAACGTAGACCATGAGGGATAGAAGGATGCCGGAATGGTGCTTATTTGGATTGATTGGGCTGCATTACATTTAGTAGCCGTGCATTTTCAGGTTTAGAAGTGACTGCTAAATGCTAAGTCCTGTTCGTATAAGCTTGTAGCATAGACGGTGATAGCCACTCGTTTAACTGTAATGCAGTTGGAGACAATGACATGAACATTCATTGGGGTTGACATCCATACAAGCATTATACTCCAATTTTTACCTTATAATAGTGTAAAAAACACAAATAGCCTAAAAGTTGAGTAATTTTGCTTGGGGGGGGGCAATGAGGAGATTTGAGCTCTTTCCCTCACGGCATCTTTCCACCACGCGTTTCCATTGTTTTGGTCAAGTTCCATTGACCTCTTTACCACATCTATACATTCCTTTATGATGGTTAAGAGGTGAGGTATAGGTGGGGAATGACAAAATGAAAACTTGACAAATGCGCAGACCATTTTGCCTCCAAAAGAGCACCAAAACTTGCTAAAAAAGGAGCCAATGCAACAGATAGCCATTGTTCTAGTAGACAGAAAACAACAAACCTCTTTTTCTGATCATCGCCCTCAACAGAAGAGGACTCTTTCACTGCCGTTGATTCTGCAGCGTTCTCTTCAGTCTTGTCTTCCTCCTCACCCTCAGCCTTAGAAACCATTTCAGAATCAACAGCGCTTCCGCCCTGCTCGTTTACACTAACAGCCTGAGTACTTTCAGCGTCAACGGTGTCTTCCGGGACATTTTGCGTGTTCTCAGCGTCTTTAATTTGACGTTCAGTTAGCTTAGCAACGTCCTTGTCGCTAGACGACAGTTCAGTCTCTACATTGATGGCCTCCTCTGCATTAGTGGTGTCGCACACATCGTCTTCCTCTGCAACATTGACCGTGTCCACGGTGGTGCCTTGATCTTCAGTTGGTGGCTCCTGGCACTCTTCATTTAGTGGCTCAGATAAACAAGACCCGGCTACTTTCTCATTTTCTACGGATTTAACAGGAATAGAATGGCAGAGTTTAATTACTTCTGAAACACAGCAATGGTTAACGTGGAACTGGCAAGGCTGGAAAAGGACGTGGCCCTCCGCTGTCATTGAACTATGTATACACAGATATACACGTAACAAGAGACTGGAAAAACCAAAGAGACTGACCAAGCAGCCTAACTCCTCATTCAAGTCGACCATTTCAGTTCACCTGATCGCAAGGTAGAAAAAGATCTGATCTGAAGAAAGCCACAAGATCACCAGGGGCACAAGGAAGGTCCGTCTTCATGCAAGTGCTGACTTCATGAGTGTCCATAATGTGGTAAGTGACATTGAATTCAGAATTCCATTAGTCTCATGTCCAGTGAGAATATTAGGCTTTTGAATGGTTGGTTTCAAATGGGCCTCAGTCTTCTTTTCTTCTGGCTCTGTGTGGCAACCTAAAAACACTGCATATCACTTGCAACATCTCACTAACTACATCTTTAATTACTGGCTCTGTGCTTCAGATTGTTAACCAGTTCTGTGTTAATAATAGGAGGGTGCCAAAAATGGACAGATTAATGTGAGTATTTAACAATTTTAGTTAACAAGCATCAACACACAGTCAGCAATTATCTTTGGATTTCCAGTCTCTGACCAACCACAGCAATAATTTGTATCTAACGGACTTGCATTCCAAGGTTTACACTGCAAAAAGAAAGTGTGCATTCATATGAACTTCCAACCACTTCTCAAAAAGGTACCTATTTCTTCCTTTGAGTCTTCGGGATCCGGATCCTTCTCTTGAACCTAAAGAAATAAAGGGAAAATGTATCTAGTGTAACATTGGTCGGTACCAACCACAAATGGCTTTTTACTGTCACTCAGTGTGTTTTCATTCCAACTACAAACAAATGACCAACTATACCTCTTTAGCTGATGGGCAAGTGAGATCTTCATTATCTTCCATGTCTGCTACTTTAGGCTGTACATCCTAGTTTTAGAAAGAGGAAAAAAAGACTCACACACCAGCATGGTGCAACATGTCAAACAAGTACGGTAATATTGTAATCATTAGACATGACTGTTCCACACAACTCTAGCGCATGTGTCTCACCTCTTCAGGTTTGGCTTTGCCCATTGGCTCAGTAAAGCCAGAGATGCCGATGTCGTGTTCATCTTCGTTCAGGACTTCATCCGTGTCATACTCCTCCTCTCCCGGCATACCGTTGTCATTCTCAGCTTCATCAAGCACATTCATATCCAGGATGTCCATGTCCTGCATGTTTTCCATGTCATCCTTGAAGGCATGTGAATTCATCAATAGATTGTTATCCAGGGAGACTAACAGTAGAGCAAAGCGATTACATTAGATTAAACCAGGTGATTCAATGGTTGATACACACCTGCCCATCACCCGAATCTTCCTCCATGGTGCAGTCCTCTGGTTCATCGTTCTCCTGTCTTTTCCCTGCAGAAGAGCAATGTCTCATTTTAAGGCTCTCTGTAATATATTTTATCTTTACTTCAAGATATTATTGCTGACTTAAGACCTTGCTTCCACTCCTTTAAAATACCTTTGGAGGTCCGTTTAGCCAGTGCCTTCTTAGGAGTTCCATCGAGAACAACCTCCATCTCATCTGGATTTCCACCCTCTTCTTCAATCGCCTGTGGAGAAATTGATGACATGATGAATGAATGATTATCATGATTATCTAGCTACCTAGCCAACTATGTTAGATCTGGTTTCAGGAGTTAAGCCAATTTGGCTATTAAACACACGGCTATGTGGTCAGTTATAGGCTACAAGGGTGCTGGCTGGTGGAATTATTGTTACTTAACGTTAGCTAGCTATGTATACATCTTTATTTTACCTTTATTTAACTAGGCAAGTCAGTTAAGAAAAAATGACGGCCTACACCAGCCAACGCTGGGCCAATCGTGCGCAGCACTATGGGCCTCCCAATCACGGTCGGTTAAGATACAGCCTGGATTCGAACCAGGGAGGCTGTAGTGACACCTCTAGCACTTAGACCGCTGCGCCATTCGGAAGCCCATCTGACTCGGGAAGCTAGCTGCAGGCCTAGGCAGGGGCCGTGTTTCGCAAACCTCTATTTTTATTTTATTGAATCTTTATATAACTAGGCAGGTCAGTTAATTACAAATTATTATTTACAATGACGGCTTACTTATAATGCCTCCCAGGCCAAACAATCCCATTACCCGGACGACACTGGGGCAATTGTGCGCCGCCCTAACCTCTCAGTAAGTTACCCACCTCCATTCAACGTATTTTATGTATTCCAAAACTAGAACATATGATTCAAATGGTGAACTAACCACCAAGACTTTTGGTAGTTGAATCGGGTGTGTTAGTTCTAGAATACGGAGTAGGGGTACTCGAGGAAAGGGAACCATGTGGCTAACGCAACGCAAGGCCATGGTTAGCTAACGTTCACTTTTCATTTGGAGTGAATATCAAATTTAGCTAATGCTAGTGGTTATAGCTAACTATTGATAATTATATTAACTAATTAAATTACAGGTTCCACTTAATTGTGGAATTAACACGAAAGGTCATCTCAGTTAGCAAAATACCAAGCACATTAGCACAGCTAACGTTATCCATCTACTAGTTAGCATGTCTACCTTTTTCAGCCTCTCGGTCAGCGTACTCTTGATGCCAATGGTGTCCAAATTTCGTCTTTTTAATTCGGCTTTTAAGTCAATGACTCTCAACTCCGACAATTTGCGAATCGCTCCCTCAGGAATCTCAACAGCCCCAGCTTCTCCTGCCGAAGAGTTTTCAGCCATTATTACACTGAGAAAACGCAACAAAAAAGTGTTTGCAATCACCGAATAGCTGCTCTCTTGCGCGAAAACAGGCGGTCTACTGTTACAAAATGGCGTACTTTGAAAAGGACATTCCACTGCGCATGCGTTTTTTGATAACAGTTTGTACCTGAGGGCAGTAGGTGGCAGTGTTCTTCTTCTTCTTCGACGAGGTTTAACGGCGGTTGGCATCCAATAAATGCTGCATTACCGCCCCCTACTAGACTGGAATACAACTCCCTTATACTTTACTTGATAAACAAATAAACAAATACCCGACCATCTAACACTACACTCACAAAAAATAACACCACCGTACTCCACTTTTTAAATATATTTAATCCTACCTCATGCCAAGAACCTGAAAGGATGGGACACCACCACTTAACACACCCTGTAACTCTTCTGATGTCAAGTTTCACACACACATACCTCTCTGCAGCTGCCACCACAACCTTTTCTGCGACTTACGTTCCATCCCTGCAATACAGTTGATAACCATGCTATAAATGCAAAAAATCCAATCTTACTGAAACATATATAACTTATTGGCATATCCCTCTTTACTGGTACATATTTACTACTCACACCACTCCTCTCAGGATCCGTCCACCTTGACCCATATTCCTCTACTTTCTTCACTGCCTCAGCATATGACAACTTCTGCACTACTCTAACCTTGGAAACCTCGACCTGCCTCTCTCGCACGGGTAATTTCTGATCCCCAGCCCCATGGGCACCCCTACAATTAACACATACCACTACTTTCCCCATTGATACACATTCCTTTGTCTCATGGCCTTCTGCACACTTCTCACACTTAGGAACCTCCATCCTACACACTGCTGCCACAAGCCTATAAGCTTGACACCGGCAACAACGTAATATATTCGACACAAAAGCTTGTACAGGATATATCCTAACATCACTTTGTCGGGCAAAGATTCAACATCAAAACTCAAAAGAACAGACAATGACTCTTCACTTTCACCACTCACGCCACCCTGTCTGCGTTGCACCAAACAACGAGCATCACAAACACCGGGAATCTTCCCCTTCAGTTGGTCAACTTTTACATTTACTGCTACCCCAGTTATCACTCCATTCAATGGCACGCTTTTCTTGAGAGCAAAACAATTCACATTTCCTCGCCTCCATTCGATTAATGCAGAGCGCTTTCTCCCTCTGACCAGCAGAAACACAAACAATTATCACAAGACCACTTCTGGTTACCCTCACCATTTCCACAGCACCCAACTCTGTTTTCACCCACCCTGAAACCACAAATGGATCAGCCAAAAGGCAAGGGTCCACTTTTTCCAAAAACTTCACTTCTACTATCACAGACTCATCTTTATCCTGACCGATGGCGCAAGCCTCGGGCTCCGAGAACTTCACCACACCTACCACCTCCGATACTTTGACCTCATTCACTTCCATTTCTCCTCCTGTCTTCAGCTCACTCTGCTTACACTTTCTACTATTGTTCTTTTTTCCACCATTTTTAACTGACTCAAGCTCACCCTCTTCCTCCCTCTCTCTCTTAGAACTCCTCTGCCTCTCTTTTTCCCTCCATTCCTCCTCTGTATTCCAAGTATATGTTTCCTTATGATAATACTGCACTTCTCCTGACATACATCTTGTTCTTGCCTTCTCAAGGGACGCCATTTAAACAGCTGTCACAATCTCCATACAATCAGCATGAAACCCTCAGGATGTAGCGCTCAACAGTGCATCCCGCTTATAAAGCAGCTGCTTCGTCTTGATGTACTTCTTTATCAAAAGCTACCGCAACACTTTTCCATTTCAAACAAGCACGCTCTTCCTACCACCATCCCGGGCAGTGTCCTTGTTAGGAAATTATTTGTTTATATTGTATTAAAGGGAAATTTGAAATTCTGAATGTTCAAAAACACGGTTTAATAAGTTATTTATGTTTTAAAAAATGACTAATATTTCATACCACCATGTGAAAGAAATGTAATAATACCATGCCCAAAATGTAATGGTTCTGCTTTGAACTATAGAAAAGGCACTATGTTTTCATACAATTTTCACAAACACCCATTACAATTTTTTTTTATCTCTGTATCCTTTAACATATAAACAATGCAGGTTATGGGATCAATTTGTTGTAATGCAAGTTCAAATGAAAATCAAATCCAATTTTATTGGTCACAGACACATATTTAGCAGATGTTATTGCGGGTGTACTGTAGCGAAATGCTTGTGTTCCTCGTCCCAATAGTGCAGTAGTATTTAACAATTCACAAATCTAAAATAATGGAATTAAGAAGGATGAGCAATGTCGGAGTGGCATTGACTAAAATACAGTAGAACAATAAGTTGCACAATACGTTAATGTGTAGGTCTGTAGACAAAACAGAATGGGTCGCACGCTTACGTTCCACAAATTGACAGGACTAACATGAATGGAAGTTTTGCATGTTACTGAACCAATATGTGATGTCCTCTACTTGACCATGAGGAGCAAGGAAGCCAAGGTTCGTGGAGATTTAGTTTGTATACCAGTGGTTTGCCCACAATGACCGTTTGCTTTTCTTGGACCTCCTCATCCAAGTTCGCATACCGATGCTGAAGGTACACAGTGAATGTCAGCTCCTTCTGTAATGAGAACAAGCTAAGACAGATGCGTCAGAGCTCATAAAAAGGGATAGTCACATAGCTCATATAAACCACAGGCCTACACAGAGAAGGGATTCATAATCACTTCAGCAAGGTTCCTACAGGGTAGCTGGGCTCTCCCATATCCAATATATTGTTTTTATTTTTAACTCTGCATCGTTGGGAAAGAGCTTGTGAGTACGTATTTCACGGTAAAGTCTACACCTGTTGTATTTGGTGCATGTATAAAATAAAATGTTATTTGATTTTGACAAATCTGGTAACAATGATATCCGATTTGGATTTCCAATACTAACACTGGTCCCACTGTCTTGTGGAACCGCCGAGAGTCAGTGTGTAATTTGAACCCTCACCTTGAGTCTCTGTACGCCCTTCAGGCGGGTGTAGAGGCCTGGAAGCTCTGTGGGCAGAAGGATGTCCATTGGCAGTAAACTCCCTACATCTAGGAGGCTCTCCTGATTACCCATCTTCAGATCCATATCCAAACCCTGCCATCATAAAGAACACAATAGGAAACAGGAACGAGTATGATTACATGTCTACAGGACAGAAACCTATTACTGTGCAATGTTTAATAGGGTCACCAAGCCAGATTGTGCTGCAGTGGAAGACTATTGAACATATTAAGATGTTTTGACAATGGAGCAGCTAACCTCAGCGAAGTCTGTGAGATTGGCAAAGCAGGACACAATGTCCTTGGTCTTCTCCAATATTCTGGTGTAGATGATCATGATGTTGGAGAACTCTGCTGCGAAGCCCAGCTGCACCTTTACGCCACAGTCAAACTGCAGGTTACGGCTCTCTGGAAGAACTGGACAGAGACAGGCAATGCTTATTGAAGCCGTTATGCAGTGCTTACTTAGCTCTACCTGAACTCATATCAGCTCCAAGAGTGAATGCCTTGGCATTAGCTCAGAGGGATAATGTTATCTTGATTTACACAGATGACCCAGCTTCAAAATCCATTTGGTCACTCCACTACTGTACCTTGATTGAAAAATGCATGGTGAATAAGCCAAAGGTCTCACCATGTGCTATGGCCCACTGCAGGTTACGTGCTGAGGTGGTCTCTGACCAGCAAGAGCTCTGGATGCGGTCAGTGAGTGCACTAGCTCAGACAGATTACTGCTTAACTCTAGAGCCTGCCGCACTCGCGTGATCTCACACAGACCCATGTCTGTACAGATACATGAACCAAACAGAGAAACTACATTAACAGACATTTTTAAAGATTGGTGTTCATGATATGTCACAATACTTTGAAATATGTATTTTTGTGTAGCGTATATTGAATGTAATCAGTAATAGTGATACCTTTGGCCACCCTGTCCAGCATGACTGTGACCTTATCGTCCTCCATGACTCTCTGTTTGAGGAAACTGTTTGAAGATTCCATGAGACACATCGTCTTTGTTCACCTCAAAGGCCTTTGCATCCACACACCGAGGCATAATCAGAGATTAATATAACACATTCTGTGATACTTGTATTTGAGTGAAGGAGGTACTTCTAGGCGGCAGAGAAGAAACTCACGTGGCAATACCAAACACTAAGTTTGAAGTCACTTTCAGTTGCCCTGGCTGTGGAGGGATGCCGTCGTTCAAGTTTCTCACAAGTCCTCAACTGGCAGCTTCATTAAATAGTACCCACAAAACAGAAGTCTCAAAGTCAACAGTGAAGAGTCGACTCAGGGATGCTGGCCTAATAGGCAGAGTTGCAAAGAAAAAGCCATATCTCAGACTGGCCAATAAAAAGAAAATATTAAGATGGGCAAAAGAACACAGACACTGAACAGAGGAACTCTGCCTAGAAGGCCAGCATCCCGGAGTCGCCTCTTCACTGTTGACGTTGAGACTGGTGTTTTGCGGGTACTATTTAATGAAGCTGCCAGTTGAGGACTTGTGAGGCGTCTGTTTCTCAAACTAGACACTCTAATGTACTTGTCCTCTTGCTCAGTTGTGCACCGAGGCCTCCCACTCCTCTTTCTATTCTGGTTAGAGCCAGTTTGCGCTGTTCTGTGAAGGGAGTAGTACACAGCGTTGTACGAGATCTTCAGTTTCTTGTCAATTTCTCGCATGGAATAGCCTTCATTCCTCAGAACAAGAATAGACTGACGAGTTTCAGAAGAAAGTTCTTGTTTCTGGCCATTTTGAGCCTGTAATCGAACCCATAATGCTGATACTCAACTAGTTTAAAGAAGGACAGTTTTATTGCTTCTTTAATTATGACAACAGTTTTCAACTGTGCTAACATAATTGCAAAATGGTTTTCTAATGATCAATTAGCCTTTTAAAATGATAAACTTGGATTAGCTAACAGGAGTGATGGTTGCTGATAATGGGCCTCTGTACGCCTATGTTGATATTCCATTAAATATCAGCCGTTTCCAGCTAAAATAGTAATTTATAACATTAACAATGTCTACACTGTATTTCTGATCAATTTGATAATTTTTTTTATTGGACACATTTTTTTGCTTTGCTTTCAAAAACAAGGACATTTCTATGTGACCCCAAACTTTTGAACAGTAGTGTATATGGGCCTAATCATAGAATTACATATAGAATCCCTATTAATTTAATAGGATCTCTGTGGGCCAATAGTAAAGATTTGTCATTTAACTTTCAAAGTATTAGCCTACCTTTTAATGTGGCATAAACACAACCAGTCATGACGTTTTCATTTGACTGTCAAACAATTACTTCAAAAGGCTCATGTAAGCTAGCTGGGCACGTTATTCAGGGACGGCTGAACGACAGGAGGGTGAGGGAATATTACATTTTTCTGCTTATAATTTCCGACATTTGGTAGTTTATTTGTTAGTCAACTTGTCTATAATTAGGTACATGTAGCTTCTCTTTTTTTATTACTTGATGCTCGTCCAGAATATTAAATAAAGCCTTGCTCATCAGAATGATGTCATAAATTGATAGAATGATCAATGCATCATCAACAATCTAGTTGACATCGGTAAAGTTTTCTCTTTCATTTCTGCTTCTCTCATGGAGCGAGGACGTTTGGGGACCAGGGAGATTTCCAAATGACATCAGTTTGACTGGTTTAAAGAAAATGAAAAGCTGTGAAAACGATCCAACACCTTTCTGGTAGTATTTCAGTTCGTCTTGGATGCATATTTTATGTGGTTGAAAATGAAATACTGTCATCTTTTATATAGCTGGATGAAATTGCACATTTAGACTACACAACAGTCCCTATGTGCGCAATCGCATTCTCTCAAGATGTTGAAATAAATAAATAATATTTCTCCACTCATGTTCCTGAGACAAAATGTACATTTGGTCTATCATTTTACTGTGAGGAACACTTAATTCTGCAGGAGTTAACATTATAATAGGCTACATGTGAGGCCTACAGTCAGTGTCCAGACTTCAGTTACTATTAGGCTACAGTGCCATTTGATAAACACCAAAAAGGGTTTATGAATCAGTGATTGTAACCTGAATTGATGTGTACACTGCTGTCCGCACGCGTCTCGGTCTCGGCCACTCATCTCTGACTTGGCAAAATGTCGGTGTTATAGTTGAACCACACCGCATTTTGGCAGATGTCCCGAGTTCATGCCAGATATGGGCCGAATCAGGAGAAAGTGGTACTGGCTAAGCAAGCAGTCATGTACATTACCTTATTATGTTCTAATATCATAGTTTATCATGGAGTTAACTGCGCTGGAGCCAGCTGACCGGACCAGGCGGACATGTGCACACTGGGAGAAGATTAAGCTCTCTCCATGTTTGAACCTGCAGATGCAGTGTCCATGGTAGGTTGGGGTTAAAGGGCAAAGGACCAGCTCTGGACTGCTTCCACCCAGAACCTATTATCTCACTCACTGCCCAGTGGCATGGAAGCATCTTCTTCATGTTTTGTGTGTTGCATGTCTAAAATGCTTTCCTCAAATCAACAGTACTTCTCACTGTATGTGGGAACTGGGTATATAATGACTGGAATATGCAATGGACTGACCTCTTCTTTGCCTCTGAACCACTGGAAGCCAATAGCAGTAGGACCACTGGCCTTACAGACCAGCACCACCTGCCTCCCTCTGTAGCATGCTGGGCCTTGGGCTGCATTGTTATCTGGATCCGCTCCATCACTACACACACGCACACATAAACACACACGCACAAACACACGCATGCACGCACACACCAGGTAAGATGACTGAGAGGATGCCTGTAGTGTTGATGTTTTGCCAAAATGGAGCTGGACTATATGTCACATATTTCAGAGAGAGAGTTAGGAATTTGTTGAGGTTTAGGCTATTTGTGGCAGTGAGGTACTGGACAGCGTCATGGTGCTCCTTTGTCTTCAAGCAGTGCAGCAGGAAGCCCAGGGTGAAGGAGCGCTCAGACAGTCTCTCCAGGAGGTAGCGGCCGGGGCTGCCTGTCAGGCTGAGAATCTGGAGCGAACAGCTGATCATCTCATTCTCACTGTCAATCAATGGTGGCAAACCCCTGTCAGGTCAGGAGAAACACTCATTCTCTCCATGGGGCTTTATGCCATCTTTCAGACTTCCACAGCTTCACAACATCACAAATTAAAAGTTACAGATTGACTGTTATCATTGGGTAAAGATGACAAAGATTCTTCTGTGAAGAATATAAGGTATGGATTTACATATCAACATCAAATCTGTATTGATTATGAGTCAATGTTTTTAACATTGAGTGTTTAATTTCAAAGTCTCACCTGCAGCGGAATCGAGATTGCTCAGTGATAACATTGGCAAGTTGTCGCCATCCACATTTGGCTTTGTCCAGCATGTCAGCTAACCTGTTCCGAGCTCCTTCACTTAACGTCCCAATGCTTAGATTCCAGTCACCTATCTCTAATCTGTCTTTAAACAATACTGTTGTTTGGAGGGAAAATAACAATTGTAAATAATGGTTATTGATCCTAGTTTTCACAGTTCTCAAATTAAAACAATTTTAAGCGGTAACTCGACTGCAACAGTGGTCATTCAGAGTCAAGGGTGCCAGTCACACCTTGAGTGGCTGTGATGGCAGAACAATACAGAAGACACATTGTCACAACTTTCACTTGCTGATGCTTAGTGATTGGTATGCAAAGCATGCAAAAATAACGTATGATTGGATTTTACATAGCCTAGCTAAAAGCTATAACATGTATACAAAAAAAAAAAGAAGCTGATCTACCTCCTAAAAATTAACACATTAGATTATAACAACAAATAAATAACTGCTGTAGCCTATTTATCCGAATTTACCAAAAAACTGAAAGCGCATCCATTTACTTGCGTTCTATTCAGATGCATACGGAATAACCTGAGATTAATTTCTTCGTCCACGTAAACTACTATGTTTATCTCAAAGCATACAAACCCCTGCTTCTTTACCGATTCCGATGATGTTTTCGATTAGATAAGTTGTTCAATAATTTACAGTGGAAGAACAGACAGACCGAACGCTCTACTAGTTCAGAAATCTCTAAATCTCAATCTCTATTTCAGAAGTAGCCTACAGTAATTTGCCTTTGCCAATCTCGTCTGTGTGAATAATATTCTCCCAATTAGGTTAACAATGCGTCACTCCTCATTTCACATCGTTTCCTCTTTTGTGTCATCCCTTTGTATTTTCATGAAAGCAACCATGTTCCCCCTTAGGTTTAGCCTACTTTCACCTTCTCTATCTATGCACACCAACACTCAGCTTCAGGGGGAAATATACAGTATATCTAAGAATGCATTTAGACAGATAGCCCCTTTTCTGATCTTTTTCAATAATT
Organism: Salvelinus namaycush; assembly: GCF_016432855.1. Taxonomy (NCBI): domain Eukaryota; kingdom Metazoa; phylum Chordata; class Actinopteri; order Salmoniformes; family Salmonidae; genus Salvelinus; species Salvelinus namaycush. Next base: position 17,396,449 of record NC_052315.1, on the reverse strand, counting down.
GGGTCTTTTGACCAATCAGATCAGCTCTGGAAAAGAGCTGTTGAGAAAAGATCTGATGTGATTGACCAATTAGTGGAAAAAATATCATAATTGGGCTCCATTGTGAACTCAGCCAGAGAAGCTTGGAATGATCAAACTCAACCACATGTTGCAGATTAATCAAAATCAAAATGTCAAAAATAATAAAAACAGAAACAGTCATTGAATTTAGAATGATGTTTATTCACCATTGATAGACAAACTCTTGCATGAAATAAATAGACCTCAACGGGTATTTATTTAGGTGTTCACTCTGACAAATGACAAGAATAAACAAGGCCTTCATTTTTCTGAAAGTATCTAGCACCGCCATGCATCGATCACAGAGTATTCCAGATGCCATCTGCAAGATGTGAATCAAAACTCCTACTCTCACATAATATGTGAAAATTGAATGTGTGATATTTTTCAAAGAAGTTTATAGATGGTAACATTTGAGATAAGAAATCAAAAGGCAAAAGTTAAGATTAATAAAAAATCCAGGTCTTTCTTTTTGACTTTACTTACAACAAGTCCAAGTTCTCAAGGTGATTCCTTTTCAGCAGAAAGATGACATACAGACTGACAGTATTGAGTTGGTCAGGTTACAGCTATGCTGTAGTGTCTGGTGTACACAACACAGATCTGCAGAGAGCAGCTGATCACTGAGGGGCTCTCTCTCACTGGCTCTGGGTCCTACAGCTTCTTCCCTTTGTGTAACCTGTTAAAGCGCAACATGTGCTCCTTCCTCAGGACCTTCCAGTACTCATGGCTATCTGGCTCCAGCTCATGGACATTCTTAGGGGGACCCAGCTGCAACCGGAACAGCCTGGGAGGCAAGAGAGGTAGCAGCTTGGTGTCACTTAAATTGTTCATATGAAATGCTTTGTAATTATTAATTAATAACATTATATGTTTAAAACAAAAGCTGCTATTCATGGACATGAAGTTGAGCATTAATAAAATATCCCAGAAAAACATAACTGATCTCCAGCTATCTTCTCAAGGTAGTACCATATTTGAGCACTTACCACTCTGGGTACTCCTCGGCAGGTTTCAGTGCAGGGTCGTCTCCTTGCTTAAAAATGTTGACTCCAACAGCGTGAGAGGTGAGCTTCACAGGGTCCTTACACACCTCCGGTCCCTTCAGCACATCTTTCACCATGCCCTTGCCCTTCCCTTTGGCAGCTGGGAGAGAGAAAGTAAGTTGAGATGAAAACAGGTTATGACTCATTCAATACTTTAGCACAGCTTTCACTGGTCTTATTACAAAACATGGAACAATGAGTTAGAGAACATGAACAAGATTGGACTTCTGCTTTGTCTCTGCTTTGTTCTAGCCATCTCTCCCCAGTGTTTTTGATAAACATATGAAATTGTTTCCATGTATAGATTTTGAAAAAAGTCTTACAAACAGTTACATTTATTAACTGATTAATTGATCTGTAAATGCAATAGCATATATTTAACATCATTGGCTCAAGATATTGTCCTGAATGCTATGTGGCAAGGAAACACTCGGATGAAATTCTAAAGATCCAGTGCCTTGAGATAAACTTCACAATTAGAGATAATATGCAAAAGCAAGTCAGATGCTGTGATTCAGTGGGTGGGTGTGAAATAATTATTTTGATTGCACATGCATGAAGTTATGTCAGGAACTGTGGTACATAGCAAGTAGCTAGCTACCTCACTATATTGATGCTATAATTATTCATACTGTAATCAAAGAAATAACATTGCTCATCATGTCTGTAATTTACCTGTTCCTGGGTTCATCACCCAGTTATCTTTTCTAATGGTAACTAGCTAGCTAGAGACATTTTCTTGTAAACATATTATCCACCGTACCATTTTATTGTGGGGGAGAAGGATTTTTACAGACGCCATTTACTTACCAACTTTCTTTGCATATCCACACGTCGGAATTCTATACAACAGGTTACTCATACAAAATCTCACAGGTGTATTGGTCGCAAAGCATTTAATTCTCATTGTAGAGCAGAATAATCCGTACCCTGCCATCCTTTCTTGCGGTAAGGGATAACACAAATGGCCACCATGCATGTCTTTGACATTCATAATCGCCACTTCCGGGTAACTTCTTCTCCTAAGGAAAACCGAGCGTATCAGCCGTCGCTGAATTTCTATTGCACGTTACTGCCACCTGCTTGGAGGAATGCATGCGATCACTGTGCCTCTATGCGACAGCAAAGTACCAATCATTAAACTCATCTGCATGAAATCGAGAGAGGAAGATATCCACAACAACAGGTTGACACAGAAATCCGTTGTAGGTGGTTGATCAATACTGGACTGTGACTGTATCAGAGATGGATGGAAAGGTAGCGGGGTTAGTAGTTAAGGAGGACGGATGGAGTGTAGTGATGGAGTGGAAAAAAGTAGAGGTATAGTAAGAGTAAAGGTTAAGAAGAAGAGGAAGCCTGAGGAGCCTTTGCAGGTCTTGTCAGAGGAGAGTAGTGATGATGAGGGAGGTTCGGTTCACAGTGTTGTACTGAGAGAAGTGGAGTTCAAGGTGTTGGTGAAATTTAAGGATCAAGGTGGACTTACGGATGTGAGTCCTATCGCGTTGACTAGGGATTTGGAGAGTAAAGTAGAAGAGTTTGTGTCTGCTAAAGTTCTTTGTGATGGAAGTTTGGTGGTGGTGCGTTTCAATGCTAAACAGTATGAGTTGGCGCTCAAACTCAAGCAGGTATGTAAACGTGTGGTTGATAGTAGCATGCCGGATCAAACTGGACGGAAGTGGGTGAAGGGCATTATTACATGAGAAAGGAAGAAGGTGGATAGCTTGTCAGTGCTACTAAACTTTGAGGATCTGGTATTGCCAGGAAAAGTTAGGATTGGGTATATGAGTTACTATGTGCGAGCATATGTTCTGAAACCATTGCATTGCTATAACTGTCAAAGGTTTGGGCGTGTAGCTCTGGTGTGTTAAGGCAAAAGGAGATGTGCGAAGTGTGGGGGAGAACATGCATATGGGAGATGGGGAGATGGGGTCCAGTTAAAGTGCTGTAACTGTAGGGGTGCCCATAGTGTAGCATATGGGGGTTGTTCAGTGATGAAAATACAGGTGGGAAGTGCAGCAGGTGAGGAGTGAGCTTAACATCTCGTATGCAGAAGCAGTGAAGGTAGTTCACACAGAAACAATCGGGGCACCTAGAAGAGCAGGTATTCCAGGGCAGATTGGGATGTAGGTTGGGCGTGATGGAGGGAGCAGAATGGGGGAGAATACAAGACTGGTAGGAGACATGAGGAAGGTTGTTTCATTTGTGACAGCAGCAATCAATTGCACCAAAAAATGACAATCAAGGACTAAGATAAAGATCATAGTGGAGCAGGCAGTGAGGTATCTTGGGATCACAGTAACTTCATGGGAAAATGTACAGGGTGACCTCAATAAGATTGAGAATCAGTCCAGCCAGGAATCATGTATTGGTTCATTTGCATTATGGTGTTAATCATTCAATGGAATGCCAGAAGTTTGATGGCTAATGGGCAAGAGTTCAACCAGTTTCTTGAGGAGTTACCAGCCAAACCTGATGTTTCCAGGAGACATGGCTAAAACCTACTAGAGGTTTTGTAATACAAGGTTATGTTGCAGTCCGTAGAGATAAGGTGGCAGGGGGAGGATGAGGGTGTGCTACCTTTATAAAGTGAGGGATCCCTAATAGGTGTGTGGGAGAGGGAGTGGAACAGGAGTATGTAGTGGTGGAGGTGTGGTTGGGAGGGGGGAATATGGTAATAGTGAACTTTTACAACCCGTGTAAGAGACTGGAGTTGCGGGTCCTTGGGAATGTAGAAGGTCAAGATAGGAGATGGGTAATGTGGTGTGGGTATTTTAATACTCATAGTACGCTCTTGGGAGGGTTACAGACTTAGGTAAATGGACAAGTGTTGGAGGAACTACTGGATGAGAAAGGGCTTGTGAGTCTTAATGACGGCTGGGGAACAGGATTGACCCAGTAACAGGAAATGAATCTGCTCTGGATCTTACTTTGATCTCAAGTTCAATGGCAGGCAGATGTAGTTGGGAGGTTTTGGAAGAATCTGCAGTGGGTAGTGATCACTATCCTATCATATGTACTGTAGGATTGAGGGAGGAAGAATCAGTAGGAAATGAATTGAGGAGATGGATATTTGGGAAAGCGGAGTGGGTTCAGTTCCAGGAGTTGAATGAACAGGAGTTGTCTCAGGTAGATCTTAATTCAGATATAGAAACAGTCGATGCAATAAGAGGAGCAATAGTAGGGGCCGCAAGGCAGGTGATTCCTATTGGTACAGAGGGGAGAAAGAGTAACGCAGTCCAATAGTGGAGTGATGAGTGTAGAGAAACAGTGGAGAGTAGGAAAAGGGCTTTCAGAATGTTGAAAACATACCATAATTACAGCTAAGAGGGAGTATTGGAGGACATCCGGGGGGTCCTGGATCAGAGAGAGATGGTGGGGGATACATTGAATGGCCCTTTTACGTTGGCCGAGATGAAGAGAGCATTAGCTACAGCTGGGATAACATCTCCTGGGAAGGATGAGATGTGTTACATCATGATGGCTCATCTCAGTGACACTGCAATGGGGAAAGTATTGGGCCTTTACAATAAGGTGTGCAGGAAGGGAACTGCCTGGAAGTTGGAAGCAGGCGATAGTGGTGCCAATACGGAAACCTGGAAAAGACACTACTAGTCCTTCAAGCTATAGGCCGATAGCGTTGATATCTCATGTATGTAAAATTATGGAAAGGATGATAACGGAAAGACTGATGTACTTTCTGAAGAGTAGAGGACTGTCACCAGATCAAAGTGGGTTTAGGAAAGGCAGGGGGAACGATGGAACCTGTATTGTGCCTCGAGTCAATCATACTTAAGGCACAGGCAAATAAAGAGGTGGTGGTAGCCATTTTCTTTGATGTAGAGATGGCTCGTGATATGATGTGGAAGGAAGGCCTACTTATCAAGCTGGATAACGTGGGGGTTGGACAAAGGGTTTTTATCTGGATACATTTGATTTTTGGGCGATCAATACAAGTGAGGGTGGGGAGCTCTGTCAGAAAGCTATGAGGTAGATAATGGTACCCACCAGGGAAGTGTCATTAATAACAGCTGGTGCGCGATGTCTAACATTAAAGTCTCAAGGTATTGCTCACCTGAGGTGGAGTACCTTATGATGAGCTGTAGACCACACTATCTACCAAGAGAGTTCTCATCTATATTATTCGTAGCCGTCTATTTACCACCACAAACCGATGCTGACACTAAGACCGCACTCAACCAGCTGTATAAGGCCATAAGCAAACATGAAAATGCTCACCCAGAAGCTGCAAACCATTACAGACTACAAAGGGAAGTACAGCCGGGAGCTGCCCAGTGACACGAGCGTACCAGACAAGCTAAACTACTTCTATGCTCGCTTCGAGGCAAGTAACACTTAAACATGCATGAGAGCACCAGCTGTTACAGAAGACTGTGTGATCACGCTCTCCAAAGGACGATGTGAGTAAGACCTTTAAACAGGTCAACATTCACAAGGCTGCAGGGCCAGACGGATTACCAGGACATGTACTGCAAGCATGCACTGACCAACTGGTGAGTGTCTTCACTGACATTTTCAACCTCTCCCTGTCCGAGTCTGTAATACCAACATGTTTTAAGCAGACCGCCATAGTACCTGTGCCCAAGAACACTAAGGTAACCTGCCTAAATGACTACCGACCCTTAGCACTCACATCTGTAGCCATGAAGTGCTTTGAAAGGCTGGTCATGGCTCACATCAACACCATTATCCCAGAAACCCTAGACCCACTCCAATTTGCATACCGCCCTGACAGATCCACAGATGATGCAATCTCTATTGCACTGCACACTACCCTTTCCCACCTGCATAAAAGGAACACCTATGTGAGAATGCTATTCATTGACTACAGCTCAGCGTTCAACACCATAGTGCCCTCAAAGCTCATCACTAAGCTAAGGACCCTGGGACTAAACACCTCCCTCTGCAGCTGGATTCTGGACTTCCTGACGGTTCGCCCCCAGGTGGTAAGGGTAGGTAACAACATATCCGCCACGCTGATCCTCAACACAAGGCCCCCTCAGGGGTGCGTGCTCAGTCCCCTCCTGTACTCCCTGTTCACTCATGACTGCACAGCCAGGCACGACTCCAACACCATCATTAAGTTTGCTGAAAAGTGACTATGCCTCCTGTGATGCATAGTCACTTTACCCCTACCTACATGTACATATTACCTCGACTAACCTGTACCCCCGCACATTGACTCTGTACCGGTACCCCATATATAGTCTCGTTATTTTATTGTGTAACATTTAATTCTTTACTTTAGTTTATTTAGTAAATATATTCTTAACTATATTTCTTGAACTGCATTGTTGGTTAAGGACTTGTAAGTAAGCATTTCACGGTAAAGTCTATACCTATTGTATTCGGAGCATGTGACAAATAAAGTTTGATTTGATTTGATTTTGATATGATTAGTCCTTTGTTGTTTTACATTTACATTTTACATTTACATTTACATTTAAGTCATTTAGCAGACGCTCTTATCCAGAGCGACTTACAAATTGGTGCATTCACCTTATGATATCCAGTGGAACAGCCACTTTACAATAGTGCATCTAAATCTTTTAAGGGGGGGGGGGGGGGGGGGGGGTTAGAAGGATTACTTTATCCTATCCTAGGTATTCCTTAAAGAGGTGGGGTTTCAGGTGTCTCCGGAAGGTGGTGATTGACTCCGCTGTCCTGGCGTCGTGAGGGAGTTTGTTCCACCATTGGGGTGCCAGAGCAGCGAACAGTTTTGACTGGGCTGAGCGGGAACTGTACTTCCTCAGAGGTAGGGAGGCGAGCAGGCCAGAGGTGGATGAACGCAGTGCCCTTGTTTGGGTGTAGGGCCTGATCAGAGCCTGAAGGTACGGAGGTGCCGTTCCCCTCACAGCTCCGTAGGCAAGCACCATGGTCTTGTAGCGGATGCGAGCTTCAACTGGAAGCCAGTGGAGAGAGCGGAGGAGCGGGGTGACGTGAGAGAACTTGGGAAGGTTGAACACCAGACGGGCTGCGGCGTTCTGGATGAGTTGTAGGGGTTTAATGGCACAGGCAGGGAGCCCAGCCAACAGCGAGTTGCAGTAATCCAGACGGGAGATGACAAGTGCCTGGATTAGGACCTGCGCCGCTTCCTGTGTGAGGCAGGGTAGTACTCTGCGGATGTTGTAGAGCATGAACCTACAGGAACGGGCCACCGCCTTGATGTTAGTTGAGAACGACAGGGTGTTGTCCAGGATCACGCCAAGGTTCTTAGCGCTCTGCGAGGAGGACACAATGGAGTTGTCAACCGTGATGGCGAGATCATGGAACGGGCAGTCCTTCCCCGGGAGGAAGAGCAGCTCCGTCTTGCCGAGGTTCAGCTTGAGGTGGTGATCCGTCATCCACACTGATATGTCTGCCAGACATGCAGAGATGCGATTCGCCACCTGGTTATCAGAAGGGGGAAAGGAGAAGATTAATTGTGTGTCGTCTGCATAGCAATGATAGGAGAGACCATGTGAGGTTATGACAGAGCCAAGTGACTTGGTGTATAGCGAGAATAGGAGAGGGCATAGAACAGAGCCCTGGGGGACACCAGTGGTGAGAGCACGTGGTGAGGAGACAGATTCTCGCCACGCCACCTGGTAGGAGCGACCTGTCAGGTAGGACGCAATCCAAGCGTGGGCCGCGCCGGAGATGCCCAACTCGGAGAGGGTGGAGAGGAGGATCTGATGGTTCACAGTATCAAAGGCAGCCGATAGGTCTAGAAGGATGAGAGCAGAGGAGAGAGAGTTAGCTTTAGCAGTGCGGAGCGCCTCCGTGACACAGAGAAGAGCAGTCTCAGTTGAATGACTAGTCTTGAAACCTGACTGATTTGGATCAAGAAGGTCATTCTGAGAGAGATAGCAGGAGAGCTGGCCAAGGACGGCACGTTCAAGAGTTTTGGAGAGAAAAGAAAGAAGGGATACTGGTCTGTAGTTGTTGACATCGGAGGGATCGAGTGTAGGTTTTTTCAGAAGGGGTGCAACTCTCGCTCTCTTGAAGACGGAAGGGACGTAGCCAGCGGTCAAGGATGAGTTGATGAGCGAGGTGAGGTAAGGGAGAAGGTCTCCGGAAATGGTCTGGAGAAGAGAGGAGGGGATAGGGTCAAGCGGGCAGGTTGTTGGGCGGCCGGCCGTCACAAGACGCGAGATTTCATCTGGGGAGAGAGGGGAGAAAGAGGTCAAAGCACAGGGTAGGGCAGTGTGAGCAGAACCAGCGGTGTCGTTTGACTTAGCAAACGAGGATCGGATGTCGTCAACCTTCTTTTCAAAATGGTTGACGAAGTCATCCGCAGAGAGGGAGGAGGGGGGGGGAGGGGGAGGAGGATTCAGGAGGGAGGAGAAGGTGGCAAAGAGCTTCCTAGGGTTAGAGGCAGATGCTTGGAATTTAGAGTGGTAGAAAGTGGCTTTAGCAGCAGAGACAGAAGAGGAAAATGTAGAGAGGAGGGAGTGAAAGGATGCCAGGTCCGCAGGGAGGCGAGTTCTCCTCCATTTCCGCTCGGCTGCCCGGAGCCCTGTTCTGTGAGCTCGCAATGAGTCGTCGAGCCACGGAGCAGGAGGGGAGGACCGAGCCGGCCTGGAGGATAGGGGACATAGAGAGTCAAAGGATGCAGAAAGGGAGGAGAGGAGGGTTGAGGAGGCAGAATCAGGAGATAGGTTGGAGAAGGTTTGAGCAGAGGGAAGAGATGATAGGATGGAAGAGGAGAGAGTAGCGGGGGAGAGAGAGCGAAGGTTTGGACGGCGCGATACCATCCGAGTAGGGGCAGAGTGGGAAGTGTTGGATGAGAGCGAGAGGGAAAAGGATACAAGGTAGTGGTCGGAGACTTGGAGGGGAGTTGCAATGAGATTAGTGGAAGAACAGCATCTAGTAAAGATGAGGTCAAGTGTATTGCCTGCCTTGTGAGTAGGGGGGGAAGGTGAGAGGGTGAGGTCAAAAGAGGAGAGGAGTGGAAAGAGGGAGGCAGAGAGGAATGAGTCAAAGGTAGACGTGGGGAGGTTAAAGTCACCCAGAACTGTGAGAGGTGAGCCATCCTCAGGGAAGGAACTTATCAAGGCGTCAAGCTCATTGATGAACTCTCCAAGGGAACCTGGAGGGCGATAAATGATAAGGATGTTAAGCTTGAAAGGGCTGGTAACTGTGACAGCATGGAATTCAAAGGAGGCGATAGACAGATGGGTCAGGGGAGAAAGAGAGAATGTCCACTTGGGAGAGATGAGGATCCCAGTGCCACCACCCCGCTGACCAGAAGCTCTCGACCAGAAGCTCTGAGGAAGGAGTCGAACCAGAAGTTTTCCATTATGATTGACGATGTATTCTCTCAGGTGAGATCTGATATTGGGAGGTCGTTGTTTGCGGATGATGGGAGTGCTGTGGAAGAGAGGGAGAAATATTACCCATAGAGCCAGAAGAGTTTAAGAAGTGATTAATGAAGTAGAGCAGTGGTCCCTTAGGTGGGGCTTCAAGTTTTCAATTGAGAAAACACAGACTGTGTTTTTTTCTAGAAGGAAGGTTGGAGAGGAAATATACTTGAAGTTGTATGGAAGGAATCTGGGGAGGGTTTAAGTTCCTGGGCTTCTGGTTTGACACTTTAAATGACATGGACGGAGCATATTAAGAGAGTAGTTGTCAAAGGAAAGAAAATATTGAATGTGATGGATTGCTTGTCAGGAATGGAGCGGGGGCAGATAGAAGGGCATTGAAAATGATATATAGCGTTGTTAAGGTCATCAATGGATTATGGAAGTATAGCATATGGATCAGCAGCTCAGACATTTTTTAAAAAGCTAGATGTTATCCAGGCCAAAGCCCTAAGAATATGTTGTGGAGCACTCAGGACCTCCCCGGTGGCAGTGATGCAGGTAGAGTTGGGAGAGATACCGTTTAAGTTAAAAAGACAGCTGGCCATGACATATTGTGTAAATCTACAAGGACATAAGGCTACACATCCTACAAAAAAGGTGAACTAAATCTGAATACAAGCTTTGGGTGGATAGGCAATTACATGGCGAGAGAGATGGGGTTGTTTGGGAGGAAGTTCAGCCCCTCTGTGGTTCTCTCTGCTTTCCCACCTTGGTTTCTCCCTCAGCCAGTGATAGATCTAGGGTTGCTTGAGAGGGTGTTGAGGAAGGAGTCGATTCAGTTGTAAGTGAACATTTAAGAACACAATAGTATGCTTTCCTTAATATATTCACAGATGGATCTAAGAACCCTAAAACAGGGACGACGGGGCAGTGACGAAAACAGCTACGGATAATTTATCTGTTTATACAATGGAGTTGTTGGCCATACTATTGGCTGCAGAGTGGGTGGAGGAGGTGAGGCCAGAATTCATGTGTGTCTCAGAGCGGAAAGGATGTATTTTATGAGGTTTTGCAGTGCTTATATAGGGTGAAACAGATGGGGTAAATCCTACCCAATAATCTCGTCTCCCTAAGGAAACGAAATACATAATGAAATACTACATCCCCTTTAGATTTCCCCAGCAGTTCACTTAATCCTGGCCTTTCAACCCCATTACTCCTCAAATCTAATGACAATCACTCCCTTTCTCTCACATATTTCTGGCACTGAAATAGAACATGTTCCACTGTCTCCATCTCCGCCTGACAATGATCACACCTCCCAGTCGGATGTTTCTCCACCAATTTCAATGTACTATTTAGCCTTGTGTGTCCTAGTCTCAGCCTTGTGAGTACACTTTCCTCCCTTCTCTCTCGGCCTGAGGACTTCCCTGCCCCCACCTTTTCCTGGATCTTATACGGGTGTCTTACCTTAGTCTCTCTGTTACACAATTCTTGCCACTTTTAACCACTGTTCTTATTAATAACCCCTTGGCTTCTGCTTTACTGATTGACAATTCCATCTCAACATTAGGATGTTTAAGAGCCTGCTTGGCGATAATACCCACTTCCTCATTCCCCTCTACTCCCACATGAGCTGCTACCCAGAGGAACATAACAAATACCCCCATCGATTTAGACCTCCACTGTCTCTGATCCACACTCCAGTCTAGTTGGTGGCGGTAATGCGCCTTAAAGTTGTTTGCCAACCGCCATATAAATCCACAGAAGAAGAAGACGACGAATCCACAACAACAAAGATGTCGGATCAATACGCCACCGTTCAGAAAGGCTCCCTGAAATTGAAAGGGATTGGAGTTGTGTCCGCTGGTAAAAAGTATGTATTTCATGTTATTATTACTTATAAGTCAGTGTGCTCTAAAACCCATGTATCTCTTTCACCTTGGTCGGACGTGAAAGAGTAGCTAGCTCTGTCCCTATTAACCAGCTAACGTTAAATTCGCTAGCCAGCTAAAGTTAGCTTCGCTACAAGCACACATGGCAACAACAGCAACATCATCGGTTGTTCACTGTAAATTGTTACATACGTAGCTAGTGTCAGCCTATTCATGTAGCTTTAAGTGCAAGTAAGCAGACATGTAGGCCTAATCTAGTATTTCCCTCAAAGCTTTAGCTGGTGTAACGTTACCTACCTTCTTATTTATTTTTTTAGAAAGAAGAAGAAGGACAAAGAGAAGAAGCGTTTGGAGCAGCAAATTAATACAAATCGAAACGAAGAGGAGGAGACCAAGAGTGGATACATTGACAAAAGAACACCAGCTCAAATTGCATTTGACAAGATGCAAGAGAAGAGGGTAATACTCATTGTTCTAGCTAAATGTATTGTCCAACTGATGTTAAAGCACTGAAATAGATAAAATGTTGGTCATGGGATGAAATGCTTAAAGTTTAAAATACCATTATTCACCCCCCCCTTTCATTTCTTTAAGCAAATGGAGAGGATTTTGAACAAAGCAGAAAAAACTCACAAGAGGAGAGTTGAGGTAAGACATTTTATTATTTTATGCAGTTACTGTAATTCAGAAAATATGCTTGGGGAGATTTGAGTTGAGGCATTTACTATAAACAACAGTATTTTTGTTGCAGGATTTCAACCGTCACCTGGACAGCCTGACAGAACATTACGATATTCCTAAAGTCAGCTGGACCAAATGAAGAGGACTACTGGATCACTATTTTAGAATATGCTTTAAAAGTTCCTTTTATGCCCATTGTGACACATTTGTTGTTTGTTAATATGTAATTTGGGTCAGTTCTTAAATTCACTCTGGCTATCTCCTCAGATTTAAGAGCACTCATCTGTGTGCCAAAGCGCAGAATAACTGATGAATTTGCTAATGCCGTTGAATAGGACAGATTGTTGCCAGCAGCACAGTTATTCACCAACGCTCTGGATAACATGAAAACAGCCTAACCAGCTCTGCTAGGGCGAGTAAAATGATCAGTGAGGTATTCTCTCATTTGTGTCTGGAAGTAGCTAGCCAATGTTAGCCAGTTAGCTTGGGTGCTTTACTGCCGTGTAAGGTCAGAACGCTCTAATCAATCCTACTCCTCGGCCAGAGCTTCCAGTGTATGCTCTGAATTCATGAATAGACAATCTTACAACGCTCTGAATTTACAAATGCCCAGAGTGCACTCCAGAGTGACTTTACGAACACACCCTTTGTGAATACATTTGTTCCATATGCTGAATTATACTAGATTACACAAGAATGCTGTTGTAATCATGTGTATTTGATTAAAGTGAGCTACCTTTCCTTGTATTTGGAAATTCATTAATTTATACACCATAATGTTGATTGTAATTATTGACTGTGTGTAGTTAGTTGCTGTAAAGATTGCACAATGACATTTAGTTGGTATTTTCCACAGGCTGAGCTGCAGAACCATCTATTTGTAAAGTAGAGGCATAGAGATCCTACAATTATTATTATAGCCCCAAATTGTTGGAGTAGGTGTGCTGATCTCAGAAAAGTTTTGGCCTTTAGATCATAATGAATATGATTATATGTACAGATCCTTGACCAGCACTCCTATTCTGAAACGCTTTGTGTATATGCGCCCTGGTCTCTTATACCACCACATGCATAAATAAGTACTGTGTAGTCTCTAAAATAATTCTAATATGTAATAGAAAACAATATCGACCAAATGATGTCTTATGTATGAATGAAACATTTGTCTTGGAAAAGGTGTTGCTAGAACATAGTTTCCAACTCTAGCGGCGGTTTCGGGGTAGAGAGAAGTTGCGAGGGCAGCATGGAGAGGAGGAGCATAAAGTGATTCTGAAGTTTAGGGAGGAAGGGGGAGTTGGGGTGATGAGTCTGTGAAGGTTGCGATACAAGAGTTGATTGGGGAAGTTGTCAATGCTAAAGTGTTAAGAGATGGGAGCTTGTTGGTGCTCTGTAAGGACATGGCGCAGAGGGAAAAAGCTCTGCGTGAAGTAAATAGGGAAGTGTAAGGTGGTGTCTAGCAGCTGGCCTGGTCAAGCAGGGAATCAGTGGATTAAAGGGGTGATGACAGGAGTGCCTTGGCACTAAAGAGGTAAGCGTCAACTTGAGAAGGCATTGTAGTAAACGTTCAAAGATTGCAAGCAACAAGGGGTGGCGTTAGGGTAGATAGCCCATCTATTCTGTTAAACTTCAAGGACCGGGTACTGCCAAATAAAGCAACCATAGGATATATGAGCTATTATGTGAGGGTTTATGTCCCGAAGCCTTTAAGATGTTATAACTGCCAGAGGTTTGGGCATGTGGCAACAGCATGTAAAGAGAAAATCAGGTGTGGAGGGGAGGATGAGTATGGGAAGTGTGGGGATGATTAAGAGGATGAGTGGAGTCACAAGGGGGTGGGATTATCCAGTGTTGACGAGTGGGGATGATATGGCAGTAACAGAGGAGAAGGCAGAGATAATTGACAAAGCGTTTGTCCAAATGCATAGCTCGGCAAATTTGTCAGAGGGAGGGAGAGAGAGAGAACGAGAGAGGAGAACCCTGGAGTTCTGGATAGGAGGGAGGATGTAAATGATGCATTGAATGCACCATTTACCATGGCAGAGATGAAAAGGGCAATAGGTAAGGCTGGGTTAACTTCACCTGGGAAAGATGAGGTGTGCTATGTTATGTTAGCCCATCTTAGTGATGAGGCACTGGATAAGGTATTGGTGTTGTACAACAGAGTGTGGGAGGAGGGGATACTACCAGGCAGCTGGAAGGAGGCAGTAGTGGTACCAATCCGGAAGCCAGGGAAGGACGCAATGAGGCCAACATGCTATCGGCCAATAGCTTTAACATCACATGTATTTAAGATTATGGAGCGTATGATTTCGGAGAGGCTAACTTACTTCCTGGATAACAGTGGGCTAGTATATGCCCTGTCAGAGTGGGTTCAGGAAGGGTAGGGGAACTATGGACCCAGTGCTCTGCTTAGAAGCAGAGGTCACGAAGGCTCAGGTGAACAAGGAGACTGTTGTAGCTATCTTTTCAGTTGTGTAAAGTATTTAAGTAAAAATAATTTAAAGTACTACTTAACTAGTTTTTTAGGTTATCTGTACTTTACCATTCATATTTTTGACAACTTTTACTTCACTGCATTCCTAAAGAAAATAATGTACTTTCCCTGACATTTTCCCTGACACACCAAAAGCACACCAAAAGTTACATTTTGAATGCTTACCAGGACAGTTTCAAATTCACACTCTTAAAGAAAAAATCCCTGGTCATCCCTACTGCATCTGATCTGGTGGGCTCACTAAACACAAATGCTTAATTTTTAAATGATGTCTGAGGGTTGGAATGTGCCCCTGGCTATCCGTAAATAAATAAAAAACAAGAAAATCGTGCCGTCTGGTTTGCTTAATATAATGAATTTGACATTTACTTTTGATACTTAAGTATATTTAAAACCAAATGCTTTTAGACGTTTACTCATATAATTTTCTATTACTGTGTCTTTGCTTTTACTCAAGTATGACGATTGGGTACTTTTTCCACCACTGGTCTTTTTTATGTGTAGAAGGCATATGATATGATGTGGAAGGAGGGGTTGTTAACCAAGCTTGATGTTATGGGGGTAGGAGGAAGAATGTACAACTGGATAAAGGATTTCCTGTTTGGAAGGTCTATCCAGGTGAGGGTGGGGAAGACTATCAGACAGCTACCTGGTGGATAACGGTACACCGCAGGGGAGCGTCATTAGTCCTCTGTTCTCAATCTTGATCAATGATGTTTACTCAGGTACAGACGGATATTGGGAGGTCATTATTTACAGATGATGGGACCCTTATGGAAGAGGGGAAGAAATGTGCCATACATAGTCATGAAGTTACAGGAAGCAATTGATGAGGTAGAGCGGTGGGCATTAATGTGTGGATTCAGGTTCTCTGTAGAGAAAACTCAGACAGTGTTCTTTACCAGGAGGAAGGTGTGAGATGTGGTATACTTGAGGTTATATGGAAGAAACTTGGAGAGGGTGGGGTAATTCAGGTTCCTTGGGATATACTTTGACACTAGACTGACCTGGGCAGAACACATTGAAAGAGTGGTGGGAAAGTTTAAGAAGGTGCTCAATGTGATGCGCAGTCTGACGGGGAAGGAGTGGGGGGCTGGGCGTTCCTCACTGAGGACCATGTATGTTGCATTGATCCGATCTGTAATAGACTATGGAAGTATAGTGTATGGACCTCATTTGAAAGGCTAGATGACATACAGGGGCAAGAACTCAGAATATGTAGTGGGGTGTTTTTGACCTCCCCAGTGGCATCGCTACAAGGTGGAGATAGGGGATATGCCATTGCAGATTAGGAGACAGCATCTGGCAATTAATTATTGGGTCAACCTACAGGAACATGGAGTGTCTCATCCTGCGAAAGGGATTTTACAGGCATGCTGGGAACATGAGTGAGGACAGAACACAAGCTTTGGGTCGGTGGGTAATACCCAGGTGAAGGAGATAGGACTATATGGAAGGGAGTTCAGTCCAACGGTAGCTATTCCTATAAATCTACCTCGCCCCTACTCCTGCCTCCAGTAGTTCTAGAAGTGTTGGAGAGACTACAGAAAGATAGGGATGGTGTTGATCCATCTGATTTGTTTAAGAGACGTCTGTATACTGTGTCTCAGGATTTTGTGGCCATTTACACAGATGGTTCAAAAGATAGTGCAGGAATGTGGGGTGGCAGTCAGGAAACATATTACAGATCATCTTGCTGTATATACGGCGGAGCTGATGGCTATACTGTTGGCCTTGCAGTGGGTGGAGGAAGTAAAGCCAGCCAGAGTAGTTATTTGCTCTGATTCATGTGCAGTGTTGATGAGTCTGCAGTCCTTTAGCTCAGGTAGCAGACAACGCCTACTTTATGAAGTACTACAAATCCATTGCAGGATTAGATAGATGGGTATACAGATAAGATTTACTTGGGTCCCAGACCATGTGGGGCTGGAGGGGACTGAGGCAGTTGATGTACTGGCTAAACAAGCACTTAGTAGTAGGGATGTTGTAGTTTCAGTAAGCAAAGCAGAGGCAAAAAGCCTGATATGGACAGTGATGGTGGAGAGATGGCAGGAGCAGTGGAATAGAGATACTAAGGGCGGGCATTTATTTCAAGTTCGGGGGAAAGTTGGGGAGGGGAGGACGGCAGGAAGGGACAGAAGAGAGGAGGCTATTTTTACAAGATTACGGGTGGGACACAGCCAGTTGAATAAGACTTTAAATGTGATTGGAAAGCATCCAATGGGAAAGTGTGATTATTGCCAGGAAACAGAGACCGTGGAGCATGTATTGTTACAGTGTGGGTAGGATCAGAGGGATAGAGAGAGGCTTAGATCTAGTATGAGGGAGAAGGAGATACAGGAAATTAGTTTAAAGAGTATATTGGGTGGAACTTCATTAGATATAGTCTCAAGTACTTTATATTTTTTGAGCAACGGGGCTGGCAGGTAGGATTTCGTTTATCCTTGTCTCTGGCTCACACTCGAGTAGAGTAGGTGGCGGTAATGCACCATAACGTTGGATGCCAACCGCCGATAAACCCCACCGAAGAAGAAGGCGGTGACAGCTTCCCGGAAGTGGCGCATATAACGTTTTGTGTCTTCTGGTTTGTGAAGTGACGTGTGCACAAAACCCGGTCAATGGTAGCGAAAAACACCTAGCACCCCTAGTTGGATGCTACCCTACCGCATTTTTTTTTTTAATATTGTAATATTTAGATATTATAAATATATTTATCACCAACTCGTAGTAAGTTACGGCGAACTAGAAGCAAAATGTCAGCAAGTGCTGTTTACGTGTTAGACCTCAAAGGCAAGGTAAGAGGACATGACAGATTTGGGTTAGCTAACGTTAGCTAGCTAGCTAAATAACAAGTGTTTCACATTAAAATGTTTAGCTAATAATGCATTGCACGATTTGATGAACAAGTTACAATATAAAGCTAGCTAGTTTACGTTCTAAGAAAAATATAGAGTATTGAATTTGAGAGCTTTATGTTGACATGGGAAAGTAGTGATGGGAAACCGAGGCTTTCTGAAGCCTTTGGGGCTTTTACCAAATTGTGCCGAAAAACGGTTAATTACTCGGAACTTTTTAACAATGCACGTTAGTGATGATCGTCGGTGCCAAGCGTGCCGGTTCCAGTACACATTTTTTTTTTTGTTAAAATGTATGAACTCACATACATAAGTCGTTCTGGATAAGAGCGTCTGCTAAGTGACTAAAATGTAAATGACATCTTCTGGTCAGCAATGAAAAGTACCGTTTGATGTTTTATACGTTTTTTTCCACACTATTCATCAAATTTCAATGGTGCAGCGGTTATTCGCTCGTCTTCGTAGCCTACAATTAGTTACCATTGCATTGCAGATAAGTACCTTACATTATGCTTTCCTTTTTTTGCTTTGAATCACATTTTTTTGCTATCAAAAACGGAATCTATGGTATTATCTAAGATCCTCAAGACAAGTAATTGTTTAAAGCTGCAATATGTAGGTTTTTGGGCGACCCAACAAAATTTGCATAGAAAAGTAAGTTATAGATCAGTCATTCTCGGTGAAAGCAAGTAAGACGAGGTTGATATGTTCTATGTGTGCTATTTCTATGCTTTACGGTCTTAAGTTTTACTTTTCATTATTTTACTTTCGGTTTGGTACACGAGCTTCAAACAGCTGAAAATACAATATTTTTGGTTATGGAAAATATATTTCACAGCAGTTTAGATCGACCTGGCCAAGGCGTTCGACTCTGTCAATCACCGCATTCTTATCGGCATACTCAACAGCCTTGGTTTCTCAAATGACTGCCTGGCCTGGTTCACCAACTACTTCTCAGACAGAGTTCAATGTGTCAAATTGGAGGGCTTGTTGTCCGGACCTCTGGCAGTCTCTATGGGGGTACCACAGGGTTAAATTCTCGGGCCGACTCTCTTCTCTGTATATATATCAACGATGTCGCTCTTGCTGCGGGTGATTCCCTGATCCACCTCTACGCAGACGACACCATTCTGTATACATCTGGCCCTTCTTTGGACATTGTGTTAACTAACCTCCAAACGAGCTTCAATGCCATACAACACTCCTTCCGTGGCCTCCAACTGCTCTTAAACGCTAGTAAAACCAAATGCATGCTTTTCAACCATTCGCTGCCCACACCCGCCCGCCCGTCTAGCATCACTACTCTGGACGGTTCTGACTTAGAATATGTGGACAACTACAAATACCTAGGTGTCTGGCTAGACTATAAACTCTCCTTCCAGACTCATATTAAACATCTCCAGTTCCTATTTCGCAACAAAGCCGGCTTCACTCACGCCGCCAAACATACCCTCGTAAAACTGACTATCCTACCGATCCTCGACTTCGGCGATGTCATTTACAAAATAGCTTCCAGTACTTTACTCAGCAAACTGGATGCGGTCTATCACAGTCCCGTCCGTTTTGTCTCCAATGCCCCTTATACCACCCACCAATGCGAACTGTATGCTCTAGTCGGCTGGCCCTCGCTACATATTAGTCGCCAGACCAACTGGCTCCAGGTCATCTAAGTCTGTTAGGTAAAGCTCCTCCTTATCACAGCTCACTGGTCACGATAACAACACCCACCCGTAGCACGCACTCCAGCAGGTATATCTCACTGGTCATCCCCAAAGCCAACACCTCCTTTGGCCGCCTTTCCTTCCAGTTCTCTGCTGCCAATGATTGGAACGAATTGCAAAAATCGCTGAAGCTGGAGACTTATATTTCCCTCACTAACTTTAAACATCAGCTATCTGAGCAGCTAACCGATCGCTGCAGCTGTACATAGCCCATCTGTAAATAGCCCACCCAATCTACCTACCTCAGCCCCATATTGTTTCTATTTACTTTGCTGCTCTTTTGCACACCAGTATTTCTATTTGCACATCACCATCTGCTCATCTATCACTCCAGTGTTATTTTGCTAAATTTTAATTAATTTTGCTACTATGGCCTATTTATTGCCTTACCACCTCACTCCATTTGCACACACTGTATATAGACTTTATTTTTTCTATTGTGTTATTGATAGTACGCTTGTTTATTCCATGTGTAACTCTGTGTTGTTTGTGTCGAACTGCTTTGCTTTATCTTGGCCAGGTCGCAGTTGTAAATGAGAACTTGTTTTCAACTAGCTTACCTGGTTAAATAAAGGTAAAATACAATGATTCTCTACACTACACTTGCCTGTTTTGTCACACACACTGAAATTAGGCAAACTATTAGAATTTTAACAACCAGGAAGTAACTGAGCAGTGTCTGCATAGTGCATATTTGAGTAACAATGTGCAGAAATGATGTGGTGTCACATAAAACATTTTTTTTTTTTTTAAATGCCTTCGCCCCATTCCCTGTCATTTGAGTGTTCTAGACCCCGCGACTACCTGCTGAGCTATCGTTCATGTGACGCTACATGAAAAAGTCTATATACGGTACATTGTAAGTACGGTGTCCAGTAGAGGTCCGTGTTTGAAAGCAGCTTGGAGTCATAGAATTCACCGGAACCACGGCGACATCAGTGGCATCTCGCATTTTGCAACACACGTTTGAAAAACCATGTGATCAAACGAATCTTCGGACATCATTGATCACGTAATAATGTTCCTTTTGAAACGATCAGATCAGTAGTGCTTTGAAAACCGCGGGAAAATAATGTTACTTAGCTAGCTACCCCACCAGCTGGACTGGTTTTGAATGGACTGTTTCATTGGATCACGTGATGCATTAAAGACAAATTCTGCAATGAAGATGATTATGATAATGGTGGTGGCCTTGTGAATAGTAGACGAGAGGTGTTATAATCCATGGTTGTCGTGACCACCAACAGTTGCCCTCATCCAAAGGCTAATTTATTAGGTACACCCGTCTCCTACCGGGTCGGTTCCCCCTTTGCCTCCAGAACAGCCGGAATGCTTCGGTGCATGGAAACATTGCTCAATTGATATTAAGGGACCTAACGTGTGCCAGGAAAACATTCCCCACACCATTACACCACCGCGATCAGCCTGTACCTTTGACACAGCCACGATGTGGCCATGGACTCATGCATCTTATGCCAAATCCTGACTCTGCCATCAGCATGACGCAACAGGAACTGGAATTCGTTGGACCGCTCCTCAATAGTCCAGTGGTGATCGCGTGCCCACGAGTCGTTTTTGTGATAACCATGTATGGGCCTCTGCTGCAATAGCCCGTCCGTGACAAGGACCGGCGAGTTGTGCGTTACGAGATTCCATTCTGCACACCACTGTTGTACTGTGCCATTATTTGCCTGTTTGTGGCTTGCAAGAGTCTTGCCATTCTCCTTCAACCTCTCATCAATGAGCTGTTTTCACCCACAGGACTGCTGATGACTGGATGTTTTTTGTTTATTGCACCATTCTCAGTAAATCCTAAACATAGTTGTGTGTGGAAAGTCCAACACGCCCTGCACCGACGATCATACCACGATCAGTCTCTTAGGTCACTCGCTTTGCCCATTCTAACGTTCAATCGAACATTAACTGAATGCCTCTGTCTGCCTGCTTTTTATAGCAAGCCACGTCACTCAACGTACATAGGAGCGAACCATTTGAACCGGGTGGTGTGCCTAAAAAAAACTGTCCGCTGTGTGTGACAGCTCAAATGCATAGTCCAATTATGTAGATTTTTGTGTTCCATATCAAGGACAATGGAAGATATGAATACATTGCCAGTGATTCCTGTTCAGGATGTCGTCAGGAGACACAGGCGATGTAGATGTCCTAACATGAAGGATAGAGAAAGTGAGAGTAAGTTCCTGTTGTTTTGTTTCACCTTTTCAGGTTCTGGTTTGCCGTAACTACAGAGGAGATGTGGACATGTCAGAGATTGAGCACTTTATGCCCATCCTCATGGACAGAGAGGAGGAGGGTAACTTATCCCCTATCCTGGCCCACGGAGGTGTCCGCTTCATGTGGATCAAACACAACAACCTGTACCGTATCCTTACTGCCACTCACTCATCCTACTACTGCCTCAATATTCCTTTGCCTTTCCAATATTAGAGCACCCAATACAAATGGGAAAATTATACTTGCGCTTGGTAAAAGGGAGTGATGGTTGGTTTGATTGCTTATGTCAAATATACTACTACTCCCTGAGAGCTCACAAAAGGATCACTTCCAGTAAATACCACTTTCAGTTATTTCTCAAACTGACCTCCTTTTCCAGCTCATGTTAGTTTTACTTATCAGCCCCACATCAACTTCACCTTAACATATTTTCAATCAGTTGTAGCAACGTCTAAGAAAAATGCTTGTGTCTCATTGGTCTTCTCTTTCCTCTACAAAATTATTCAGGTGAGTTGCATATTTTGTCTATTATGCGGTATAAAATGGTGTTCAGTAGAGTGTTTACTATAGAGGGTGATGAAAATCGTAGTCTTATTTGGCCAATTATTACCCATAGGTTATTACAGATGTTTAACTGGTAAGAAATGTGTTATAGCTTGTCTTTGAATTATTATATGATGCACTGCTACCAACTTCATGAGAAAATGCAGGTGGGTAACTTTATTCAAGTCCTTTTGTCTCTTCAGGTTTTCTCAGAGTATTTTAAGGAGTTGGAAGAGGAGAGTATCAGAGATAACTTTGTCATCATCTATGAGTTGATGGATGAGTTGATGGACTTTGGCTACCCCCAGACCACTGACAGCAAGATCCTTCAAGAGTGAGTATCCTCTCCAGCCCTTAATCAGTCTCCTAAACTCTGTACAAACCTATGTTTTGCTTCCATTAAACATTTTCAAATTCCTCCAAGTTAAACACAAGATACGTAGTGATCTACAGTAGTGTATGTACCGTAAATCTAGAATTTCACCTAAGCACCCAGTATGGCTGCAGACAGAGTGGTATCTGTCATTGTTGTCCTATCCTCTCACCCTGTTTGTCTCTGTTGGTTTTTAGGTACATCACCCAAGAGGGGCACAAGCTAGACACGGGGGGCCCGCGCCCCCCTGCAACCGTCACCAACGCAGTGTCCTGGAGGTCAGAGGGCATCAAGTACAGGAAGAATGAAGTCTTCCTGGACGTCATTGAGTCTGTTAATCTTCTGGTGAGGCGCCTTGTCACGTTGTGTTCTAACACTCCCTTCCCTCTAATACAGTCGTGGCTTGCAATGTTTATTTTTGTCTATGACAAAATCATTCAATGTTTTATTGAAATACTATCAACCATTTGATCTTAGACACATTTGAGCAATTGTTGTAAAATGTCTACTTCCCCTTTTCTCATGTATGTGCAGGTCAGTGCGAATGGTAATGTGCTGCGCAGTGAGATCGTGGGCTCCATCAAGATGCGGGTGTTCCTGTCAGGGATGCCTGAGCTGCGTCTGGGGCTCAACGACAAAGTTCTCTTTGAGAACACTGGCCGTGAGTTCCTCTGCACTGTTTACCACTGGATGGGTTACAGTTCAGTTAAAAGACAAATGCATGTAGATTTCAAAGCTGTTTCTGTGTGGATTCTCAGCCCTAACTTTAGACACTTAGCCTTTTGCTCACAATTTCCCATAGACAGCAATGCATGATTTTCAAGACAGTTGGAGTTGTGCACACATATCTCAAGTTAGGATTCAGCTCTTACCTCTAAATCTATTTCAATTAAACATAGCTTTCATTTTTCTCAGAACTGTACTTGTACCAAGACCAATCCTCTAATGCCCTCCAACTCTCCATATTTTTCTATTGCTGTGCTCATCACAGGTGGGAAGAGTAAATCAGTGGAGCTGGAGGACACGAAGTTCCACCAGTGTGTGCGTCTGTCCCGCTTTGAGAATGACCGCACCATTTCTTTCATTCCTCCCGATGGAGAGTTTGAGCTCATGTCCTACCGCCTCAACACACACGTATGTACTGCATCAGAGACGGGCCAGTTTAATTGCATAAGATGGGCTTGTCATTATAGTTTGTTTTCCCGGACAAAGATTAAGTGTAGTCTTAGACTAATAATGGAGTTTCTCCATTGAAAGGGCTTTAATAAATATACAGTGCATTGGGAAAGTATTCAGAACCCTTGTCTTTTCCAACATGTTATGTTACAGCCTGATTATAAAATCTATTAAATTGTTTTTCCCCCTAATCAAATGTATTTATATAGCCCTTCTTACATCAGCTGATATCTCAAAGTGCTGTACAGAAACCCAGCCTAAAACCCCAAACAGCAAGCAATGCAGGTGTAGAAGCACGGTGGCTAGGAAAAACTCCCTAGAAAGGCCAAAACCTTGGAAGAATCCTAAAGAGGAACCAGGCTATAAGGGGTGGCCAGTCCTCTTCTGGCTGTGCCGGGTGGAGATTATAACAGAACATGGCCAAGATGTTCAAATGTTCATAAATGACCAGCATGGTCAAATAATAATAATTACAGTAGTTGCAACAAGTCAGCACCTCAGGAGTAAATGTCAGTTGGCTTTTCATAGCCGATCATTGAGAGTATCTCTACCGCTCCTGCTGTCTCTAGAGAGTTAAACAGCAGGTCTGGGACAGGTAGCACGTCCGGTGAACAGGTCAGGGTTCCATAGCCGTAGGCAGAACAGTTGAAACTGGAGCAGCAGCACGGCCTGGTGGACTGGGGACAGCAAGGAGTCATCATGCCAGGTAGTCCTGAGGCATGGTCCTAGGGCTCAGGTCCTCAGAGAGAGAGAAAGAGGGAATTAGCGAGAGCATACTTAAATTCACACAGGACACCGGATAAGATAGGAGAAATACTCCAGGTATAACAGACTGACCCTAGCCCCCCGACACATTTTATTTATTTATCTGTTATTTTACCAGGTAGGTTGACTGAGAACACATTCTCATTTACAGCAACAACCTGGGGAATAGTTACAGGGGAGAGGAGAGGAATGAATGAGCCAATTGTAAACTGGGGATTATTAGGCAACCGTGATGGTTTGAGGGCCGGATTGGGAATTTAACCAGGACACCGGGGTTAACACCCCTACTCTTACGATAAGTGCCATGGGATCTTTAATGACCTCAGAGAGTCAGGACACCCGTTTAACGTCCCATCTGAAAGACGGCACCCAGTGTCTAAACTACTGCAGCATAAATACTGGAGGCTGAGACAGGAGGGGTCAGGAGACACTGTGGCCCCATCCAATGATACCCCCGGACAGGGCCAAACAGGCAGGATATAACCCCACCCAATTTGCCAAAGCACAGCCCCCACACCACTAGAGGGATATTTTCAACCACCAACTTACCATCCTGAGACAAGGCCGAGTATAGCCCACAAAGATCTCCGCCACGGCTCAACCCAAGGGGGGGCGCCAACCCAGACAGGAAGACCACGTCAGCGACTCAACCCACTCAAGTGACGCACCCCTCTTAGGGACGGCATGGAAGAACACCAGTAAGCCAGTGACTCAGCCCCTGTAATAGGGTTAGAGGCAGAGAATCCCAGTGGAGAGAGGGGAACCGGCCAGGCAGAGACAGCAAGGGCAGTTCGTTGCTCCAGAGCCTTTCCGTTCACCTTCACACACCTGGGCCAGACTACACTCAATCATATGACCTACTTAAGAGATAAGTCTTCAGTAAAGACTTAAAGGTTGAGACCGAGTCTGCGTCTCTCACATGTGTAGGCAGACCATTCCATAAAAATGGAGCTCTACAGGAGAAAGCCCTGCCTCCAGCTGTTTGCTTAGAAATTCTAGGGACAATTAGGAGGCCTGCATCTTGTGATCGTAGCGTATGTGTAGGTATGTACGGCAGGACCAAATCGGAAAGATAGCTAGGAGCAAGCCCATGTAATGCTTTGTAGGTTAGCAGTAAAACCTTAATCAGCCCTTGCCTTAACAGGAAGCCAGTGTATGGAGGCTAGCACTGGAGTAATATGATCAAATTTTTTGGTTCTAGTCAGGATTCTAGCAGCCGTGTTTAGCACTAACTGAAGTTTATTTAGTGCTTTATCCGGGTAGCCGGGAAGTAGAGCATTGCAGTAGTCTAACATAGAAGTAACAAAAGTATGGATTCATTTTTCTGCATCATTTTTGGACAGAGTTTCAGATTTTTGCAATGTTATGTAGATGGAAAAAGCTGTCCTTGAAACAGTCTTGATATGTTTGTCAAAAGAGAGATCAGGGTCCAGAGTAACGCTGAGGTCCTTCACAGTTTTATTTGAGACGACTGTACAACCATCAAGATTAATTGTCAGATTCAACAGAAGATCTCTTTGTTTCTTGGGACCTAGAACAAGCATCTCTGTTTTGTCCGAGTTTAAAAGTAGAACGTTTGCAGCCATCCACTTCCTTATGTCTGAAACACAGGCTTCCAGCGAGGGCAATTTTGGGGCTTCACCATGTTTCATTGAAATGTACAGCTGTGTCACCCGCATAGCAGTGAAAGTTAACGTTATGTTTTCGATTTACATCCCCAAGAGGTAAAATATATAGTGAAAACAATAGTGGTCCTAAAACGGAACCTTGAGGAACACCGAAATGTACAGTTGATTTGTCAGAGGACAAACCATTCACAGAGAGAAATGTATATCTTTCCGACAGATGAGATCTAAACCAGGCCAGAATTTGTCCGTGTAGACCAATTTGGGTTTCCAATCTCTCCAAAAGAATGTGGTGATCGATGGTATCAAAAGCAGCACTAAGGTCTAGGAGCACGAGGACAGATGCAGAGCCTCGGTTTGACGCCATTAAAAGGTAATTTACCACCTTCACAAGTGCAGTCTCAGTGCTATGATGGGGTCTAAAACCAGACTCGTATACATTGTTTGTCTTCAGAAAGGCAGTGTGCAACAGCTTTTTCAAAGATTTTAGAGAGGAATGGGAGATTCGATATAGGCCGATAGTTTTTTATATTTTCTGGGTCAAGGTTTGGCTTTTTCAAGAGAGGCTTTATTACTGCCACTTTTAGTGAGTTTGGTACACATCCGGTGGATAGAGAGCCGTTTATTATGTTCAAGATAGGAGGGCCAAGCACAGGAAGCAGCTCTTTCAGTACGTAGTTTAGTTGGAGTAGGGTCCATTATGCAGCTTGAAGGTTTAGAAGTCATGATTATTTTCATCATTGTGTCAAGAGATATAGTACTAAAACACTTGAGTGTCTCTCTTGATCCTAGGTCCTGGCAGAGTTGTGCAGACTCAGGACAACTAAGCAGATTTAAAGGGGAGTCTTTTCCTCAAAGAAGTTCATGAATTTGTTACTGCTGAAGTGAAAGCCATCCTCTCTTGGGGAATGCTGCTTTTTAGTTAGCTTTGCGACAATATCTAAAATACATTTCGGATTGATCTTATTTTCCTCAATCAAGTTGGAAAAATAGGATGATCGACCAGCAGTGAGGGCGCTTCGATACTGCACGGTACTGTCTTTCCAAGCTAGTCGGAAGACTTCCAGTTTGGTGTAGCGCCAGTTCCGTTCCAATTTTCTGTAAGCTTGCTTCAGAGCTCGGGTATTTTCTGTATACCAGGGAGCTAGTTTCTTATATCAAATGTTTTTAGTTTTTAGGGGTGCAACTGCATCTAGGGTATTGCGCAAGGTTAAATTGAGTTCCTCAGTTAGGTGGTTAACGGATTTTTGTCCTCTGACGTCCTTGGGTAGGCAGAGGGAGTCTGGAAGGGCATCAAGGAATCTTTGGGTTGTCTGAGAATTTATAGCATGACTTTTGATGCTCCTTTGTTGGGGTCTGATTATTTGTTGCGATTGCAAACGTAATAAAATGGTGGTCCGATAGTCCAGGATTATGAGGAAAAACATTAAGATCTACAACATTTATTCCATGGGACAAAACTAGGTCCAGAGTATGACTGTGACAGTGAGTAGGTCCAGAGACATGTTGGACAAAACCCACTGAGTCGATGATGGCTCCGAAAGCCTTTTGGAGTGGGTCTGTGGACTTTTCCATGTGAATATTAAAGTCACCAAAAATTTGAATATCTGCTATGACTACAAGGTCTGATAGGAACTCAATGAGGAACGCTGTATATGGCCCAGGAGGCCTGTAAACAGTAGCTATAAAAAGTGATTGGGTAGGCTGCATAGATTTCATGACTAGAAGCTCAAAGACGAAAACGTCTTTTTTTTTTTTTTTTTGTAAATTGAAATTTGCTGTCGTAAATGTTAGCAACACCTCCGCCTTTGCGGGATGCACGGGGGATATGGTCACTAGTGTAACCAGGAGGTGAGGCCTCATTTAACATAGTAAATTAATCAGGCTTAAGCCATGTTTCAGTCAGGGCAATCACATCAAGATTATGATCAGTGATTAGTTCATTGACTATAACTGCCTTGGAAGTGAGGGATCTAAAATTAAGTAGCCCTATTTTGAGATGTGAGGTATCATGATCTCTTTCAATAATGGCAGGAATGGAGGTGGTCTTTATTCTAGTGAGATTGCTAAGGCGAACACCGCCATGTTTAGTTTTGCCCAACCTAGGTCGAGGCACAGACATGGTCTCAATGGGGATAGCTGAGCTGACTACACTGACTGTGCTAATGGCAGACTCCACTAAGCTGGCAGGCTGGCTAACAGCCTGCTGCCTGGCCTGCACCCTAATCACACCCTAATCAATCTACACACAATACCCCAAAATGACAACGCAAAAACAAGTTAAGAACATTTTGCAAATTTATTACAAATAAAAACCAGAAATGTCACATTTACATAAGTATTCAGACCCTTCACTCAGCAATTTGTTGAAGCACTGTTGGCAGGGATTACAGTTTTGCGTCTTCTTGGGTATGACACTACTGTTGTAACTTTAATGGGTCACAGAGTTCATGTTTGAGTTAATTCATCGAGCTCTATCTAAAGATATTTGTAATTGTATTAGAATTTGTGTGTTGGAGATTGAGAGAACTACATACATATTTTGTTCTGGTTAGTATTGAATTAGGCTTTTGACTGCAAGTTCCAGAATGCCTTGCGACAGGAAGTAGAGAACGCGCTAGTTAAGTGCAATTGACAGGTGATTATCCTGACTCCTTAGCGCTAGCAACTCATTATTCATTGTTCTGTAGAATGTAAAGTTTGTAAATGTAACGTGAACAAGTATTATTACTAAAAGAAGCTTTCATATCAAACCCGACGTCCTGAGTCATTACTTTGAAGATAGTTATTCTATAACTACTTTTCTCCAAAAAGTACTATCTTTGTCCCCATGTGCAGTTGCAAACCGTAGTCTGGCTTTTTTATGGTGGTTTTGGAGCAGTGGCTTCTTCCTTGCTGAGCGGCCTTTCAGGTTATGTCGATATAGGACTCGTTTTACTGTGGATATAGATACTTTTGTACCTGTTTCCTCCAGCATCTTCACAAGGTCCTTTGCTGCTGTTCTGGGATTGATTTGCACTTTTCGCACCAAAATACGTTCATCTCTAGGAAACAGAACGCGTCTCCTTCCTGAGTGGTATGACGGCTGCGTGGTCCCATGGTGTTTATACGTACTATTGTTTGTATAGATGAACGTGGTACCTTCAGGCGTTTGGATATTGCTCCCAAGGATGACCCAGACTTGTGGAGGTCTACAATTCTTTTTTTCTGATGTCTTGGCTGATTTCTTTTGATTTTCCCATGATGTCAAACAGAGGCAGTGAGTTTGAAGGTAGACCTTGAAATACATCTACAGGTACACCTCCAATTGACTCAAATTATGTCAATTAGCCTATCAGAAGCTTCTAAAGCCATGACATAATTTTCTGGAATTTTCCAAGCTGTTTAAAGGAACAGTCAACTTAGTGTATGTACTGACTCACTGGAATTGTGATACAGTGAAATAATCTGTCTGTAAACAGTTGTTGGAAAAATTACTTGTCATGCACGAAATAGATGTCCTAACCGACTTGCCAAAATTATAGATTGTTAAGAAGAAGTTTGTGGAGTGGTTGAAAAACTAGTTTTAATTACTCCAACCTAAGTGTGTGTAAATTTTCGACCTAAAATGTAGTCTCAAGGTCAATGAGGATAGTGGATGTGAGGGTTTAAGTGAGATTGCTTATAACAGTGCCACCTATAGGCCAATCAGTACCATTCTTTTTGACGAAGTTACTCATTGTGTGCTAAAGTTTTGACCATATCAAGGACAAATAATAATCTAAGAATAACAATAGCTTCGCTGTGATCCCCTCTCAACTTTATTTGTATAGCGCTTTTCAATGCAAGTGCTTCACATCATAAAATAGAAGTACTTACAAAGAAACAAAGACGGGAGGAAGGAGAATGAAAAAAGATGGCCAAATAAAGTCATACATTAAAAGCATCTTTATAAAAATGTATATTCAGCAGGGATTTAAAGCTACTTTGTTGGGGAACCGACCAAATTCAGAGAGATTAGACCTTTCATTCCCGTTGAAAGCAAGTCTACAAAGCGGTAGATCTGTTCTGTGTGTGCTATTTCTATGCTTCCCGTTCTGAAGTTTTGTTTTTGCGTCTTTTGGTTTTGTACACCAGCTTCAAACAGCTGAATATACTGAACAAAAATATATAAACGCAACATGTAAAGTGTTGGTTTCATGAGCTGAATAAAAGATCCCAGATATTTTACATACATACCAAGCTTTTTTCTCATGTTGAGCACATTTGTTTATATCCCTGTTATTGAGCATTTCTCCTTTGCCAAGATAATCCATCTACCCGACAGGTGTGGCATATCAAGAATCTGGTTAAACAGCATTATCATTTCACAGGTGCACCTTGTGCTGGGGACAAAAGGCTGCTCTAAAATGTGCAGTTTTGTCACACAGCACAATGCCAAGTTTTGAGGGAATGTGCAATTGGCAAGCTGACTGCAGGAATGTCTACCAGAGCTGTTGCCAGATAATTTAATGTTAATTTCTCTACCATAAACCGTATCCAATGTTGTTTTAGAGAATTTGGCAATACGTCCCACCGGCCTCACAACCGCATACCACGTGTATGGTGGTGTGTGGGCGAGCGGTTTGCCGACGTAAACGTTGTGAACAGAGTGCCCCATGGTGGCGATGGGGTTATGGTATGGGCAGGCATAAGCTACGGACAACAAACACAATTGCATTTTATCGATGGCAATTTGAATGCACAAAAATACCGTGACGAATACCGTTTTTTAAAGGTATCTGACCAACAGCTGCTTATCTGTATTCCCAGTCATGTAAAATCCATAGTTTATGGCCTAATGAATTTATTTCAATTGACTGATTTCCTCATATGAACTTTAACTCAGTAAAATAAGTGACGTTGCATGTAGGGTTTTATTTTTGTTGAGTATACAATATTTTTGGTTATGGAAAATGTATTTCACAGCAGTTTAGATGGTACAATGATTCTCAACTCAATGAATGCTTGTTTTGTCTCACAAACTGACATTAGGCGAACTATTAGAATTTTAGCAACCAGGAAATGGCAGCGCGATTTCTGCATGGTGCATCTTTAGTCACTGAATCTGCAAGCCCATGTTTTTTTTTTTTTATGGATATTCTCCATTCAAAGGGCTTCTTAGTCCAAGACTAGGCTTTATATCTGTCCGGGAAACCGCCCCTTTTGGGATGCGCATGCCATTAGAAGTGTTCAAGTAGAAGTTGGAATTCGTACTTGGTGAAACTGCCACATCCATTTGCGACATTACAACTACAAAGAAGTTAGTTCAAACAACGCATACTGTTTTCTTCCCTCGGACGTCATTGCATGTGTGATAGAACAGCAGAGTGTACTTTTTTTGTTGTTGCTACGATGCTGGATGCTCATCTGGTTTCATTAACAAAAACAATAATACATGCGCTGAGGTGAACAGTAGCACTGTTTCACCTTATGCAGATTTCAGCTTTAAGGTATTCATATTTCTTTATGCATATGAGATTGTGACATTATGCATATATGAGAAAGATGTGTCAAAGCAGAAATGACCCTTTTGTTGCATTGTTGAGAAGTTGTTTTTTTAAGCCTTAGAAATGTGTTGTCCCCAGGTGAAGCCCCTGATCTGGATTGAGTCTGTGATAGAGAAACACTCTCACAGCAGGATCGAGTACATGATTAAGGTAAACACCAGCCCTGCAACGTTACCCAGCAGCTAAGATAACAGTATGCTTAGGTATCAAATCAATAGTTAACCACGAAGCTATCATAAACACAATAAGCATGATCTTCTGAAATACAATATATTGATCTCACTCACTCAGGCTAAGAGTCAGTTCAAGAGGCGGTCCACAGCCAACAATGTGGAGATCCACATTCCAGTTCCCACAGATGCCGACTCGCCCAAGTTCAAGACCACGGTGGGCAGTGTCAAGTGGATCCCAGAGAACAGCGAGGTCATCTGGTCCATTAAGTCATTCCCGGTGAGTACAACAACACACTGGACTGCATGCTAAAGTAGACCATATTTTTCAAAGTGGGGTTCTTTGAGTGACTGATCATCATAACCACAAATACAGATCTCAAGTGTCACAACTAACCTGGATAAATGTATGTATAAAACAACACCATGATCCTAACTGTTGCTCTTTTGTCTTGTCCCAGGGGGGTAAGGAGTATCTGATGAGGGCCCACTTCGGTCTGCCCAGTGTGGAAGCAGAGGACAAGGAGGGGAAGCCCCCCATCAGTGTCAAGTTTGAGATCCCCTACTTCACTACTTCTGGCATCCAGGTAAGATGCCTTCCTTGCTGCAGTACCTCTTTTATCCACCAGGGGTGTCTCTTGTTGCTTTTAGTAGTGGGAAACTGGTAATCATTCTAACACATGATGGAGCTATTGTAACATATGAGGTCTGCCTGTTCAAGCTGAGACCTGAGGTGTGTCTGGTTTGGTGCGCTTGGTTTGCTGCTTCGGGTACTGGTGCTGTTTGTATGTGGTATTTTGACTACAGACTATATGACACTGTCAGTTAACACAGGGAGAACATCATCCCTTCATCACCATAGTGTTTGCCTGGTGGGTCTCTGTCAGAGATGTTGGCCTCTCTGTCACTAAGCTACACTGGAGAGCTTAGGAGTTGACAAGTTGCTCTCTTTCTGGGAAACAGCAGAATGTGTGCACTGTATCCAGAAAGATCTGCACAGGTGCTGTATAGCCAGCATCAGGCAATTGCCCAAAAATAAAAACACGATCCACACACACTGCTTTTAGCACTCAAAATTGCCTTGTTGTATTGAGACATTGTTTTGACAAATACTGTGACATAATGGTCAAAAGCTTGTTGATGGGATGGTTAAGTGAAGAACAATTAGAACAATCCCCTGATCGATCCAATCAACCTCCAGATCTGCCACCAGGGAAATGACTTCGTAGCCCAGAGAATCAAAGGAAAGCCTTTTCATTGGCTCAGAGGAGGTTCTCTCGCCTCGTGTCTTTGTATGCCCTCAGGGCAGCCTAAATTTGTCGGGGCATGGACTGGGCAAGGTGTCGAAAGCATTTCACAGGGATATTGGCCCATGTTGACTCCAATGCTTCCCACAGTTGTGACTCATTTCTCTGAACAGGTGGGAAAAAAACCATCACCAAATTCACTGGGAGAACTTTACATAGGATGAAGATGCAGTACTCCGGCACCTCCGTACTACCTGTTGTTGGGGTTGATTGGTGTGGTGGGTCCGTGGGGGGCTTTTGACCATTTCTTTGGATTCCTCATGTCGAACTCGTTGTTAGAAAAAGTTTCATCCAAATCAGATGTTAGTTTCTATATTTATTGAATATGATATGAATCCTATAAATTAAAATGGTCAATTTGGGTGCAATCAATTAGTTTAATTTCTCAGATCAAATTATATTTCAACAGAATGTTGCAATTATGGTAATTGTATCTGTTTCTAACAAACAATTTCAGACCAATCTGAGATGGTGGGTGTCAATCCTCTAGTGCTTTCTGAGGTGAAACAACCCGTATCATGTTTTGCACTGGACGCAGCACATTCAATAACATCCCACACATAATTGAGAGGCAGGGGATTAAATTACACTTTGCTAGAATTTCTCTGGAAATCAGGAAATTTTGGCACTAATGGAAAATGGGGACTTTGTAATGAAAGCAAGCGATGGAGATATTGACAGTGTCTTCCTGTTATGTTCTACCAGAGAACGGTCACTGAAAGGTTTCATCATCACTCCAAGATGCTCTCGTTAACGTAGCAACACGTAGGCCTACTTAACCCCAGTAATGGCACCTTGAGGAAAGAGTTGCTTGTAAACCGCAGCTCCTCAAAATAACTCACTCAACCAGAGATCAATGGAGACATCATCAGAGAGATGCCGCTGGAAGCTGCTATTTAGGGCGTTTGATTGAGCTACTGTGTTTTTTGGCTCTAGCTGACCCCAAGGCCGCTTCGCTGGTGTTCCAGGTCCTCTTGAATTGTGCAGAACCCCTGAACCCACCGCACGCCACCAAGGATCTCTTCTAGCATGGAGGGAACGTTTAGGCAGCTTGGACTTATCTTGTGAAATCCATAGATTAGGGCTAAATGTAATTTATTTCAATTGACTTATATGAACTCTAAGCCAGTAAAATTGTTTCATGTTGCGTTTATATTTTTGTTCAATCTAGTTTATCAACATTTTAAGCAAAAAAATCTGATCTGTTGTATGAGCCTCATTGCTTTTAAAATGTTTTTGGATGTAGCGTAGGCCTACTGGTTGTTTGGGATCAATCATCTGACAACTCTGTCTGTTTGGAATAAGTTATTTCTTTCTCGCACAGAACAACAAGCTGACCAATAGAATAGGTATACTTTTCTACTATGGAGGATAGTAAGATTGACTTAGGTTTGTGATTTTGCTGTTCGTTACTCATCTTGTTGGCTGAGGAAAAGTAAATGTGGACCGTTATTCTAACATCTTCAAATTGGGATCGGAATTCGTTAAGGACGCACACTATTGCATCCTGTTCTGTTAAAATGAATTAGGCCTACTATAATCTGCATGTGATTTCATTCATTCTGAGCATTGTGGGTTGACGCCCTAATCAGGTCATGCACCCAATGCATATTGGTCCGGTACATTTCTTAAATGTCCAGTAAATTAAAATGCTGCCAGTCAAGTGTCCGGCGTCACATTTTCCTAACAGAAACCCTGGTGTGTGGGCGTATGTGTGCGTGCCTCTGCGTATGCCTGGCTACATGTGTGAGTGTATGTGTGCGAATGTGCGTGCTTACTCTCCACGCTCCCTTGTCTCGCACACGACACGCGGCACCAGCAACAAAAAGAAAGAGGAACCACATCATCAGCTCCTTAATTAGACAGTGTGGTATATCAGAGCGTATCAAAGTGGTGTTTAACCCCACTGCCAGGCATACAGGCAGATGTGCATCAAGCTCCCCAGCCATACCCCATCTGAGGTAGAAAAGGGAAGTTTAACACCAGAGTGGTTGGACTGCTGTAGAGGCAGGGGCAGCATTTTTTCTTTATAGCCTGCTGATGGTAGGGGAGCCACATCAGGGCTCATCTGTCCCCCTCTAGGGGATAATTACAGCTAGGTTCTCCTCCCCTCAGACACAGTGGCGTGACCCACCAGCCCCTCAGAGATGTACTCCATATAGGCCCAGTCAACCACCAGAACAGAACACATGACCAACTGCAAGTATTCATGTACTATAAAATGTACAATAAATACATCATAGTCCATATTATGTTTGTACTGTGTATGAAAATAAGAATTGTGTTTGGCACAGACATCATGACAGATATCCTGAAAAGTAGATATTATTGTGTGGTACTATTCAGGTGCCCAAGAAATTGATTGATGGATGTGCCTTTGCTGTAAGTTTTGTAAGCACATGATCATTTGATCTTAATTTGATGTACATTAAGTTGTTCCTGTTTTGGGGTGGCACAGGTATACTAGTGGTTAGATCGTTGGGCCTGTAACCGAAAGGTTGCTGGATCGAATCCCCAAGCTGACATGGTAAAGATCTGTGAACGAAGCAGTTAACCCACTGTAGGCCGTCATTTGTAAATAAGAATTTGTTCTTAACTGACTTGCCTAGTTAAATAAAGGTTACATTTTTTTTATTTCTGTTTATTTATTTTATTATCAAACATCTATCAGTAGGTAGTAGAGCTGTCATGTAGACCTAGTTGTTTCAAAGAAGAACTTCAAAAACAAGTTGTTTATTGGACCCTGGTTGACAGGTTCAGTGCCTATTTTAGCTTCAGCATTAATTGAAGCTATTAATTTGATCAGCATGAGGCAAAGAGCTATTGAAATGGTGAATGATCTACCAGAGCCTGAAGAAAGCTCTTATAAACAACTACTGTCTCGATACAGAATGTGAATACAATCAGAGAAATCCTTGAAGACTGAGGACACATTCATCCCCAAGCTAAATATGCTGTATTTCAAGAGGGTGTCCTTGAAATATGGCATATTTAGCTTGCTCCAAATGTGTCTGAAACTTTTATACCGACTGTGTGAAAAATGTTGCCAAATCGTGCCTGCTTTGGTCTTACAGTAGTTTATAACAACAAACATCTAAAATTGTAAGGCTCCAGACAACTTAGACATAGAGTATAGTAGGCTACACCTCGATTTAGCTGTTTTATTACAGAATCGTATCAGCCAACCTTGTTACTGTCTGTGACTAACTGGTAGTGTAGGAATATGGAGCTACCAATTTCACCACAGGCCATGTAGAGTTGTAGACAGGTCAACTAATGTTGGAGATGTCAGAAGGAGAATAATGCTTTGTCCTTGTTTCACCCTGTGGGTACTATTTCTGTATCTCTGGCAGTTTCTCACTATGACTCTTGATGACTAAAACTTTAGAAACTGTGAAATATTAGGGAACTTTGAATAGGCTCAGTTATGGTACCACGTTTAGGCAAGATGAGACTAAAGGTTAGTGTGATTCTTGCTGATTTTAAAGTATGAATGTATCAAGGCCAAGAGTGTGCAAAGCTGTCAAGACAAAGGGTGGCTACTTTGAAGAATCTCAAATATAGAATATATTTTGATTTGTTTAACACTTATTTGCTTACTACATGATTCCATACGTGTTATTTCATAGTGTTGATGTCTTCACTATTATTCTACAATGTAGAAAATTGTAAAAAATTAAGAAAAACCCTTGAATGAGTAGGTGTGTCAACTTTTGACCGGTACTGTACGTCATTCATAATCTTTATTGCTATGTAGGTCTATGTATGAGCTGGTAGCACAATTGAGGTTAGCTAGGGACACTGTCAGTGATAACCACCAGGCCTTTCTGAATCGGCCTTGTAGGCTTGCTTTAACTGCTAGCACTCCTGTTCTGCCAATGACAACCACTGGACCTGACTGATGTTAGCTTTAACATGCCAGCACTGAGATCCTCCTGTTCTCACAATGAGAAGAGCCTCTACTGTCTAGACTGCAGACACACACACACACACACACACTCACACCGCTCTGAGACAGTTCAGACAGTCCTCCCATATGCATATAGACCTATTCATTTTGCATTGTGTATCGGTCGTGTGATCTGCCTCAAACACCCTTTAGATCTTAAATTACACTTGGAATTGGCATTGTGCTCAAATGGGAGGAGATTTACAGCTCACAGTCCAAATACAGCGCTAGTCTGACATGAATAATGTCAAGTCAGCAGACAGATTTACCTCGGTGGAGTAAATTATGTGTTTGTATCCTACTAGGTTGCCTTTGCACCAGTTTATGGGATCACAGCCTTTTCATAGGGGAATGCAGCAGCCCACCCTCTGTAACCATTTGGTATTTTATTAGGATCCCCATTAGCTGTTGCGAAAGCAGCAGCTACTCTTCCTGGGGTCCACACAAAACATGACATAATATCGAACATTAATAGACAAGAACAGCTCAAGGACAGAACTACATCAATTGTTTCTTTGTTGCCTGTTATGAGACAAATCAATCTTGTGTGTCTTGGAGGTAGGTTGTGCCCTAGTACTTGCAGTGTTCACACCTTTCTGAGAGGAAGATCAAATATTTATTTTGGGTGGCCAACTGCATGCCTGTTGCATCTTCATCAGGACCACCAGACAGATCAGACTTAGAGGTTCTCATTGAGGAGCCTTTAAGGGCCGGTGATGTCCTGGCTTTCTTCATTATGGCCCAGTTATGATTGATGGTACCCTTGGTGTAAAGTGTTTCACTCCCTAATGCAAAAACTATCATCTTCCACATATGGTGTTGATAAAAAGCTCAGTATTTATGTGAAGAGAGCTGGGCTGCGGTGTGGTGTGCTGAGTCCATTTACACATTGTCAAATCTGCCTGTCAGTGTAATTCTCTGGGCTGTTATTGCAAGTGTTTTATCTTGGGGAAGATTTAAGACTTAATCCCCCCCACTCTCTATCTGTTAGAATCTCTGGATGCCTGAAGGTGGTCCTCGTTTCAATGAGAGCCCGGCCATGAAACAATGGGGGAATATGAAGCGCAATTAATTATAAGAGCACCACGAAGATAAGCATATTAAAGGGATACTTCTGGATTTTTACATGCTAGCAGTTACCATAGACTCCTAGCCATTGTGCTAACGCTAGTTGGCAATTGCGCTAACGCCGGTTAGCAACTTCCATCAAACTGCACGCAGACATAAAAATGGTATCCACAAGTTCATCTGACTCTAGGGAAGTGGATAAAAGGCGTTATTGGAACAGTTAGCCCCCTCGTGGTATGGCTCAATTTGGATTTGGTAAATTCTTGCTATATGTGTACCCTTGGTGGATCTTATTCAATAGGTTGTAGTTTGAAGAATTAGGATTGGGAAGTGCTAGTTCCCCACCTTTTGTTTTAATATCAAATGTTCTTAACCACTTCTTCATACCAGCTTGTTTCTGGAATGTGAGAAGTTCTCATCTGCAGACATTGACTTGTGTTGCAGCCAGGGCATATTTGACCTTTGTGGTTGTTGCCTGAAACATGGCATTGTTAAAGTTAGTATTTGAGTGAATATAAACAATAAAATCATCCTGGTAAAAACAATACAGTATCATATACAGTAAACCTGATTTTGTTCTATTCGTTATAGTGTACTTTACAACCCCTCCCCCCACCTTCCTCACTTGAAACACGGTTTGCTCTGTGTGATGAAAGACATGTTTTGTGAAAACGTTTGCTCACTCTTGTTTTTAGGTGCGCTACCTGAAGATCATTGAGAAGAGTGGCTACCAGGCTCTGCCATGGGTTCGATACATCACACAGAACGGGGGTAAGGTTGAACATTCTCCACACATGTAGTAATAATAATAAGCATTCACACTCTTCTCTCAAAGAAGACTTCATCTCATTCCATTATACTGTAATAATGATCTCTCATTATCATACCACCCACTAAACATCTGCATGTAAAACACCGTCATCTACCATCAATCCTATGTGTTGAATTGTGCATGTATCTGAACAGCCATGTGGCTCTGCTCCGGTCCTCCGTGGTTCCATTGGCGCTTCTACTCTGTTGCCCCTCACATTAAATGTCTTGGCCTTTTTATTGGTTTCAATAGTTTTAGTAATTGCAGCACTGAATGTTGCTTCAGGGACCTTTTTTTCTCTCCCTGCCATGGACTACATCTAGGAGACACACTGCTAGCAAGGGGTCTGTAATGCCAGTAGATTTGGTTATTTTCTCTCCCCTCTTCTACTGTACAGTACATCATGTTGTGAGGTTCTACAGTACAGTCTGCAGTCCATCTCTCTCCAGGCCTCTCTTCCTGATAAGGTTATCTGTGCAGATGGTCTGAGACAGGGCCCCTCCCACCTCTGATTGGCAGGAAGGAAGTAGCCAGGCAATAGCGTTGTTCTTGGCGGCCGCTGGCCAGCTGTCATACGGTACTACACCCCATCGAATGGCTGTCTGAATTATAAGCAGAGCAAACCCAGCCAATATTAATTATCTCCGATATCAACCAGAGGAAGGCATTCATCTCCACTCGACTGGGCGCTTGTTTTGATACTTTGTCAATCAGGGGGGGTTGAATCTTTTGGTCCGGGCAGTCTTTTTGTCTGCTCTGTGCAAGGTCAGACTACAGTTCCTGGGTCTGTTTTTGTCTGCGTGTGTGAATTGAAGATACAGTTGAAGACTAGCCTATTTGGAATCACTGACTCGCTGATGGAATTCATGTCAATCTTTTTACTACAATAAAACTGACAAACTGTATCTCCAGTAGGGTTGGGCGGTATCCAGGGTATGACATTCAGGTAAATTTGTCAGTGGCGGGCCGGGCCAGTACCAAGTGGCATGCAGAATTCAATAGTGGGTGATTTCATGTTTCATTTGCAGTCTGGGCAAGTACCTTTTTTTTTAAATATTATAGCTAACCATAAAATCTGATATTTACACTATTTACCCCCCCCCCCCCCCCCTTCTCAAGGATGACAATAGCCTTAACATATGAAACTGTTTAAAATGTAATATTCTCCTCTTGAAATGAGCCCAATAATATATTGCAATATCTTTTAGGGTGTGTACATGAACCATATTATCAGGCAGGTGTGCTATTATAGCAATAAGCATTATCACCTGAAGTCAGATGGGTGTAGCATGGTGACTACATGGCTGAAGAATGGGGTTGCTCTTCTGCATTGTTAACCACAATACGCTATTCATTAGCTAGGCCACACTCTAAATG
The DNA here is from genome assembly GCF_016432855.1 of Salvelinus namaycush. NCBI lineage: Eukaryota > Metazoa > Chordata > Actinopteri > Salmoniformes > Salmonidae > Salvelinus > Salvelinus namaycush. The sequence goes on along the minus strand of NC_052315.1, from coordinate 17,356,470 downwards.
TCATCTTGTTGCTTGCTAAATGTTCTAAAAAAACTCCCAATGTCACTAATAAATAATGTGATTTTGAGTGTTTTATAAATACTGTGTAATTGTGTGCATTTTCCAGTGAATATAGGCCTACCGTTAATGCATTCAATTGGCCGACGCGCTTCCCGCTGGTACTTTTTTTGTTGTCATGCCAGACATCTCGTTTGTAAAACACTGCCAATTGCGGTAAAAATGGAGTTGAAAAATGAATCGTACAGCACTGAAAAGCCATGATCAGGCTCTTTTCAATAATTGCAATCAAAACTGTTGTCTTCCTGAGATTGCAGTTATATGTGTTGTGCAGTGACTGGGCTTATTAGAACATATTTTCCACTCAGCGATCAGCTGTGTGAGGAGTTGTGTGCTTTTGCCACCCAACAATGGATATTCAGCTGATCAACGACATGGCTACTTAACAGCTTCAGGAATTAATCTGTTATTAAACAATTATATAAACTTGACAATCAAGCAGTTCAATAGTGTAGGCCTACATAAACCTTTCTTTGCTAATGACATCGCTGTGTATGATGTCTGATATGAAAAAAGACTGAAAAGCAGGTGGAGGACTTTTTATTCTGTGATTGTGTGGAATCCAAGTGCCGATGTTCAACTCTGAATTGGGCTTCCCGCCTCCGCTGAGATGTGTCCGGCACGAGTATCCAGGACGTAGCCTACTGAGGCGGGGCTCACTCGAGACGGAAAGGGAAGGCTTCCTCCGCTTGGAAACCGAATGCTGATTTAATAAATAGTGTGAAGCGTCAGATATCGGGAAGATTGTTAAGGAATAATTACAAATATAAATTATTATTTTCTGTTTTGAAGTTTGAAAATGTACTGGCTCAAGCGGCCATATGAAAGCTTCATTAACTTGCCCTGGTGAGCTCGGCAGAGGTTGCTGGGCCAGCGGGCAGCCCTGAATGTCGAGCTCTGCCTTAATACCATTCCTGTACCATACTGGGGTATACAGTATTACCAGCAGTGCACACAAGGGCTGCTATTTTCTTTTTTCATTTGTCATACAAAATTAGGAGGCAGAGATCTTTAACCGGGAGGGGATTTATTGACTCTGCTGTAAACAACAAGCTTGATCTTGCAAGTTAGCAAACCAAATGCATCGCTGGAGCCCTGAGCTGGAGATAATTTATTTGGCACATCTTACATAGTTAAGTTATAGTTATAAGCAGTGGCGTAGCATGCACCCCCCTGAGCTTTAGGGTACCTCAAACCCCCCAAAAAACAAAAATATTGACAGCATTTCAAAATAGCCGGGTGTATATGGTATACCGCCCAAGTCTAATCTCCAGTGATCCATTTTCACCAGGAAGTATAATGAGTCCTGGCAATAAGACAGCTCCGTTTTGTCTCAATCCCTCTGAATAGATGAGTTCCACCGCCTTTGTCTGCGAGAAGAGATAAAACCAAGATATGCTGAAGCAGTTAAGTATCAATGCCAGAGGTGCAGAATCATTATTTTGTAAGAGTGGGAAAAAAGGGAAGAAAAACACAGGATGGGGGGAAAAGCTTTGAAGTCCCAGAGGACTGTGAGAACCTGCTAGCGTAGCGAGAGGGGAGGGCCGACCGGAGAGATCTTTGCCAAACGAGGGTGACCCCTCCGGTTTGGGGTTGGCGGATTACGAATGTAGGCAGCCCACAGGGACTACACCTGCTTGCCCTTGCTCTTAAATGTTTGTTACCTTTCGTCACTGGGTTATTGCCAGTGCATTTAGCCAAGGAATGATTTAGGCATGCATATGTGAGTAGGGGAATTTAGCAGTGCTGAAACTGAAAGTGTAATTTTCTCTAAATGGTTCTGATAAGATTTAATATAACAAGCACCAGTGGGTCTGTTGAATTACTCAAGTCAAATCAAATTTTATTAGTCACATGCGCAGAATACAACAGGTGTAGACCTTACAGTGAAGTGTTTACTTACGAGCCCCTAACCGACAGTGCAGTTTAAAAAAATATGGATAAAAGTAACAAGTAATTAAAGAGGAGCAGTAAAACAATAACTGTACAGGGGGGTGCCGGTACAGAGTCAATGTGCGGGGGCACCGGTTAGTTGAGGTAGTATGTACATGTAGGTAGAGTTAATTAAAGTGACTATGCATAGATGACAACAGAGATTGGCAGTGGGAGGGGGGGGCAATGCAAATAGTTTGTGTAGCCATTTGATTAGCTGTTCATGAGTATTATGGCTTGGGGGTAGAAGCTGTTTAGAAGCCTCTTGGACCTGGACTTGGCGCTCCGGTACCGCTTGCTGTGCGGTAGCAGAGAGAACAGTCTGACTAGGGTGGCTGGAGTCTGAAGTCTTAAGTATGGGTGATAGATTTCATACTGGAGAGGTTAGACCTTAACTGTGAGTGGATCGCTGAATACTTACAGTAGATGTACTGCGCATATAGATTAGTCTTTCAATTCTTTAGTTTGACACAGATATAAAAAATTATATTTAAGAACGGTGCCAGCATTGTTGTATCTCACTGTTGTATCTCACCAAAAGGGAAGTTCTAGCCACCCTTTTCCATACTAAGCATATGTATTTGTCATGTGCATGCATGTGTGGCGTATTCCATTAGTTCCACTTAGAGTTTAAAGAATACTCGAGCTTTTGTTTATGTTCCTAATTAATACTAAATCCAACTTTATTGTTCATCAAACCTGTGATTAACTTAATGTGTTTATGTAAGCTGTCACAGCAATCAAGCAACACAGGCGATCACTGATGTGTAATTATAAACTATGTGTGAAGGTGTTTGTAATTAACTGGGAAGACAAGACATCTCATGTAGGCCATCTCATGTAGGCCACCTCATGTACTCTGGGCAGTGCCAAGTTTTAAGTCCACATTCACCCCCAACGGCCCAACTGAATACAAGCCAACGCCACCTGATCTGAGTACTTGCATCATCTTGATGAGCTCTGGATTATAGTTGCCACACTGGGCACCCGTTTCCAGACTGTTTCCTTGCCAGTGTCCACCGCAGACTGCTACCACACAACCATTTTCTTTTATTTTGTTCAAGAAAGTGATGCAACGTTAGCAGCCTTAACTGACAGATGATTCAGTCTGTATTCATTTTAAAGATCAAAAGTAGTTACAAATCCTTAATATTAAGCGTGGCACCCTGTGGTTTTATTAACCTCATCCATTTACATTTACAACTTCAAAGGGAAAGAAGTGAATCATTATTGACCTATGCCTAGCCTATATGACATATCACTCTGTTATCAAACAATGAAAGACGAAGTACTTCAAATTCCACGTTTCATATTACTTTAAAAGAGGAGCAGTGTTATTTTATGGGGAAGTGATACACTTCACTGTACAACAACAAAGCAGTGGCCCGAAGTCAACTAGAGGCCCTGATCTCTTTGGCAGCCTAGTGTTTTCTTCAGGCTGATTGAAAATCCTTGTCAGATTTGCAGAGTGGCTTGGGGGCCTTGACGTGGACTTAGGTCCTGATTGGCATGTTGATGGCGGTTGCTGTGGGGTCACAGGTCTGTGGTTTAGCTTCACCCCTGCACCGACAAGCACTTTGTTGTGGACGACGGCGTGCGAATGGCACATCATCTGCGTGTCCCTGTGTGAGTGTGCAATGGCCAGGAGCCTGAGTCAGCAAAGCCACGCACTGTCTCCATCTCCGCAAGAAGAACTGTGTGCGTACGTTTTTGGGGAGAGGGGCGCATAGGACCAAATTAGAGATCTCCCATGAGCGGGCAGTAAAGGCCTGTAAACACAGCTTATCAATTACCACAGCCAAAGTAGTCCTAGACCTTAAGCTGTCTTATTCTACCCCTTTTAATGTTTTCTCTCAAACGCCATATAGGGAACCAGCATGTGTTTGATGGTTAAGAAGGGGGGAAACCAGTAGAACCATTGTCTAGCCCGTGGCATGTGTTTGCTACAATTTAAAAAATAGTTTATCCATCTGAGTCAGTTATTTAGAATGATGTGAAGACTGGATTAGAGAGTTCTGTTAAAAGTATCATATTTTGTAAGAAATGTCATATTACCGAGTAGTACTATTTTGAAGTTTATTAGTTCTATTAGTTAAATGTTTAGAAAGGGTCAAAAAGTCTTCAGTTTTATGCACATGAAAAAAGTATTTCAAACTAACGATATGAATCCCCACATTTAGAAAGCGAACCGTTGAGTTTCACTAGAAGTAAACATGTTGTGAAATTTAAAGCGTGTGTAGCAGGGACTTGTGGGCGTCTGTGTTAGACTCTTCATAACTATTGAATTTGGCACAGAATTTCTCCAACCACCATCACAAACAAATTACAAATATGTCAGTAGTGTGTTTCAAAGTCAACTCACGTCACAATACTATTGGGCTCCGGGCACTATTGTTCCAATTGCCCTTGGTTCCCCTAGCAACCACAGAAACACTGTTCCACCTTAACCTTTGCACTTAATTGCTCTTAAAGCAGATACGGTTCAAGGCAAATGAAAACCAGATACGCTGGGCTTGGGGGGCAAACCATTTCATCACTCCACGTCTAACGTCTTTTTTTATTACATACATTGAGGCTGTTTCTTAGGCTAAAGAGTGATTTTGGAGAGGTTTCTACTAACAGACGGTACTGATCTCGTTAAATCCGGACCATGCTGCGTGCTTGCCCACATTGTGACGTGTAAGAGGACACACAAAGTCCACAAACATAAAGCAGTACACAAGCCAGTATGTAGGTGGGTGGGGGACTGTGTGGGGGAGTGTGGATCTCATGCTCACCTCTACTCAAAACTCTGAGATTCCTGAACAGATAAGCAGTCAGAACTTGGCCTGAGCAGAGAAACCAAACTCGACACAGCTGTGTGCTTCCCATTGTAAATCTGTGTATTTAAGATGTTTGTTTACAACTCACACTGCCAAGCAAAGCACCAGAGAAACTTAACTCAACATCTCCTTACTTACACAGTATCTTTGGTCTTAGGGAACCAAAATAAGGAAACTTATCCTTGAGCTGGTTCTGCTGGTTTAATCAGTTGTCTCATACATACTTGTCCTCTGTTAGTTTTACAATGGGTGGAGCCAGCTCCCAAGAGACACATCCGGTTTTCTTTTGTTTGGCTCTAGAAATAATATTGAAACACCAATTCATTTTGATGAATTCTTTTCCATTGTGAGTGTTTGAGGTTAAGGTGGAAGGGTAGGAAAACGGCTTCTCTAAGCATTGGCTTTTATGGCCAAACGGATGTATTATATATCAGTCAATATCCATGTATGACTGTGGGCTAAATTGATGTTACCGATTTGGTCACTAATGATATTGGTTTCCATTTTCTTTTCCAGATTACCAGCTCCGAACCCAATAGAAACTGCAGCAGGAAAGGGAAGGGCCCATATTTCTATGGATGGAACATTGTTGGTCACGGATGTGTAATTACTTCTCGTCCTTTTTCATGGACATTTGTTGTCAATTGACTTCATTTGTTTTCTTTTCAAGTTTGAAGTTTGTTTCATGTTTAGTGCCATAATACAAAAATTATATTCCTCTGAAAATGTATAAATATACGTTTTTATTTGGTTCCAGTTGTGCTCTAAAAGTAGTGAGATGTATGATATTTCTATAGTAGGTCAGTTGCAAATAATCAATACAATTGTTGATACTCTACTTACCCCTTTTCCATCTAAATCACCTGCTTGCAATGTGGTCATATATTTTAAAGGTCAATTTCAGGTGTTACAAGTTGAGTGTGACCAACGAAACAGTGAAGTGTTATAAGAAGTTTAATGTGAATTTACACACCGCGTTCGATTTATCGGTTGTCCTGATTACTTAGTGATAGCCTGATGCAAGGCTGAAAAAGCTCTTCAATATATTGTCTGGTCCGGAATCATCGGACATCATAGTCTGTATGGCTGTTATGATGAGAATAAGGTGCATTGGTACATTTGTGCAGATCGAAGTGGGCACTTAAAATGGTCAAACTATAATAAAATATTTGCCACAAGTTTTTATTGCAGTTCCTTTAGGCCACCATTACCTCTGTGAATAATCAAATCCTAAATGTTTATTAGGATGTATTAAGTTGCTAATTAGCTGTTGATACATTTTTATATTTTTGTCATTTTCATCTCTTTTGTTTTCTTATCCTCACATTATTCAGTGGAATACAACATGCTCAATGGAAGGCAACATTTTATAAACCGTTCTGAATGAAGCTAGCTATTAAATGGTATTGTACATTGCTAGCAGATCTTTTAGATTGACTGCCATGGTTGATATAAGTCAATACGTTCTAAAAAACTAGGCCAAAAGCTGTAAACCGCAAATTTGCAAAAACATCCCTATAGTGATCTGACCATCAGATATTTTCTCCCTCATAAAATAAAAATTATATGGTCTTGTTTGCTGTAAACTGATGTTTATGTCCAAATCAGAGACAACAGTCCGAGTGGTTGTAAGTTTGAGGTTTCTCTCTTTCTTGTCCATTCATTTTGATCACAACACCGTTGTGGCCAGAGCTTTTGCATATGCAGAAAATGTATCTGAAAGTGTCATCGATTTTGAAAACTTTTTTTTTTTATACCTTCATTTCACATCCAATTGATCTTTTAAAATGAACATTTTGTTGTACTTCATCATCCAACCAAACTTTTGCTTACTTTATACTTATGGCACAAGGAACCCTTCAATCAGTTAAAATTAGGAAACCTCTTTTAGCAGTGGTATTGACTTCCCTGTATTGTTATCCATATCTTTAAAATCAAGCATCTGGCCTGGGGATCACGTGACCCCTGAACGAGATGGCCGCATGAACTAGGAGCTCTGCACAAGTAGTTTCCAATTCCTAATCTTACCTCCACTTCAAGTTTAAACTCATTTAGCTTTAGTCAAAAATTCATGGCGGCTACAAAAGGTGACACTACAGGTGACATTTTTACCCGGACTCGAGCACTAGCGACGGAAAAAGCCTCCAAGAAGCAGCTAGCTTCAGAAAAAGCTAGCGCCATTAGCCAGGAGCAAGAGGACCCGTTCCCCCCCCCGAGGCCCAACGAATGCCAACCTCGCACTCTGTCGAAGACATCTTTTCTGAGCTGAGATCCCAACGTACAGAACTCAACACTAAACTAGATGCCATTAACGTTCAGCTCAGTGCGATAGGGGGCAAGGTGACTCCTGGAAAATGCTTTGCCTGACATAAACAACAAGATAACCATAAACGCGGGGCGCCTGGACGAGGCAGAGGGGCGAATCCTATCCACAGAACTTATTGACAGACGCCATGGAAACAATAGCATATGCTAAAAAAAAAATAGAGCAGCTGGAAGAGAAAACAGAGGACCTGGAAAACAGGGGGCGAAGGAATAATTGTGTTCTATTAAATCTGGGCGAAAAAGAAGAGGGAAACATGCCACTGATCCGCTACCTGCAAGACAAACTTCCCGAGTGGCTCCACCTGTCCACTGACAGGCCCATAGAACTCGAGAGAGCTCACCGAGCACTGAGGCCCCCACCAGCAGCCAGACAACCACCGCGCCCAATCACCATACGTTTCCTGAGATTCACCGACAAGGAACGAGTCCTACAGGCGGCGAAAACCAACACCATTACAGTGGGAAACGCCAAACTCACCTTACTCCAGGACCTGTCAGCTGGAATACGCCGAAAGCGCCGAGAGTTTGACGAGGTGAAGAAATGCTCCATTGACCGAGGCATCTTTAGGGGATTCAAATACCCAAACGAGCTCAGGATTCTTCACCAAGGAGCCCTGCGACACTTCAAAACTCCCGAAGAGGCAAAACGTTTTTTGAAAGACAACCCAGGTCAATGAGAAATGGACCAATGACTAAATGCGATTACTATTATTACTAAAGGAGGTAAGACAACATATAGCCGATATCCAAAGACCCACCCGCCCCGCTAAATGTCATTATAGCCGTCTAATCTATATTTATGTTCTTTTAGCTGAGATGGATAGGCCCCATATTATAACCTAGGCCTACTATATGTAGGCTGGGCTATTGATTTTATTTTCTCCCATTTTTAATGGGGTCTGGACGGGGGCTACGTTGTCATTTACTCAATGCGGGGCGGAGAGGATGAGGCATTTCTTTGGTGGGGAGGGGGAGACGTTGTGCGTTGCTAACTGTTCCCGGTTTTTTGTTGTTGTTGTTGGAACACAGAATTGTGACTGAGCGGGGAGGTAATAGATCCAACGGGATATGTCGAGTTGTTTGGGAACTCGGCTGGGGTGTTCAGAGATTGTTATTTTATGTAAACCATTTATTTTCCTTTTATGTGAACGCAGCTGTAACTACTATCCACCTTTACCCAGAGATGACTTGCACTAAAGTTCGATTACTGTTCGATGACGATGACTAGTACCTTAAATCTATTGACATGGAACTGCCATGGTCTAGGTCATGCAATAAAACGGAAAAAGATACTATGTGCTCTAAAAAAGGAAAAAGCAGACATCGCGCTATTGCAAGAGACACACCTCTGTGATGCTGAACATGCCAAACTCCGCAGAGCTTGGGTGGGACAGGTGTATTTCTCATCTTTCAAATCCAACAGCAGAGGTACAGCCATACTTATCCATAAGAATGTTCCATTCATAATTGACAAATACATATCTGATCCGGAGGGGAGATTTATTTTGATAACTGGGTCACTGTATGGGCAACCAATTACTATTTTAAACATATACGCCCCTAACACAGATACTCCTGCTTTTATGTCGAAAATGATAACCCTGTTCAATGAGCATTGTGTTTCCTTTGGAGTGTTGGCTGGAGATTTTAATTGTACCCTGAACCCAACCCTAGACAAATCATTTCAAGTCCCCACCGCAAATCCTAGAACTGCAAAGATGTTGAACTCTCTTACTAAAGAGATGGGACTGATAGATATCTGGAGAGAGACTAATAGCTCATCTATGGACTATACATACTACTCTAATGTCCATAACACCTACTCCCGTATAGATTACATTTTTATCCCAAAGAGTTTCATAAATTCAGCCACGTGTACAATCGGACCCATAGCGCTTTCGGATCACGCCTTTGTCCACCTCCGCTTTGACCTCTGCAAAAACATCCCGAGGTCAAAGAGCTGGAAATTCAACACCTCCATGCTATCAAACGAAGCATTCCATACATTGGTAACTACATGGATAGACAACTACACACAAGACAACAAAGATTCTCCTGTTTCTCCAGCCACAATGTGGGACGCTGCTAAAGCCACACTAAGAGGTCATCTAATTGCATATGCTTCCTCTAAGAAAAAAGCAATGGAAGCACACAGGCTAGATCTGGAGAGGGAGCTGGAACGCTGTGAAAAAGTACATAAACAATCCCCAGACAGCACCTCCTGGAGTCAACTTAAAGCAGCCAAAGCCAAACTGAATTTGGACTATACTCAGGAGATTAAAAAAAAGGTTTTCTTTACTAAACAGAAATACCATGAGTATAGGAATAGGCCTAGTAGATTGCTTGCTTATCAATTAAAAAAAGAGCAGTCAGAGCGTACAATTATGGCTATCCGAACAGCAGAGGACGAGGTCACATATGACCCAAAAATTTTGACCCATGATTTTTACTGCAAACTATATACCTCTGAGAGAAAACACACGGAGGCAGAACTCCACTCCTTCCTAGAGGGAATCTCGCTACCTAAACTATCAGAGACCGACCAAGAAGATCTCAACTCCCCCTTCACTCCTGAGGAGATCCTGGAGCCAATTACCTCCATGCCACCTAACAAGTCCCCAGGCCCAGATGGATTCCCCAGAGAGTTCTACAAAGCTTTTTGGCCCCAGCTTAGCCCTATTTTCATGCCAATGCTGGAGGATTTTTGCAAAAACTGAGTTCTCCCAGACTCAATGCACACAGCTCGCATTACAGTGTTGCTCAAAAAAGACAAGGACCCCCTATCCTGCTCCTCCTTCCGTCCCATAAGCTTGTTGGATTTCCACTACAAAATAATTACCAAATTGCTCGCCAAAAGAATAAACACTCTTCTTCCCAAAATAATAAAAGCGGACCAAACTGGATTCATTAGAGACAGATACTCTTCTGATAACATTCGCCGTCTTTTTGATATTATTGATCAAGTAAACGCACAGAAGACCCCTGTCCTGCTGGCTTCACTGGATGCTGAGAAGGCGTTCGACAGGATGGAGTGAAGCTTTCTGTTCTCAGTCTTAGAAAAGTTCAATATGGGCCCAAACTTTATTAAATGGATCAAATCACTATACTCTCATCCAAATGCCATGGTGACTACTAACGGACTGAACTCTGACAGATTCCCTTAAGGACGGGGCACAAGACAAGGGTGCTCGCTGTCCCCCCTGCTCTACTTGTTGGGGGCGGAGCCTCTGGCAGAGTTGATAAGGAGCAATCCAAGTATTATAGGTGTTCCTGCAGGCGGCCTGCAGCACAAGATTTCGCTTTACGCGGATGATGTCTTGCTCTACATATCCAACCCTGAGAAATCCCTTCCTCCCATTTTAGACACAATTGCTCAGTATGGCACGTTTTCAGGTTATAAGATTAATTTTAACAAATCCACTGTCTGCCCTCTCAATATTACACTCACCAGTTCTATGAAGACACTATGCCCATTCCAATGGAAGACACAGGGGTTTCAATACCTTGGGATATTCATAACACCAGATCTGAATAGGCTTTTCAAGGAGAATTATCTTCCACTCCTGGATCGAATCAAGAACAACCTCCAAACCTGGATCTCCCTCCCAATTAGCTTAGTAGGAAGAATTAATGTAATCCGTATGAACATCCTCCCTAGACTGAACTATTTATTTCAGATGCTCCCATGCTATCTCCCAGCTTCCTTTTTCAAAACAATTAACCAAAGCATCACCAAATTTATATGGGGCAATAAAAAACCTAGGATCAAGCTCTCCACTCTATCGAAACCTGAATCTAAGGGTGGTCTTGCCCTTCCCTCCCTTCAATTGTACTACTGGTCTGCCCAAATCCGCAACATGCTAACATGGATCACAAACGACAAGAGTCAACGTGGATCCAGATAGAAGCCCAATCCTGTGGTTCATTGCCACTAAGCTCAACTATATTCATTAATAACTTTAGTGAAGTGGGCAACATAGCCAAAACATTTGTGATTTACAGCACCCTACTAGCGTGGAGGGACTGTAAGAAATACCTGGGCATCTCTTCCCAAATATGTTCTCACTCGTCTATAGTAGGCAACCCAGACTTGCCAAAAGCCCTGAGGGATGCCAACTTTAATCTATGGCATACTCTGGGAATCAGGACCTTTTCAGACCTATTTCATCAGAAGACCACTACACTGAAATCCTTTCAAGAGCTCTGCAGTGAATTCAATGTGCCAAGATCCCATTTTTTTTAATATCTTCAAATTAGACATGTCATCTCCTCATTTACTTCCAAGAGGAGATTTAGAACTCAGTTGAATGAAGTTGAAACCCTTCTTGTCACAGCACAATCCATTAAAGGCAAAATATCCTATATCTATAGACTCCTTTCTGAGAAAGGAGGCTCCTCCTTTACTCCTTTGAAAATAATATGGGAAAAGGACCTTGGTCTGACTATCAGTGATGAGTTATGGGCGGAGGTTTGCGACAGGGTATACTGCTCCTCTACTAATGTAAAAATGAAAGAATCTAATTACAAATTTTTGTACAAATTTTATTACACTCCCTTGAGACTCCATAAAATGAAAACAGACATTTCTCCTAACTGTAAAAGATGTACCTCTGAAAGTGGAACCTATATGCATGTATTTTGGAGCTGTAGAGAGATTGCCAGATTTTGGCAATCTATACATACTGCTGCACAGAATACTAGATGTACAGTTTGATATGACCCTGTGTCTCTATCTTCTTAATGCCCAGCAGGACTTTGTTCTTGATCCTGACAGAGAAAATTTGCTCATGACCATTACATACTTTGCTAAGAAATGTATTCTTCTATTGTGGGCCTCTAGTACCTCTCCTACATTTAAAATGTGGATTGACCAGATTGTTGACTTTCTCCCTCTTGAAAAGCTCACTTATGACCTCCACAAGAGACAGCCCAAGTTTGATAGACTCTGGTCTCCACTACTCAACTATATCTCAAATTGGACAGAGTGAATGGGGGGATCGGGGAGGTGAGCAGATGCGTGTTGTGTAAGGTGCTGTAAAATCTAAAAACTAATCATTGGCTCGTCATCTCAGCTAAGGCTGGAAATAGCTAATAAGAACCTTGATAGTGCTGCTGCAAGTTCTATATTTTAAATTTTGTTATAATTATTATTTGTGTGTATGTGTGTGTGTGTGTGTGTGTGTGTGTATGTATATGTATATATATATATATATATATATATATATATATATATATATATATATATGTATGTATATATATAACATTTTTTTTTTTTAAGTCTGTCACATCTGTGAATGTGGGGTTGGTTGATTGAAAACTTAATAAAACTTTAAATCGAAAAAAAAAAAAAATCAAGCATCTATAAAAGTTATCAAAAAGAGCTTTACTGTTTCATTTTGTATTAAACTATTTCCAACTTCATTGCAGACTTTCTACTGCATTGTCTGCAGAATGTTTAGGCAACATTTGAATACTTTAAAAATGCATCCATCCTTTGAAGTAATCACTTATCTGACTTGACTGCATCTGTGAATGCAAAATAGTGACACCCCTGCTTTCACCTAGCCAAACTTGTTCGACCAATGATTCATTTCAAGAAAGTGTGGGAGGAAGGATGCATTTTCAAAGTATTCCAAAATTGAATAGTTTTATGCTAACAGGTATTGGATATCTATCACTACAGCCCATTTGTGTTACATCACAACTGAGGAGAGTAGAAAGTGCATTGTCAGTGAGTCTAGATGCTGTGTTGCGTGCATTCCTCATGCTCCGGCTCCAGACCAGAATGGTGTATCTCCCTGCAGAACACTGGGGTGTGAATAGCATGCAGGCCTGTGAGTCTCTCTCGCTCTCTAAAACAAATCTGCCATTGTATCAGTTAATAAGCTTTAGATCATAATGGTGATACAAAGACCAGTTCTGCATAGCTGGTCTGCCCTTTACACAACAGAAGTGTCTCCTCGAGGATATGTCTCAGATATGCATATACAAGGCGGGCGCGTGGACAAATAAGACAAAATTGGCCTTCTGGAAACAAAGGTTCAAACTTCAGAACATGAACTGGATCAGCTAGAAAAGCAAAACAATTATGAGAATATTCTCCCTACCGGAAGATGGAGGGGAAAGGGGACCATTCAAGCTGATATCAGAAGGGCTTGACGTGGATGAATCACTGGAGGATCTGGAGTGATGCCATCAGATCGGCGTGAAGCAGAAGAACGCTAAATACCCTCGCATGATCATATGTAAACTGGAATTCTCAGACCAAAGTCAACTTTCTTGAGGGCACGGGGGAAAGGAGATCAGGGTCCAGGTGGGAAAGGGAAGTGTGGAGTGCAATAGAGATTGTATCATCTGTGGATCTGTTGGTGCGGTATGAAAATTGGAGTGGGTCTAGCGTTTCTTGGATAATGGTGTTGATGTGAGCCATGACCAGCCTTTCAAAGCATTTCATGGCTACAGACATGAGTGCTACGGGTCGGTAGTCATTTAGGCAGGTTACCTTAGTGTCCTTGGGCACAGGGACTATGGCGGTCTGCTTGAAACATGTTGGTATTACAGACTCAGGCAGGGAGAGGTTTAAAATGTTAGAGAAGACACTTGCCAGAGTACACGTCCTGGTAATCCGTCTGGCCCAGCGGCCTTGTGAATGTTGACTTGTTTAATGGTCTTACATCGGCTGCGGAGAGCGTGATCACACGGTCATCCGGAACTGTTGATGCTCTCATGCATGTTTCAGTGTTACTTGCCTTGAAGTGAGCATAGCATTTAGCTCGTCTGGTAGGCTCGTGTCACTGGGCAGCTCTCGGATGTGCTTCCCTTTTTGTAATCTGTAAGAGTTTGCAAGCCCTGCAACATCCGACGAGCATCGGAGCCGGTGTAGCATGATTCGATCTTAGTCCTGTATTGATGCTTTGGCTGTTTGTTGGTTCATCAGAGGGCATAGCGGGATTTCTTATAACCTTCCGGGTTAGAGTCCCACTCCTTGAAGCGGCAGCTCTACCCTTTAGCTTAGTGCGAATGTTGCCTGTAACCCATGGCTTCTGGTTGGGGTATGTACGTACAGTCACTGTGGGGACGACGTCCTCAATCCACTTATTGATAAAGCCAGTGACTGATGTTGTGTAGTCCTCAATGCCATCGGAAGAATCCCGGAACATATTCCATTCTGTGCTAGCAAAATAGTCCTGTAGTTTAGCATCTGCTTCATCTGACCACTTTTTTAAAGCTTCCTGCTTTAATTTTTGCTCATAAGCAGGAATCAGGAGGATAGAGTTGTGGTCAGATTTGCCAAATGGAGGGCGAGGGAGAGCTTTGTACGCATCTATGTGGAGCAGAGGTTGTCTAGAATTTCAAATCAAATTTTATTTGTCACATACACATGGTTAGCAGATGTTAATGCGAGTGTAGCGAAATGCTTGTGCTTCTAGTTCCGACCATGCAGTAATATTTAACAAGTAATCTAACCTAACAATTTCACAACAACTACCTTATACACACAAGTGTAAAGGAATGAATAAGAATATGTACATAAAAATATTGAATGAGTGATGGCCGAACAGCATAGGCAAGATGCAGTAGATGGTATAGAGTACAGTATATACATATGAGATGAGTAATGTAGGGTATGTAAACATTAAATAAAGTGGCATTGTTTAAAGTGGCTAGTTAAGATACTCCACCTCAGCCGAGCAAAACATTGAGACTTCCTTAGATATCGTGCACCAACTGTTGTTTACATAAATGCATAGGCCACCGCCCCGTGTCTTACCAGAAGCTGCTGTTCTGTCTTGCCGATGGAGTGTATAACACACCATCTCTATGGTCTTAATGTCGCCATTCATCCACAACTCGGTGAAGCATAAAATATTACAGTTTTTATTGTCCGGTTGGTGGGATATACGTGCTTTCAGTTCGTCCCATTTATTTTCTAGCGATTGAATGTTAGCTAGCAGAACGGAGGGCAAGGGCAGATTCGCCACTCGTCGCCTGGTCTTCACAAGGAACCCTGATCTTTTGCCTCAATCTACGTTTCCTTCTCCAGCGAATCATGGGGATCAAGGCCTGATCGGATGTCAACAGTATATCCCTCGCGTTACGACTCATTGAAGAAAAACTCTTCATCCAGTTTGAGGTGAGAAATCCCAGTTCTGATGTTTAGAAGCTATTTTCAGTAATTGGAGACGCTAGCAGCAACAGGATGTACAAAACAAGTTACAAACAACGCAAACAAACAAAATAGCATGATTGGTTGAGGGCCGATAAGACGGCCCTACCCACCGGTGCCATCATATCAACATCTCTCCAGAGATGTTCAATACCTTTACTCAGTACTGTGTTGAAACACCTTTGGCAATAATTACAGCCTTGAGTCTTCTTGGGTATGAAGCTACAAGCTTTGCACAACTGTATTTGGGGAGTTTCTCCCATTCTTCTCTACAGATCCTCTCAAACTCTGTCAGATTGGATGGGGAGCGTTGCTGCACAGCTATTTTCAGGTCTCTCCAGAGATGTTCAATCGGGTTCAAGACCGGGCTCTCAGAGACTTGTCCCGAAGCCACTCTTGCATTGTCTTGGCTTTGTGCTTAGGGTCGTTGTCCTGTTGGAAGGTGAACTTTCACCCCAGTCTGAGGTCCTGAGCACTCTGGAGCAGGTTTTCATCAAGGATCTCTCTGTACTTTGCTCCGTTCATCTATGCCTCGATCCTGACTCGTCTCCCAGTCCCTTCTGCTGAAAAACACCCCCACAGCATAATGCTGCCACCACCAGGCTTCACCGTAGGGATGGTGCCAGGTTTCCTCCTGTCACGAACCGGCTCAAAGCCCGTAACAAAAGGGAGACAACGTGGAGCTAAGGAGTAACAAAATATATTTATTAAATAAAGTAACCTAAATGCAATTAACAATGGTGTGTGTAATCAGTAATCAGTAGTGTAAGTGAGTGTTTTGGCATGCATGAATGTGATAATGCGTTGTGTTGAAAGGTGCTAAAGCAAACAACCAAAAAGTCACAAAAAACCACAACAAAATCTATCAAGGTGTCTGCATGGAGAGAGTCTCCTCCATGAATGGGGAAGTGGTGTATTTATCCTGGGAGACACTGGGCCCAGGTGTCTCCCATGTAGCTGACGACCCTCCCAACTCCGCCCACCGACATCCTAATAAGGAAACAAGAACAAAGAGAGAATACGGCAGACAGAGTGGGAGGGTCGTCACACTCCAGACATGTCACTTGGCATTCAGGCCAAAGACTTGAATCTTGGTTTCATCTGGCCAGATAATCTTGTTTCTCATGGTTTGAGAGTCTTTCTTTAGGTGCCTCTTGGCAAATTCCAAACGGGCTGTCAAGTCCATTTTACTGAGGAGTAGCTTCCGTCTGGACACTACCATAAAGGCCTGATTGGTAGAGTGCTGCAGAGATGGTTGTCCTTCTGGAAGGTTCTCCCATCTCCACAGAGGAGCTCAGAGTGACCATTGGGTTCTTTGTCACCTCCCTGACCAAGGCCCTTCTCCCCCGATTGCTCAGTTTGGCCAGGCGGCCAGTTAAAGGAAGAGTCTTGGTGGTTCCAAACTTCTTCCATTAAAGAATGATGGAGGCCACTGTGTTCTTGGGGACCTTCAATGCTGCAGACATTTATTGGTACCCTTCCCCAGATCTGTGCATCGACACAATCCTGTCTCGGAGCTCTACAGACAATTCCTTCGACCTCGTGGCTTGGTTTTTTGCTCTGACATGCACTGTCAACTGTGGGACCTTTATATAGACAGGTGTGTGCCTTTCCAAATCATGTCCAATCAGTTGAATTTACCACAGGTGGACTCCAATCAAGTTGTAGAAAAATCTCAAGGATGCTCAATGGAAACAGGATGCACCTGAGCTCAATTTCGAGTATCATAGCAAAGGGTCTGAATACTTATGCAAATAAGGTATTCATGTTTTTTATTTTTAATACATTTGCAAAAATGTGTAAGCCTGTTTTTGCTTTGTCATTATGGGATATTTTGTGTAGATTGATGAGAAAAACATTTAATACATTTTTGAGTAAGGCTGTAACGTGACAAAATGTGGAAAAAAGGAAGGGGAAGGGGTCTGAATTCTTTCTGAATGCACTGTAATTCAATGCACTAAAGAGGAACAATGGGTTCATATTGAAGATGTGCATGCTCATCCCTAGAATATATTTACGTGTCTATTTTCAAAGGATAAAGCTAAGAACATTAACTTCATAGTTAAGAGCACTATAACAATGTGGAATTGAAACATATTTTAAAGAACCAATATCTCTCCCTAAAAACACAACCTTATGGAACAATCCTTGGATAGCTTTGCAGAATTCACAGCTAAATTGGTCCACATGGAAAACTAAAGGCATATAAACCGTAAATTACTTGGTAACAGGAAGTACATTTATTTCCATGACAGAGTTAAAAAGTAATTTTGGACTGACCAATGTAGATAGTTTCAAATACATGCACCTTAAGTTGCATTTCACAATTTGCATTTGAAATCTTTTAGACATCAGAGCAACCTTGAGGGAATGTTCATGTGATAGGTAAGATATGCAAAAGCTTGGAGAGAGCATATCTTAGTTTTTTTATTTATTATTGGAACCAAGACTTAAAAAGAACTGATGTTGGCAGAAGATGGAGGGAAAGTTGGAGCATAACTATTGTTAAATACAGTTAACGAAAATGTATTCTTAATCCACTATAAATTAATGTATAGTATTTATTATACAAGAGACAAAATTCACAAATTCTAAAGCACAATGACAAGAGTCATGTCTCAATTGTAAAATGTAATGATCCAATAATCCATGCTTTCTGGGAATACTGTGAAGTCCAAAAATTATGGGCAGAGCTAGAAAGTTGGCTGTCAGAAGTATTACAATGGAAACGTACTTTTAATCTGTCTGTCTGCATATTTCAAGACATGGCATATGGGGGTGTAGTGAGATACCCAATGGGCTGGACGATTCTCTTCTCATCTTGAAAAAATGTATATTAAAAACTTGGAAGTCACTTCATCCGCCATCATTAACACAGTGGAAAAATCGAATGACTTGTTATTGAAAAAACGAATTGTTACAGTTTAAGACCATGTGGCAAACAATAATACAAGCACTAGGGACGGAAGTGTGAGCATGCGGGTCTGGCCAGAGTAGATGTCATTGTTTGTGTGTGTGTGTGTGTGTGTGTTTTTTTTTTTGTGTAAAAAATAAATATAAATCTATTTTTGTGTCTCCTCCCCCTTTCCACTGATACAATGTAACAACAAAACACAACAACATTGCCTATAAACCAAAGGCTGCCAGTGTATGGTTGGCTGTGTATGAAGGATAAAACAAATAATTGCCTGCAAACAAGGGGTCTGATTTGCATTCTCATGGACCAGGAAGTGGCAGGCTGTTTTACCTGTCAACACACCCACACGCACACAGAGAGATAGAGAGTCCGATGCTGTCCCTATGTGTTGAAAGCTGGACAGGGCCAGCCAGTCTGCCCTTGAAACCTATGTTACACATGGTTGGTTTGTGGGGGGTTTGTGACTGTGTGAATGCTGCAGCTCCAGCCTGGGCAACTGTGAGGTTACGTCCTGAGTCACAGAAAGCAGCATTTTGGAAAAAAGCCCTGGAATGTGGAGAAGGAAGTGATTCAAAGAGGGGATCAGACTGGGAAGCATGGGGCCTGACTCAGCTAGGTTCATTCCCCAACACACACAAACACACACAAATAGGACAATGGGACATACATTGTGTTCAGGTGTTCCCAGACCTTAGTCCTGTAGTAGGCCATGTGTGTTAGTTTGTGAGGTAATTAAGTGCACCTCCATGTACAGTAAGCAGCACATCCAAGTACAGTAAGCAGCATTTCAAACAATGGGCTCTACTGGTCTCAAGGCCTCTATATTGAAGTTAAGAATGACTTCCACCTGCTTTTGTTTTTTGGTAAACAAATACAACTTCATGACTGAGTGCATTGAATGCACTGAATTGTTGCATTGTATAAATGCATGAAAGAAGCTTATAAAAAAACATCACCATACAATACAACCTGTTGTTAATGCATGCAAAAACAGTGGGATCAAACATGTATTCACATATAACAAAGATTTTTTAACCTAGTATTAGACTGGGTTTCGGGCTTGATAATACTGAATCCTTCAGTGTTTACCTATCAGACAGAACAGAAGGAAGGCAGAGCACTTGTTTAGTATGAATGGCGGTGGCTCTCAGACAGACACATCTCCAGACTGCTGTGCTATCACCTTATTTCAGTGGCTCTCCCCAGTATGCCTGTGGTAATTAGGCTACTACTACTGGATCTGCAAAGGAAGCTTCAAAGTGGATGTTCAATACAAGGTGTTTATTGTTAAATGGTAATGCGCATGTTGCTGCATTAAAGCCTTCACCAGTTGGCTCCTTATTTCTCTTTATGAGGCTTTGTTGAATGATCTGGGAGTGTACCGCCCAGCCCTATGTAAATGTAAATACTTTACAGTACAACAGAACAGAAAACGAGGGAGAAAAAGGAAGATCTATACAGTACACAGAAATAAAGAGGGAGCGGGGGTGGGGGGGGCATTGGAAATCTAATTTCAGTGATTTGTCTCTCAAATGGAGTGATGGATGTAGGAGTGTGTTGATGCTCAGATCACCAAATAAAGGCTGATGCTCCATTTACTAGGACTGAAGACTGAGGCCTTTATACTTTAGGGGAGAGAGTGGGTGAAAGATTTACAGAAACTGTAATATACTGAAAATGCCAGTAATAACATTCAATAAATAGTCCATCTGGATTCCATTCCACTGTTATATGGCATGTTCATGTGGAATTATATAGGAGCAAGGAGGAGCGTACAGGCATGGGCACAAGTGAAGTCCTCACTTGCTGGGCTCTTTAAAATAACACTGTCTTAGGCATAAATTAATAGCAACATGTTGCATTAAACTTCTTTGTGGCCATTTTGGGAATCCACGGTAAAGATTTGATTTGATGGAATCCTGATAGTCTGTCCACAGCTATAATGTAGACACACTAGTCTGTCCTACACCAGCTATAATGTGGACACACTAGTCTGTCCTACAACAGCTATAATGTAGACACACTAGTCTGTCCTACAACAGCTATAATGTAGACACACTAGTCTGTCCTACAACAGCTATAATGTGGACACTGTCCTACAACAGCTATAATGTGGACACTGTCCTACAACAGCTATAATGTGGACACTAGCCTGTCCTACAACAGCTATAATGTGGACACTAGTCTGTCCTACAACAGCTAAAATTTAGACACACTATTCTGTCCTACAACAGCAATAATGTGGACACACCAGTCTGTCCTACAACAGCTATAATGTTGACACACTAGTCTGTCCTACAACAGCTATAATGTGGACACTGTCCTACAACAGCTATAATGTGGACAAACCAGTCTGTCCTACAACAGCTATAATGTGGACACACTAGTCTGTCCTACAACAGCTATAATGTGGACACTGTCCTACAACAGCTATATATGGACACTAGTCTGTCCTACAACAGCTATAATGTAGACACACTAGTCTGTCCTACAACAGCTATATTGTGGACACACTAGTCTGTCCTACAACAGCTATAATGTGGACACTGTCCTACAACAGCTATAATGTGGACACTAGTCTGTCCTACAACAGCTATAATTTAGACACACTAGTCTGTCCTACAACAGCTATAATGTAGACACACTAGTCTGTCCTACAACAGCTATAATGTGGACACTGTCCTACAACAGCTATAATGTGGACACTGTCCTACAACAGCTATAATGTGGACACCAGTCTGTCCTACAACAGCTATAATGTGGACACACCAGTCTGTCCTACAACAGCTATAATGTGGACACACTAGCCTGTCCAACAACAGCTATAATGTGGACACTAGTCTGTCCTACAACAGCTATAATGTGGACACTAGTCTGTCCTACAACAGCTATAATGTAGACACACTAGCCTGTCCTACAACAGCTATAATGTGGACACACTAGTCTGTCCTACAACAGCTATAATGTGGACACTAGTCTGTCCTACAACAGCTAAAATGTAGACACACTAGTCTGTCCTACAACAGCAATAATGTGGACACACCAGTCTGTCCTACAACATCTATAATGTGGACACACTAGTCTGTCCTACAACAGCTATAATGTTAACACACTAGTCTGTACTACAACAGCTATATGTGGACACTAGTCTGTCCTACAACAGCTATAATGTGGACACACTAGTCTGTCCTACAACAGCTAAAATGTGGACACTGTCCTACAACAGCTATAATGTGGACACTAGTCTGTCCTACAACAGCTATAATTTAGACACACTTTTCTGTCCTACAACAGCTATAACGTGGACATACCAGTCTGTCCTACAACAGCTATAATGTGGACACACTAGTCTGTCCTACAACAGCTATAATGTGGACACTGTCCTACAACAGCTATAATGTGGACATACCAGTCTGTCCTACAACAGCTATAATGTGGACACACTAGTCTGTCCTACAACAGCTATAATGTGGACACTGTCCTACAACAGCTATATGTGGACACTAGTCTGTCCTACAACAGCTATAATGTAGACACACTAGTCTGTCCTACAACAGCTATATTGTGGACACACTAGTCTGTCCTACAACAGCTATAATGTGGACACTGCCCTACAACAGCTATAATGTGGACACCAGTCTGTCCTACAACAGCTATAATGTGGACACACCAGTCTGTCCTACAACAGCAATAATGTGGACACTAGTCTGTCCTAAAACAGCTATAATGTGGACACTAGTCTGTCCTACAACAGCTATAATGTAGACACACTAGTCTGTCCTACAACAGCAATAATGTGGACACACTAGTCTGTCCTACAACAGCTATAATGTGGACACTGTCCTACAACAGCTATATGTGGACACTAGTCTGTCCTACAACAGCAATAATGTGGACACACCAGTCTGTCCTACAACAGCTATAATGTGGACACAACAGTCTGTCCTACAACAGCTATAATATGGACACACTAGCCTGTCCAACAACAGCTATAATGTGGACACTAGTCTGTCCTACAACAGCTATAATGTGGACACTAGTCTGTCCTACAACATCTATAATGTTGACACACTAGTCTGTACTACAACAGCTATAATGTGGACACTGTCCTACAACAACTATAATGTGGACACTAGCCTGTCCTACAACAGCTATAATGTTAACACACTAGTCTGTACTACAACAGCTATAATGTGGACACTGTCCTACAACAACTATAATGTGGACACTAGTCTGTCCTACAACAGCTATAATGTAGACACACTAGTCTGTCCTACAACAGCAATAATGTGGACACACCAGTCTGTCCTACAACATCTATAATGTTGACACACTAGTCTGTACTACAACAGCTATAATGTGGACACTGTCCTACAACAACTATAATGTGGACACTAGCCTGTCCTACAACAGCTATAATGTTAACACACTAGTCTGTACTACAACAGCTATAATGTGGACACTGTCCTACAACAGCTATATGTGGACACTAGTCTGTCCTACAACAGCTATAATGTAGACACACTAGTCTGTCCTACAACAGCTATATTGTGGACACACTAGTCTGTCCTACAACAGCTATAATGTGGACACTGCCCTACAACAGCTATAATGTGGACACCAGTCTGTCCTACAACAGCTATAATGTGGACACACCAGTCTGTCCTACAACAGCAATAATGTGGACACTAGTCTGTCCTACAACAGCTATAATGTGGACACTAGTCTGTCCTACAACAGCTATAATGTAGACACACTAGTCTGTCCTACAACAGCAATAATGTGGACACACTAGTCTGTCCTACAACAGCTATAATGTGGACACTGTCCTACAACAGCTATATGTGGACACTAGTCTGTCCTACAACAGCAATAATGTGGACACACCAGTCTGTCCTACAACAGCTATAATGTGGACACACCAGTCTGTCCTACAACAGCTATAATATGGACACACTAGCCTGTCCAACAACAGCTATAATGTGGACACTAGTCTGTCCTACAACAGCTATAATGTGGACACTAGTCTGTCCTACAACATCTATAATGTTGACACACTAGTCTGTACTACAACAGCTATAATGTGGACACTGTCCTACAACAACTATAATGTGGACACTAGCCTGTCCTACAACAGCTATAATGTTAACACACTAGTCTGTACTACAACAGCTATAATGTGGACACTG
This sequence comes from Salvelinus namaycush, assembly GCF_016432855.1. Taxonomy (NCBI): domain Eukaryota; kingdom Metazoa; phylum Chordata; class Actinopteri; order Salmoniformes; family Salmonidae; genus Salvelinus; species Salvelinus namaycush. The sequence continues at coordinate 17,333,061 of NC_052315.1, read as the reverse complement.
TCCTACAACAACTATAATGTGGACACTAGTCTGTCCTACAACAGCTATAATGTAGACACACTAGTCTGTCCTACAACAGCAATAATGTGGACACACCAGTCTGTCCTACAACATCTATAATGTTGACACACTAGTCTGTACTACAACAGCTATAATGTGGACACTGTCCTACAACAACTATAATGTGGACACTAGCCTGTCCTACAACAGCTATAATGTTAACACACTAGTCTGTATTACAACAGCTATAATGTGGACACTGTCCTACAACAACTATAATGTGGACACTAGTCTGTCCTACAACAGCTATAATGTTGACACTAGTCTGTCCTACAACAGCTATAATGTAGACACACTAGCCTGTCCCTACAATCATAATGTTGACACACTAGTCGCTACAACAGCTATAATGTGGACACACTAGTCTGTCCTACAACAGCTATAATGTGGACACTAGTCTGTCCTACAACAGCTAAAATGTAGACACACTAGTCTGTCCTACAACAGCAATAATGTGGACACACCAGTCTGTCCTACAACAGCTATAATGTGGACACACTAGTCTGTCCTACAACAGCTATAATGTGGACACTAGTCTGTCCTACAACAGCTAAAATGTAGACACACTAGTCTGTCCTACAACAGCAATAATGTGGACACACCAGTCTGTCCTACAACATCTATAATGTGGACACACTAGTCTGTCCTACAACAGCTATATGTTAACCACTAGTCTGTACTACACAGCTATATGTGGACACTAACAGCTATAATGTGGACACACTAGTCTGTCCTACAACAGCTAAAATGTGGACACTGTCCCTACAACAGCTATAGTGGACCACTAGTCTGTCCTACAACAGCTATAATTTGACACCCTTTATCTGTCCTACAACAGCTATAAGTGGACACATCTGTCCTACACAACAGCTATAATGTGGACACACTAGTCTGTCCTACAACAGCTATATGTGGACACTGTCCTACACAGCTATAATGTGGACAACCAGTCTGTCCTACAACAGCTATAATGTGGACACACTAGTCTGTCCTACAACAGCTATAATGTGACACTCGTCCTACAACAGCTATATGTGACACTAGTCTGTCCTACAACAGCTATATGTAGACACACTAGTCCCTGTCCTACAACAGCTATATGTGGACACACTAGTCTGTCCTACAACAGCTATAATGTGGACACTACCCTACAACAGCTTAATGTGGACACCATCTTGTCCTACAACAGCTATAATGTGGACACACCAGTCTGTCCTACACAGCATAATGTAACACTAGTCTGTCCTAAAACAGCTATAATGTGGACACTAGTCTGTCCACAACAGCTATAATGTAGACACACTAGTCTGTCCTACAACAGCATATAAGTGGACACACTAGTCTGTCCTACAACAGCTATAATGTGGACACTGTCCTACAACAGCTATATGTGGAACACTAGTCTGTCCTACAACAGCATATAATGTGGACACACCAGTCTGTCCTACAACAGCTAATAATGTGGACACACCATCTGTCCTACAACAGCTATATATGACAGAACACTAGCCTGTCCAACAACACTATAATGTGGCACTAGTCCTGTCCTACAACGCTATAATGTGGACACTATTCTGTCCTACAACAGATAATGTGACACACTAGTCTGTACTACAAGCTTATGTGGACACTGTCCTACAACAACTATAATGTGGACACTAGCCTCCTAACAGCTATAATGTAAACACTAGTCTGTCTACACAGCTGTAATGTGGACACTAGTCCTAAACCTAAATGTGGACACTAGTCTGTCCTACAACAGCTATAATGTAGACACACTAGTCTGTCCTACAACAGCAATAATGTGGACACACCAGTCTGTCCTACAACATCTATAATGTTGACACACTAGTCTGTACTACAACAGCTATAATGTGGACACTAGTCTGTCCTACAACAGCTATAATGTGGACACTAGTCTGTCCTACAACAGCTAAAATGTAGACACACTAGTCTGTCCTACAACAGCAATAATGTGACACACAGTCTGTCCTACAACAGCTATAATGTGGAACACACTAGTCTGTCCCTACAACGCTATAATGTGGACACTAGTCTGTCCTACAACAGCTAAAATGTGACACCTAGTCTGTCCTACAACAGCATATAATGTGGACACACTCTGTCCTACAACACTATAATGTGGACACACATCTGTCCTACAACAGCTATAATGTTAACACACTAGTCTGTCTACAACAGCTATATGTGGACACTAGTCTGTCCTACAACAGCTATAATGTGGACACACTAGCCTGTCCTACAACAGCTATAATGTGGACACTGTCCTACAACAGTATATGTGGACACTAGTCTGTCCTACAACAGCTATAATTTAGAACACACTTTCTATCCTACAACACTATAGTGGACAACCAGTCTGTCCTACAACAGCTATAATGTGGACACACTAGTCCCTGTCCTACAACACATAATGTGGACACTAGTCCTACAACAGCTTAATTGTGGACAACCAGTCTGTCCCTACAACAGCTATAATGTGGACACCTATGACCTAGTCTGTCCTACAACAGCTATAATTGGACACTGTCCTACAACAGCTATATGTGGACACTAGTCCTGTCCTACAACAGCTATAATGTGACACACTAGTCTGTCCTACAACAGCTAATTGTGGAACACTAGTCTGTCCTACAACAGCTATAATGTGGACACTACCCTACAACAGCTATAATGTGGACACCAGTCTGTCCTACAACAGCTAAATGTGGACACACTCTGTCCTACAACAGCAATAATGTGGACACTAGTCTGTCCTAAAACAGCTATAATGTGGACACTAGTCTGTCAACAACAGCTAAATGTGACACACTAGTCTGTCCTACAACATCAATAATGTGGACACACTAGTCTGTCCTACAACAGCTATAATGTGGACACACCGTCTTTCTACAACAGCTATAATGTGACACTATCTGTCCTACAACAGCTATAATGTGGACACCAGTCCTGTCCTACAACAGCTATAATGTGAACACACTAGTCTGTCCTACAACAGCAATAATGTGGACACACTAGTCTGTCCTACAACAGCTAATGTGGACACTGTCCCACAACAGCTATATGTGGACACTAGTCTGTCCTACAACAGCAATAATGTGGACACACAGTCTGTCCTACAACAGCTATAATGTGGACACACTGTCCTACGACAACGCTATAATTGGACACCTAGCCTGTCCAACAACAGCTATAATGTGGACACTAGTCTGTCCTACAACAGCTATAATGTGGACACTAGTCGTCCTACAACAGCTATAATGTTGACACCTAGTCTGTCTACAACAGCTATAATGTGGACACTGTCCTACAACAACTATAATGTGGACACTAGCCTGTCCTACAACAGCTATAATGTACACACTATCTGTACACAACAGCTATAATGTGACACTGTCCACAACAGCTATAATTGGACACTAGTCTGTCCTACAACAGCTATATGTTAGACACACTTTTCTGTCCTACAACAGCTATAAGTGGACATACCAGTCTGTCTACAACAGCTATAATGTGGACACACTAGTATGTCCTACAACAGCTATAATGTGGACACTGTCCTACAACATATTAAATGTGACAACACAGTCTGTCTACAACAGCTATAATGTGGACACACTAGTCTGTCCTACAACAGCTATAATGTGGACACTAGTCCTACAACAGCTATATGTGACACTAGTCTGTCCTACAACAGCTATAATGTTAGACACACTAGTCTGTCCTACAACACTATATTGTGGACACACTAGTCTGTCCTACAACAGCTATAATGTGACACTCCCCTACAACAGCTATAATGTGGACACCAGTCTGTCCTACAACGCTATAATGTGGACACACAGTCTGTCCTACAACAGCAATAATGGGACCTAGTCTGTCCTAAACAGCTATAATGTGGACACTAGTCTGTCCTACACAGCTATAATGTAGACACACTAGTCTGTCCTACAACAGCAATAATGTGGACACAGTAATCTAGTCTGTCCTACAACAGCTATAATGTGGACACTGTCCTACAACAGCTATAATGTGGACACTAGTCTGTCCTACAACAGCAATAATGTGGACACACCCTGTCCTACAACAGCTATAATTGGACACATCTCTGTCCTACAACAGCTATAATATGACCACGAAGTCCTGTCCATACAACAGCTATAATGTGGACACTAGTCTGTCCTACAACCCTATATGTGGACACTAGTCCTGTCCCTACAACATCTATAATGTTACACACTAGTCTGTCTACAACAGCTATAATGTGACACTGTCCTACACAACTATAATGTGGACACTAGCCTGTCTACACGCTATAATGTTAACACACTAGTCTGTACTACACACTTATTTGGACACTGACTACAACACTATAATGTGGACACTAGTCTGTCCTACAACAGCTATAATGTAGACACACTAGTCTGTCCTACAACACATATGTGGACACAGTGTCCTACACATCTATAATGTTAGACACACTAGTCTGTCCTACAACAGCTATAATGTGGACACTAGTCTGTCCTACAACAGCTATAATGTGGACACTAGTCTGTCCTACAACAGCTAAAATGTAGACACACTAGCTGTCCTACAACAGCATAATGTGGACCACCATCTGTCCTACAACAGCTATAATGTGGACACACTAGTCTGTCCTACAACAGCTATAATGTGGACACTAGTCTGTCCTACAACAGCTAAATGTAGACACACTAGTCTGTCCTACAACAGCAATAATGTGGACACATACAGTCTGTCCTACAACACTATAATGTGGACCAACTATCTGTCCTACAACAGCTATAATGTTACACACTAGTCTGTCTACACACAGCTTATTGACACTACGTTCCTACAACAGCTATAATGTGGACACACTAGTCTGTCCTACAACAGCTAAATGTGGACAACTGTCCTACAACAGCTATAATGTGGGACACTAGTCTGTCCTACAACAGCTATAATGTAGACACACTTTTCTGTCCACAACAGCTATAATGTGGACATAACCAGTCTGTCCTACAACAGCTATATGTGGACACACTAGTCTGTCCTACAACAGCTATAATGTGGAACACTGTCCTACAACAGCTATAATTGTGTACATACCAGTCTGTCCTACAACAGCTATAATGTGGACACACTAGTCGTTCCTACAACAGCTATATGTGGACACTGTCCTACAACAGCTATATGTGGACACTATTCTGTCCTACAACAGCTATAATGTAGACACACTAGTCTGTCCTACAACAGCTATATTGTGGACACACTAGTCTGTCCTACAACAGCTATAATGTGTGACACTACCCTACAACAGCTATAATGTGACACCAGTCTGTCCTACAACAGCTATAATGTGGACACACCAGTCTGTCCTACAACAGCAATAATGTGGACACTAGTTGGCCTAAACAGCTATAATGTGGACACTAGTCTGTCCTACAACAGCTATAATGTAACAAACAATTCTGTCCTACAACAGCATAATGTGGACACACTACTGTCCACAACAGCTATAATGTGGACCACTCAGTCTGTCCTACAACAGCTAATAATGTGGACACTAGTCTGTCCTACAACAGCTATAATGTGGACACTAGTCTGTCCTACAACAGCTATAATGTGACACACTAGTCTGTCCTACAACAGCAATAATGTGGACACACTAGTCGGCTACAACAGCTAAATGTGGACACTGTCCTACACAGCTATAATGTGGACACTAGTCTTGTCCTACAACAGCTATAATGTGGACAACAGTCTGTCTACAACAGCTATAATGTGGACACCCAGTCTGTCCTACAACAGCTATTATGGACACACTAGCCTGTCCACAATCAGCTATTATGGACACATAGTCTGCCATAACAACAGCTTATAATGTGGACACTATCTGTCCTACAACATCTATAATGTGCACACTAGTCTGTACTACAACACTATAATGTGGCACTAGTCTCTACAACAGCTATATGTGGACATAGCCTGTCCCTACACACTATAATGTTAGACACACCTAGATCTAGTCTACTAAAACGCTATAATGTGGACACTAGTCCTACAACACTATAAATGTGGACACTATCTGTCCCTACAGCTGTAGACACACTAGCTGCCTACAACCAGCAATAATGTGGACACCAGTCTGTCCTACAACATCTATAATGTGGACACACTAGTCTGTACTACAACAGCTATAATGTGGACACTGTCCTACAACAACTATTGTGGACACTAGCCTGTCCTACAACAGCTATAATGTAACACACTAGTCTGTTACACACTATATGTGGACACTGTACTACAACAACTATATGTGGACACTAGTCTGTCCTACAACAGCTATACATGGTTGACACTCAGTCTGTCCTACAACAGCTATAATGTGACACACTAGCCTGTCCTACAACAGCTATAATGTGGACACACTAGTCTGTCCTACAACATCTAGTAATGTGGACACTAGTCTGTCCTAAACAACAGCTAATGTAGACACAACTAGTCTGTCCTACAACAGCAATAATGTGGACACACAGTCTGTCCTACAACAGCTATAATGTGGACACATAGTCTGTCCTACAACAGCTATAATGTGGACACAGTCTGTCCTACAACAGCTAAATGTAGACACACTAGCTGTTCCTTACAACAGCATATATGTGGACACACCAGTCTGTCCTACAACATCTATAATGTGGACACCTAGTCTGTCCTACAACAGCTATAATGTTACACACTAGTGTACTACAACAGCTATGTGGCCACTGAGTCTGTCCTCAACGCTATAAGGTGACACTAGTCTGTCCTACAACAGCTAAAATGTGGACACTGTCCTACAACAGCTATATGTGGACACTAGCTCTGTCCTACAAACAGCTATAATTTAGACACACTTTCTGTCCTACAACAGCTATAAGTGGACATACGTCTGTCCTACAACAGCTATAATGTGGACACCTAGTCTGTCCTACAACAGCTATAATTTTGGACACTGTTCCTACAACAGCTATAATGTGGACACCAGTCTGTCCTACAACAGCTATAATGTGGACACACCTATCTCTGTCCTACAACAGCTATAATGTGGACACTAGTCCTACACAGCTATATGTGGCACTAGTCTGTCCTACAACAGCTATAATGTGACAACTAGTCTGTCCTACAACAGCTATATGTGTGGACCACTAGTCTGTCCTACAAACAGCTATAATTGGACACTACCCTACAACAGCTATAATGTGGACACCAGTCTGTCCTACTACAACAGCTATAATGTGGACACACCAGTCTGTCACTTCAACAGCAATAATGTGGACATATCACAAACTTATACACCATCCGGGACTGGTGGAGCC